>NW_028270151.1:43839241-44466513 GCF_037043375.1 Chiloscyllium plagiosum | reverse complement strand
GATAAGATGTCCTCAGTGAAAGAAGTCCAAGAGATAAAATGTCCTCCAGTTGAAAGCAACTTACAGAGCTCACACTGTCAAGAACAGTATCAATGTCAACAGGCTTCAGCACAGAGACCAACTAATCTTCCAAGTCAAAAGAGATTACATTCTGGGATAACAATAAAATCTCCAGAGCAACTAAACTTATAAAATCATAAAGTTGGGGGTGTTGGGGGTGTGGGGCAAAGAGATGATTTAGTGATAAAACAATTGTAGACACAAAATGTATAAGTATAATCCATGGCAAAAAAAATGTTGTATAAGGGTGTAAGCATCTAAAGTATTAATGCTGAGGAGTGTTTTAAAGACCACTCACTATGATAATGTTAGCTCAGGAACTCAGAGGAGCAAGAACTGCTATATGGATCTTTCTCTATCTGTGTAACAATATATATCATATATGGCATACTTAGTTGCTTTTATGAAATGAAACACAACTTGTTCAAGACTACACGCAGCTTCCTTCTAATACACGAAACCAAACAGGCCTTCTCGACAAAAAGCAGATGGAGTGGCAGCAAGTCTCTCAGATAGCTCATGCAAAATGATGAGCATTCATGTGGAGTCATTTGATAGCAGGTGGCAAGGCAATTCAGAATATCAATATACACGACAACCAATTTTTATTTCCATTTTCTATTACACTTAAAGGATTGTTGATTCTATCAACTGTTTTGTGGTAATGGGGCTGAAATTGGTCATTGCCAATATGCTCAGTGCCATTCTGCATTGCATATTCGCACAGAAATTAATATTTATTCCTGATTTCTGGTGCCTAACAAGGCAAAATTAAGTTCAATCATCTGCTTATATTGCTTTTTATGTTAAAATGTTAAAACATGTTAGAAAACACAATATTTTGACTTATGGCAGATATTTTCAACCCCGACTCCACAGGATGACTGTTCCATACATTGCATCCAAACTCCAATATCACAAAAGTTTTGTGTTACACTCTCCTGTCCACTTCAAATGAGATAATGGTTGCCCAAGCTCATTTAATTTAGGACCCAGAGATTAAAAGGACACTTTCATTTCATAAATCGGAACAAAATTCAATTCCAGGCTGACAAGAGTGAAAAAAAAGTATTCCAATCCACCCATACTTCTGGTCTTCTCCATGTGATTGGATTTTCAAAATCTAAACAACGCAATCAAATCACCACAACCTAAATCTAGCTCTCAGATTCAATATTTCAAAGCCAAATTGTATAGCTTCCACTCTCACATTCCATGGCATAAAGCAATACTGCAACACTTGCTCAAACTGTAATTCCTTATTTGAAATGAAGGAAACCACTCAATTTTTTTTATGTACGTAGGTAAACAGAAATGTCAGTTCTTAGCAAAACTGAAATGACAGAGCAGAAAGCAAGATTTTTGTCTAATTGAAACTAATGCAATGTTTGTTGTTGACCATATTTTTTTAAAAAATGAAATATGCAGCACATCAACCATGAAGTAGAAGAGAGATATTAATAATTAAAATTATTTAATTGAATTGAATTAATATTGGGGTTAGAAATTTGTTTACATTTCACCAAATCCTAAGCATGAAATCATAATTTCACTCACCAATTAAAATGTTTAAACATGGAATCTATGTTCATATTAGGAACCCTTTGTGGGAAATGGTGTGCTCTGTGGAGAGGAAGGTGGGGTACACCTGTGGGGAAAAACATACCACAAGCATTGAGCAAGCATAAATATTTAAAAGGACCACTGTCTCCATTCATTTAACATTCTTAATAGAAATTTATTATCACTGAGCTCTGTCAGTTTTCAAATCAAATTAGCTCTTGAATAGTTTTGGCTGCTGCAGCACTCTTATGTCTTCACTTCTTACAAGAATTCTGGAAAAGATGTCAATATTGCTGAAATTAGTATTGAGGCAGCCAAAGCAACAATGATCTTTGAAGGCTCAAAGAAGACATTGTGACTGGGTATATCAGGCTTGTCAGTCTGGAAGAGAACTTTGGTTTTTAGCCATCTGTTCCAACTGATTGAGATCCTACACTCACAGACTATTCCTGATAAAAGGTTTGTCCTTCCCATTAACTGCAATCACTTTCTTCCATTTTGGATCCTGAAACTCCAGGTCTCAAAGCTGAACCTGAACAAGAGTAAGACATTCTTCCAGCCGACCTAAACAAACATGAGCTTAGAGACTGCCATCCTATTTGATATGGAAAGCAAGCAGGCATAGGCACAGAAAAACTCAAGGAGGACAAGACCAAAGGGTACAGGATAGACAGACAGGTTAGCGGTGGGATGGTAGTAAGATAGCTTTACATTAGAGTGTTGTTGCAGAGGCTGGAGATGAAAACTGTAAGGGTTTAGCTTATAATACGGAACTGACAAGTGTACAGCACACATCTCTAGATGCACTGGGTTGATCGCTAATGACCTTCTGGATTACTAGCAGAAGGCATGAATAAGTCCAACCCCATTCTATCTGGAATCTTTGAACAGAGCATCTACATAATTCAGTCAGCTGTGGTCAAGTATCCAACTCTGGGAACACTTCACTGGGATCCACAATGTTAAAGAATTGGATGACAAATCTGACAGCTTTAATGGAAGATCAAACTGCTGTTTTCTTGCTCCTGGCTTCCAGTGGAGTTTGAAAAGCATAATGGAGAATGTGGCTATGAAATTTGAGGTATATCACTCCTACAAACTGTTTTCACACATTAGGACTGCTTATGTGTAATCCCAGAAGAGTATAACAGATTCCATAGGAAAGGTATACTCTGTTCTCAGGATGTCAGTACACCTGGGCCTTCAGATCAAACTTCATATCTGTACCATCACAGTCTCTTTAATTTCTTGTGTTTTAACTTCATGGAGCAGCTTATTATGTGACGTTATATGAAATGTCTTTTGGAAGTCCATGTTGACCACACCATTCTTCCTTCAACAAAAAGACTTAAGCAAGTTAGTTAAACATGATTTGCCTTAAACAAACCTATGCTGGCTTTTCTTAATTTATTTGCTTATGTTCAAAAGGCTTAATTTTGTCCTGCATTATTGTTTCTAAACAATCTCCTACCACTGTGGTGAAAATGACTGGTTTCTGATTGTTTGAATTATCCTCACATTTTTTGAAGACTAGAGAATAGAATTTGCAATTCTCCAGTGCTCGTTTAAGAATTGGATGATTACAACCACTGCCTCCAAAGTTTCTTTAATTGTGTTTAGTCCAGTCACCAGATTTTTCCAAAATGATATGCAGGCAAGCTTTCTAACATTTCCTGTATGAAAGTTTAGCCATTTCAGTGTATAAACTAACCATTCTACCTCCACTTTCACTTTCACTGGAGAATTTTCTTTGGGATTTTGAGGGACTGTATTTAAGTGAACTCTCCAATGACTGAGAGTAAGAGTTTAAACTCTCTAACCAAAAAGGCATGGCAAGATGGCCAAGGAAGACTGCAGCAGAAGTGAGATCATTCCAGTCAGAGGGTGTCACCTTCAAATGACATAACAAGCCAATGGCATAACACCTCCAGGTGCCATGCTGCACACTGAGCAGAATCTTAGCAGCCCCCTGGAAGTGGCTTTTGAGGCACAGTTGCTTGGAGATTTCACACTTTGTGGATCCACTGTTCTGCCTGATTCATTAACTCCTCTATGTATTTGCCAAAACTGAGCTCAAAGTAGCAGTGACTGTCCAGCTAGAAGACATGGAAAGAATTTCTTTTAAGGCAGTGACCTCAGCCACTGGTAGGGTCAAGCCTGTACACCAAGAGGCATGTCTGGACTGTACAGTCATGAGGCAGCTAACTGTGATGGGGTTTGGGTTAGGATTAGAGTCAACTGCCTCAGTTCAAGATTTCAAGCTACACATTAATCAAATGGCTAGCAGTTCTTCAGTGCCAACAGCATTACCAAGAGCAGTGGCACTGCTGGTACTGGAGTCATTCAATAAGAAGGAATAGCAATGGAGGCTCGATGTGTCAGCTTCACCAGGGTCAGTCCACGATGCCTCAGGTAGGGATTGGCAACAACTGGGTCACCAAAGGATGACAAACAGATGTGCTCTTGCCACTTGAGGGAGTCTTCCTTTGGCAACAGAGCAACCGAACAGGAGAGTGCCCATGAGCCCACAAGTATGCCTCCTATTGACCTCACTATGTGGCATGGGAATCTCACTCCATTGGTAAAATCTAATTAGCTGACGGAGGAGTGTTAATTGCCCTCTTAGCAGCTTCAAAGTATTTAAGGGGTACCAGGTCTCCTGACACCTAGGCATTTCTGGTAACAACCCAGTGGAGGTTGCTAGGTGACAGACAAGCCCTACCCCCAACAGGTCACGCAATTTTATACCATAGCATCTGTCGGCCTGGTTTGGGAGAGATGGGAAAACTCCAACCTCTGTATCCATTATTGCCCATTTCACTTAATATCTTTGGCTAGCATGAAACTATAAATCTTGACTTTAAAAAGAAATAAGTGACCTGAATGGCCATGTGTGGGAAGAAAGGTTCAAACTGCTCCCACACTTTGCATGTAGAATTGTTTCCAACCTTCTCTCCTAATAAACAGCCTGACTGTAAATTTAAGTAATGTCTTCCAAATTCCTCAGTCAGCTGGAATAATTTGGCTCAACCGACATATTTGTCTTAATATCTTGAAACATTCGATTCAATCACCACTGGATTGTTTTAAATTTGAGGGAATACAATCCTTATTTATGTATTAATTATGAATGTGCAAGACATGTACAAGGGAGGCAATGGCCTAATAGTTTTATCGCTGGACAATTAATCCAGAGACAGGGGCAATGTTCTGAGGACCTGGGCTTGAATCCCACAATGGCAGATTCTGGAATTTGAATTCAATAAAAATCTGGAATAAAGGGTCTAATGATGACTGTGAACTGATTGTTGGAAAAGTGCTGGTCTAGCTAGTGATACCCTCATCCCATGAATGAATTTTTAAAAAAAATCTATTTTGGTAAGAATATCTTGGAATATTATCCGCAGTGCTTTATTTTCCTGCCAGTCTATAGCTAAATGTATATGGCACCTTATTTCTCGATATCTAAATGGCAGTCAGCCTGCAACAACTGTAATGTGACCTTCCTGACCATCCATTTATGTAATTTCCTGGCAGTTGAATGGGATTTGAAAGAAATTTCTCAGGGATTTCCTTATTTATAGATCAGCATTTTTATATAGATTCTGGATTAACTGATTCTGAATTTCAAGTAAGGCTACTAAAATCAGTATACATAATCCTGTTAGGCAGGTTAGGGGATTATAATAGATTGTGAAATATTGTAAATATCTGAATCAACTTTTAAAGCAGAATTTACCCAGCAAACAAAAGAAAGCTGAAATGTAGCACGTGGGGGATCCAATCTTCAGTGATTCACACAGATCATGCAAGTTTAAACTTAACACATTGTCCTGAGCAGAGGAGATGGCCACCTGACAGAAGTTAATGGGGCCCTGCTTGAAATATATAAATCATGCGCTAATTATGCTATTAGGGCCCAACTGCTTTTTTAATCCCAAGTCTACATAGGGAATCTGTGTGGGGTCCCTATGGAAAGATAAATAGTGACCAGCAGAGGTTGAAAACTATCCTTACTTGTTTACTTTCAACATTGTAGGCCAAGATGAGAGGAATACTTTCCAGATTCTCTAAGGAAATTTGCACTCCCCACCAGCCACAACATCTCCCTCTCCCCCCACACCCTCCACCCCTGCTTCCTCCATCTCTAGTCCATCCATCCCTCCTTAAGGCCCTTCCAAAACCCTCAAAACTAACCAAAGTGCTAGGGACCATATTTCTTCAATCGATCTATAATATGAAATTGTTCTCCCACCAGCCAGCCATCAATTGCCACTGGCATTCACAAGAGAGACTACCTGATGTTGTTTATTGTCACCCACGTTTATGAGCCCATATGGATTCTTGTTGAGTCAGGTACCTTGAAGTTTGTTTATAATGCAAATTATTTACAAGGCTGCACTATCACAGACATACATAGAGTCTGGGCTACACTATCACAGACATATGCAGAGTCTGAGTTCTATACTTACAGATATTACTGTATATTCCACATACAGTGTCCTAGGTACACTAATTCCACGACACGCAGAGTGACTGTGAGGTGGATACCTTTACAATGGAATATCACATGTCATGATGTAATGGAACTGTCTTAAACAAAGACAGAGACAAAAAAACATGCAGATGCTGAAATCCAAAGTAGACAGGCAGGAGGCTAGAAGAACACAGCAAGCCAGGCAGCATCAGGAGGTGGAGAAGTTGACATTTCAGGTGTAACCCCCAGTCCTGAAGAAGGGTTACATCCAAAATATCGACTTCTCCACCTCCTGTTGCTGTCTGTCTTGCTGTGTTCTTCTCGCCTCCTGCCTGTCTACTTTAAACAAAGACAGGCCTGTCTCATCTAGAATCTATTAAATAATACCATGCCACCTTCCCTGAGACAATGACCTGTGAGGTAAAATATTCTGGCCTGAGTCAGGATAGTTTCCAGAATGCCATTTCACAATATGCACATTTTACCACTAAGTGTACAATAGCAAATAATATTGCATATCTCTGTGTTCCTGTGCATAGCAAAATAAGTTCCCTTCATACAATGAGAAATTTTACCTATACCTTGGTAATGTAAAAGACTTTTACTTAATCAGTTTTGTATTATAATTTGGCTTGGTCTGTACTCGTCATTGTCAGGACATCCATTCTGGAAGTAAGAGTCAAAGCAACTTGGTTATATCATCATGGATTTAATGTGGTATTATATTCATATCTACTGCAAATTCATTAAGTAAAATACCTGTAACTTGAAAATGTGCTGAAAATATACATGTGGCTTTTGTGAAAATGTTCTGTCTAAGCATTCTACTGGATTCCTTCAGTTAACTTGAGCTATATGATAACTTATAGTTTGGAGCACCATTACAGAATGTTGTGTGATCTCGCATATGGGGTTGGGCTAAATACAACTTCCAAAGAGATATGAGTTTGTGTTGTGTAGAAAACAAGCATGTAAAATATCTGAAACCTGAAAGCAATTCATTTAATTGCAGTTTAATGGAGGAAGGGACAGGAGTAGACAACTAGTTAGCTCCTAGGAGATGGATCATTCATTAAAATATTTTAATAAGCTTGAATACTTCATACTTTTTCTCTGTGCTATCTCTAATGCTGATCATATGTAAAACTTTACTCCATTCTCTATCTCCTTTGAACAATTTGGACAATGTTACCTTCTTTTAGAATTTTGGAATTGGTACCTTTCCTTCGTGTCAAGCAAGCACCGCCCTCCCTCACTGTGTTTAATAGCTCTGTTGATCATGTGCATTCTATTTCAGGTCCTCGGCGCTCGCCACCTTCCCTTCCTCCCAGAATCCCATTGGGTTTGCTATTGTCCTCACCTTTGGCCTGACAAGTACCTGTATTCAACAGATTACGTTCTACCACTTCTGCCACATCCAGCATATTGCGACAACCAACTGCACCTTGCCACTTTTCCTCTTTCCAGAGGGACAGTAACCTCCATGTCTTACTTACCCACTTTTCAATCACTTACAACGCCCATCACTTTCCTATTGCATTCACCCATACAAACTCAGGGGATGTAACATCTTCTGTTTTATGATCTCTCTTCAACATCCAAGGCCTCAACACTCCTTTCAGATTAAACGGCAATTTACATTTAAGTTATTTTGTAATACTCACTGCTTACATGTAGTCTGCTCTGTGTTTGGGAGATGTCACTGGAACACTTTCATTCATTTTGCAAGTATGACCCCAAGCTACCAGTCATACGCCATTTTAATTTGCATGTTGTTATTATACTGACTTCCCTGCCTGAGCTCTGCTGTGCTCCAATGAACTCAATAAAAGCTCAAGGAACAATATCTGATTTCAACTAGACATTTGACAGTCTTATGAAATCAATAAATTCTGACTGCAGTATCTATCCCTATTCTAGTATCCTGCTCATTGCATTTTTCTGTTTTACCCTTGTTTTTGTATTTAGATGGCAGCTGTTCAACATTGTACGTTCATAGCTATTGGACGAATATCTTTTGATTCTGTGTCTCTTTACTTGCCATCTTATCACTCCTTTTGATCCTGCACAACAAACTCTTTTGTTGTTTTATTTCTTTTGTTTTGCATCCTTCTCTTTCAATCTTTTCCAAAGTGACCTCAGCGTACCTGTTTGGAGAGTGATAATGGAGTAATAATGTCACTGGACTGTAATCCAAAGACTAATGTTCTGGGGGTATGACTTCAAATTTAACGAAAATTTAATTCAATTAAAATAATCTGGAAGTAAGGAAAATTACTGAACTATTAGCAACAATATGGTCATTGGCAGTTGTCATAAAAATCTTGATGGAAAGAAATTTATCATCCTTACCCAGTCTGGCCTACAATGATTTTCAGAAATGTGGTCTTAACTATTTCTGAAAATGGTCAAAATAGCCAATCAGTTCAAAGCTAATTACTGATGGGCAAAAAATGATGGTCTTCTCAATGATGACCACATCCCATGTGAAGAAAAAAGCTCTAACTTTACCTGGTGTGATAAAACGTCACCAATCTGAAACATGAGCTCGGTTTCTCTCTCTATAGGTGACTCCAGACAGCTAAGCATTTCAAGGATTTTAAGCCTTTATTGCATTTGAAGACTTCCACATTCATAATAAAACTGAAAAGCCAACTAATGGGCAACTTTTTCATGCAGAGGGTTATGTGTGTATGGAATGAGCTGCCAGAGAAAGTGATGGAAGCTTGTACAATTACAACATTTAAAAGGCATTATGGGTATATGATGGGTAAATGAAGAGGGATATGGTCCAAGCGCTGGCAAATGGGACTAGATTAGGTTAGGATATCTGGTCAGCAGGGATGAGTTGGACTGAAGTGTCTGTCTCCATGCTGTACATCTTTATGACTCTATGACTCTAATCACTTCAAGTATACTTTAAGACATATACTTTAAGATTCCTGACGGAGAGCTTATGTCTGAAACATCAATTCTCCTACTCCTCAGATGCTGCCTAACTTGCTGTGCTTTTCCAACACCACACTCTCAATAATGTCCCTTTTTACCAGACCTTGACTGACTGCAACAAAATCCTATTGATTGAATGTTCTAACTCCTTGAGTGTTGAAACTATCACAAGTTGTTATCAAATAAACTTTCACCCCAGTTTATTGAAAAAAATGAAAGAATACATGGGAACTTCTTTGAACCAGAAGATATTTGATGATATGAATGAATGAGGAAAGGTCATAAAACAAACAAATATCAAGTTAGATTTTGAACAGCAGAAGTGAAAAAAAGGGTGCACAATACCCAAACTAATCACAACAAAAACCCTTTCTTCATCCACACAAGAAATGATTATTAAGGAAAGAGCTAATTATCTTTAAAGAAAGTTCAAATGTCACTATTCAGCTATTCCTTCAAGATCGTCAATGGAAGCATTGCAGGCATGATAATTCCCTTTCTGCTTCTCTGAAAGAAAAATGAAGATCAGCATTTTCTGGAATTAATTCATAATAATTCAATTTAATTCAAGCAATAATGGTTTTCAGCATCTTGTAGCTGATATCTGTAGTCAAGTCTTTACAGTGAAACATATAATCCACACATACTAGAAAAGCTCCTCTTCTCAGCCTGAGGTGGATTTTTACAAGTCAGCGGTCTTTACCATTGAGGACAAGATGTCTTCTCTGTGATTCTTGTCCCAGACTGACAGAATGGGCCATCCATGTAGATTAATAAGGCATATCCTATCAAAGTTATTTCCTCACAAGTGAGTGGTTGGCTAAGCAATTGGTCACACAATGGAGAAAGTTTGATATCCCAATAATGTTCTAACTATGATTAATCTCTGAAATGTTTTTGTGTGTAACTTCATATTTGTGGGACAAACACATCTTATAGGAGGAAGTGGGTACTGCAGATGCTGGAGATTAGAGTCAAGATTAGCGTGGTGCTGAAAAAGCACAGTGGGTCAGGCAGCATCTAAGGAGCAGGAAACGTCAATTTTCCTGCTCCTTGGATGCTGCCTGACCTGCTGTGCTTTTCCAGCACCACTCTAATCTCAACACATCTAGTAGGCTTTGTTACTTTGCATTCTATAAATTGAGATGAAAAGGGTGGTCATCAAAACCTGGGTAGGTAGAATGAACTTTAGTTAACCCTCCATGATATGCTCAGACATTCCCGTCATCATCTCAGTACAATGCACTCGAGAAGTCATCAGACTTAGAATCATAAAGTCATAGAGGTTTACAGCATGGATAAAGGCCCTTCATCTTAACTTGTCCATGCCACCCAGTTTTCACAATTAATCTAGTCCATTTTGCCTACATTTGGTCTGTGTCCCTCCATATCTATTCCATTCATCTATATGTTTAAATGTTTCTTAAATAATGAAATTGTACTCACCTCCACCACTACCTTGGCTGCCCGTTCCAGACACTCACCATCCTCTGTGTGAAAAAATTGCCCGTCTGGACCTTTTTATATCTCCCCTTTCTCACCTTAAACCTATGTCCTCTAATTTTAGACTCCAGTACAATGAGGAAGAGCTGTTAGCTATCTACCTTACCTATGCCTCTCATGATTTTACAGACCTCTATAAGGTCACCCCGCAATCTCCTGCACTGCAGTGAAAATGTCATAGGCTCTCCAACCTCTCTTTATAACACAAACCTGCCAGTCCAGGTAGCATCGTAGTAAATCCTTTTTGCACTCTTTCTGGTTTAATAATATCCTTTCTATAGCAGGGTGACCAGAACTGCACGCAGTACTCCAAATGTAGCCTCACCAACATCTTGTACAGCTGCAGTAAGACATTCCAATGCTCTTCTTAGACTTCACCCTGTCAAGGTAAATTGTTAGTATTCCATGCTCTATTTACAAAGTAAAAAAAAAGTCTTATCATCTTCACATGTTCACAGGCATGGTGATTCAAGCATCATATTTGTAATTAATTATTCCAACCCTTGCATAAGCTGCACAGTTACAGCATATATCTGGTTCACTGCACAAACAAAAGAAATCATTAGATATAGACCAGAATTTCCTGGAAACTATTATCATAACAATTACAAAAAGGACTGATTTGTGAATACTTTGCGAGGAAATTCACACATAACTGTTAAATGCAAATTTTATGTTGAATCATCATTATATGAAACTTATTCAACTGTTTATACATCTTCAAAGATACATCTGCTGAAACTTCTTGGCACTCACTCACATCATCATCTCCCTATGCTAAAAATCAACTCACATGAGATTCTCGATACTACATGAATAATGCAATAGTATAATTCTATAATCAGAAAATCCTACGTGCACTTCTGTTTAATATCCTGATTGTATTTGTTTGTTTCATGATCTTTTCTCTTTCATTCCCATCATTTAAAACCTACACATCAAAAATTGTACTTCTGGTACAAAGAGGTTCCTGTGTTGCTCAACATGGCCTAAACTTCCTAGTATCAATCTTCCCTGACTGCTTGAAACTTGTTCTCTAATTTATTACAATATCTGTCTGTGCAGCTTTGTGCAGGAAGCTAGGCCAAAAGAGGAAAATGGAATGTTTTAGTCCAATCAAGTTTGAATAAAGCTTAAATAGCTTTTAAAGACAGGTGTAACTATTTATTTTGGGTTTATCAAACTTCAAAATCAATTGCACATATTTGATCTTTGCCACAGGATACATCCGGTATAAAGAAACTGAAAGGAAACTCAATATTACTGCACAAAACTAATGCTTTGTCCAATGATTGAGAGCTCAGAACAGCAGCTGCTCCTATGTTTCAGAGATGGCCAAGGGCACATGCAGACCGGTTTAAGGTGGGTTGCCTAATTTTGGCACTTCAGACCACCATCGTCATAAATTACTAAAGCACCAATTGAGGCAGCTGGTGGTAAGCAGGCTGAATTCTGCACATACTAACTGCAGAACTTTGAAAGAAATGAAAATAAGACAGCATCAAGGTACCTAATGAGAAACCATCACTAAATAGACGATGTACAGCATTATTGGTCCCAAGGATTAATTCCACAAAGTATTGCCTGTTCTACATATTCTCATCAGCTCTAACAAGGCCTTGTGTAAATTTACATCTCTTTCTTTATAGATCCTGTATGCCAGTGCCTAAGAAAACCCTGTTTGAACCTCTCCAATAGAAGTGTTTGTCTCTGCTGCACTGAAACAAACCTGATAACTTACATTCTGTGAATATAGTGCCTCATCACTCCTCATTCTCTTTAGCTTCTCTGGGTCCTTTGACCTGTTAAACACACCAACCTATTCCCACTCCTCTCTTCAATGTTTCTATTGAAATGCCTCAACATCAGTACCAATGTGTTCTCTTCTCACAAAGTTCCTGTTTCAATGTTTTATTTCCTCTCTACTAAATTTGTATGATGAGTTTCTTTGCTGAGAGTTTTTAATATGATCTGCTTCAACAAAAATATTCCCAGACTATTAAGGAATTCCCATTGATATCTAACTAGTACACATGCATTATGAAAGCTTTAACTTTATTAATTCCCAAGATCATAAGTTAAAAATCATACAACATCCTAGTGCTTCCAAATAAACTTGTTGGACTATAACCTGGTGTTGTGTGATTTTTAACTTTGTCCACCCCGGTCCAAAACCAGCACCTCCATATTAAGATCATAAGTGTATCATATGTAAAATGCAAGTCAAAAATATTTGATTCACGCATGTAACATGAATCTTTCTGGGTCAGCCTTTGTAATAGTGGACATCTGGCAACTTGGAATAGGCAGACCATTAAGAAGTCTCTAATTAATTTCATTGACTTTAATTGGAATGACAACCAGGAGAGATTTACAACAAGTAACTGACTGGATTCTGAAAGTTAAAAATTTGCTCCAGTCCACAGATGTATTGATTGACATTTTGGGATATTTGAGTTTTAATCGATACTAGTCACAGGGACTTTGATGCATCAAAGAAATCTCTTCAGAGGTTGCTATGCAGCATTGTCTGTCAGGAGGAAAGTTTAAAATATAAAGTACCTGAGATCTTTCTGAAGTGCAACTCAAATATTCATATAAGGTTAGGGTCTTAGCAGCACTTATTATAGTTTGATTCACAACTCAATTATCATAAATCAAGCTTCTATACTCATGGGCTTTATCTTGGGCTTATCATTATGCTCTACATTGGCTAGCTTCCTGTTGCCAACAGCATGGGTTCAATTCCTGCACTAGCTCAGGTTACTATGAAGGATTTTCTTTTTCAATCTCTCCCCTTGCAAGAGCTATGGTGACTCTCAGATGAAACCACTACCAGTCATCTCTCTCTAGTGAAAGAGTAGCCCTATGGTCTGGTAAAATTATGGCAACTTTGCCTTTGTCTTTCAGTTCTGCCATGATTTCTTGTTTAATTTGACTGAGCAATCCACAGCATCATTGTGAAATGTCTCCAACAATATTCAATTGAAAACGATGTATATAGTTCTGATTTCACTAAGGAGTAAAATCCACTGCACATTTGTAAATTCTGGGGAAATTGTATCCTCATTCACTTTGGCCAGAAACGCATACCATTTTACTCAAATAACTTCACAGACATATTACTAGAGGAAGAGTGCTCTTCTAACCAAAACTAAACTTACCTCATTGAGTGCCAAAGTAATCTGTCACCTTGAAATAGCACAGGGTCATGCATTCAAACTATTAGCAGACAGATAAAGCTATTGAGGTATGAAACATGTATTGATTTGAAAACACAGACTGAAATGTCGTGCTCTGTACTAAAATGATATATAAAATACAGAAAACATAGTAATACGTTGTTATTCATAATTTTTGGATAGTCTATTGATACAATTATGTCTAATTTAACAAGGTGACAGCCTGTGTGAAATTTGCATTTGTACCAACATCCCTGCAACATGTTAGCAACTTAAATATTAAAATGAGGATCCTGCATCTGAAAAAGGTAACTTTTCTAAATATTTATGAGAGTCTCTGGATCTTAACTTTGACAAGGAAATCATTACTTAAACTTGGGAAACAAAGTGCAAAAACACTATTTAAAATGGATACAGAGCTCTATTAAGAGCTGTTGGACCGGAAAGACTATTGAAGAGGTTTTTGATTATTCATCAAGCTGAACTTTGAGAGTTATATGTTGGAAGTTTTAAACATTTCAAAACAACTGCATTGTTGGGACATGAATATTCTGTTTAGTCTGCCATTGGTACTATGACATGAGCAGCAAGGGAGGGAGCAGAAGGTTGTACAGGTTGGAGGGAAGCAGAATGGCAAATTCTCACACCATGAGGGTGCACAGGCACCAGATTTCCAGTTTCACCTGAAGAGAGAAACAGTATCACGTGGCTCCAACTTGCCAGGGAGGCAGAGACTGAGCCCTGATGCTGCTCAATCAAGAGTTTCAATCCAGCACCAGGGCACTGTAGCACTGCCAGTGTCTTTGAAAGCCTCTGTGACTCTGATCTTTTATGCACTAAGCTCCTTTCACAACAGCCAGCAGATGTCATTGATTGTGATCTACACATTGGAACCAAGGATGACACAGACGAGTTGTTGCTAGTGCCAGAAAATTCACCACTTTCCCAAAAGAGTTGAGGATGGAGGAGATTGTGGGTTTTAAGAGTTGCTGTGTTTCTACAGATGCAGTGAGTGGATCATGACGAGTTCCCCTGCATGCTCTCATACAAGACCAAACTATTTAAACAATTGGGAAGGATTCTATTCCATAAATGTTTACCTGATCTGCTATCATAGATAACAAATTAAGAATATATATGCTTTTGATTGCAGTAGTGGTCATGATGCCTTCAGTCAGGGACTTTCCTCCAAACCCCACCTGTTTCCAACAAAGCCATCAAATACAAAGCTGGCTGTATAAGCATATGCTATCTCCTGAATTTCCTGTTCATGACTCCTGCTGGGAACTTCTGCATAGACATGCAGTCTGAATACAATGTGTGCCACTCTAGAACAAGTACTCTTCAAGTATTGCGCCAGCAATGCAAACAAACATTTTCATGCCCTAACTGATTTGGATGCAGGTTCAATTTAGTCCAGGCTGTTTCAATAAGTGCCATTGTGCACTGATGCACCTCCACAACCTACATGGAGACTGTAGTTATTAGAGGTTAGTCAACTCAGGAGTTCTTCAAAGTACTGTTTGATGCCAAACTAATTAAAGGGTTCTTGGTCAATTACCTACCTAGACAGATCTGGACAGAAAAGTAACTAGAAACATTCATGCCACAAAGTGCCAGGCAATGATCATTTCCAAGAAGAGAATTTAACCATCTCCCTTTGACATTCAATTGTATTATTATTATTATTATTATTATTATTATTATCGGTATGAGTCTCCCATTATCAACATCCTGGAGACATTGACCAGAAACTAAACTGAATGAACTATGTAAATATTGTGGCTACAGGAGCAAGTCAGTGATAGAGAATTCTGTGACAAGTTACGCACCCTTTGATTTCCCAATGCCTGTCCACCATTTTACAAGTCACAAAGCTGTCAAGTAATGGAATGTTTGATGATCAAATATCCATGTACTGAGACACACAACAGAAGATCTTTAGAGGTTTACAGCTGTTTTATTGTTCAACTGTAGTCCACTATAAGTTGTCCTCTTTCCCTACAAGATCCTTTACTTATTCAGATGCCAATAGCCCCATTAGGGTGAAACCCGGATTCTAAATATCTTCCTAATCACCTTATTCAGAAATGTTATCATTCACTTCAAGAGGAGGCAGGACTTGAACCCAGGCCTCCCGATCCAGAGTTAGGGACATTACCACCGTGCCACAAGAGCCCCTCAAGCTTACTGTAACAGGTATTCCCAGGCAGTCTCCCAATCAGGTACTAACCAGACCTGCTTTTGCCATCTGACAAGATCAGTAAGGGTTCAGGTTAGAGTCAGAGTTAGGGTTTCAGACTAGCATGGCTGTTGGCCAAACCCAGCTTTTAGATATTTTCTAATCAGTGCATTCAGACATGTGACTACACACACCTGAAGCAGATGGGATTTGAACACAGCGCTCCCTGCCCAGTGGTAGGGACACTACACCTGCACCACAAGAGCTCTAAAACTCATATTTTAGGTACTTTCCAATCACCCTGTTCAGAGATGTTATTACACACCTCTGGAGCAGGTGGGACTTTAACCTGGGACTCCCAAACCCAGCTTTTAGCTTTTTTTTTAATCCAGAAATGTTGTTGCACACAACTGAGTGGCTTTTTCCCACCACCAAGTCACCCATGGTGCTTTTCATCCATTATCCATTACCAGTAAATTGCCTATTTTTTCAGTTAATCAATTTTCATGTAAAACTCAACAAGGGCAGCACTTGCCTTTTTCCCAGTAGGTTCTGTGGTTCGGTGGTAGTATCTCTATCTCGAGCCAGGGGGCCCAGGTGTGTCATAATATCTTGAATAGTTTGGTTAGAAATAACTATTCTAAAACCTCCAATCTGCATCTACTAGCAATCTGAAATTGTGTGGATCACAACAATCAGCAGGCCCTGTTGTCACTCTGTTGAAAAAGAGAATCTTGGTTTCCCTTAGGAGGGAGGCAATAGCCCAGTGTTATTATCGCTGGACTATCTGACTAACAGAGACCATGCTCATATCACCCAAAGAAAGTATTTAAGCTTTGTATGGGAAAATGTTGAGGATCAAGAAGATGATCGAGAAGTTCAGATTGCAGAGATTGCACAGGAACACCAAAATCCAATGGTGATGCTGTCATAGCTCATAAGTAATAAGCTAGTACTAAGATATTCTCAAGAATGTCCCATCTCCTCCCCAGTAAACTAACAATCCCTCCATTGACTTAATCCAACCTATTCAACCACCATCTGATTCATCTCACAGATATCAAAGTAATGTTCATGTCTTTATATGACTAGGAATTTCAACACAAATGTCAACATTGGAACTGCAGAGCTCTGAGAGAGGAGCTGGCCAAAGTTCAATGGTGCAATACCCTAGCAGGGATGGCAGTGGAACAACAAAGGCAGGTATTTCTGGGTATAATGCAGAAGATGCCGGATCAGTTCATTCCAAAAAGGAAGAAAGATCCTAAGGGGAGGCAGGGGTGGCCGTGGCTGATGAGGGAAGTTAAGGACCATATAAAGACAAACGGGAAAAAGTATAACGTTGCAAAGATGAGTGGGAAATCAGAGGACTGGGAAGCTTTTAAAGAACAAAGAGGAAAACTAAAAAGGAAATACACAAAGAAAAAATAAGATATGAAGGTAAACTGGCCAAAAATATAAAGGAGGATAGTAAAGGTTTTTTTAGGTATAAGAAAAAAATGGTTAAGACTAAAATTGGGCCCTTGAAGACAGAAACAGGTGAATTTATTATGGGGAACAAAGAAATGGCAGAAGAGTTGAATTGGTACTTTAGATCTATCTTCACTGGGGAAGACACGAGCAATCTCCCAGATGTAATAGTGGCTGAAGGACCTGAACTGAAGGGAATTTATATTAGGCAGTAAATGGTGTTCGAGAGACTGTTTTGTCTGAAGGCTGGTAAGTCCCCGGGTCCTGATGGTCTGCATCCCAGGGTACTGAAGGAGGTGGCTCTAGAAATTGTGGATGCATTGGTGATCATTTTCCAATGTTCTATAGATTCAGGATCAGTTCCTGCGGATTGGAGGGTGGCAAATGTTGTCCACTTTTTAAGAAAGGAGGGAGAGAGAAAACAGAGAATTATAGACCAGTTAGTCTGACCTTAGTAGTGGGAAAAATGCTGGAGTCAATTATAAAGGACGAAATTACGACACATCTGGATAGCAGCAACAGGATAGGTCAGAGTCAGCATGGATTTATGAAGGGGAAATCATGGTTGACTAATCTTCTGGACCTTTTTGCGGATGTAACTCTGAAGATGGACAAGGGAGATCCAATGGATGTAGTATACCTGGACTTTCAGAAAGCCTTTGATAAAGTCCCACATAGAAGGTTAGTGAGCAAAATTAGGGCACATGGTATTAGGGGCAAAATACTGACATGGATTGAAAATTGGTTGGCTGACAGGAAACAAAGACTAGTGAGAAACGGCTCCCTTTCAGAATGGCAGGCGGTGACCAGTGGTGTGCCGCAGGGATCAGTGCTGGGACCGCAGCTTTTTACAATGTACATTAATGATATAGATGAAGGTATTAAAAGTAATGTTAGCAAATCTGCTGATGACACAAAGCTGGGTGGCAGGGTGACATGTGAGGAGGATGTTAGGGTAACTTGGACAGGCTAGGTGAGTGGACGGATGCATGGCAGATGTAGTTTAATGTGGATAAATGTGTGGTTATCCACTTTGGTGGCAAGAACAGGAAGGCAGATTACTACCGAAATGGAGTCAAGTTAGGTAAAGGGGCAGTACAACGAGATCTAGGTGTTCTTGTACACCAGTCAATGAAAGCAAGCATGCAGGTACAGCAGGCAGTGAAGAAAGCTAATAGCAAGCTGTCCTTCATAACAAGAGGAATTGAGTTTAGAAGCAAAGAGGTCCTTCTGCAGCTGTACAGGGCCCTGCTGAGACCGCACCTGGAATATTGTGTGCAGTTTTGGTCTCCAAATTTGAGGTAAGACATTCTGGCTATTGAGGGAGTGCAGCGGAAGTTCACAAGGTCAATTCCCGGAATGGCGGGACTATCATACGTTGAAAGATTGGAGCGACTGGGCTTGTATACATTTGAGTTTAGAAAACTGAGATGGGATCTGATTGAGACGTAAAGATTATTAAAGGATTGGACACTATGGAGGCAGGAAGCATGTTTCTGCTGATGAGTGAGTCCCAAACCAGAGGACACAATTTAAAAATAAGGGGTAGGCCATTTAGAACAGAGTTGAGGAGAAACTTCTTCACCCAGAGAGTGGTGGGTGTACGGAATGCTCTGCCCCACAAGGCTGTGGAGGCCAAGTCTCTGGATACTTTCAAGAAAGAGTTGGATAGAGGTCTTAAGGATAGTGGGATCAAGGGTTATGGGGATAAGGCAGGAGCAGGATACTGATTGAGGGTGATCAGCCATGATCATAATGAATGGTGATGCTGGCTCGAAGGGCAGAATGGCCTACTTCTGCACCTATTGTCTAACGTAAAAATATGCTTATTTTGTAAAGATAATGTCTTACCATTCATTTGGTAATGACAACACCAAACATGGAATATGAAGTATCATGCTGATGCAATGTTCTATTCTGTCTTGTAAGGTGGCTTACCTGAACTAGTGGTCCTACAAAGTGCATTCCCAATAGCTACAGCATGGGATGTAAAAGCTGCAGAATACTCAGTGATGCCCCCTGAAATAGTGTGGGGGAGTGACCTTGAGGAGCTCTGTTCAGCAAGGGGCAAATTGTAGGTCATGGTATCTTGGCAGCAACTGGGTTGGTCAGGCACATTCAGCTGTTTGACATCGAGAGGTTGACTATGTCTTGAGGAAGTGCAGATGCTCTCCTTTTGATGTAACTACAGACAGATGAGTGATTTCTAATGTCTGACACCTTTAACATTAGTGTGAGTGGTTAGATTTTAGTAAGAAGCAAGAGAGTGAAATAATCAAAAATCCTGAGGGAACGTATCCTTCAGTCTATCAGGAGTAAACATTCCGAGCTCTGAAGTATCCTGCCTGTAATGTCCTGGGTTTGCCAAGCAACAGGTCAAGGTCAAACTCAGAGTAACAGGCTTTGGAGATGTTTTGGAGATGTTCCTAACTGAATAGGTGCTTCAAGTGGCATGTTTACTATTTTGCCATTGTTAGTTTTGACAGCCATGAATTTGGACCCCTAGGAATTTAAGTATTTATCCATTTTAAAACCTATTGTCACATCGAAATATTAGCCCCACTAGCATAAACATAGTTGCAGTTAGAGCTGCACAACTTCAAGACAGGGCTGCACAGAAACAACAGTTCAAAGTTGAATTTCCATATGCCAGTACTCTACCGATATTATAGCCAATAGACTTCCAAGGTGGAATGTTTATGTACACATCTACCAGCATACTGAACATACTGTGCAGTGTATTCAAGTCAGTCTGCCATTGTGCTGGATACTAAAGGAATCAAGGAAAAAGGGGATGCTGTGGGATTGACGGAGCAATTAGGTTCCAGCCACCTGTTTTGTACTTGCATTAGATTTCTCAGTAGATTTTTGATAAAGTTTTATAACAGTATCAAATTTTCTTTCTTCCAATATATTGAACTCATTGGCCTCTTAACCATATCAAAATTGTTGTGCTAGCAACACATGGCAAAGATGGAATAGAATTTAGAATCCTCTGGATACCTTGGCACAGATGGTAGCTTTAACATTCTGCAAAGCCTTCTTGTGCTCAATGAACTGTTCTGGTTTTTACGTAATACTTCTCCAAGCCAGAATAATTTTCTCAGGCAGGAATGTGTTCTGAGAATTGAACGTCTGCACACTCAGAGAAAATGAATGCAAATTAATTGTCAACTCCTGCATCAGAGATGATAGAACAATCAGAGATGGTGAACACTTTGGAATTTCTATCGGTATTCTAGCTCAGGTTCATCAGATTTGTCTGTGCTGCAGTAACAACTAAGTTGGATTTTATGTAACACAATCCTTGCTACAATGGTCGGAAGCATTTTGCTGTCATACTTAGGTTATACAAATAATTACAATATACGGTACATTCAAAAGTTTTTTTCAGCCCATTTGTTCTATAATGGCATTTTTACACAGGCCTTTTAATTAATTCTCTCTTCCCATTCCATCCTTGATTTTTTTTCTTCCCCTTGCATGAATCAAGCCTTCCAAATTCTGACCAAGCTCTGTTTAAAGACATTCATCCGAAGTTCTTTATTTGACCTTTCTGTAGTTACCAGTGTACTGACATCGCTTTAGTCTGGACTCACTGACTGTAACTTTCTCATTATCTCTATTCAACTAATATGAATTATCTCAGGATTTTTGACTTACACAATCCATGATTGTTAGAAATTTTATTTGAGTGTCACTTGGTAGTCAGCCTTCAAAGCAGACCGTAGTTCATTCACAACAGGTTTAAAAAGACTGTAATGCTACACTTACCATGGATTAGCATTATATTTCAAGGAGAAATTACAGAAAAATCACTGTCTTGTTGTGCCTATTATATGATGTTTAATTATTGATGTATTATATTACAGGTTGTATTTTGGGACATCTGAAGATGCTATGGATGTTTATGTTTGCTCAGACAGAAAAACATGAATACAATGTTGTAAGAAGAATGTCAATTTATAAAACAGGATTGTATGACAGTTTGTTTTAATACTTGTGCTATAGTCTACCATGTTTAATACAAAGGTACTATTTGTTAAAAGCCAGAATGCATAAAATTCCTGTAGGAAGCCAAATTCATTTTGGTAAGAAGAAAAGAGAAAGAATAATATGTTTTAAATTGTCTTACACTGTTCCACTAATTATCATGTTGAAATCACAAGGGATCTGTTCCTGAAATCAACACGTCAGATGTTATATGCAATTACAAATCATAGGCTAAGGTATACACTGGAAATAAGGTCTTTATCAATGATTTAAAATTACACTTTCAAATGCTCTTCTGCCAAAATTTATAACTGAGAGAGGGTTTCAAAAATGGCTTTGGGAACTTAAAAATAATGATGTACATTTTTAAAAAGGATTTTTATCAACTGAAGCTATAATTAATGAAATGGTCAAAAATTAATGTAATGAAAATTTGCATGTTTTCTTTAGTATTTGTTTCATGACAAATTGTATGTTAATTTAGCTGTAATACTTTCTCATCAGTTTAGTTCTTCCTCTCAGCATATTGTTCAATGTCTTATTCTGGCTTTCATGGTGAGCACAGCACAATTAAATAACTCTGTGCTATGCCATAGATACACATTACAATATTTCAGTCTTACAAGCTAAGGACAGTAAGCAAATTCATTTCTAAATTTCTAAGTCAGCATTTCCTTTCAACTCTACAGATAAACTGATGAGACTTAATTTCATCAGGAACAGGTATTTATTTTAAAAGGAATTTCTTTGCAAACAATGGTATTAGGTGGGTTACATTACTTCATTATTCAGCATCAGTTTTCCTCCGCAGTCTTTCAGCTGAATTGAAAATAATCAGTTCTGCAACCTTCGAGTTACCAATGGCAATGCTGAGAGCTGGAATAATCCAAGACTACAAAATTGAACTCGAGGACATTGCTAGTTAGAGCTAAAGAAGCTCCTAGTGCCAAAAAGTGTATTGGCCACATTTCTGGCCATTTCTGTTGTGGCCTTTGTAGTATCCCATGTTGTGAATGGCATTAGTATGGGTGTATTCCATGTGTACCATGTCCATCAGGAGCAGCAGAAGAGCTTCTATCATGATGCCAGCCACTTTGATTGATTTGAAACAAATTTCATGAACTTGGTCTGTCTATGTCCACCAAATGCCTATGTCAATCTCTCATTGCTGAACGTCCATTCAGCATCAAACACATGCCACCTGTACACTGCCATTCCCAAAACCAAATATCATGATTTATAATTAAGCCACCAAATTGGAATTGAGGTGTTTTTGACTTTCTTCTGCTTTGCCAAAATTATTGAGAGAGCTGTGAATTGTTTGGGGCAGCTGTTTTGTACATTCAGGGTGGTAACACGATTTGTTACTCAACTTTGCCCAAAATATGGTTTTGGTACCATTGGATTGCAATAAATTGACATATGAATGAAGGCTGCAATCAGGGCAAGCTCTGCACAGACTGAAGGAGAAAATGAGATCTTTCCACAGAAGACCCTACTCATCACAGACTTTTCAAGAACACACCTTACCTCCACCTCAACCAGGAGGAATATATGAGATGACTCACATTCCACAAGTGAGAAGTCATTACTTCAATCTGACCTAGAGTCTTATGTCAGGGAGAGCACAACACTGCCATTGGCAGTTAAACTCACAGCAAAATGAAATCTCTATGTGTTCAGACATTTTCAGTCAGGAGTGGGCAATATCTCTTACATAACTCAGTATACCATATATCAATACATCTGGAAGATAATGGAGGCTATCTACTTTAAGAGAGTTGAATGAGTCATTTTAATCTCTTGTACATACAAGCTATATGAGAGGACAGATTGTTTATCCAGCTTCAAAGCTTCAAAGACACAACTGGCCATTGACAATGCACATGACTCAAAAGAGGTCCTGTGTCAATGGACTAACGTTTAAGAATCACAGCACCTGCCATTCTATCAACATGCCAGTAGTGTTTAACAGGAAACAATACAACGTTTTGTGGAATGCCTACAAGCCTGACAGCAGCCACAATGCCTGGATTCTGAGGCAATCCACTCTCCTGCCATCGTCATTCCTCCATATAAAACTAGAGAGTGACTTCATGTCACAAATGTGATCCCCTGGATATGTGACTTCTAATTTGGTCCCCAAATCCATCAGAGCTGAAAATGTGTTGCTGGAAAAGCACAGCAGGTCAGGCAGCATCCAAGGAGCAGGAGAATTGACGTTTCGGGCATGAGCCCTTCTTCAGGAATGAGGAAAGTGTGCCAAGCAGACTAAGATAAAAGGTAGGGAGGAGGGACTTGGGGGAGGGGCGTTGGAAATGCGATAGGGTGGAAGGAGGTTAAGGTGAGGGTGATAAGGTGAGGGTGATAGGCCGGAGTAAGGGTGGGTGTGGAGAGGTCAGGAAGAAGATTGCAGGTTAGGAAGGTGGTGCTGAGTTCGAGGGTTGGGACTGAGACAAGGTGGGGGGAGGGGAAATGAGGAAACTGGAGAAATATGAGTTCATCCCTTGTGGTTGGGGGGTTCCTAGGTGGAAGATGAGGCGCTTTTCCTCCAGCTGTCGTGTTGCTATGGTCTGGTGATGGAGGAGGCCAAGGACCTGCATGTCCTTGGTGGAGTGGGAGGGGGAGTTGAAGTGTTGAGCCACGGGGTGGTTGGGTTGGTTGGTCTGGGTGTTCCAGAGGTGTTCTCTGCAACGTTCCGCAAGTAGGCGGCCTGTCTCCCCAAAGTAGAGGAGACCACATCGGGTGCAGCGGATGCAGTAAGTATATGGCTAGGAAGAACTGTTTGTTTAGTGTATGGATTCTTCTGTGGATGAAGAACAGTAGAGGCCCTTTGCAGGTCTGTGAGAGAGTATTGTCCTGAGCTGGGGTAGGGCTAATTGCAGTAAATGTAGGTAGCGGCTGCACACAGAGGGTGGTACGTGTATGAAATGAGCTACCAGAGGATGTGGTGGAGGCTGATACAATTGCAACATTTAAGAGGCATTTGGATGGGTATATGAATAGGAAGGGTTTGGAGGGATATGGGACGGGTGCTGGCAGGTGGGACTAGATTGGGTTGGGATATCTGGTCAGCATGGGCGGGTTGGACTGAAGGGTCTGTTTCCATGCTGTACATCTCTATGACTCTATGACTTTATCTACTTTCTCCAATTATAAGACTTCAGAAGATCTTCTAACAATATATGTATGAGTTGTCACTGACTGTTTGTCTGGCATCAGGTTCCTGGGGAGATTTTCACTCAACTGAATTACTGTTCTGTTTGTGTTAGCACTCTTGTACAAGTACAAGAGGTTGCCCTTGCTGCATAAAGATTGCTTCAAGCCCAGTCTCATCCACACTGCGCTACAGCGTGAGTTCATCATTCACATCATACTACCTCAGTACTGGCATTGTCAACACTAGTTATTTGATGCAAATAAAAGTTGTTTTTTGTTCTGTATACCAATAAATCTAAACACTCTTTGCAGTAAGCTTATGTAAGGTTAACAACCTGCTGACAAATTAGACAGGAACCTTGCTCCTTTGTTCACTAATCCAGCAAGTTGTTGTACTTCTTCCCACCTGTTGATTGTTGCAGCATCTCTACTACCAGCCGTCACCTCATCAGGATAAGGGCAAAGTCTTTTCACTGTCAGTAGAAAGTTGAGTTGAGTCACCTTCACTGATCTCTGTTTTTTCTTCAGCTTCAGTTATACCTGATAGTTTTTCTCTTTAAAAAAAACTCATGAGATTCTAATCTTCTTCTATGATTTCTCCACATCTGTACATTAGCAGATCATCCATAATCACTTCAGCTTTGGAAGATCATTGACTATCACATGTTGTCTCCATTGCCAGTTTTCTTGAGCACTATCTTGAGAAATACCCAACGGTATCTGTGATCCTAAATGACATGTCAGAAAATACAATCAGAAAGTTGTTGCTTTCATCTGACTTCACTTGTCAATATCTGTCGCTCATATCTCAGATAGTAATTATTTTTGTCTTGGTGCATTCTGGTTGCTAGATGAATTAAGATTGCTGCAAAGCTTTATTGATGTCCTTTGGATCTATACACACTCTCAGATTTTCAGGACCTTTTCATTGCTACCATGGGAATGTGACAGTCCAATGGTCTTGTTGCTTGACTGTTAATCCAGAGGCCCAGGCCAGACCTGAATTCAAACTGAATTTGAATTCAATTAATAAATCTAGAATTAATAAATCTAGAATTAAAAAATTAATTGTTGAAAAAAACATCTGATTCACCAATTTCCTTTCAGGATAGAAACAGCAATCCTTACTTGCTCTGACCTACAGGTGACTCCAGACCCACAGCAATATGGTTGACTCTTAACTGCCCTCTAGGCAATTAGAGATGGGCAATAAATGTCGGTGAAGTTTGATCCTATGAATGAATTTGTAAAAATGCTGCTTATCCAGTCTGAAGTTGTTACTTTCTTGATTAAGGTTCTCTTTTCCATAAGACCACAAGACATAGGAGCAGAAATTAGGCCAGTCAGGCAATCAAGACTGCTCCACCATTCAATCATGGCTGATTAGTTTCTCGACCCTTCTACCGCTTTCTCCTGTAACCCTTGATCCCTTTGGTACTTAAGAACCTATGTATCTCAGTCTTTAATATACACAATGACCTGGCCTACACAGCCTTCTGTGGCATTGAATTTCATAGATTCACCACTCTCTGGCTGAAGAAGGTTCCTTTTTTTTCCTTCTAAAACATCTTCCCCTTACTCTAAGTTTATGCCCTCGGGTCCTAGTCTCTCCTATCAATGGAAATATCTTCCCAACGTCTACTCTGCCCTGGCCACTCAGTATTCTGTATTTTTCAGTCCTCAAACGTTCCTGATACGTTAAGCTTTTCATTCTTGGGATCATCCTTGTGAAGCTCCCCTGAACATGCTCCAAGGCCAGTTCATCCTTCCTGAGAGACTCTTCTAACTCTTTTACATTGTCATGAGCCTAACTTGAGGCATTCATTTTGGAATGATGGTCTCACACTTTCATCTGTTTTGAGATAATATTCACCAGGGAGATATCCAAGACCTGTAAAAACACCTTTGTAATTTTTTTTAGGATTTCTTCAGTAGTTAATGGGCTGGTGCCCTGAGAAACACTGTGAAGCTTATTTGGTATTTGTTGGGTTACCAATACAAGCTTCACACTTGCTTCAGCTAAGGTGACAAGATTTTGCTTAACCTCTACTATCTGTAACTATAGATCTTCAATCTTCCTATTATTTTGGGTGCTCAGCATCAATTGCCCCTTGGGATGAGTACTAATCCTTTACTTGGCCTCAACTTTACTTCTAATGACTTCATTCTTGGTTCATCACCTTGAGACACTTCATGAAGATCTGCAAAGCTCATTATGTTGCATATATCGTCAATGTTAATCTCATATTCACTTGACACTTTCCTTCTGCAATCATCATGCTAACAGTCATAAGTCATTATCTATTTGCAATGAGATAATGCCAAACTGTTCTATGATGTAGAATGATCTGACAGAATCATCAGTTGCCATCTCTCCCACAGCTATCTTTATAGATGCGCATTTATTCTTCTTAGCGAACTACTTATGTGCAAAGTAATTACAAACTTTACAGTTGGAGCACTACTTTCCTCACACTGAGGCATGTTTTCTTTGCTTTCACAGGGTATTCTTCACAATATTTACCTCCAATGCACTGGTAGTTTGAACTGGCCCTTCTGCAAGTAATTCATCTTCTCATTGTGCTATTTTTTGTTACACCTGGACTTTCACTCAGAGTAATGCAAAGCCTTTTCAGTTCTCCCATTAAAAGTCTCTGTTTGATGATTAACAACTGCAGAGCTTCTGCATGCTTTGGTATATTTCTTGAGAGTATTTTATTCCCTCAGCAGATATGCTATCAAAGCAGAATCTCTTATGCCCAAAACAATTCTAGCTCTGAAGAAATCATCTTATCATTGTTTAGATACATACATAAGGTTCAGCTCGATGTCTCAGTGCAGTCATTTATAGGTTAATATCTTCCCTTTCTTCTTGGGTTCTGATATTGAACACATAAATAGCATAAGTAAATGGTTCAAATTATTCTAAAAGGCTTCAAAGTTTCTCCAGCCTTGCTTTACTGCTCCGAAGTGAGGTCCAAGGTGCAACACAACTTACAGCATTCTTTCCCTTATACAAAGAACAGATTTGCTACATTTATTTGTACAGACTTTCTTGTTTAACTCTTTGACTTTCATAATTTTGCATTAAGATTGTAAGAAGTTCTATTGCTGTCTGAAATTTTCACAGGATCATGTTTGGAAAACTCAAAGATAATTCACCCAGTTACACAAAGCAGTAGATTGAACTTTTAAAATTATTCTATGGCATTTATTAGAGGAAGCTGGCTCTCTTCCAGCTATTGTAATCCACACAGTTTCAGCTGCACACTTGTAACACCATCTTCCTGGCTTTAATAGTTCCTCCCTTCCATGGAAAAATAACTTCACCAAAGCTCACAAGATTATGGGAAGTCCCAACTTACAAACTGCAGCACAAAGACATTGGAAAGCTCAACAATTTCAGCAAATAAATTGTCTATGACAGTAGAAAGGATGGTCTATAAACTAAACATGATAGCCTATGTTATATTACAGCAAAAACTCCTTAACAGTGATAGCAGGCTGTCTAGCATGTAAATGTATCAATCTTAACATGGATTATTTTGTGCAACATACCTTTAAAATCCTCTTCCAAGCCCCCACCCCCCAGCATAACATGATTGCAACTTCATCCTTTAGCAGATCTAGCAGATAAATCTTTCCTCTCCCCACTTCATCTGGCTGCATCATACTCAGGCCAGTGATTCACCTTGTGCAGACTCAGACTCTCCAGAAGTCTGTCAGCTTTGCACAGTGCCAATATCTGAGCTGGTAACAGCGGGTGCTAAATAAAAGGGCAGGGTTTCAATAGTGGAAGTCAAGTGCAGTTCACTTTCTTCTCACTGGTGTTGCTGTGTCTGTTTGGAGATGGCGGGCCCAGGTGTCATATAAGGGTGCAGCCACTGATTTTGATGATTCAAATAAGATCAATATGTTGTGGTAGTGCTGCCAAGTCGTCAGGTCCAGGGTCAGGGAGTTGACTTCATTTGCCACTGGTTCCCAATCCCTTGAGAGGTTGGACCTTCAGGGTTTTCTGACTCTGCGTGCCCCTTCTTGTTAAGAGGATCAGAGCACCATTATGAACCAAAGACTGGGTGAATTCCATATTTGTCTCACATGCTGCTAAACCAGGAATGCATGTCATACTGGGTATGAGCAGAAATTCTGGAATTTGCATGAAATGTGTGTGTTGTCTGCCTAAATGGGAATGGGTGGGCACAGATCATAAAACATCAAAAGATGGGAGTTATTGAAATCTTAATCTCTTATCTTTGCATAAACACTAATGTATTCCATTACCAATGGGTTAAACCTAATTTAAATTTTACAGTAATATATTTCTAACAAATCCACCTCAGCCTGTTTAAAACCTATTGCATCACACCAACAATTACAACTGCTCAAGATGTATTGATTTTTAAAGATGATGCATATTCCCCTAATTTCTTAAGAATGACAGTAAACAAAATTTTGGAAGGAAGCTACACATTACAAATTTGTAGCTCCACTCATATGAAAGTCTGTGACATTATCATGGCATACTCAGCACTGTACACAACCATAAGATAGAAAAAAATACAAACAACATGGATCACAATATTCCAAAGGGCCATTATTGAAAATATATATAAGGTTTACCGTGGTGTATATGGAGATATTACATTAAGTGTTGTTGCCTGATGTTAGCAATTCAAGAAAATGGTACATCAGCCCCTTCTCAGGGGCAATTAAGTAAGGGCAATAAATGCTGGCTTAACCAATATCACCCACATTCTGCAAACAAATAAACGATAATCTGGGTAACTATAATGAAGCAGTGCATCAAAATGACATGATTGAGAGAAATTGAGACAGAATATTTAGGATGTACAATAAAACAAAGAACTGTGGATATTAGTGATTTGAAACAAACAAAAACAGAAATTGCTGGAGAAATTCAGCAGGTCGGGTAGCATCTGTTGAGAGAAAACAGAGTTAATGTTTCAAATCCACTGACTTTACTTCAAAACATGCTGAGGCATTCTGAAGAAAGGTCAGTGCACTCAAAACATTAACTCTGTTCCTCTACACAGATGCTGACAAACCTGCTGAACCTCTCCTGCAATTTCTGTTTCTGTTTGTTTACATAATATGTTCATTGTCTAAAATTGATCTCAAATATTAACAAAGACCTCTGACTTAACAAGTGTGATTTTCCTTACAAGTATTTTATCTCCTGAAGCATTTACTTTGATCCTTTCAAAGGCTGCAACGTTCTTCTGACAATTAATATCTCACCAAATATCATGCTCGAGTTGGAAGTTGTTTGTGTCTGTGTAAGATGTGAAAGCAGCAATTTGACTGTATTCATGTTCAAATGTGGAGGTCAGAGCTGGCCTGAAATAGAGGTTTACCAAAATCACCTGGATGAGCTGGACCTGCTGTCCTGTAAGAATAAATTTCAAGCTACCTACCTCACCAGCAGTAATGTGCTGGGGAAGGCTCCATTCAAACACAATGGCAGCAATGTGCTTTGGAACCAGGAGAAACACTTCTGCACTTCTCAAATCCATAGGATTGTATAAAGAAATGATTAATACTCTTTGGTACTGATTAATTTCTAGAATACAGCATCCAAGAAAAGTGTGGTAGATTTAGTGCCTAGTTCGCTCCAGAGAATGCTAATTTCTTGAGGGGCCTTCATTTAAATATGAAAGGGAACTTGGGCTGAAATGTAATCTCCTCCCATTTTTCAGGTATAATGATTCATAATCAGACCATACCTGATCCTGTTTAGGCAGCTAGTACGCAAACTTGATATTGCCTCCCTTGCCTGATTTTAACATTAAATTGAACATGGCTTGGGGAGCTAGCTGGTTGACCACTTAACAACGGCCTGCATGTGTTCTAGTTAGTCTGCACTTCTTAAAGGGGACCTGCAGTAAGGAAATAGAGACTGCTGCCAACTGTGAGTATGATAATTGATGGCAAGGAAAGGCTGGATAAATAGAACATCAAGGGATGGAGACAGACTCCCATTTTCAAGGAAAAAGTTAGAAGTCAGACGACACCTGGTTATAGTCCAACAGGTTTATTTGAAATCACTTGATGAAGGAGCAGTGCTCCGAAAGTTTCGGACTTTGCCCACCCCAGTCCAACACCAGCACCTCCACATCATTTTCAAGGGTTCATTAGGCCTCAGGAGAGACTATGTTGCCATGTAGGGATTTGGGGTACGCTAGCCCTGAAAACATAATGGAAATGGGAACAGGTGGCAAGGGAGGTCAGTGGTCCAGAGGACATGAAAGCTGTTCCACAAGGCATTGAAGGATTGCATGCTGTAGATATCACTCACAGCCTTCAAGCACTTCCAGATATTCAGTTATTGCAGACACATCATCCAATAATGGTGCAAAAACTACTGCCATACTTCTTTCTATTTTACAGAATAAGTGAAGGAGACTTGTTGGAGGATAGGCAAATCTGTGTCTCCTATAGAGCCCCGTTCTTCACATGATGGGGTTAGCAGCTACAGAGCCCCGTTGTATCCATATTGCTGAGGACATTGAAGTGAATAGTATATTCCTGCCATATACCTCTTCTCAGACCATTGCTCAGCCTCAGCCTTCTAGCTGGCATGAACTGCAAGCTGCTCATGCTCCTTGTTTTTCACTTCTTATTCTTTTCCGCTCTGAAACCTCTCCTTCTAATTTCCTGCCTCAGGTATCTGAAAATAACAACTGGCTCAGGAGGAGAATTGAGAGCAATACTATGTCACTGATGGAGCAATATTGGCAGTTGATCTTATACTGTGAGAAGTATAAACAGCAACGTTTGGTTGGAATCAGCACACGATGAGCCACCAGATACATGTGGGCTGCAGTCAGACTAAGTACTGAGGACATAATCCTCATCTCAACTTATCCTAAGGTTAAGTCACACACAAGTTCTGCTACAACAGATTCAGGTGGGGACATTGATGGGGAAGCCGGCTGATGAATATCATACCAAGACGCCTGGGGCATTGCCAGGCCTGCCCGACTGTCACCATACAGGATCATAAAGGTGGCACATGAATTTGCACACAGCCAGCAACCCATCCAATAAACCCTGGAAGTAGTGTCCAACACTATGACAGACCTTGTGCACCCTGCAGGATGCAGGTTCTGGTACCTTCTGCCTCAGCTTCCATTATAGGACAGCAGAAGCCACTCCATGTCCCAGGGCTGCAATCTCAGAGGTCAAGCAATCCATGTTTGCTGCCAGATTGACTCAGACTGCTGTCATCTTGGCTGTGGAACACAATATTCAAATGGCCTTGCAGATTTCATGGCAGTTCAACATTCTGCTCTCCAACAGCTTATGAAGATTGCTGGAATATTATACTGGAGAAAGGCCAGTGTTTCTGTGGTGCAGAAAATTGCTGTCCCTCCTCAGGATGACAGCATTTGTACTCTGAACTATTGCCCTCTGCCAATTTTGTTGTTCCCTTTTAGCCAGCAAGCCCAGATTGCTGATTTTCAACATTTGTGCAACTTCCTTACAAAGCCAAAGGCAGTACTTGTTCCCAGTTCGATGGCTCCTGCAGTCTCTGGGGAAGAGCGTTCCACAGTTTAATGACTCTCTGAATGAAAAGCTTTTCATCATCTCTGTTTTAAATGGATGACTTATTTTTAAACTGTGTCCTTTAGTTTTAGTCTCTTCCACAAGATGAAAGAGACTTTCAACATCCACCCTGTCTTAATCTCCCCATGATCTTATATGTTTTATATTTCGATAAAATCACCTCTCATTCTTCTATATGCCAATGGATACAAGTAATCCTGTCAAATCCTTCTTCACTAAGAATTCCTCCATCCTAAATCTTACTCAAGTGAACCTTATATGAATAAATGAACACGTAAAATAGGAGCAGAGGTCAACCATTTGGACCCTTGAGCTGCTTTACCATTCAATAAGATCAGACCTGATCTGTCTGTCAATCAAATTCAACTTTCCCAAGATTCCCCTACCTAACCATTCTCTATCCACCTTTCTCTCAAAATATTTAATAACAGTGACTCCGCCACCTTCTGTGGCAGAGAGTTCCAAAATCACACAACCCTCTGAGAGAAAAGGTTTCTCCTCAGCTGTCCCTGAAAGGATGACCCCTACATTTTAAAATGGTGCAGTTTACTTCTGGGTTGACATATAAGAGGAAACATGCTTTTCATGTTCTCCTTGTCAAGACCATTCAAGATCTTCGACACTTCAATCAAGTCATCCCTCACTTTTCTAAACTCCAGTAGATATGAATCCAGCCTGCCCAACCTAATCTCATAAGACAAACCAATCATTTCAGGACTGCTTCTAACATCCTTTCTTAAATAAGGAGACTAAAACTGTGTATACCAGTCAAAGTGTGACTTCACCAACTATAGTAAAGCATCCCTTTCATATTCCATTTTCCTTCTAATAAGTGACAATATCTGTTTGCCTTCTTAATCATGTGCTATATATAGATGCCACCCTTTGTGATTCATGCACTGGGACACTAAGATCACTCTGTATTACAGACTTCTGCAATTTTTCACCATTAAAATAATGTGCTACTTTTGTATTTTTCTTGAAAATTTGAATAAGTCGAATTTTTCCCACAATATACTTTATTGCCAAATTTTCATCCATCCATTGTTATTCATCTATAACTCCTGGCAGATTTCTTATGTCTTCTTCACAACTTGTTTCTCCACCTACCAAATTTTTCTACTGCCTGGCAAATTGACAACCATAAGCATGGTCACTTCATCCAAATCATTGATAGGAATTTCAACCGTACAGTTTCGAAACATAAACTGAGGCTCTGTAGTACTCCATTTGTCACATTTTGCAAACATGAAAATGACAGATTCATGTCCATTTTCTAATTCCTGTTAGCTAAATAATCCTATATCCATAATAATATGATTAGATTCCCTACAGTGTGGAAACAGGCCCTTAGGCCCAACCAGTCCACACTGACCCTCCGAAGAGTAACCCACCCAGACCCATTTCCCTCTGACTAATGCACCTAACACTATGGGCAATTTAGCATGGCCAATTCACCTGACCTGCACATCTTTGGATTGTGGAAGGAAACCGGAGCACCCGGAGGAAATCAATGCAGACACAGAGAGAATGTGCAAACTCCACACAGACAGTCGCCCGAAGCTGGAATCCTCAATGAGTACTTAGTTTGCATTGTAATCTTAGATGTGATACCTTTTCAAATACCTTCTGAAAGTTGAGCAATAAATCAGATGGCTGAAGTAAGTGACTTCCAAGAAATTGAGATCACAGCCACAGATGGTGGCACAAGGTTTTCACAGGGCAATCTGATCCAGTTGGTTATCTAACACCAACAATGGTTGATGGCCTAGTGGTCTAATGCCTTAGTCAGTAATCCTGTCAGAATTGTACTTCTGCAGTCCTCTTCAACAATATGCATGTGCTCATGGACAGACAAGCCAGTGTAGTTAGCAGCTCTGTGGCCTGTGTTCAGTCTTCTTATGCATGATGGACCCTCCATGTCTTTATATATAAGCTTTCCAACAGGGCGACTTTGTTCTGGTCTGGTGCCCTGACTTTGCTCATGCTCACTAGTATTGCCACATAATGATCCTTCCAGCCAATTCTGAATTAGTTCCAGTGATAAGGCAAATATGATGATAATTACTGTGGGTGTGCCTTCAGAGGGGGCAAGGTTCTTTCAATAATATCCCCCTGTTACATGTAACCAATCAGAGCAAAGTCATTGACATAGATGAGTGAGGCATATTCTGTGAGGAATTCCAATCAGATATTCTGCCTCTTTTATGCTGCTCACTAATAAAAGTAAAGGTAAAATCACCACAGTCCAACCAGTCTATAGGCTGCTCCCTCATCAAAAAGAGGAACTAGTGATGATTTAACCTGAGGGCCACCCACACCTCAGCTAAGAGGGGAGGTTGAGAAGGCAGGTCCTTCACGGTAAAGGGGGGAGACCACTGTTAAATCAGTCAACAAAGAAGTTGAATCTAAGTCAAGTAACTGGAATCCAGGAAAATGTGAGGAAATTATTTCCTTAAATTCTATCCGAGGAAGAGTGTTCTGACTGATCAAAACCTGACCAGACTGATTCCTGAGATGGCATGACTGACATCTGAAGAGAGACTGTATCGGTTCAGACTATAGTTTATAAGAAGTTTAGAAGAAATGAGGAGGAATCTCATAGAAACTTATAACATTCTAACAAGACTGGATAGGGTAAATGCAGGAGGAATGGTCTCAACAGCCTGGGAGTCCAGAACCAGGAGTCACAGTCTGACAATGTGAGGTAGGCCATTTAGGACTGAGATGAGGAGAAATGTCTTTAACCAGTGGTGATCCTGTAAAACTCTCTGCTACTGAAAGAGGCCGAAATCAAAACATTGAGTGTTTTCAGAAAAAAGGTTCACATAGTTCTTATGGCTAAAGCGATCAAAGTGTATGGGGAGAAAGCAGGAACAGGGTATTGAGTTGAATGTTCACCCAGGATCATATTGAATAGAACAACAGGCTCAAAGGCCAAATGGACTACTCCTGCTCCTATTTTCTCTGTTGTTGTGCTACTGTTCAGGAGCTACTGTATAGGATAAAATGCTGAAGATGCTGTTGTAATAAACACTGCATCAACCATTAAATTTAGATCTGAGCTGCAGTAAATAGAATAATAAGGGGGCAAGTGGGGGTGCATGGTAAAGGAGTAAAGGTCCCAGAAACAGGAGAAACCATGATTTCTCACCCTGACTTTGTTCTGAATTATGTGAGCCGTCATATGAAAGTACCAGAGAGCAGCGGACAGAGGATTGTAAATGCTGGGGTTATAAGAAGACCTAGACAAAGCTAAGAGTCATGAAAGGTACGAGTTTGGAACCTTATTTTACCTATCCCTCTGAAGTCAATGGCCTTTTTCTTGCATTGCAGCCATGCCTTTGGGCTGATGCTTCTGTTGAATTTTAAGTTGCCAACAAATAACGGAGTAGCATTGGCTAGCTACCTAGTTTATTTAAATCCACTAAGTCAACCATGATGGGGATTTGATTCCATTCATATCTGATGTATTCTAAGTGCAGTGCCTGTTCAGAACCTGAAGCTGGGCTTAAATCTACTTCATTCTATTTTGCCTGTAAGAGAGTTTAAAATTTATTAGCGACATGATCTGCTGTGGTATAATTACCATTCTCTGCCTATCAGTGTGCTGATTCCAAGAACTTTTTCCTTCAACAATTCCAAAGCCAAATTGTAGACTAAAAGTATTTCTCTCAAGTATTTGAAACATATGCTGTTAATATGTCATTGCATAACAACTGAAGTAATTGGATAATTATGACTTAAAATGGTCACAGAAATTCTTTACATTCAATATGAGTGTAGAAAATATGCAATCAAACTTTCATAATGTGTAAGTAATGCTCAGTTTGAATAGTTAAAAATGGACTACAGTTATTTTGACAGCAAGCTTGCTTTAAGTACTGTGGACTTTCAAAGTGAATTATGGACCTGTATATATAATTCCATGGTCTGCCATGGCAACAAGCGTCTCACTAGAACACTTTGAGACATGCATCATCCAAACTTCCTTAGTGATCTTTAAGACATTACACAGGCACTGAACTTTATGACCCCATGCAGTGTTACAGCCAATATTCCCTGCTGACATTTCTGAAGTTCACAGGAAAGAATTGTATCCAATTTCAACTGAGGTCTTGCTTATGCTTTAATTTTAGATTCAACTTAAGAAAATGTGCTTTTATTACCGCTGGTGCCTAGTACTAAATAAATACATTAATTCTGACCACATGATGCATGCTTGCCAGTTTCCACCTGTGCAAGCTATCTGGAGGATATTTTAACTCTACAGCCTTCAGGGAAGTATTTTTGAATCTTGGACAAAAGCTTTGCAGCCAAAATTCCATGAATGTGCTCCATTGTCAGAGCAAAATGCGGCGACAAAACAGATTCTAACTTTTGATTTGATGTAGTCTTCCTTTTATAATTCCAAAGATGTTACTCACATTTTTTGGTACATCACAAATGGGAACAATTGAGTAGTTGTCAACACTTTGGTTGTATGTAACACTGCCGATGATTGAAACTCTGCTACTTTCTGAATATTATTGTTCCTGGCAACAACAATGTTAAGGACTACAATGGTTACAAAATATGCAGAGGAAATTATAAAGATCCTTTTTCTGTAGTCTGATGGCTATGCAAAAAGCGGCTGAGTGAACCAATGTAATTCTACCACTTATTAATCTATTTAGTGAACTCACAGGCAATAGATACACCTGTTACTTCACTGTAATCGATACAAGTACATTATAAAGTGCCAATTTTCTAACTGAAATTGTTACCTGAGCGTTTAGGAATTGTAGGAAAGTGTGACAACTTCCTTTCTTTTGCATAAATTCAGCTACAGAAGTGATAAGAGTCAATCATAAGATAATTGTGGATGAAGAAAGCCCATCTGATATGACTTGCTGTTTTCAAGCCATTTTGATACTGTTTAAAGTAGCATTGTGGCCAAACATTTACAGCAATTATTATAATGTGTTGCATTGCGCAGTACATTTGCAATATTAGCTTTAAAAGACATAAAATGCAGATAAATTTGACTAATGTGTTTGGTAACTGATTAGGTTGATTTCTGATCTTGCATTTTTGCTTCTCTATGACAAAACCGTACTTTCAAATTTGATAATATTTGTTGATAGTATCCAGATGAACTAATAAGAGAGGGCAAGCATATTTAAACATGAGAGTGACCAATATATATTTCTAAGAGTTATCACTTTATATTAATAATGAGCTTTGGACCAAATGGAATTCTGGAGGTGTATTGTAAGCAAACTGAAACAACATCCGGTTATCACTCTAAAAGCGATATTGTTCATAGACACCCTACAGTGTGGAAACCAGCTATTCTGCCCAACTGGTCCACACCAACCCTCCGAAGAACTCCCACCCAGAACCATCCCCCTACCCTATCCCTGAGATCCTGCATTCCCCATGGCTAATCCACACCGACCTTCCAAAATGCATTCTACCCATACCCATCCCCCTACTCTATCTCTGTAAACCTGCATTTACCGTGGCTAATCCATCCAGCCTGCACATCCTGAACACTATGGGTAATTTAGCATGGCTAATCGACCTAGCCTGCACATCTTTGTACTGTGGAAGGAAAACTGAGCACCCCACAGAAACCCAGGTAAGCACGGGAGAACATGCAAACTCCACACAGACAGTCGCTCAAGGGTGGAATCAAACGTGGGCTGTGAGGCAGCAGTGCTAATCACCGAGCCACCATGCAACCCCAGACAGAGAATGAGAAATGGTCAGAAGATAGAAGTAAGGAGAAAGAAAGACTTACATCTCTGTAGCACATACCCTTGAAAATGTTTATGGTTAATGAAGTACTTTAAAGTATAGTTGTTGCTATAATCTAGGAAATATTGCATTATATTGCCAATTTGAGGCAGCTGGCTCCCACAAACAGTGATATGATATGAACCTGATAACCTTTTTGTGATGCTGACTGAGGGATAAATCTTGGCCAGGCATAGAGGATTTCTTCTCTGTCCTTCCTCAAAATAATATCATACTCTCATTTATGTCTGTCTGTGAGTGCAGTCTGGTGTCTCAATTTAATGCCTATCTGAAAGATAGTTACTCAGATTATGCAGTACTCCCTCAGTACTGAATAGGAGAGTCAGCTGAGATCTTTGTGCTTGGTTCTCAGGAGTGGGAATTTAAACCTTCCACATTCTGACTCAGATGAGATGGAGTGCATCAGTGATGTTGTTTGAAGCATGTTTTGAAGTTCAATGAGAAGAGATTAAAAAAAGATGTGTTCCTCTTCTCAAAGTACTTATCTTTTAGCAGAAATATGCTTGCTGTGATGTGGACTGCTGTTAAAAGCAGTCTGCAACTTTAAGGAGATGGAATCTGATGAAGAACAGGATACAATCCAAGTCTGCCAAGGTAAGAATAGCCAGTTTTCTACTATATCAAACAGATGAGTAAATATTGTATGCCTCTAATGGTTTCCCTTTATTGTTTGCACACGGTCTAAGGCTACATGCTGAATCTTTAGGGCACCATTTTTTTCAAAATTCTGCATGTAAGGCTACACTGCAGCAGAGCATAATTAAAAGCTAAATCTTATAACTCTTATTATTTGGTTACTTAAAGAGTGTTCACATAAAGTCATTACCATGTAGTTAACCTGCATGTTCATCTACTCACACACATTGTGTTGCAAAGTGGATAAAAACAGCAACCAATCTTGTGTTTGGGAGCTGCTGAGTGAACATACTGCATGTAATCGTGAGAGTTGCAGTCCATGAGATTCGGTGATAAGCATGTACAGTAGCAGAATTAGAGTGTTGGCCCAGTGAGTGTGAGGTAGCCCAGAGAAAATGGGTGCACTTAACCTTGCAGAGCACAGGAGATCATTGACTTCTCCCTGTTCTTCTGGACATTTACTCAAGAAACTGTACTAACCCAGAGCATTATCTCAGCCTAGGGTAGCTGGGTCTAGTGAGGTGGCCTTCTTTATTGGTCACCATAATACAACACTACCCTCCTGTTCACTACTGGTGTCGCCTGGTCCCATTCAGTGAACTTGAAGAACTAACTAGCCTTTCTGGGCCATTTCCTTGGGGATAAAAAGGTAGGACCAAAGTGTGAGTAGTAGTTCCAAGCTTTTAGCATCTGCAGTGGTGTGCAACTGAGGATTAAAAAATGCAATGTCCTAGCAGCAACAAGCACTTATTCATCTCCTACAGCACAATTCCATGAGATGAGAGCTATGACACTCCAGGTGCCATGTACCTAATTCAAGACACTTTGCCTGAAAGTCGGAAAATTCAGCACAATATGTAGAAACTTATTAATATCAGTCTCGAATATCTACAATGGCTAACACTTTTGAGCCCTCTGGGACAGAGAATTCCAGAGATTCACCACCCCTTAAATGAAAAAGTCCTCCATGTTTCAGTTCTAAATATCATGCTTTTTATCCTGAGAGTGCATCCCAGATTTTAGACACCCTCATAAAGGGAAAATCCTCCCTGCTATTACCATATTTGAGACCTGTAAGAATTTTCAATTTCTGAATTAAATCACCTCTCATTCTCCCAAACTCCAGTCAATAAAAGCCCAGTCTGTTTTATCTTTATCAATTCCTACATCCCAAAACTTTGTTTAGTCAACTTTGTTGCGCATACACAGTATATATGAATGAATAAATTATGAGCTGGAGTAGATCTTTTAACCCTTGGAGCCCATTCCACCATGCAACGGCTGAACTGTTTCTCTTCTTTATTGTTTCTAGTTATGTGGATGTATCCATAATTGCCCTTCAATGTATTGGTTTACTAGCTGTTGTGATCTCATTGATGGTAATACTGGACAACACTTATTTACAAACGTAACAGAAAATTGCAGAGGAGGGGAGGAGTTGTCATATCTATCCATTGTCTACAGGAAACAGTTTTCTTATTTCCAGGCAACTGAGACACAGTTCCTATCATGTGATACTATAAACGGAAGAGCCTTGGGAAAGGTTGATGAGCAGAGAGTTCAGGTCCATTGTACCCTGAAGGTGGCTGCACAGGTGGATAGAGTGGTCAAGAGGCATATGGTATGCTTGCTTTCATTGGACGGGGTATTGAACATAAAAGTTGGCAGGTCATGTTAAAATTGTACATGACTTTGGTTGGCCGCATTTAGAATACTGTGTACAGTTCTGGTCGCCACATTACCAAAAGGATGTGAACAGTTTGGAGAGAGTGGAGAGAAGGTTTATGAGAATGTTGTCTGGAATGAAAGGTGCTAGCTATGAAGAGAGGTTGAGTAGGTTAGGACTGTTTTCATTAGGAGAAAGGAGATTGAGGAGGTACCTGATTGAGGTCTACAAAATCATGAAAGGTATAGACATGGTGGATAGAGATAAGCTTTTTCCCAGGGTGAGGGATTCAATAACAAGAGTCACGCATTAAAGGTGAAAAGTGAAAAGTTTAAGGGGGATACATGTGGAAAGTGCTTTACAAAGAGGGTGGTAGGTGCCTGGAACGCGTTGCCAGCAGAAGTAGTAGAGGCAGGCATGGTAGATTCATTTAAAGTACGTCTGGATAGATGCATGAGTAGGTGGGCAGCAGAGGGATACAGATTTTAGGAATTGGGCGATAGCTTTAGACAGTGGATTTGGATTGGCACAGGCTTGGAGGGCCGAAGGGCCGGTTCCTGAGCTGTGATTTTTTTTTTTCTTTGTATGTCATCATTTCACTAAGGAGGTATTGAGTGAAATTTGTCACCTCTTGTATGCGATCCTGCAGCTTCAGAGCAGGATGAAGATGGCAATGCTGGTGATGAGTCAAAAAGTGTGGTGCTGGAAAAGCACAGTTGGCCATGGCATTTATTGTATCTGTTGCTCCCGATGCTGTCTCCTCTGCACTGGGGAGAATGGACACCTCCTCACAGAGCGCTTCAGGGAATATCTCTGGGATACCCGCACCAATCAACACCCCAACCCGCCCACCCCCATCGTGGACCAACATTTCAACTCCCCCTCCCACTCTGCCGAGGACATGCAGGTCCTGGGCCTCCTCCACCGCCACTCCCTCACCACCCGACGCCTGGAGGAAGAACGCCTCATCTTCCGTATCGGAACACTTCAACCTCAGGGCATCAATGTGGACTTCACCAGTTTCCTCATTCCCCCTCCTCCCACCTTACCTCAGTTCCAACCTTCCAGCTCAGCACTGTCCTCATGACCTGCCCTACCTGCCAATCTCCCTTCCCACCTGTCTGCTCCACCCTCCCCTCTGACCTATCACCTCCATCCCCACCCCCATTCACCTAGTGTACTCTTTGCTACCTTCTCCCACTCTGGAGGCTTCCTGCCTCTATTCCTGATGAAGGGCTTTTGCCCAAAACATCAATTTTCCTGCTCCTCAGATGCTGCCTGACCTGCTGTGCTTTTCCAGCACCACTCTGATCTAAACGGTTGATCAGGCAGCATCCGAGGAGCAGGAGAGTCAATGTTTCGATCATTAGCTCTTTATTAGGCATGATGAATTTCCTTCTTCAATTTAATGGATTTGGGATAAAATGTTAGATTTCCTACGTGCAGGGAGTGAATAAAATAAACGGAGAGGGGCTAGTCGAGCAAAGTGCGTTTCAGGTTAGACTTACCGCTACTAGTCCTTTCTTCCAATGCTGGTGATCACACAGCTGTAGCCTGAGATCTTCCTGCTGGTTACAATGCAGGTCTGGCTCAGGGTAGTCACCAGTTCCAGTGCAGATTTGACCTGATTGATAATGATCCTAGATCAAATGTCACATTTCATATTTAGCAGGAAATTATGCAAATCTCTGATCTCCTATGTCTGAGTAACTGAAGATTTACATTTCTACAAAGTTTTCTAAACTCAAGCAGTAATATTTAATTGTGAAAGACTTTGGTTGTGAACTTCCTTTGATGAATTTCCTTCCTAGATGTGACGGACTTGGGATAAAGTATTAGATTTCCCATGTGCAGGGAACGAATAAAATAAACAGAGAGGTGCTGGCCGAGCAAAATGTGTTTCAGGTTAGACTTACAACTACTAGTCCAGATGTACTTCTGACAGATAACTGATTTTGTTACATTTCCAAAAATGGGGCTTCCTGGATGGTTTTCATACTTAAATATTAGCCTTCTGAAAGGAATATTTCAGAAACTGTATTTAAAGGATTCATTGTCGATTAAAATATCGAGCTCACAGCAAATAGCAACTTGAAGATTGAATGTATGTAAGCAAATATACTGTGTGATCACCAGCATTGGAAGAAAGGACTAGTAGCGGTAAGTCTAACCTGAAACGCACTTTGCTCGACTAGCCCCTCTCCGTTTATTTTATTCACTCCCTGCACGTAGGAAATCTAACATTTTATCCCAAGTCCATTAAATTGAAGAAGGAAATTCATCATGCCTAATAAAGAGCTAATGATCGAAACATTGACTCTCCTGCTCCTCGGATGCTGCCTGATCAACTGTTTAGATCAGAGTGGTGCTGGAAAAGCACAGCAGGTCAGGCAGCATCCAAGGAGCAGGAAAATTGATGTTTTGGGCAAAAGCCCTTCATCAGGAATAGAGGCTGGAAGCCTCCAGGGTGGGAGAAGGTAGCAAAGAGTACACTAGGTGAATGGGGGTGGGGATGGAGGCTCAATAGATTTTGACCCTGACATGAATTTTTGAAAGAGTAACCAGAAAAAGTGGCTAACATTCTAATAGTCTAATAAATGCCTCACTTGAGTTTCTTGGGGGTGTAAGCCATGGGAATAGAAGGACAATAGAAGGACTATTTAAACTACAAACTATATACCAGTATTCATGATCTTTGATAGTTATGTAATTTATTTTGATTAAAACATTAATCTTGTTGCTTCATTTGTTTAGTAATGACCCAGGTTTTGGGACTCTGGAAGTATCTAAATTATCATGGATCTGTACCCATGTTCATAATACATTAGTAACCAGACATGATGAGTAAAGAATGTGCAGCAATTCACTTACTACAAACTGTGGTGAGGGATTTACTCAAATTCAAATTATTAGGGAAGAAATGGCTTATTCATATACATTTGTAGGGGAGATGCAGAGCATAAAGGATCAAGTGCTTGAACTATAATTACCCTTAAGTAATAGTAGCAGGAGTAGATTATATAGTTCCAATCTTCACCTTGATCATAAACCTTAATTCTGCTCTCCCATCACATTGTCCATATTCCATGACAAAAATTAGAGTAAAATTCATTTTACTTTAAATATAACCAAAGATGGAAAACTACCCTGTGGACTGCAGAAATCACCAAAGAACTACAAACCTTCAGTGAATCAATTCTCTTCTTCTCAATGATACAGAATCAGTTCTTATCCTGTGACAGTGTCCTATATTCTAGAATTCCAGTCTGAGGAAATGACATGTCAGTGCCTACCTTATCAAGCCCCTTCAATGTATATTTCAATGAGATCACATCTCATTCTTCAAAACTCCAGAGAATATGAGCTCAGTTCCCTCAACCTTTCATCACAGGCCAACTCTCTCATCCAAGGTACTAATCTATTGAAATAATTCATGTATGTATTCCAATTCCTCCATGATAGGTTATTATGTTCAAAGTGAGGACAAGAAGATAGGATCCAGCAACCTATTTGCTTCAAATACCTAGGAGAAAGTGAGGACACGGCAGTTGGTCACATTTCACAACTTAGTTGGCTCATTAGCTTATTAAGTGCTTAAAGCAATGGACCCCTTCAAGCAAAATAGTATAGATTCTACATGTATTTCCCAAGTTAAAATTACACGCACTAAGAGTGAAAGTATGTGCACATTATGGTATAGTATTAAGAAAACACATTTTATTGGCCAGGGTTACATAAAGATGTACATAATTTTTGCAAGACATGCCATGTGAAGTGAGAATCCCAACCCTCAATTAAACCTGTACCATTAATTCTCATACCAACTATTCATGACCCACTTATCAAGGTTCTGACAGAAGGAGAGAGAGAGAGGAAGGCCTGATGAAGAGCTTATGCCAAAAACATCAACTCTCTTGCTCTTCAGATGCTGCCTGACCGGCTATGCTTTTCCAGTGCCACACCTTGTGCTTCAAATGCCTGCCCATTAAGGTCATCAGAAGTTTGCTACAGGGCTGGGAAATGCCAGATGTTGATTTCAAAACCAAAGCCTGATACACATTGGCAAGCAATGTTTGAGTGTGTTCTCAGAATTATTCATGCCATTTTTGGAAGACAAGGTTATTCTCTATAAGTGGGTTTGCTGGTCACTTGCCCACACCAGCATCATGGGTGCTGTTATTGCAACCCTGACGTTTACTTAATACAAGAAATGGAGGCAGTTATGCATCATTTTAATTGCACAAACCCCACTTTAAGGATCTAATAAAACCAGTCATGCCAGTGAAAATGTCAAGCGCCGTTTTGAGTTCAGTAGGGGGCAAACTTCACATAATTATTTTGTTTGAAAAAGGCTTGTATTTGTTCAAAGAAATTCATTTTTGCCACCAAATTGCAAATTTCAGTGTGACGTGAATCTTCTGATTTCATCTCCTGCATCTGCTCACATTAATTTAATGAATAGAGAAACACAGGAACCCAAATTTATTAGAAGAGCATTCATGTGCAAAGTTCTGTGTGTTGAATATTAACAGTAAATGTTTACATACACGGGAACAGAGGCATATAAAACAGCTCATGCAAAGCAGTTCTTCCAACATCTGTCATGGGTATTGTCAATACCTATGCTGGCTTTTGGCTACAAGTGTCCATATTGCAGATGGCAAAGCTCCCTGCTGAATTTATAGTGCCAGTTGGCCTTAATACATCCACAACCAGGCATGCCAGTACTTGCAATTATGATTCACAATGGTTCAAGACCTACAAGGCATCTGGCACGTACAAAAAAGAGTTCCTTGTGAGGTGTTAAGTTAAGGTAAAGTTAAGGAAAAAATACATTACAGATTTCAAAAAGTTCAGTGCTTAGCATTAACTTGCTTATGTATTTTGCAGCCGTTAATTTGGCAATGAAAGTCAATTTTGTGTGAAGTGCAGGTCAGGCAATTATGGGGGCAGGCTGATATGGATTGGGTTTGTTACGGTGACATCAATGGGTCAGTTATCAATAACAATGATGATTTTATTACTGATGACATTTGATCTGTTACTGATGTCTGTTCTGCTACCGACATTGGTTGTTCTCTTACTCATGATATTTGTCTGTTACTGATAGCATTGTTCTATTATTGATGATGTCAATGGACTTGTTCCCAAGATGTTGATGTAAGATCCAAAATGACTTTGGTTGTCAAATGTCTCATATAACACTTGCAAAACATATCAATCATTAAAACAGAAATTGCTGGAGAAACTCAAGTCTGTAGAGACAAAGTAGAATTAATGTTTCAAGTCCAGTAACCCTTCTTCAAAACACAGTCAAGTTCTGAAGTGGTTTCTCCAACAATTGCAAGTGTTTTTTGTTTCGGATTTCCAGCATCAGTTCATTGTTTAATTTAAAATGATTAATCAGTGGTGCTGCTCCTAGGCAGCTCATTGTTTGGGAGGGTGGCAAACATAGCAAACCAAATTTTCATCACAGCTCTTTAGTAGCACCCTAAAGTTGAAAGTTGAAAGCTCTGAGAGTTCAATGGAGTAGCAGTTTTCATGTCCAGGGAAATGTTATGAGGCGAAAAATGTGGCAGTGGAAGAGCACAGCAGGTCTGGCAAAAGCAAATTGTATGTGGTCTTAAAATGATTTATACTGACTTGGCAATTCATGTCAGTCTTTATAATTATCCTAATCAGATGTAGCCTGCACAACCCAGTACAATTTCACCTTTCATGCAACTTCTTTACTCCTACTTATCATGTCAGTAATCATTACGCGTAGAAATTCTATTTGTGGTTCTGGTATAAGTGCACAAAATCAAGTACAAAATAATACAGCCTACTGTTGTCTGGCAGTGTCTTTCCTTGGGGATGCCTTATGTATTTTTGTATCTCCTATTTTGTTGCTTCTTTTAAGTACAGTCTGAGGACTATCATTGCAAGCCATGCTGGTTATTCATTTTCTATGAAGGCTTATGCATCTCATGACAGTCTATTTCTCAGAAGGAGATACTACCAGCTAGCTGTCTGTAGTTTGTTTTTGTGACATTGTTGTGTTGTTTCTTCTGTATCATTGCATAGCCTTATGTGGTTAAAAAATGCATGAGGAAAGAGGTTCCCTGCTATATTCTATGAACAACTGGGGACAACTCACTAATACATTTGAGGCTGACCAATAACTCACATCTTGCGTGCCCTTTCCGGAAGTCTTTTAACACAACATCCAAACACAAAATTTGAAAAGATATCTCCAACAAAATCTATGGATTTGTTGAAGCTTTTCAAACATGTTTACATCCAACTGCAAGAGACTGACATTCTAAGTGATAAAACTGAGCTGAAAATCCACCACAGAGAATTTACTCACTCATCTGTGAAAACTCCAATCTCTCTCTCTTGATGATGCTCACTGAAAATTCTAGAGAGGAGAAAGATGAAAAGATTAAAGGTTGAGCAGCTAACTTTCTGTCACAGAAAAGACAGACTTTTTGCATGAGGTATAACAGGCCAACTTCAATAAGTCAAGCTGTTTGCAATTGCCATTGGGACAGTAAAGTGGTTATTTATTGAATAATCAATGTAGTCTCACTTCAGCATCAGGAGGAGATTACATCCCAAGCATTATTTCCTTCTGATTTCTATCACAATCAATGCAAGTCAATTAGAGTTGACATCACAACTCATCACTGTACATTTCCTTCAAATGACTGATTTGCAATAGAAGCCTTTTTTTAACTGTAATTTTTCTAAAACAAAACTTACTAAAGGAGTGGAAATTTGGCCAAAATGACATTGTAATGAAAGAATGTATACATTTTGCTATTACCACTATCATGTTTTCTTGTGTTGTCATTAAGTAGTGCAGATTAAGTAGTGTGTATTCAGTTTACCTGAAAAGCTCGAATGGTTTATTATCAGCTTGGACTATAAGTTGGAGTTGCAGAGAATTATATCTCCAAACTCCTGCTCCGGTACTTCTGACTGAACTGAACATGGCAGTTGATCATGTTTCACAACTTGGTCCTTGGCTCTTTAGCTTATTAAGGACTTATAGCAATGGAACTCTTCAAGCAATATTATAGATTCTACATTAATTTCCCAAGTTAAAATTACACACGTTAAGAGTGAAAATGTGTGCACATTATGGTAATTGCAAAACTATTTATAGAGAAACAATAATTGAAACATTTCAAAGTATAAGAGTCTAAGAGTCTGTATAATTTGATAAACTTCTAGATCTTTTGATGGTACAACCTTCCAGAGATTTAGACTGCACTCTGGATGTTCTCAACTCTTAATATATTGACATCCTAAGTGTTGTTAGAATGTTGATGGCCCGATGGTCTTCTGCACTTTCATTATCTACACATATTTTTGTGTATGTTTTGTGTGCAATTTGAGTATTGTACATTTTCATGAGTCCGCTTTTGATTCTCCTCAACATGGGTTCATTCAAAGTTATGACAGTATAACATCTAGACTCACTGAAATTTCAGATATCACTGCAAGTAACCATGGTCTTTATGTAACAGGAGGATCTACACTTGTTTGTCAGTTATGCAAGATCTTGACCTCCTATGTTTTTGAAGAAAGCTGTCCTGTAAAGGAGAACATAGACAGGTGGTGACATGGCAGGGTTATCCTACCTTAGCTTCTAGACATGATGGTAAATTTACCTTGATGGTAAGCTTATGTCCAGAGGAGTTGCTGTTTTAGTAACAGATTTTTAGCATGTATTAGAATCATACTCTGTATCTTTGCTAGATGTCATTGTAGACTAGATGGTTCACTTGTCAGTGGTTTGTGCCAAGTCATTTCCAATATTTTGTGATAGGTTTCCACAGTGAATTGCTTACTAAAAGAGTGTGCAGCTGGGCATTGAGATGCAAATCGGAAAGAATCACCATGGTTTTGTGAAATGCAAACCATGTCTTACCAATTTACTGAAATTATTCAAAGGAGTAAAACGGCTGTGGATAAAGGAGTACTTATAGATGTATTGTGGTTGGACTTCACTTATTGCTTTATAAAAGTCTATTGTACAAAGTAGGATCTCAGGCAAAGGGGATTACATGTTAGTGTTGGATAGATAATTCAGAAAACAGAGAGTATGCAGAAATGTTTTTTTCCCTGATTGTCAGGATAGTTCAAGTAGAGTCCAGTAGGGGTCTATACTAGGGTCCCAGCTTTCAATAATTTATATCAATGATTTACATGAGGGGATTGAAGGTATAGGAATTAAATTCGTTGATGGTACAAAGATAGGTTGGGAAGTATGTTGTAAAAAGGACATAAGAAGCCTACAGATGGATACAGACAGGTCAAGTGCATAGCCAAAACTCTGATAGAGGGAGTGTAAAGTGGGCAAATGTGAGGTTGTTCACTTTGACAGGTAGAATAAAAAGAAGTAGGATGTCACTGAAACAAAAAATAACTCCATTTTAAAAAAATAATCAGTTTTGGAATATAGATGCTTCTAGCTGGGTGAACATTGATTGCCCTTCTCCCATTTTCCTAGTGAGCTGCCTTCTTGAATGCTGCAATCCATTTGATTAAGGTAGACCTACAATGCCATATGGCAGCAAGTTCCTGAACTTTGATCTAGTGACAATAAAGGAACAGTGATATATTTCCAAGTCAGGATGGGGAGTGGTTTGGAAGGGAACTTACAAGTTTGTGGTGCTCCCATGTGTTTGCTATCTCTGTTCTTTGAGCTGCAAGTGGTCTTAGTTTGAAGTCAGAGGTGCAGGAACTAAGGAACTTTAGTGAATCTCTGTAGTGTATCTTGGAGATGGTATGCAATGCTGCTACTGTGCATCGGTGATGGGAGGAGTAAATCTTTATAGATGTGGTGCCAATCAAGCAGGCTGCTTTGTTCTGGATGGTGTCAAACTCATTGAGTGTTATTGGAGTTGCACTCATTCAGATGGTGGGCAGGGTTTGGGGAGTGAGGTAGTCAATTACTCACCATACTCACCAAACGGCAATGGCTAGATTCTGTCTTGCTGGAAATGGTAATTGTCTGGTACTTGTGTGGCACAAATGTTACTTGCCATTTTTCACCCCATACATGGTGATTGGTGCACCTTTCTGTGTTTGGACATGGTACACTTTAATAACTGAGGAGTCACAAATGGTGTTGAACATTGTGCAATTATCAGTGTCCATTGCCATTTCTGACTTTATGATGGCAGGATGGTCATTGATCAAGCAGCTGAAGATATTTGGGCCTAAGATACCACCCTCCACCATTCCTGCACAGATGCCCTGGAGCTGAAATAACAGATCTCCAACAACCAGAACTATCTTCATTTGTTTCAAGTATGGCTCCAACCACTGGAGAGTTTACCCCCAATTCCCATTGATTTCAGTTTTGTTGGAGCTCCTTGATGACACATTCGATGAAATGTGGCTTTGATGGCAAGGGCAGTTACTCTCACTGCTGGAATTCAGCTCCTCTGCGCATGTTTGAACCAGGGCGTAACAAGGTCAGTATGCAGACTGGCCCTGATAGAGCCTAAAGTGAGTGCCAGTGAGTAAGCTTTTGCTAGGAAAGTGGTGCTTGATTGCACTGTCAATGGCACATTCCATTACTTTATTAATGATTGAGAGTAGACAAATGGAGTCGTAATTAACTGTTTTGAATTTGTCCTGCTTTTTGTATACAAGACATACCTGTGAACATCTTCACATTGTTGGGTAAGAGTCAGTGTTGTAGCTGTACTGCAATAGCTTGGATAGGACCATCACAAATTCTGAAGCACCAACTCTTCAGTACAATTGCTGGTGTTCTGTCCTAATTCTGAGGTGCAGAAGAATTTAGATATTCTCTTGTATGAATCACAAAAAATAATACCAGGTACAGAGAGTAATTAAAAAGGTAATGGGATGTTATCCTTTAGAATGAAAGGAATTGCTGAAAAAAATTAAGGTTATTACATTTTAATTATATAGGGCTTGTAGACTGCTTTAATAAGGTTAAGGATAATCCAAAGAGATTATAAAAGTACATAAGGGCAAAAGAGCAACTCGGAAGAAAATTAGGCCCCTGAAAGACCAATGAGGTCATATATGTGTAGAACCACAAAAGATGGGAGAGATACCAAAGGAGTATTTTGCATCTTTTCTCTGTGGAGAAAGAAATGGAGGGTAAGGAACTCGGGAAAATAAATATCGATGTCTTGAAAACAGTCCACATTGCAGAAGAGGAAATGCTAGAGGTATTAAGAATCATAAAGGTGGATAAATCTCCAGGACCTGATCAAGTGTATCCCAGAACATTGTGGGAAGTTAGGGAAGAAATTGCAGGGCTCCTAGCAGAGGGATGTATAAAATCGACAGCCACAGGTGAGGTATCCGATGCCTGGAAGGTGGCTAATGTTATACCTTTTTTTAAGAAAAGCTGTAAGGAGAAACCTGAATCTGTCGACCTGTGAGTCTGACATCAGTGTTGGGTAAGTTGCTGGTGGGGAGTCTGAGAGATAGGAAAATCAACATGGCTTTGTGTGAGGGAAATCATGTCTCACAAACTTGATTGAGTTTTTTTGAGGATGTAACCGAAAAGATTGATGAGGGCAGAGCAATAGACATTGTCTACATGGACTGTAGTAAAGCCTTTGACAAAGTTCTGCATGGTAGACTAATTAGTAAAGTTAGATCACATGAGATTCAGGAAGAGCTTGCCAATTGGACACAAAATTGGCTTGAAGGTAGAACACAAAGGGTGACGTCATAGAGTCATAGAGATGTACAGCATGGAAACACACCTTTCGGTCCAACTCATCCATGCCGACCAGATATCCCAAACTAATCTCATCCCATTTGCCACACTTGACACATATCCCTCTAAACCCTTCCTATTCATATACCCATCCAGATGCCTTTTAAATGTTGCAATTTTACTAGCCTCCACCGCTTTCTCTGGTAGCTCATTCCTTACACGTACCACCCTCTGCATGAAAAAGCTGCCCCTTTTATATCTTTCCCCTCTCACCCAAAACCTATGCCCTCTAGTTCTGGACTCCCTAACCGCAAGGAAAGACTTTGTCTATTTATCCTGTCCATGCCCGTCATGATTTTATAGGCCTCTTTAAGGTCACCCCACAGCCTTCGAGCTCCAGGGAAAACAGCCCCAACCTATTCAATCTCTCCCTGTAGCTCAAATCCTCCAAACCTGGCAACATCCTTGTAATTCAGAAACTTTCAAGTTTCACAACATCCTTCCGATAGGTAGGAGACAAGAAGTGCACACTATATTCCAAAAGTGACGTAACCAACGTCCTGTACAGCCACAACATGACCTCTCAACCCCTATACTCAATGCTCTGCAATAAAGAAAAGCATACCAAACACTTTCTTCACTATCCCATTTACATGCGACTCTACTTTCAAGGAGTTATGAACCTGCAGTCCAAGGTCCCTTTGTTCAGTAACACTCCCAAGAACCTTGCCATTAAGTCTATAAATCCTCCTCTGATATGCTTTTCCAAAATGCAGCACCTCACATTTATCTAATTTAAACTTAATCTGAGGTGACCTTCTTCTTCACTACACCTCCAATTTTATTGTCATCTGCAAACTTACTAACTGTACCTCCTATGTTCCTATCCAAATCATTCATATAAATGATGAAAAGTAGTGGCCTCAGGTCCAATCCTTGTGGCATGCCACTGGTCACAGGCCTCCAGTCTGAAAAACAACCCTCCACCACCACCCTCTATCTTCTACCTTTAAGCCAATTCTGTATCCAAATGGCTAGTTCTCCCTGTATTCCATTAGATCTAACCTTGCGAACCAATCTCTCATGGGGAACTTTGTCGAATGCCCCACTGAAGTTCAGATAGATCACGCCCACCAATCTGCCCTCATCAACCCTCTTTGTTACTTCTTCAAAAAATTCAATCAAGTTCATAAGACATGATGTCCCATGCACAAACCCATGTTGTCCCTCAGGATTCCCTCCAACAACTTTCCCACCAGCAACGTCAGCTCACTGATCTATAGTTCCCTGGCTTGTCCTTACCACCTTTCTTAAATAGTGGTAAGTTGAAAGTTCTTGCCTAATACTGTCAAAATTCGTCTTCTTCAAACTTAGAACTTCAACTTTTAGATCTGGTCTATCCTTTCCATCAGTATTTTAAAACTTATAGAGTTATGGTCGCTGGCCCCAAAGTGCTCCCCCCCTGACACCTCAGTCACCTGCCCTGCCTTATTTCCCAAGAGTAGGTCAAGTTTTGCACCTTCTCTAATAGGTACATCCACCTTCTGAATCAGAAAGTTTTCTCGTACACGCTTAACAAAGTTCTCTCCATCTAAACCCTTAACAATATGGCAATCCCAGTCTATGTTTGGAAAGTTAAAATCCTCTGCCATAAACACCCTATTATTCTTATAGATAACTGAAATCTCCTTACAAATTTGTTTCTTAATTTACTGCTGACTATTTGGAAGTCCATAATAAAATCCCAATAATGTGATCATCCCTTTCTTATTCCTCAGTTCCACCCACATAACTTCCCTGGATGTATTTCCGGGAATATCCTCCCTCAGCACAGCTGTAATGCTATCATTTATCAAAAACGCCTCTCTCCCTCCTCACTTGCCTCCCTTTCTGTCCTTCCTGTTGCATTTGTATCCTGGAACATTAAGCTGCCAGTCCAGTCCATGTTTCTGTAATTGCTATGATATCCCAGTCCCATGTACCTAACCATACCCTGAGTTCATCTGTCTTCCCTGCTAGGCTTCTTGCATTAAAATAAATGTAGTTTAAATTATCAGTCCTACTTTGTTCTCTGCTTTGTACCTGCCTGCCCTGAATGTTTGACTCGATTTTTTTCTCAATTGTACTAGTCTCAGATTGATCTCTCTCTTTAGCATCTCCCTGAGTCCCACCCCACCTCCTTACTAGTCAAAATTCTTGTACAGGTCACTTCTACCCCAGAAGAGATTCCAGTGATCCAAAAATGTGAATCCTTATCCCATCCACCAGTGCTTCAGCCACACATTCATCTGCTCTATCCTCCTATTCCTACCCTCACTAGCTCATAGCACTGGGAGTAATCCAGATATTAGTACCCTCAAGGAACTCCTTTTTAAATTCCTGCTTAAATTCAGTCTTCTGGCAGAATCTCATTATTTTCCCTTCCGATAACGTTGGTACCAATGCGTAAAATGAAATGATCCTTCTGCCCTTTGAGAACATCCTCCACCCTCTCTGAGAATCCTTGATCCTGGCACCAGGGAGGCAACAAGCCATTCTGATTTTTTGCTGCTGGCCACAGAAGTATCTGTTTGTGCCCCTGACTAGAGAATCACCTAACACAATTGCTTGCTTGGAATCTGATGTACCCCTCATTACATTAGAGTCATTCATGATACCAGAAACTTGGCTGTTTGTGCTACATTCCTCTGAAAGTCCATCACCCCCTACATTTTCCAAAACAGAATACTTGTTTGAAATGGGGATAGCCACAGAAGACTCCTGTACCACTCGCCAACCTTTTGTACCTTTCTAGGAGTTAACCCATCTACCTGACTGTATCTGCAGCTTTTCTCCCTTTCTATAACTGCCATCCATCACACCCCCTAGCTCTTGTAAATTCCTCATTGCCTCGAACTGTCGCTCCAACTGATCCATTTGATCTGACAGGATTCGCAACCAATGACATTTAATGCAGATATAATCCTCAGTAATCCTTAAACACTCCCAAAACTCCCACATCTGACAAGAAGAGCATGTCACTCTACTAAAGGCCATTTTGCTCCTTCCAACCTACAGACCCAGAAAATAGCACTGTCTTATTGCTCTACAAAACACTGCTCCAAGCTAACTGTATACTTATGATTTATATTTTTAAAATGTTATAAAGAGATAGATCCCAATAAATACATACAATCAAGAAAGAACCCACTGTACTCAGTTTTGCAGATTTACAGCAAGACTACATTTAAAACTATTTACTTATCTGTTTCTGTACTATGACCTTTCCCAACAGGTTCCTCCAAGTTCAGTTGTGAATTTTGCTGTTTGTTAAGTTTTCCTAGGCACACTCTGATGTCCAGTGATACATGAATTCAAACAGCAAAGCCAGTAACTGTGCAGATTCACTGCTGTGTCAGCAGTGTGGCTTGTCTCTCTCTCTCCCTTACAGACCATGTGCTCACTGCCTTTGTTTGTCTTTCCCCCTTTTAAAAGTGCTGTTGTTTTGACTTTTTTTTTCAAAGTGCCAAAACAGTTGCAACAGCATATAAAACAATAATTGCTGCTCCTGGAATTTGAGGAAATCATCTCCAGCACCAAAAATACCTGAAAAAAGAAGCAGCTTGTTACTGCCAGAAAATGTTCCCATCCTCCATCTCAGAAAGGGCTAAGAATGTGTATTGAACAAGATAGCAAATAAGTTGCATTTGGATCTTAAAGTCTACAGCAAGCAAAATCCATTTATTCCAATGTAAGTGCATGAAACACTTGTTCCAGCATTTGTCAGCACAAGATTCCATATGGGCATAAAAAAGATGAACAGCAGTACACCCTTTGGCCTCTCAAAAATGCTCTGCCAATCCATCAGATTGTGTTTGAACATTAGTTGCTTTTGGATTGGAGGAATGTGTCCAGTAATGTTCCACAGGGATCAGTGCTGGGTCCATTGTTTTTTTTTATCATTCTGTAAACCATGTAGATGAGAATTTAGTAGGCAACAGCGAAAAAGGTTATCTAAGATCACAAAAGGATTTTGATCAATTAGGCTAACGGGCTGAGGAAAGGAAATGTTCAAACACAATCTGATGGATTGGCAGAGCATTTTTGAGAGGCCAAAGGATGTACTGCTGTTCATCTTTTTTATGCCCATATGGAATCTTGTGCTGACAAAATCTGGAGCAAGTGTTTCGTGCACTTACATTGGGATAAGTGGATTTTGTTTGCTGTAGACCTTAAGATCCAAATGCAACTTATTTGCTATCTTGTTCAATGCACATTCTTAGCCCTTTCTGAGATGTTTCAGCTTCCAGGATTGTCTTCTTCCTGGGGTCATAATACAGTAGAATAGTATAAGCTTTTATTGACAATTCTTGCCTGAGTGATTTGAACACCTGTTGATAGTCCTCCTACCAGACATACAGCACATCTTCCCTTAAGAGTTCTCTTAATGACAAGGTTTTTTAGGAAAGTTTAGTAAGCATGAGGGTAGAAAATTCAAAAATATGAGTCATCCCTGAAGGTCTTCTTTATGGTGGGAAGTAAGCATGTGACTTATATGTTTGTTTTTGCCTCAGTAAGGATGGATTCCATAACTTGAATAAATAGAGCTATAAGAGTTGATCTGACCCACATTCATTTGGCACTACTTGGTGCTGAAGAAAAGTCCTTTGTAAGTGGCCATGATTAGTGGATGGTCACAATACTGAGGTGCCAGTAATCCTCCTTTTGCTAATCCACGCATGTTCACTAGGTTTCATAGCAGAATTACCATAGCTACATGTCATCATCAATGTGTCAGTGCAAGGGCTGGGTGTCCTAGTATATTCAAGCTGTTGTAGGTTCTATCATTGTTTTCCAGATTTCCAGGTGCATTTCCTTCAGCATTCTACCTAGATGGGCATTTACACTCGCTCCTATTTTGAATTTTGACTTGAGTGGATGCTTGCCAATTTTGATGTGACATATGATGATAATAGTGGCAAAACCTTCTGACTGCTTCAATTTGAAGTTTCCACTCTGAATTTTCACCATGTTCTGTCTTACTGCTAACGTTATGTAAGTGCTTGGATTTATGCAGGCTTCTGGTGTTGCTGTGAGCATGGTGCTTATGCTTTTTTATTTGGCTGCATCGTTTGTACCATTTCTGAAATGACATGTTTTTGTATAGGCAAACTCATTGTCCTTTTGCACCACAGACATGCAAAGATCTTGGAATACAGCACAGCACAGAATGCACTTCCAACAGTACCAGCTTGCTCTCTTATGTTCTGGCGACTGTGCTAATACTGGTAACTGCACTAATGCTTGCAGAAGGTAATATCTGGCAACAATGGCTTCATATTTTCTGCCATGTTTAGGCAGTTTCTCAATGTCATGACCTTTCTTTTTCTCCAAGAGGTCTTGATGGAAATCTTCATCATGTGACTTTTCCTGTAAGGCATCAGCTTGAATCAGTGGTTTCTGAAACTTACTTTAACATGAAGTTGTTTTTCTTACATTTCCAATAAATTTTCAGTTATCCTGAACCACGTTCAGATAGACTTGAGGTGTTGACTTTGTGAAGCCTCTGATTTTTCATAACTATTCTTCTTTTCATTGCTTGCAAGCCATGTGTAAAAAGTATAGCTCCATCCTTCTGCTGTTCTTAGTCTTTGGCAAATGCTATCAATATGTAAGGATTGTTTTATTTTTCAACTCTATTCTGCGACCTGCAACTCAACTTTATCAATAATTTGTTATAAATAAGCACTCACTCTTTGTGGAGTGATTTTTCTTTTGTTTCTGGTGTAGATGTAACTTGTACACTGTTTCAATTCTTGGCTGAGGCCTTCTCCTGTGGATTTCAAGCTTATATTTTTGGAGGAAAAACAATCCCTTCACTAAGCTTCAGGTCATGGTTTCTTGTGTTATCCATAACACAGATTGAGTAGCTTGAATTTAGTCTGCCTGAAAAGCTCAAAAAGGTTTATAAATAGTTTAGACCACAACTTGCAGTTCCAGATAAGTACATATGCTGCCTCCTGATAGCATACTACTTGCTGGACTAGACATGGCAGTTAATCATGTGGTTTCCATTCTAGTCCTTGACTGATTCATATATCAACTTTAAAAGCAATAATACAACAAAAGCCACCAGGTCATGTTTATAATTGTGTTAAATATTTTAAAATTTAGCTGGGAAATTATACCAAGTTTCTTTATCCTATAGGCCTCTGTGAAACTGTTGCAGTGTTAAGATAGGTTGCATGATGCATGCATTCATCTTCCTGTTCAATATTTTTTTAAATGAAATCAGATGCAATGTAAGGCAGTTATTATATGAACCCCAGTTAAATGGAAGCTCTTGCAACTAACCCACCCATTAACTCAATGATTAGCTGAAGCAACGATGAGAGAAACATGACAAGGCATTTCACAAAAGGGGACAACAACTACCCAGCAGGAATTGAAGAAAGATTTAAGGGAGTTAACTGAAGCCAGACTTGAAGAGAATATGTTTTGAAAATGGACAGTGATATTCAAATATATATGAAATACTCTGTGGAAATATTCATGTGGTCCATTAAACGTATTCCATTAAATCACGGTGGAACTCCTACATCAACTCCACTTCCTTTTAATCATTTCCTTTGATTCCCTTCATACCCAGCTTCTATCCATCATTGTCATTGGGTCAAAATCCTGGAATTCCATTTCTAACAGCACTGTGGATGCCCCTACATCTCAAGAACAGCAGCACTTCAAACAGGCAGCTCATCATCACTTTCTCCAGGGCAATCATGGAGAGGCAAAAAATGTTGGCTTAGCCAAGAACTCCTGCATCCTACAGGCAAGTATATTTTTAAAACGTCAGTCTCGAAAATATCAATCAATTGAGCATTCACAGAACTTCGTAAAACACAACACAAATCAGTTGCCTTCCAAACTGAGTTTCCACCCCACGTTTTGCCAGAGTGGGAGGGCCTCTGCCATATCTGGAATTATTGAAATAGCAATCTGAGAGGTTAATGTACATCAACAGCATGTTTGATCATTCATTTAGAATCCAACTTGCTTTCAGAGCACTGCACAATGAGAATTGCACATAGTTAGGAATGATGAGACAAGTTTTGAAATTGTCACAAATAAGAAATCACTCATTTTAAAAACTTTTTAAAAGTTATATTAAACGATCTATACTTCAAAATAATATATATAAAATTGCATATAATTAACATAGAATTTAGTACGAGATGTATAAACAGATAAATTTTGAAATGCATTTCATCTCATACAACAGTATAAATTTTAATGATAAAATGTAATTTCAATTTTGTTTTAGAAATATGGTACTTTTGATAAATATTATTTGTGCAGATATATATAACTGATCTTTGATGCCTTTTTAAACAAAATTGAAGGAGTGAGTAGTGTTTTTGTATTTTGAGATATGAAAACACAGTCAAGTTTCTGTCAAAATAAACATGGACATTCTCTTACTCACTAATCACCATTAATCTAAACACCTTGGCCTCAAATAACACCAAAAATTATGAAGTGCATCATATTCCCACTAATATTCATACTACAATATTGAGAGTGACAATCCTTGACTATCAGTTAGACAAGAGGTTTACAAACTTGACCTTTACATCAGTAACGACCACTGAAAGTATCTCCTGTCATTGAAGTAGATAGCATAATGTACCTGCCACTATTACTGATAATATGAATGAAGTGTAGTGATTTTACTGGGCAGAACCTTGTAGGATTCTGCGCAATGTGGACTGTGGCAAGTTTTCAGGCAGAATGAAGTGAGGAGTACAGTGAGGCCTATTTTAATGTTGAGAACAACTCGCTGCATCTTTTATGTATTTGCTGAATGGTGAGGCAAGTTCCTGCTAAGCAGTGGCAAGTTGCCAATTAAATTGGATCATAGCATGTTAAACATTTTATTAATGACTCAATTCACCTCATTAATATTCAGCTTCCTGTGATACCAAAGGAACTGAACAAGTTAGCTGTCAAGAATTCTCCATGTGGAAGTCAGAGTGGGTACTTGGTAATTTCCTCTCACTGCTGGCTGCAAGGAGCAGCCATGTTGCTCAGCACCAAACAGCACTCAGGGTAAGATCCATGGCTACCAGTCACAACCACTAATGTTGGTGTCTGAAATTTTGCCAACCTCTCATAACTATTGTGGTACTGCTCCAATCCACTTGCTAGTAGCTTGGGAAGAACAGACCTGCATTGCAGGGCTGATTAGAATTGAAAGGCTGCTACAAAGATGCTTTTGTGCAGAGGACAGACATCGGGTTGCAGACTGGATTTGGCAACGTCTAGCTTGTTCTCTTAGCACTTACTCATTTTGTGCCTGACTGCATACTCACATCATCAACACTTTGCCTTGCCTTGTCTTGCCATGCCTATTAGCACAATAACACAATCAGGCAGTCTTCAGTCAATGGGCTCCACATTTGCTACGCACACAGACCCATGCACAGTCAGGACACTAACCTAGGAAATCCCTTACCCCAGGTGAGCCTAATGCATTGCTTTCCTATCTGCCTTGTATCTCCCTGCCCCAGACATTACTGACCACATCACTCATGCCTGCATGTATGTTCACAGAGGCCAGGAAAAATACATGTGTGTTTCAGGATGAGGGGCAATAAAGTCAGCTGAAACCACAGCCTTTTTCATCTCACTGAATGCTCTCAACAAAGACATTGATCCATGGTACATCCTGAGTGGACATAGAGTTCAACACATTTACAGTTACAATCAGTGCTACACAGAACATCACATCAAAAACGTATTAGAAAGACAATGACCTGGAGGAGTCGGCCTCGATGCTTCATCAGAGGTTTCAGTACTCCTCTCATTCTCAGAGACTGATGAAGTGGATCCTGGCTGTTTCTCCACGGTGTTGGTGGACAGCCCACTGTTATTTGCAAATCTAAGGCGAAATGGGGTAGAAGCCAATTGTTAGAAGTGATTTGCAATGGATGAACTAACAGTGGGATTAATGTGAGAGTTGCAGTGGAATGAAAACTTGCTCGATTAGCAGGGAATGGATATTTCTGTATCCCCATGGGAATGACCTCAATCTTTTTTCTGTAAGTGCCAGGATTTTCTCCAAGTAGTGACTGAGCAGTCTGATGTCAGTATTCTCTTCAATCATCTGGGCCCTTTCTGCTTCTTTTTGGACTGTTGTCTTCTGGAATGAAAGCAAGAAAGGGATTGGGTGAATGGAAAACAGGTAGCACTGCTGTTAGTGCTGGTTCAGGTGAGGGACAAATGGGAAGGCATCCTGGGCGATGGAGTAGGCAGTGCATAGGCCAAACAGGGTTCGTAATGTGGGAAGTTAGAGAGTTTGAGTGTGTTAATGAAGAAAGATGTTGAAGGCAATTGTCAGAGTGAAAGTGCATAAGCCTTGCTGGGAGCTGAATACTGTGTCAGAGATAGAATGAGTATGAGGTAGCTGAGAGAAGGGTGTAATATTGTTACAGAGAAGGTCAATGACCTTACCAATGCTGGCTGTTACTCCACACCACAGCGATGGTGCTGACCCATGTGACAACTTCAGACCATGTCTTCTGGGGTCTGGGTGACATGACCTTCTCTACCAGTCCTCCGGAGGGAGGACTGTCCTCCTTTTCACCATACAATCTATCAGAATCACAAAGACTCATGGCACCATCTTGCCTTTTGGCAACATCTTCACACAGAGTCTGTCACGGAGCAGGGCAACTTTGGATGGCCGCATTAATCCAGATGCACAGCAGCTTCTTAAATATGGTACAGGTGTCAGGGATGCTGGTCTCTCAGCGGACATCTGCTGAGTAGTGAGTTCCTGAAGAATAGTGCATGGTAAGAGGATGGAATCGGATGTGAGGAATTCCTTAGGGTTGGAGTAGATAGTTAATTAAGAAAACTGGATATGATGAGAAACCTCACTACACTTCAAGACAAAATGCCTCCCACAATTCTCGTTGCAATTCACACTTTGGCAAAAATACATAAAATTTAGTCCTTTGTTTTATTTTACTACAGATTAATTGCTAAATTAACATTGGGAAAATGGGAACAAACAACCATGAATGCAGTAATAATTTGATCTTATGGCATTACTGAGGCCAGAGAACCCAAAACCTAGTACATTTCTGTCCCCAAAGAACAGCAGCAAGTTTTTAAAAAAATCTTAAATAGAACAGTTTGCTAAAACAGGTCTCCTCTAGAGACCTGTAAGCACAAAATCAAAGATGCATGTTTACCACAGATTTAAGCAATGATATTGTACAGATATGACAATCTGACGCCAAAATATACAAACATCACAAACTTAATATTCATTTTAACACAAAGCTTTACATAGATGGGATACATGTAACATTATAATACTTGTGTTTTGCTCCAGTTTCTGTTTAATTATTTTTTCTAAAAATATGTTTTTAACAATATTTTAAAAATCAAATGTTGTATAATTCTTTCCTCCATTACAGATGATTCCATATAAAGTATTTCTTGGGTCATTCCAATTCTGCAGCACTGTGTTAAAAAATGTTAGTCCGGAGATAAAGACCTCCTTGAGAACACAAGCAAACATTTTAAATCACTTGGATGTATCCATGTGCAAACATGTACATGATTTTTCATATTGCTAAACCAATATTGCCATCTACTGATGGGCACTACAAATATACCATTAGGGTTTTTACCTGACATGCATGTGTGTATATATTTTCTGCTGGGTTTTTTTTCAATGTGATTAAAAATTACTAAATCTTCCATTCTCAGTTTGATAAAGTGGAACTGCAAAGACAAAAAGAGTAATGGACCTCAACTGTCTCACACTATTCAAGGCTGCATTTTGTGGCCACAGGGTCATAAACATATTTAGACACACAAGATTTTGAGAAATAGGCCCAGCTTATATAATGCATAGGATTGAAATATTGTATTATCTGTGCAAATGCAATGTATCCTTTAAAATGTGCAAAGACAGTTAGAGAGGCATGGATATTCTGCTCATTCTGTGCCCACAGGTCAGTGTGTTTGAGACAATTGTACTGCATCCGTACACATTTCAACCATATGCAATTACTCAGGTGGAAACACCGTCCCAAAAGAATTGTAACAAGACCTGTGACAAAAATACCCTTTGGATTTCTTTTACGTTTTACAACCAAGGAACAGTATGCATATTCCAGATACTGCAGCTATCAGGAACACTTAGACTGAGTGCAGACAATGTCAGTGAGTCATTTGTCTGACTTTAATAATTCATTTTCCTTCCATAAAACTGTCATCTCCAGTGTCTAGAGGATTGTCAATTTTGGGCATGTACACATTTGCATTGGAAAGGTAATCCTCTTAAGGGTGTTTACAATCAAGTGTTGAATTCCTAATTGTAACATGTTTGACTTGGGCCAGTCAATTCAATTTATTTTCTAGCTTTTACATTGTTCTCTATGATGGACTGCAATTCTTCCACTATATTGTTTTACATTGTAGTTTCTAGGTTTTACATTTCAGTTTCCACATGAACTAACACATTTGGTTACAAGATTGAACATGTTATGCACGTTTTCTAGCTTTTCATTTTGTTTGCTGATACCTGCATTATTTTTCACACCACTTGAAAATCACTTGAAAATATATAGTGTTGCATTTATACTGACTTGGGATTTCTGCATGACATTAGGACTTCAGAATTATGTCACGTGTGATTGCAGCACAGATTCTGTGCACAACTATTGAGGCCCACAACAGGACCAAGGCAAATTGGTTGCTGGTTTCACCAGGTTAATACCAATGATCTGCAGGCAGCAGTTGGTTCACAAATAAGTGTGATTATTTCTGATTAGGATGCTCTTCAAACTTCTCAGCTGAGCCCTAGACAGGAAAGGTACTGGGAAAAGAATAAGCAATTGTTGGAAGTGTCTCTGAATTTTACCTTACCAAAAAAAAGACGTCTCCTATTCCTCCCAGCTCCGCATTCATTTTAGGTGGCAGCATCCAGCAATCCTTTAATGAATAAATTTGTTGGCTGCTGTGTGTTTGAGAAAACCTCTTCCAAGTATATACAGGATATGCTGTTCAGTTTCAGGCATGTGCCCTGCATGACCAGAGGGCGCACTAACCAAAATCCTGTGTTGGTGCACTTTTAGCAATGAGTGAGTCACCCACTCTATACATCTCATCAAGTTCTGCAGATCTCATTTTTCACATGAAAAGTAGACTGTACTCAATCAAATTTCTAAGCCAATCCCTTTATCAGACATACATTCTCCCCAGGATTTTTTTCAATTTTAGGCTTTGTCCCAACATGGATTGATTATTATTTAATTGACAGGAAAGAATCTGGCTGTAAAAGCTGACGAGCATCCCTCTACAGGAGTAATAAATCAGCATTATTCACCTAACAGTTTTATCATAATCTAAATACTCTGTCAGAATCTAATAAATTTAACCTGACACATTGCCAATGCTGTCAGCGAGTACTTCAGCTATATTTAACTTTTCCATCCACTTGTGTTCCAGTTCCATTACCACAGAGGTTTCTTCACAAAACTATCTTTGGAAGTACACAAGTAGTTCTGTGTAATTTAAGTGAAATGTTAAGTAGGTTCTGCATTAGTGAGGCACCACTAAAGTGTGCACATGGCTGATTATATCAGAGGTAACTGAGAAAATGTGGGATGGGATTCATTATGGCATTTTTAAAGGAAGATGCCTCACCTTTTTACAAAGTATCATTTGATAAAATTCATTTTCTACTATTCTTCATCAAGGCATGTAAGAACGCACATGTAATATGATACAAAGCTGCTAATTAGTGCCTAATATTTAATAGTCTGTCCAAAGTCAGAAAAAGAGAATAACAGCTTACAACAGCAATACCAACATATACAAATTTAGTCACTTCAGTTGTTCAAGGCTGCTGTAAATATTGAATGGGCTCAGGTTAGTTTATATTTTATCTATCAATATTAGGTCAACATGCATGTTTTTACCTCTTCCCTACCTTTCACAGAAAGCAATTGAGAAGGATAAAACAAATCAAATCAATCATATGTGAATTGCTGCAGCACATATCATCTGAATGCAATTTTTAAATTCTGTGGGACAAATATTGCAAGTAATTTAGAAAGTACTTAATGATGAATGGAATGTTTGAGGACACGAGTTGTGAAAAATGTTCAGGAACTTCATAAAGCAAAAGATTTTTTAAAAATGTCATTTCATCAAGCCCCTGAAGTTTTTGTGCAAATGTGTTAGGGAATGTTTTTTGCTTTGTAACAAAGTCACATTCAAATCTGGCTAATTGGATATATGACATGGTACATCTGATTCAAGAGAATCTGTGCCATTTATTACACCACATTTTCACGTTCTATAAAAATTAAACGGAGATACAGCAGAAATGTACTTTTAATTTTGACTTAACAAGGAGAGGGCTAAGTAGATTTTTAACGAAGCTGTCTGTCAGAGAAGTGCAATGTACTTAGTTCCCATTTTGTCTGTGTGGTTCTGTGCAATCATTTTTTACTTGTAAAACACATATGGTAACTGATGGAATGCTGTACAGAGAATTTATTGGAAGAGTGTACATAGAGCAAGCACTGCTTATATAAATCAGTTAAATTTATTTTATTTGACACTGAAGTCAGCAATCGTTTGAACTTATGAATGTTATTGTGCCTTTGCTGTAACTGTCTGTTAAAGAGAAAGCAGACATCTGGGAAAATGCTTTAATCTTCATCAACTATAAGAAATTTCATGATGTGATTCGTGAAAAGTAACTACACTCTTCTGTTATTATAGGCTGCATATCTGAAGTCACATTACCACATTCAAAGAAGGTTTACAGAGACAAAAATAACACATTTTATTATGAAAGCAAAATAATATGAAAGAATCGATATTGTCACACAGGATACTCAACATTATTTCTTTTCAGAATTGATTGTTTTGGAGTGGTCCGGAAAGATGGATGCCATTTCCATCAAATCAATAAAAAAACTTTAATGAAAGGATCAATAGCTCATATCAGCTGGGACTCTATCATAGTGTGAATTATATTCCCTTGGAGGTTTGGCAACATAGCAATAAATAAGATTTCCATCATTTAGATTTTTACAAGTAATAAATGTTTTGCAATATAAATATATTCCAAAGAGATTGTCATCTTCTTTGCAGATATTTTATGTAAGCTTCTTCTGCACAATAAAAAAAGTACTACTAGCGAAACCAATGTATGTTACGTGGGAGAGAGTGCTAGTTGAACTGTTACAGCAGTGATGAAATATTTCATCTGTGTTCTTGGCAAGGTTTAAAGATTTTCAAGCTTTTCTTAACCCACAGAATTACACAAGGTAGCCATTCAGCTCAGAGTGTGCTGCGTATTGCCAGGAAAGCCAACATTTTCCTGTTCTTCTTTTTTTCCAATCTGTAACTTTATTTCAAGTGTTGGTCTACCTTTCACTTAAAAAAATGTTCTTGCTTTAACTTTTGTCTGTGGCAAAGTATTCCAAACTCCAATAAATCTCTGCATAAGAACACGTCTCCTGACTTCTCTCAATCTGTTTGTGATAACTTTAAATTGAAAAACCGTGATCATTGTCTCCCCAACCAGATCTTCACAATTTTAATCACCTCTATTAAATTTGTGTTTTGACCTACCTGCTCCAACAAAAATTGTTTCATTATTTCAAATCCCTCCTTGTAATTGTCGTTTTCTGACTCTGTTAAATCTAGACTGTTTTGATGTTCTTTCCATAACGGAACACCAAACCTGCATCCAATGTTCTAGTGTCATGGGAAGAATGCAGAATGCGGGTTTCTTTAATCTTACATTAATGTAAAACTAGATGAAGTACTGGGACTCTATCTACATCAAAGGTAAAACTGCAGCCTGTGTTCAATTACTTCCTTTCCTTACTCCTGTAATTCTGAAAGGGTTAATTTTGGAGACTGCATTAGGCTCTATCCAATGTGTTGATATCACACCATCTTTGGTAGAGAATAAGGCTGTCTAGCACGAGACTGATGGAGAAACACACGTCACCATTGCTTTTGATAGCCTTTGTCATTATATCCAACTAATCAATACTAAGATATGAATTAGGAGCAGGAACAGACCATTTTGCCCCTCGAGCCTGATCTGCCATTAACTGAGATCAGGGCCGATCTGAATACTCCACAGATCGGCATGCCCATTATAACCTTTCAACCCCTTGCTTAACCAAAATCTCTCTACCTCTGCCTTAAAATATAATCAAAGACTCAGTGTCCACCATATTTCAAGGAAGGGAACTCCAAAGATCCTCATCTCATCCCAATCTTAAACAGGTAGCCCTTATATTTAATCAGTAACCCCTATTTCAATAATCTCCCACAAAAGGAAAAGTCCTTGTCAACACCCTGTCAACGCCCCTCAGGATCTTATATGTTTCAATCAGGTTGCATCTTCGTCTTCTGAAGAGGATGCAAGCCTAGTCTGTCCAACCTTTCCTCAGAACTCATCCATCCATTCTATATATTGTTCTAGTAAATTTCCTCTTATAAATTTCCTAACTACTTGCTGTACCTGCATACTAACAGGCTGAGGTTCATTCATGTACTAAGGCACCTAGATCACTCTGCATCTTAGATTTCTACAATCTCTCGCCATTTAGAGAATATGTTTCCTCTTTTCCTTCCTGCCAAAATTTATAGTTCTACATTATGCTTTAACTGCCCAATCTTTTTCCACTCACGCAATCTTTTATTAACCAGCACCTATGGGAGCAGGAGTGTGCTGGCTGATCAAATATACTGATTGATTAAGAGGTCCACATAATTAATGTAAAAACATGTACTAATATGATGCAGGGGGTACATATCATTGTTATACTTTATTTTCAACACAGATCACTTAAATAATAATGCAACTTTACTTTAAATAAACATACTAGCAGAGAGCCTTCTCACTCACACCCTCAACTGATGACAGGGACATCGCAGAGATTACAATAACACAGTGAACTTCCAGTATTTCAGGTAAATACTTTTTGCTGGTTATTGCCAACGCCAGTTCATAGGTGCTAAATTAAAACAAGGTTTGCTGAATATCCTTTTGAAACCTCCTTATCACAACTTACTTTCCAACTTTTTTTTATCATCAGCAAATTTAGCAACGATATCGTGATAAAGAGATGACTGTCACCTTGGGTGATTTTAATCTAAATACAAACTGGAAAAGTCAGCTTAACAATGGTAGCTTTAATGAGGAGGTTGCAGATGCTTTTAAGACAGTTTCTTAGGACAGTGTGTTCGAGAAATGACCATAGAGCAGATTACTCCAGATTTCATATTGTGTAATGCATAGATTATTAAATAAATTTAGAGTAAGGGCACTGGTAGGTAAGAGTGAACGTAATATGATTGAATTTTATATCCGGTTTGGAAGAGATGGGAGTGGGTCTTAAACTAAAATTTTAACAGCATGAACTGAACTGGGAGACTTATTCAGGGATATGGATAGCATCCAAAATGATACTTATCATTGTATCTGGGTACATGTAACAATAATAAATTCAAGCAAACATTTAGAGGCTATATCAAATTACTCAGAATATGTACATTCGTTCTATGAAGAAAAATTCTAAATGGAGATCACGTCATCTGTGATTAACCCAAGCATCAAACTTCAGGAAATAGCATATAATTACAGAAAAATGTGGCAAATCAAGTAGTTGGACAGAATATAAAGAATAATGGAGAATGACTAAAAGGTTGATCTGGAGAAAGAAATTAATGTATGAGAGCAAGATAGTTAGAAATGTAAAAACAGATAGCAAGAATTTCTACAGGTACCTAAAAGATAAAGATTGAGTTAAAGTGAGTGTTAATCCCCAGAAAGTGGGAATGGGAAATTAATAATAAATATTAAGAAACTGACATGAAAAGAATAAATGTTTTGCTTCTCTGTTCATTATAGAGGGTACACAAATATTTCAGTAATAGCTATTAATCAGGAAGTGGAAGAGAGAGAGGAACTGAGTAAAATTACATTCTCTAGGGAGGCAGTGCTGAGCAAATTGCTGGAACTGCTATCTGACATGTCTACATAAAGCCATAGACTTAGGAGCAGAATTAGGCCATTTGGCCCATTGAGCCTGCTCCACATTCAATCATGTCTGAAATGTTCCTCAACCCCATTTTCCTACCTTCTCCCCACAGCCTTTGATCTCTTTGCTAATTAAGAACCTATTTATCTCTGTCTTAAATACATTCAGTGATTTGGCCTCCACACCCCTAGCTGAAGAAATTCCTCCTCATCTCAGTTCTAAAAGTTCATACTTTTACTCTGAGGCTGTGTCCTCAGGTCCTCATCTCCCCTACCAGTGGAAACTCCTTATTCATGTCCACTGAATCCAGGCGTGTCAATGTTCTGTACAATTAAATGAGATACCACCTCACCCTTCTAAACTTCAGTGAGTACAGACCCAGAATCCACATATGACAAGCTTTTCATAGCCAGCATCAGTTTTGTAAACCTCTGGACTCCCTCCAACACCAGCACAGCCTTCCTTAAAAATGGGGTCCAAGACTGCTCACGATATTTCAAATGCAGTCTGGCCATAGCCTCATACAGCCTCAGCAGTACATCTCTGCTCTTGTATTCTAGCCGTCTTGAAATGAATGCTAATGTTGTATTTGCCTTCCTAACTGTGAACTGAATCTGCATGTTAACCTTAAGAGAACCTGGAATCAAAACTTCAAAGTCCCTTTGTGCTTCAAATTCCCAAAGCCTTTCCCCATTTAGAAAATAGTCTATGACACTATTCTTCCAACTAAGTATAATCTCACACTTTCCAACATTATATTCCACCTGCCACTTCTTTGCCCACTCTCCTTCTCTTTCATCCCTTATGCAAGCTTCACTGCTTCCTCAATGTTACCTCCCTCCACCTAGTTTTGTGTCATCTGCAAATTAGCAACAATGCCCTCAGTTCCTTCATCCAGATCATTAATATGTTATGTGAATAGTTGTGGTCCCAACATTGAGCCCTGTGGAACTGCACTAGTCACTGGCAGCCTTCCTGAAAAGAACCCCTTTATTAACGCTCTCTGCCTTCTGCCAGACAGCCATTCCTCTATCTATGCCAGTACCTTCCACTAACATCATGGGCTCATATGTTATTTAGCAGCCTCCTGTGCAGCATCTTGTCAAAATCCAAATAAATCATGTCTGCTAGGTCTCCTTTGTCTAACTTGCTCATTACTTACTTAATGAATTCTGACATGACTTTCCCTAGATGAAGCCATGCTGACTCAGCCTTATTTTACCATGCACTTCCAAGTAGTCTGAAATATCATGCTTAATGAACTTTACAATCTTACAACAGACCAAGGTCAAACTAACTAGCCCATAATTTACCACCTTCTGCCTCCCTCACTTCTTTAATTAGCTATTTCCAGTCCTCTGAGACTCTACCAAACTTCAGTGATTTCTGAAAGATCACTGCCAATGCTACTACAATCTCCTCAGCTATCCCCTTCAGAACTCTGGAATATAGTTCATCTGGTTGGGTGATTTATCCACCTTCAGATCTTTCAGCTTCCTTAGCACTTTCTCTTTAGTGATGGCCACTACACTCATATCTGCCCCTTTACACTTGTAAAGTCCTAATATGCTACCTGTGTTTTCCATGTGAAGGTTCTGATACAGGTAATGAGCTAGTTGATGTGTTATGCAAAATTCCCAGACTTGCTAGATTCTGGAAAAGTTCCTTCAGATTGTAAAGTACCAAATGTAATTTTTTCATTCAAAAATGGAGGGAGGGAGGAAACTGCAGGCTAGGTGAAAGTGAGGACCGCAGATGCTAGAGATTAGAATCGAGAGTGTAGTGCTGGAAAAGCACAGCAGGTCAGGCAGGATCCTAGAGCAGGCGAGTCAACGTTTCAAGCAAAAGCCCTTCCAGTTAGTTTGATATCTGTCATGGAAAAGGTTTAGAATCAATTATCAAGGGCATTAAAGCTTCAAAGTGCGAGGGAAGTATCAACATGGTTTTGTGAAGATACAATGTTTAACCAACATTTTGGTGTTCTTTGAAGTAGTAACATACACAGAGAATAAAGGAGAGCATGTAGACTATTCTGCTTGAATTTCCAGAAGGCATTTGACAAGATTCCACATTCAGGATTATTGTGTAATGTATGAGCTCAAATTGCAGAAGATAAGGTATTAGCATGGGCAGTAGATCGATTGGCTGACAGAAAATGGAGAATACGTATAAATATGACTTTTTCTGATTAGCTGGATGCGATGAGTGGGTCTGTGATGGTGCCTCAGCTTTTTTTTATAATTTACATCAATGACTTAGACAAAGTGAATGAAGGCGTGGTAGTTAGCTTTGCAAATGACACACAAATAGGCAGGAAATTATGTTGTATCAATAAGGGAGAATGCAGATTGATATAGACAGCTTAAGTGAATGGACAAATATCTGGTACATGGTATATAATGTGGAAAAATGTGTTGTTCACTTTGGTAAGAAGAATAACAAGCAAAGTACTATTTAATAGAAGACAGTATGTGTATTCAAACCTGCAGATGGATCTCGATGTTCTAGTGCAGGCATCTTAAAAAGTTAATATGGAGGTATAATTTTGGTCTTCTTATTCAAGGAAAGATGTAAAGACTTCAGAAGTAGTTCAGTGGTGGTTTACTGGATTGATAGCTGCAACGAGCAGATTACCTCATGAGGAAATGTTGGACAGACTGTATTTATTTCCACTGGAGACTGAATGAGTATGGGGTCATTTTATTCAAATATTTTAGCTCCTGAACAGAATTGACAAGATAGAAGTAGAATAAATGTTTCCTCTTGTAGATGAATCCAAAATTGGGAGCACAAATTAAAAAAACTGAGTGTTGCTCTTTTAGGAGAGAGAGGCGATTCTTTTTCTCTCAAACGTTTGTGCAAAAGTGGAAGTCTCCTCCACTTTCTGCAGTGAAAGTAGAGTTATTGAATATTTTTAAGGGGAGGTAGATAGATTCTTGATAGGCAACTGGATCAAAAGTTAGAGAGATAGTAATATGAAATTCAAAATACAAACAGATCAGCCATGATCTTTGTAGTGGCAGAGCAGGCTTGAGGGCCAAAAAGCCTATTTCTCGTCCTAAGTTTTATGTTGTATGTAAATGTCCTAATAAAAATATTTTGTAAGAAGCACCTAGCATTTCCCTATGACAAATGTTAAGCCATATTTCATAAGTTTCCTTCTTTCTGTATCCCTCCCTTTTAGAATAAAGGAGTTACATTCGCTATTTCCCCATCTAATGGAACCTTCTCTGGACCAGGGATATTTGTGAAAAATTAAGCCAATTTATCAATTATCTCACTAGCGACTTGTTTCAAAACCTGCAAATGAAATTCAGCATGAGCTCAGAACTTGTCAGTCCACAACTCCAAGTTTTCTCAGTACCACCTGGTGCTTGTAATTTTCTTGAGCTTCTTCCATTTTCTGGTTTACAGCTATTTGTATCCTCTGTAGTGAAGTCTGATCTAAATTCCTGTTCAATTCAACTGTCATCTAATTACTTTCCATTATTAATTCCCTAGACACAGTTGTTAACTCTTCTTAAATATCTACAGAAAAGCTTACCATCTGTTTTCATATTTGTAACTGGTGTTCTCTTGCACTCTAATTTTTCTCTCCTTCTTAAACTTTCAGTCATTCTTTATAGATTTTTTTTAATATTCTGTCCAAACTCCTGACCTGCTACCCATTTTTGTGCAATGATTTATTTTTTTTGTTTAAGTCTGATTATTTTGGCAAATATGGAAGGTAGGTCCATTCCATAGAATGCTTCTTTCTCATAAGAAGCAATTTTTTTTCTGTGCGTTCTGAAATACCCCCTTCAATGTCTGTCATTACATTTCTATTTACCTATCCTTTAACCTAATTTGTGGGTTTATCTTAGACAGCTTTACCATCATACCTTCATAATGTAAGCTTACAATATGAGTTTTCAGTTGTTGTTCCTCAAACTTAACGTGAAGTTCTAACATATTATCTCCGCTTCTGCCAAGGGACACTTACCCTATAAGATCAGTAATTAATCTTAAGCTGTTTCACAATGTAAGATCTACTGTAGCATACTCTCCAATCAGCTTCACAACACTCAAAACATCGTACCATTTTGCCGATCTGTTCGTTCCAAGTTACATGTAGGTTAAAATCCTCCAGATTTACAGCGTGTTTTCGGACAAGCTCTCATTATTTCTTTTGTTGCACTGCATCATACTATTTGATTACAGTCAGGGAGCCGGGAAGTCACTCCACAAGCAACATTCTGCCTTCTCTCTGTCTGATCTTTACTCAAACTGCTTCTACATCACTGGTTTCCTGAACTTGGTCATCCTTCTCTTTTGCACAATAATTTATTAACAGAGCCACCTCTCTACCTTTTCCCAGTTTCCTGTTTTTAATTAATGTAGTATGTACCCATTGCTATCAAGCAGTAAACTATATTGCATCTTGTGCAAGACAGGTGCCTCTTCTCATTAAGACTCAATAGTCTTATACTCTCTACCATTGTTAATTAGAGAAGCCCATCTACTCATTATAATAAGGAGGATTGGTGGCAGAAATTTAGTCCAACTGCAATCCACCAGTGTAGGTACCCTGAGGCCAATTCAACATAGTATTCCAGGAGATATCATGAAATACCCTAAGTGTAGTGAGAATCTATTGTGCCCTGCTGAACAGGGTGTATCCACTGTTGTACTGGATCAACTGCAAGATAACTGCTTCCAAAAGGATGGCTGACTAAGCAACTAACTAGAATGAAGAAGCAGCCCCTGGACTTCAATTTATTTTGGCTCTGTTTGGAGGAAAGTAGCTTTGGCCTGGCATAAGTAAGCTACCACAACTGTAGTTACTGATTGAGAGAGGAAGAGGAGAAAGGAAAAGTTGTTTTATTACAGTAAAGGAGGATAAACTGAACCTCTTTTAAGGAGAGGAGGAGCAGGCGAAACACCTACATCAACAACACTAGGATTTTACCAAGTGAAAGAATAGCTCCTTTGGCTTGGCTGGGCTTAATTAATATTCCTCAGTAACTATTCCAGTTAGCTGCTAAAAGGGAAGAATGCTGTTCTGCATCAAGACCTTTTGCTGCTCTTGCTCATATGGTCTGGAGGCAAGGGAGGTAAACAATTACGACATAAACATCAATAACAGCAACACAATGACTTTGTAAAAGTCAGGGCTTTTCTTCAAAACGAATTTGACCATCTGGACCCCAAATTTAGTTTTCCATTGACTTTGGGTATTTTGGCAGCTGGTGACATTCAAATCCAGAGGTGGCTGCAAATTGGCTACATGACATGTTTATAAACTGTGGGCGATAGTCAAACATGATCACATCAGGGATGTCATGTATAGTGAACATTTCATACAAAAAAAACTGACAACTGAGTCTCTGGTAATGTATGTAACCCTTTAAACTCGATCAACAATAAATAATACTCAATAGCAATAAGGTATGAATGTCTTCCAAACATAAACAGATTGATTCCCTCTTGATCCAATGGTTTGCTGGGCAAAGTAGTGAGGATTAATGCCTCTCCTTACTCAGGCATGTGAATAGCAAAAGTTTCACAGTCAGCTATGAGATCTTTGATCTCCTTTTGGCACCACAATGTTGCCCAAGCCCTGCCTCTGCGGTTGGTAATCATCATGCAACCCTGATGCTCCTTGCCTTGGATTTCATTTAACAGCAAAGCTATAATGACCAACCTTTCATCAAACACCAGCAAGCTATCTACAGCCCCCTTTATGGTTCATGTTAAATCTCTTTTCAAAATCTCCTCCTGGAAGAATGGGTAACTGGTATTGGAAAGAGTAAATGTACTGAAGGCTGAATGGAATCAGTGCTATCCTAGTTTGCAAAACTAGGGGAAGTGGAGCTCAATAGAAAGGAAAACCAAGAGGAATATTAATTTGCCCAGCCAGGCCAAAGGAGCTATTTTTTCACAAGGTAAAATTACTGGTCCACCCCACTCCAGGGTAGCTTGCTGTTATCAGAATTAAATTAGATTAGACTACATTACAGTGTGGAAACAGGCCCTTCGGCCCAACAAGTCCACACCGACCCGCCGAAGCGTAACCCACCCATACCCCTACGTTTACCCCTTACCTAACACTACGGGCAATTTAGCATGGCCAATTCACCTGACCTGCACACCTTTGGACTGTGGGAGGAAACCCACGCAGACATGGGGAGAACGTGCAAACTCCACACAGTCAGTCACCTGAGGCGGGAATTGAACCCGGGTCTCTGGCGCTGCGAGGCAGCAGTGCTAACCACTGTGCCACCGTGCCGCCCACGGTGTGGGCAGAGAGAAAGATGAAGACTCAGTTTTCTATTCTAGCAAACAGGTTGACCCAAAGTTGAATCCATGGGAACTATAAAAAATGTTTGTAACAAGGAGTGGTTTTATCAGGAGCAGCCGGCTATTCACAATAATTGATGTTGTGCATGACAGTTGCAACACTTAAACCAAAGGCATTGGGTGTGGATTAGGGACATCAACAGGAATGTATGGTTGACCAAGAGTCAACAGACCAACAATAAGTGTATGTTGTTCACACAGCTCAGGACGTTTTATGGAGGGACCATAGGTACTTTATCTCATTGCAAAATTGCCCACTATTGTTTGATTAGGAGGATCCCAATGAAGAATGCCATAATGGAAATAGTTCACAGGCTAATGATGGTCAAGCTCAGATCAAAGTAATCCTCAAGATAAAGATCTACCAATGTACCAACTGCAAAGAGATTGTATCTAGAAAGAATTTTGAAACCTCCAGAAGCCTGAATTTGTAAGGTAAAAATAAAACATATTTTGACATGTAAATGTTAACTGTGGAGAAAGGGCTTGGGGTGAAACATTGAATAAAGATAATGGAGATAATGGGGCTATCAAAGAGTTAAGGTTGGTGTTTACATTAGCTTCCTCCCAATCTGATGATCTCTCACAGTTGCAGGTGTAGAATAGGACAGTTAAAACAATGTCCCAATGGAGATTGAAGTGTCACCTGTGGCAGACAGCCTTTTTATTTGTGTCTAACTAGTCAGTCAATGTCACTTGTACATATTGTTGTCATACTGAACTACAACTGGTTATTAGAACAAGTGCCTTCTTACATTAAGACTCAATAATGGGCTTATGCTCTACCACTGTTACAGAGAAGGGCCCTTCAATCCCAGCATAAAAAAGAGGATGGGACTCTTGAGGCACAACAGTAGCATCTCCATGTCTAGGTTCAAGTTCCACCTGTCCAGAGGTGTATTTGAACAGGTTGATAGAAAAACATTTTTTTTTTAAAAGGAGGATTTGTGACTGCTCTGTACCCCAAACATAAACATAATGAATTGGTACTATAATAGATGACAAAATGTATTCAAGTCCTAACCACCTAGCTGTTTTAGAGTTGTGATTGACACATCCAGTTTGTGACAATTATGATGAAGCATCTGAAGGAACGGTTGAAGTAGGTCTTCTATTCAGAACATAATATTCTGACCTGCATTGCCCTGGTGTTGGGCAGTCCTGAAGCTAGGTATCCTGAGATCTCTCTGTTCATCTACATATGTTAGGATCATTCCACTGTGTTTGTACTCATGTTCTTTATTTTCTTCCCAAAGTCCATTCCTTCATAATTGTGATCATGTTGCCACAGGTGTAAGGTTGTGTGCATAGAATAGCAACCTTAATACACAGACAGAATATTTGCATTTTCTTTTTCTTTGAGAACAAGCCTTAAGCTTACTATTGAAGTTGAGTTTTTAGCTTTATATTTGTGTACACTTTAAATCTATAATCTGAACATTGAATTACATACCCCTAACATCCTAGCTGGTGATACAAAAGCTTGTTTCTACTCCCACAGATGTGCATCATGAAACAATTGCATTGTTGACATTGGTAGATCTGAATGTAGTAATGACTTTGACTGGCTATTGAAAGGCAACTCCACATCTTTTCAGAAGGGTAATTATTCCACATTTCCTTGACATGTCCACAACATTGCAGATTACAGTTGTTTATTTTTACTACTTTGTTTAAGGATTCAAAATCACCCTTTGTACACTGTCTAAATGACATATATAATTGGTTGTTATTACCCAATCATAACCCTATGTGCCCTTTAAATTGCAATAAGCATTGTATTTATTTAGTTTAGCTCAGTAAATCTATTTTTTTCTGTCATGACATTCTGTCTAGCAAGGTGACAAAATCTATTATGTGTCTACTTGACTTCAAGCATCCAAGTACGGAGCATTACAATTAGAATGGTATTTATCCCTAGATCAAGCAACTTCCGTAAAGGAAGATCACACAAAAAAAATACAACTTATGGATCACAGAGGACAATATCTACTTAGGGAATTATAGTGAAAGAGAAAGTGGTATTTTAAAAATCTGAACTGTACATAACTGTGCTGAAGCATCTGGAGCAGAACTCATTGCAAGTAATTGTCAGACCATATGCTTGCCATGTGGAGTGTAAATCATTAAACATAAAATGTGAAAAATACAGAACTGTTTATACTGCAGAAAATAATGATCAATGAAACCAAATTTAGTATGTGACTAATAACTATCATTTCAAAAAACGTTACAACTACAAATAAGATTTGAAGCCATCTGGATGTTGACATTAGAGGACTATTTACTTTTTATGTCACTAAAATGCAGTATATTCTAGTGCTGAGCTTTAATATTCAGTTTAAAAAGATATAGTTAGTTTCCTATTCATATCTTGCAATGCTTTTATATAAGCATGCTAGTGGAATTCAGGACATTGAAACAACGCCAAACTATCTAGAACACTTGTAACATACAATATTGTGTAAGGCAAATTTTTCATTGTATCGTTTTATGTCAAATTTAATTAATTTTATATATAATTTAATGAATATCGAGTTAATTAATTAATTAATTATATCTAATTTAATTAATTCTATATCTAATTTAATTAAAAAATAGATTCCACCATTTGGAGAAAGGAAGAGCAGAACTGATCTTTGTCTTGAAGCCAGAATAATTAATATTATAAACAGATTTATCATGAATATTAGGGTCTGTGAAATGTTTTCTTTTAACTTCCACAGCAAAAAGTCTAAGTTGACACTCTTATGAGGGATTACTGCACTGTCAGAGGTGCTATGTATCGGACAAATCACCAAACTAAATCCCTATTTGCCCTCTCAGTTGCTCGAGCTTTCACAGCACAATTTCGAAGAAGAACAGAGGAACTTTCTCCAGGAGCTTGACCAATATTTCTCTTCAACCAGCATCACCAAGACACACTTCCTTGGGAACTCCTGTGAGCAATTTGGCTACCGCATCAAGCAATTTGATGTGGACTTTTTACAGACCTGTCCTGCAGGTGGAAGGATGGACATGACAACATGATTGGCTAGGGATGTAGATTGGGAGCTTTTGAACTGAGGAAGCTCTGAACCTGGATGGAGAGAACAGATAATAAGAGGGGTGGGCAGCACAGCCATGTAGTAGAACTAGATCAAGGTGTCAAAATTGGAAGAATGAAAGATATTGGAAGTCGTGATCAGATGGAGTTAGAGGTAGGGGTTGGAATTGCAATTGTGGAGTGCCATCAGGCAGGTGCCTGATCAATGAAACAAGTGTGTTAGTAAAACGTCAAGTTGCCATAATCTTATCAGATCAAAGGGCTCCTCTTTCACTAGACAAACAATTGTGGTGACTTAACTATACCTCAGGCTGGGGGCAGAGGTTCAGAAGGAGAATCCTTCCTGGTAATCTCAGCCGATGATGGAAACTAAGACCACGCTGTTAGCATTGTGCTGCTTCACAAACCGACCATCCACCAAATGAGCTAAACTAACCCTTGTGAAGATAACATTGCTGGATGAATTGACTAAACTATTTATGAAATGGTCAGTAATAATAATGTAAACATTGTAGTATGAATGTCTGATAACAATTATTCTTACGCAGTTTTTTTGCATCATTGTTTTCATAATTTGAGAGGAGCATTTACGAATGTGAAGTAATAAAACCAAATGGCCCGGTTCTGTGCTATAAAGTGTATGCAATAGTAAAATTGAGCTAAAGCAGCCACAAATACCTCAACGATTTTAATACTTCAAAACATTTTGGTCAATGAAAACTACTGATAGGTTTCCCTGATTTTGTAGAATTTATTCCCAGGATTGTGGTGGGTAAGAGTGAATGAAGAAAGATGTTGAAGGCATTACTGAAAGTGGTAAACCTCAAACCTTGGTGAGAACTGGGTACAAGAACAGAGATGGAGTGAATGCAAGGCATCAGAGAGAAGTTGATGGAAAATATGCAGGTGAAGGTCATCGACCTACTTCCTACATTGCTCCAGATGGCTGAGCTTGTAATGACCTCAGGCTAGTTGGGTTGGATCTGAGGTGGTGGCTTCCTTAGCTGGTCTGGGGGAAGAGGACCTCCTGCCTTGGCACTGCCCTGATCTCTAGGTTCTTGCCCACAAACTGAGGGGTCTATTTTCCATTAACTGCCTTGCATCAGACAAATGCCAGGAACAGTGCAGCCTATTCCACAGAAACTGAGCTTGTCTGGGTGCACAATGATCCTTTAAAGATGACACTGGTTGCAGGGATACTGGTTCATTCAAGGATGATTTGTCACTGGCAAGTTGTTTTGGGGAAGGAGAATATAGAGTGGGGCTAGAATCATTCAAAAGGGTATGTAAGGATAGGGAAAGTAGTCACTGAAGCAAGTTTGGTAAGATGCAGTGAGAGGGTTTGCTAAGCTTTATGGAGAGAAACCATCCATGAAACTCAATGAAGCTGACAAAATAAAGGGAAAAGCAATCCTGCGATGTCTACCTAACAGTGTACGTACCTCAGGATAGAAGTCACATGACTGTCAGGAAGGACATTTGTACATGAATCTAAATATTCCCTTTTTTGGTGCAACAAAGCCATTTTGCATTCCAGTCCAAACACTCTACCAGTTTGAATTGCGAAAAGGGAAAGCCCTCTCAAAGCTGAGACAATTCCTGCTGAAAACATACGGAATAGATTCCAATGACAGCACCAGGACCCCGACTGTAGTATTAACCTGAGGACTGTGCAGCAAAGGTAGTAATGGTCTCCTCAGCAGACCAAAGGTGTTGGAGATGAAAGACTGCATCCAGCCTGTGATGAAAGGAGAAGTAACTCTTCGGGCTGGGAGGAACAGTTCACTTCACTTACCTTAATACTACGGTAATTTCCCCTGATCCCTAATGACAGCGTCTCTCCATTCGATATTAGCAGCTAGAAAGCTGCTTCCCGCCAACTCCAGATTTTTTGAGATGGCTATTTACCAATGGTATAGAAGGGCCTGACTGTTAAAATCCAGGACGGGCCATGTAATTGCTTCATCGAATTCCAGTCCAGAACTTGTTTTCCAGTGAGTGATCAAATGATGCGGATCAGTAATATCTAAGTTTAATCCTTGTTTTTTATGAAAATTATCTGATTTCACTCTTGTTTGTAATGATGGTGCAACTTTCACAGATTAGCATAAAGTTTCAGTATCCGAATTAGTTTGGGTGATGTAGTTAGATGGGGGAAATCAGCAAGGATTCCCAATCATAGTCACTATTTGGGACAGAATTGGTGCAAGTTCAGGCTCAGCTATGATGATTCCTGCAGTCATTATCCTGCAAGGAATTCATTTATCAAGGCTGACAGATGTATAAAAAATTATGAAGATGACAAGGACACATTGAGTTGTTACAACAGGAATTTGCACCATTTACAGAATTGGAGCAGGTGGAGACTTCAAGAAGAATTGTTTTCAAACATAATTGAGCATCTATGGAACTCTTAGAATGTCTTAGGACAATGTCCTATACAATAGCATCAGAAGTAGAGAAGGCCAGTCAATCCTTAACCTGCTGTACAATTCAGATAGATTATGACTGATATGTCCAGTTTCCTGTCTCTGCTCCATATCCGTTGATAGCTTCACTGAACAAAGACCAATGATTGTTTAAAGTTACTAATATCAAGTTTTGGGGGAAAGTTTCAAATTGCCTGCAAATAGATGTGGAATCATACACTCTGAGTTTGCTCCTAAGCAGCCTAACAATTATTTTAAGATTATATACATTTGACTCCCCAACCAGATGAAATAGTTTGAATTATCGATATATATCAAATTACATTAGCTACTTACACAATAAATCAAAACAAAATAAAACTGACCTTACCACTTGGATAAAATATGACATTATGCAAAGTTAATTGCATGCACAGCTCTGATTTTAAATGATATAACTGTGGGAACTGTAACAGAAATTAATCTTGCCCCTTGTTTCGGTTGCCTGTTCTGGAGCTCTATATTTTAAGCAGCAGCAAGACTTGTTTTCGCATTGTGTTCTATCTTAGTAAAAGCATGAGGTTACATTTTCAGAAGCACACTCAGAATTGTAAAAATAATTCATAAATATATAAAACATCAGTATATATTAGGAACAAATTACACTGAAATATTAACTATTTTCGTGTGAATAAACTGATGATATTGAAAAAATTTCCAGTAACTATTTATTAAATGTCACAAATTTAGATTCTTAGCCATGACTGATTAGAAAATGCCAGATATCTCTTTTGCAGGCATTTATCGAAGATAAATGAATCGATTAGTGTTCTTAAACGGTTCCCCTAACCAGACAACACAAATACACAAGCCATTGCTACGACATGGATTTTCCAGATGTTGACACAAATGGCTTTAGACAAAGCAATCACCTTGTTTGTGAAAGTTATACATACAGTTAAACTGTTTACAAACCATTAGTTTGCCTTACTCAACTTCAATATGTACATATATGTTCATACAGATATGCAGAAATGGTGTAAAGCTGCACATCGAATGCGTAAGGTCTACAACTGAATGAGCAAGGAGCAGAAGCAAGTCAGTCAGTCCCTGAAACCCACTCCACCATTTACTATGATCCTGTCAGATCTGATAGTAACTCTAAATTGATATCCTTCCTTCAAGAATCTATTCACTTCTCCATTCACACAATCAGTTCCAAAGACTCACAACCCCTTTGAGAACAATTTGGCCTTATCTCTACTTTAAATGGACAACCCCTAATTTTAAAACAGTGACCCATTAATTCTACATTCTCCCATAAGAGGAAACATTCTCTCCACATCTACCCTGTCAAGGTCCCTCAGGGATCTCATATGTTTCAATTAAATCACATCTTATTTTTCCAGAGGCCAAAGGATACAAGTCTAGTCTGTCTAAATGTTCCTCATAAGGCAAGCTATTAAGTCTGGTATTAGTGTGGTAAACATTCTCTGAACTGCATTCAATGCATTTATATTCTTCTTTAAATAAGGTGTCCAATACAGGACTCCATGTGTGGTCACATCAGATCCCTGCACAACTGAATTAAAATCTCCATACCTTTATATTGAATTCCCTTTACAATAAATGATAACATTCTATTTGTGTTATAATATGTCTTGCAGTCAGTGTGTTAATAACCTTAAGGGACATGTTCAAGATATCATCAATACATCATAGCAATTGACCTAAGGGTATAAAGATCATATATCTCATCTTACCTCAGATCACTTGTAGAATGGCATCAACTGGAAACATGTTCCTCTGTTGTAAACTATTAGCTTAATAATAGCTCACGCATGTGGATGTCTAAGGAACATAAAATTCGTACATAATAATTGTAATAGATATCTGGATGATGTAATGTCCACACTCAGATTCTTATTTGCAGGAGATAACATAAGCTAAAGACACCCTTTAGAGCTAAACACAGCATTGTTCAAGTAATGGCCATAAGAAACAGGTACAAGATTAGACTATTCAGCCTTTCCAACCTGCTCCACCATTCAATAGGACCATAACTGATCTGTTGATCATCAGGTCCACTTCCCATCCTTTCCTCATAATACTTGATTCCCCTCCTGAACAGGAATTTATTTCAGCCTCAAGTACACACAAGGATTCTGCCCTCATATCTCTCTGTGGCCAGTAGTTCCAAAGAATCACAACCCTCCAAGAGAAGAAATTCTTCCTCATCACAGTTTTAAATTGGTGTCCCTTTATTCTGAGATTAAGCACTCTGACCTTAGACTCTTCCATGAAGGGAAAACATTCTCTCAGCATTTACTGTGTCAAGCTTCTTAAGAATCCCATATCTTTCAATGAGATCACTGTTATAGACCAGACCAAACACCTCAAAATATATTAAGATCCCACTTTATTTTAGAGGGAAGTGTAAGGTGGTGTGTTCCAGATACAATTTGATTGATCAAGCTATCAGGTTTGAAACAAAACATTCTCACACTACAGTTTAAGTACAGACGAAAGAAAGAAGAGTAGAAAGAATTAACTCTATGGGAAAACTTCACAGAATTATAGTTTATTTAACAACTAAACTGCAACTGTTCCAATGTAGTGACATCCCATAAACACATCCTTGGCAAAGGCAAATTAAGTCACTAGATTGTCTCACATACAATTCTAGCAGCAGGAAGAGAACCCAAGCTTTTAGCTGTGACAGAGAAAGAAGTAAGAACTTACACATCCAAGTTCAAGATGCCAGCAACTACTGAAAGTTAAAATCCTGGTTCTATGGGAGCTTGACGGCACCCCTTCAGGCTGCTTCTATTATTTCAATTTTAGAAAAACCAAAGGCCTCAAAATCTGTTTGCTTTATTGGTCAGAAAGAGAGTGCTCGTCACCTTTGTTTTAAACTCTCATCATAAAAAAAGGATAAAATAGACTTCTTCAAGCTATTGTATCATTACTTCACCTCTTGCTTTCCTAAATTCCAATGAGTACAGACCCAACCTGTTTAACATTTGCTCATAAGACAATCCCTCCATACCAGATCATCCCAGTGAACTGCCCCAATGAAATAATAAATAAAGGGACCAAAGTTGCTTACTGTTTCCCAGATACGGTCTCAGCAATACCTTGTACAATTGCAGTAAGGCTTCCCTACACTTAGACTCCAAACTCCTTGAAATAAGGGCCAACATTCCCTTAACGTTTCTGATTACCTGCCGCATCTGCGTGTTAGCTTTCTGTGTTTCATGCACAAGTACCCCCAACTCCTTTTATGCTGTAGCTTTCCACAGTTTTTCTCCTGTAACTAGTACCATGTTCTTTTGGTTCCCCCTCCAAATGAACAACTTTGCATTTCCCACATTATACTCCATTTGCCAATATTTTGCCTAGTTACTTTACCTATCGATATCATTCTCACAACTTGCCTTTCCACCTTTTTGTGACATCTGCAAATCAATTTAAAAAGCAATATTTCAAAGACAAATTTGAAAGCTAATTGAAGACCAACCAGACAAAAGCTTTTTCACAACAGAGAATTTAGATAAAGGGATAAGTTTCTGTGAATACAGTAAGGTGACTAGATTTGTAGATAGCACATTAACCACCAAGAAAACTGACTTAATTTCTTTTTGATTAAAAAAAAATTGTAATGACAAAAACATATCTAAGATTGTCTTTAGTATAAATAAATGTGGCTACCTAACCAACACTCAACGAAGCATAGTTGGGCCCAGCAAAAGTCAGCAAAGCAGCAAGACCCTACAGTTGGGATAATACAAATAAAATAAAATGATCACACAATAACCTTGATTTTGCAGTCATCTGTGAAAGGACGGTGTTAGCTATTACATTTACCCACAGGAGCTCTGGGGCCATTGTGAACACGGTAAGAATGTATGCTTCTTCTTAGTCAAGCATTGTAAATAATCTTTGCTGAGGCATGGATGCTTTTGTGAGGTTGCAGAGAAGGTTACCAGGACATTGCCTGGTCTGGAGAATGTTAGTTATGAGGAAAGATTGGATACACTCAGATAGTTTTCACTGGAAAGATGGAGGCTGAGAGGTAACCTGATGGAAGTCTACAAGATTATGCGAGGCACAGATAGGGTGGATAATGATATGCTTTTTCCCAGGGTGGAAAGGTCAACTACAAGAGGGCACAAGTTAAAGACGAGGGGAGCAGGTTTTGGGGCGAAGTGCAGGGAACACTTTCCACATACCTGCTAAACACTGCCAGTGGGGGTGGTGGACGCAGGCACATTAGCAACATTTAAGGTGCATCTTGATAGACACATGAACAGGAGGCAAACAGACTGGTTAAAAGGCCCACCTCAATATTTTGGGATTTCTTTCCAGTTCAAATGAAAAAATAAGAACCTTTAGTCATCACCCTTTTGGGATTGTGGTTGCCATGGGCTGGTTAGACTGAAGGGTCTGTTTCCATGTTGTATGACTCTATCACCCCACATACTCTACATTTCCTATCCCTGGCAGCTCAAGCGACCAGTAATCCCCTATGGACCCCTGACCTGCTAAGTAATGGCACTTCACATACCAAGACACCTCAAGCCCCCCGTCAACCCCGAATAGATCCTAAAGCTCCAAGCCAAACGATGGCCACTGTATACTCCAAAAAAGGAATGATATCTATAGTGGCATAGGCTGAGTTGTAAAAAGGTTTAAAACAAATCCATTCATTCATTAATTCCCGCAAACTGCAAGCCAATAAATATGTCAATCATCCCTTTAAAATATTAATAGTAGAAACTACAAGCACTTCAAATCTGTTATCCATATGTAAATACACTGATAGCATAGATCACAGTGCCAGAGCAATGATTTCTCTGGGACTCAGGTGTTTCAAAAGAATATTGTATTTCGAGGTGCTTTGGCAAACATCATGAAACATTTTTGAGTCAGTGCCCAAAAATGCTTTAGTATGACAAAGTCATGAGGAGGGAATCCTGAAGTTGTTTCCAGATATATATGAGGTGTGGTCCATGAATCCTTAAAAGGACGGCTGAACCCCACGAAAATTGAAGAAAGCTATGACATGCCCCAATACTGTAATAATGCCGCCAAAGGTGGGAACTGCAGGACGTGGACTCAACTCAAACTTGCCTGTTCCCTTAAAAAGCATTCTGAAAATTCAGAAACCCTGATACTGGGATTGTGAATCCCAGAATCAGGACCTTCCACAAGTTTTAAAGAACTTTTTTGTGAACATTAATTACAATAATGTACTGAATTCATTATGTTAATTAGCATAATCTGGATAAGTATTTTAATTTAATTAGAATACAGTATTGGTCAATATCAAATAACTGAACCATATATGGATATTTGAATTGTTAATGTGTGAGAATAGCTTAATTCTCAGTAGTAGTATCACTTAGCAGGACTGAGAAAACCTTAACATCACCAGAGGAAAAGAACAGCTGCATCAGTTATCTGTAACAAACTATGACAACATCTTTTTTGTTTGATGTGCCCTGTTACCAATAGCAAAAAGAACAATCCTTTTCCCCAGGTTTTCTAAATTCCTTTTGTAACAATAGTGCTTGACAGTGACCACTATGGTCACAAGACAGTACAGTTCAGTGATTCACACAATAAGAACTTCAATATGATCCTTTAACAACTTGTATCTATCACTTTGCGACATGTTGTATCTTCTACATGATAAAGCAATATTATCATTTGGAGGTATTGTCGCAGCAACAGAATGATACAAAGAGAATTGAGTAAATATCTTGAATTGTACTCTTATATAATATTTTGAGAACTCTTTTCATGCATAACAGAATAATTTTCTGAGTATATGGCTCTAATTGACTAGTGGCAGTTAATACAAAGATGACAAAAACACAACAAATCTGCCATTGCAGCATTTATATTACCAACTATATTACTGTACAAATAACAGGAAATCTAATGAACCTATTATAGGATTGGTTCATATGGTTAAGAAAAATATATGACAATAAAACTTGTCTTCATAGTGCCTCTAGTTTTGGCACTGAGTGTATGATTTTACACCCAAATGGTATGTACTATATCAGACTCCACTTTGGGTAGGTCAGTAGCTTCAATACTGTACACCAGAAGTATCCAGATTAGATAGATAGTGACAGCAAACATCATGTAACACTGATGCCATTTTGAGATCAACATTCCAGTTAATGCTGTATTCTTGACTTCACATGTATATTCAACAGTTGGTAGGACTCTGTCCCTTAAGTCTAACCCAACCTATTCAAAGAGATCAATTCTCAGATTAGTTGTTAATTTATTCTAACTAACTTCAGCTGAGTTAGTTGGAAAGGTTTGGTGGTCTGCACCGTGAATCGAAGTAGTGGCATGGCGCATGGTGAAAGCATTAATAATACCCTGTGGGAAGTACATCAAAATTCAGAAACATGTCAGAACTGTAAAGGGATCCAATTCCTTTTGAGAATTATGGCCATACTCAGTGTATTATACAGATCAATGGCAATCATCTTTGCAGGTGAATGTGTGTCTTTATTCTGTATCAGTCCACTATGCAGTCAGCATTTTAAACATGGTGAGAGTTCAGAGGGTGGCTAATGGACAACAAGGGTTATCCCCGGTCACTTTGTGTGTAGATGTGCAACACACCTACCCACGTATGGGCAGCATACATCTAGTGGTAGCAATTCTACCACACAAAATGTCATCAGCAGATCATTGGAATTTTTAAGGAATGCTTTTATTGTATAGATAACTCATCACACTCATCACACACACACACATTCGCACACTCTCTCTCACACACACTCTCTCACACATACACAGATACACACACACACTCTCTCTCACACACACAGATACACACACACTCTCTCTGAAGGAAGGCTTTTCCAAAGTGTGATAACAATTTAGTGTGGTCTGCTGCATTCTGCTCATTATCATTGTCATGTGGACAAAGTCCACGTCACTAGAAATAGGGCAAGTATAGGGTTGAGGAAGAGCAGGATCCAATCACCTTTTCTGTCTTATATCTATGTGATTGGATGATCCAACTATGGTACCAGTCAACACAATGCAATTCCTCATTCCACAATACAACATCAACTTCCCTTTGTTGCTAACAATCATAGTATTTATTGCTCAGAGTGACAAAAAAAAACAAATATTCTAAACCAATTTTATCAAGTAAACAAACCAAGATTCCATCCAGAGGTCAGTTTATTTTCCTGTCCAATCCTTAAATGTCGGTCTTCAGAATACCTTTGCCTGTCTTAGCATTTCTACACAATGAAACATGGATAGCTGAAGCATGGCTGCTGGGAGGCTGCTGACATTCAGTGAATGAGACTGCAGATGATGTTCCATTTTGGACTGCCCTTCTTGGCATGTGTGGCACCAATCTGTGCTGGCTGGCTGACAGCCAATGACAAAGACACTGGTGAAGTGGTACTAGTGAGAGAATGAATGATTGGTCTAAGACTGTAAGAGGACAGTAGGTTAATGTTCCACAGATCCACAGCCAATTTTCCTGGAACAATGTTTCAGTAATCCTGGTTGTTTGCTGGAGCACAGATTGTTGGACTGCTATGACAGCCTACAAGCTGCTTTGAGCCTTGGCATTCACAGCGATGAGGACAGCAGTCTGAATGTATATAGTAGCAAGCTGAGGGTGTATGCCATGAGTCTGAGCTTGCACTGTAATGGTCTCTATATCTGATAAAAAAAATTGAATAAAGGATAAAATAAAATGCACTTCCAAGTTCAGCATTGTAACTCTGGCAACACTTGTTTTGCAAAAGCTGTAGAAACAAAAGCAAAACTGAGCAGCTGCAGAGTTTTCATCTCTGATTTTCCAACCGTTATCCTACAATAGAAATATTTCAGGAATCTTTTATGTTGTCTAGTTTGTAATGATGACAAATGTCCCTCAGTGGCTGCCATTTAAGTGATTGCATCCAGCTGCTCATGTCATGAGCAGTGAATCTCGCAAGCAGAGAACAAAAGGGTAAAATGCTGTCTGAACTCACAGGTTCGGTTTTTACAATTTCCACAGACAAGAAGAGAAGAGAAAGGATTGTAATGCAATACCAACCAACAAATCAGCCTGAATAAGAAAAAAAAAGATCAGAAGTATACACTTCTAAACTCTCAAAGTCAAAAATCCACTTCTATGCATAAATAACATTCTACAGTTCTTGAAGAAATGTTGCTTTTGATGAAAATTCTACAAAGCTAGAAAATGCTACAAATTAATTATTTTCAGTAAATTTTCAAAATGGTCTAATGCACATAAAGAACAGAATTTAAATTCCTCATTAGCAAAGCATAGTAATAGGAATAGTGTTTTAAACTATATCTACAACAGAACTCAAATGTGGTGAGTAGATTTTTACAACAACCTCCTGGTGAAAACACTGATCAACCATAGAGATGTGCAGATGAAAAGTAAATATATCAATATGGAAATTTAACTAATTCCCAGGTTTTCCAATCTCCAGATAGTTGCTAACTGATGAGACCCATAACTTTCCGAAGAGAAATTAACCAGCATCTGGAACTCTCCGAGAAATTTCCCGATACTGAGTTAGAGTCAGAGATGATGGAAAACTGTGACTTAGTTACCTGGATAGTTAGTCAGGAAAAATTAAGGAGATTAAAACATACAATGACATTTGGTTGACTGTAATATTGACACCAGAATCACTCACACACTGACCACCCCACCTGAAACCACAGATAACACTCAACATCCCAAATCTTCGATTGACAACCAGCCATATGTCCTTGTCACCCCACCCATGTTGACCAATGCTCCCCACAAAATCTGACTCCAGCCCCTTACCCTCCACCCACCGATCTGATTCACCCGACGCTCTCACCTACTTCCCATTGTATGCCATCACCCATCTGTTGGCTTCTTAACTCCTCATCCACTGACCTGGCACCCTACTTCCTCACTCACCCAGCCACGTGGTGCCCTATACCTTTATCCATCAAACATTTTTATCGATCCAGCATCCTACCTCATCACTTTATCCAGCATGACTACTTTATCCCTTCACCACTCACCCGACTAACCATCTCCTCACCCAAGTACCACCCTAACTTCTTCCCCACTTAGCAACCTACTTCCTTAACAACCTGGCCCATTGCCCCTTGTCCTTCTTCTATCTTATCCTTCACCCATTTATCTTATGCATTTTCATTGTCTGTTATCAAAGAGCCTTTTGATCTTTATGCCTCAGAGTACAGCAGTTACTATTGGAGGTTTGAGTCAGAAATATGAAGCTCCGGGGAAGTATAAATAAAAAGGAGCAAAGGGACTATCCAAATTGGATTGTCATTCCTAAGAAGATCCAGACCATAGTTCCTCCTCACTTTTCTTCTCTTTATTGATACCAGACCAGTGCCTGCAAAAGGCCTGGATGGCAGAGACAGGTTGTTCCTTATGTTTATCTTCATAACAATGCTCAAATAAATGTGATTATTCAGTATTTAAAGAGTCCCTTGAAAATAACTTCATGCTGTCATTAATAAGAGTAATTTGAATGCAATATTGGATATAAATTATTACCATGCATTGCTACTAGTGTGACTGACCTTGTCTTTTATTTTACATCACTAACATAATATAAGATATATTGTTAGACAAAGTATGAGAAAGTATTTCGTATTCTGGAATTTTCAACTGATCATAAATTTTGTATAACAGCGGAAGCCTGAAGCTTTTTTTCCCCCTCAATTGGTGTTCTAAGTTTGAAATAATCTTCATTATTTATGTTAGTTCCTGAGTCGTGGTTGACTTAATGCCAGCTGACAGAATAGCTCTTTAGTTTGAATGTGAGGAATTTTGTTATTGGTAGATTTTTCAAAGAAAATTTGCTTTAATCTCATTGAATCAAAACAAAGTGCAATTCATCAATCTCTTCTGCAAACCTTTGGAAAATGTTTTTCTTTTTCACATGGTTTTGTTTTCAATGCACTGATTAAAGGAATGAAAATTTACTGTGAGATAATCAACTCTATGTAAACCAATATGGAAGATTTTCTCATGGCCTAGAATTGACATTATTTTCTGTGATTTGACATCATTATCAAGGTAGTAGCTTTGCAGAAAATCTCAGCACAAAATACAGAAGAAGATAGAATCCACATCCCCTCACCAACATGAGTACATTAAAAATTAAATAACAGTCTCAAAATGGCGGCAGCGGCAAGTAAGGAGTATTGGGCTTCTGAGCGCATCCACTCCTGATCACCAGGCCAGTTGCATCCTTTCTAAAAAAAAGTCTTCATTTATCTTTCATATCGAACTACATCTCGTCTTCTTTGTGCAGCTATAGTGGATGAACAAGGTTGCGAGGGGTTTTAATTAGATTTTAGATTACATTACAGTGTGGAAACAGGCCCTTCAGCCCAACAAATCCACACCGACCCACCCAACCGCAACCCACCCATACCCCTACATTTACCCCTTACCTAACACTACGGGCAATTTAGCATTGACAATTCACCTGAACTGCACATCGTTGGACTGTGGGAGGAAACCGGAGCACCCGGAGGAAACCCACGCAGACAGGGGGAGAACGTGCAAACTCCACACAGTCAGTCGTCTGAGGCGGGAATTGAACCCGGGTCTCTGGCGCTGTGAGGCAACAGTGCTAACCACTGTGCCACCATGCCGCCCACAGTGTGGTGGATCCGGTCTATTCCTCATGGTTATGGTGGCTATGATTTAGTGTCAGTGACTTGGTGGGTCCAGTCCATGGCTGTGTGCGGTGCCCTTGGTGGGGGCTTTGACAGCAGCAGCGTGGAGGGTCAGGCCCAGGAATCCTTGCAGCAGCAGTGCCATTGTGGATCCGGTCCATTGCTATGGTGGCCTCAGCAGTGGCATTGGCAGTGGTGTCCTGGAGCCCCGTCAGAAGCCCAGAAAATGTGAAGGGAACAAAAGATTAACATTTTGTTAGTTATTTGTTTTTTATATTCTCAATAATTAAAATGGCACGAAGGTATGGAGACTTAAACACTTTTCACTGTGTTTTCCTAAATACAAGTGAGAATAAATTAATGTACTATTCTACACTATTCTCTTCAGTCTTTGCGTCTGATTTTATACTGACCCCTTTTCAGAGCTATTCATGAAATGTGAGCTGGATGGAGTGAATAACCTTCATGTTCTTATTATTATTTTATGTGATTATTCCGCAATTTGCAAACCAGGAGAATGTAGTACCGAAGAGAAAGATTACTTTAGACTGTTTTTCATCTTCCTTTTCTTCAGTAGTTTCAGAGCACCACTGATAGACACTAGGGTTTCTACAATTCTCCCAGGCTTCCTACAATTTTCTCCTCATGTAATGGAATAAATTCCATCAATGCCCTAATAACTGACAGCAAGTTAAACAATCTCTCATACATTTTTTGGCTATCTTGACTGATTGAATTAAGGAGTGGTATTGGTTCGCACCCACACAGCTGGCAACAAATGGTAGTGGCACAGGCAGGATAGGGAGGAATGTTGGAGGAGAACAAAAACAGCAGACACTAAGAAGAGCTCAACAAAAGTTATCCCGGCAGAAGAAACTGTTTCCGCAAGGAACATAATGGCAAGAGCAGAGAGGGAATAGAATTTAAGAAACGGTGGAGATGGCATGAGAGGGATGGTATGAAAATTAGGATGGTATGGAAGGGGTGATGTAATGATAGAATTAGGACTCTGGCAAAGGCAAAGAAAGTCCATTGGTATAATTTAGACTTCTGTAGGTATCCTACATAGCAAAAATGAGGAATAATTAGTGTTAGAAAGCTGCTAAGTGAATTAAAAGAAGGCAGTGGTATTGATTCTGTAGGTGAAGATGATAACAATCCAGACAGTATACACAATCGAATTCCAAATGTAATGTGGATTTTGTCTCCAGCCAGATAGTTGTACCTGAGTTAGGAATGCTAACGTTAGCTCTTCTAACATAAGAACTAGACATAGATAGTGTGGTATTGAAAGAATGGTACACTATTGCCAACTTGTCATGCCAGATTCAGTTAAGATAGAATCTGAGATTATTATAACCCTACATAATGATACAATGATGATATCATGAGCAGGATCTAAAGGTATATTTACACATTAACTGCAAGATGTAACATAACAATCAGCATGCCATCACACAAAATTATATGCAAGGGAGGAACTGTTATAATAAAACTCTAAAGTACTGCAGATGCTGTAAATCAGGAATGAACATACAGGTTGCTGGAAAAATTCAGCTGATCTCTTGAGTTTTTCCAGTGATTTCTATTTTGGAAATGTTATAGAGTTGCCTGGAAACTTGAATCCTAATCAAGGCAACACATTTTCACTTCTGACGTAGTGACACAGAGTGACACAGAGTCAATAAATTTCCTGGATTCAGAAAAAAAAGTGTATAAAATAACAGGATTTTTGTTCCAGAAAATGGAAAGGGTATATGGTGTAGGTGATTTCTGGAGTTGGACCAGCCATCTCTGGAAATAGTTTGTGCACAGCCAAGTGCAGAAACAGGTTGCTTAAGAGGCCAATCTCTACATTGTAGGATTTTATTCCGGTTGTTGGATTGATGGCCTTCAAGCCATCACTCCTCACATGTCCTCTCCCCAAGCCACACTTTACCCATGCCAAGCCATATCCCCATGCTGACCAATATTCACTCACCCCGCAATGGTGCTTATACCTTCTATGCCAACCCCAATGGCCGCTGATGCCCTCCATGTGAATTCATAATCTTTCACCCACCCTTAATGTCCCTCATCAAATCCATTTTGGCCTTTGTGACTTCATTAATTTCATGACCCCTCACTGGCCCTATGCAAATGTAGTACTGACACATGCCAATCACTAATCCCTCCACTCAATTATCCACACTTTACTCCTTACACACTCCATACCATCCCATTCTGGATATTAATGCGAAGGCCTCAGAATCCATCCTGAGATGCAATAAAATAAATCTCTAAGTGTTTAATATAGGACCTCACTAGACAGAAAAGTAATCTGATTCAAAAAGGCCAATCAATAGATTTGAATACCTTCAAGTATTCCTTATAAAAACAAGTATTTGTATGAACCCACAAAAGATTACTAATCTGTGACTAATCCCTTGCAGTTGGCATTTAAACTATGAATTTACACACCTTCTGCTGTAATAAAGACAGGTCATAGAAGCATCTAAGCAGTAGTTTTGTTATAAAGACAAATTTTAGGGATACATTAATAAAACACTTTTGAAATTCCATGTACCAATTTTATTTCAACTCAGAAACACAGCCAGGCTGTTAATTTCCAAAATTTAAAGGCCCGAGAATTTGATTAACCTGCCAGCTTGACAGTGCCACTGACCTTATTTTCCATGTACGAGCATTTAAAACTACCTTAAAAATTCATCAGGTGTTTGCTGCAAGATAGAACCCACCATCCAACAAATTTGGGGCCTGTTTGAACTCAGCATGGAGTTCAAGTGACCCTTCTGAATCCAGGCGTCTTCTATGTTTGCACCACTTTAGATATGTCAGATATGTCTGTTCCTCTTTTTTAAGCTGCTGCTATCCATTTCCATTGAGTGGGTTCCCAACATCAGATGCTAAACCCATTCAGTATTTCACCACAATATGCTAATCAACAAACTCAGAAATACCAGTGGGTTCACATTGAGCAAAAGCCCAACTCACACAGCAGTTGAGGATCAAGGAAAACTTTATGCTATGAATTTTCTTTTGTGCAAAGAGTAGTTTTTTTTTCCAGTGTCTTTTCTGTACTCCTCCATTAATTATATATAATAAGGCCTGATGCTATAGTGAAGAAGCATTTTCTTAACATCTTTTCATCAACCACATGATGCAACAACAATGGGCACCTTTCCATCACATACATTTGCAATATATAGCCACAGGCATAAATCCACAAAGTAGCATGAAGGCTAGTAAATTAGCAGTGACTTTGTAATTTTTCATTAAGTATATCATTTTCATTGTCACAATTTATGAAAATACCTGAAATGGTCAATGATCTTGACTTTTTCCAAACTAATCAACATAAATGAGTTGGCTGCACTTCATAAAACATGGACCACACAGATAGAATTGCTATGTTGCAGTACTGGCCTGCTCATTTTAATTACATCAATAACGTGTTATTTAAAATATTTAAGCCTGGTCCTGAATTTTCAGAATATTATGGCTATTGGATAAATCCAGTCACTAACCTTTCGGGATCTTATTCATTGCACCATAATCCCCACTGAAAATTAGGAACTGTTCATTTCATTTACCCAATCCTACTTAGAAAAATAGCGACACACATCTATGCTGTATGGTCTCAAAAATCAAAATACTAAAAGCAAGAGAAAGCTCCAGCATCCAAAAGGTCAATTGGGAATACAACTGCTTCTCTTTGTTAGACTTAACCAGAAAGCAAAGTAGCAATGATTACTAGAATTGCCATGTCAATGTCAAAACTACATTTCTTTAGCAGTATCTATTTATTAAATGATTCATTTTTTGCAACTATATTCAAATTGACAATCGCAGAATGTCTGAAACATGCAGTTTAACCCTGGAAGGATATTGTCTGGATAGATAATTGTAGAATACAGCTTGCCACTTGCCTCCCAACCATATGCTCTTTCCCACTGCCCTTAGGAAGGACAAGCTTTGACACAGTACAAAAATAAGCAGCTGAACTTTTGAACCTAGTTCTCAAGGTCCTGATAAAACACCATCATGTCACAGAAGGCTGTAGGCCTAATTTTCATTAAACCCAGAATAACTTGAGGTTTATCTGTAATACATGCCAGAAGTAACATTTATGGTTCACTACGAGGTCAGTAGGTTATATTTTTCACATTATATTCACACCCTTCCTGTCTATATGCCACTTTCAATTAAACAGGTTTTAATATTTGAAGTATTCATGCAGCTGCACCATAACACACCACACATCACTGTTGATTTTGAGCATCACACGTGACAAGATGACCTATTTTTCCAAGACTGTATGCTTGAAAAAATAAATGTGATGACCACATTTAAAGTTGGAATAGTTTGTACAGTTGGCGCAAAAATATATTCAAATTATCTTAATAAAATTAGGTAAGTGTTGTTATAATCAGTTGAACATATTAGTTAAGAAAAATGTATTATGTTGATTTTCTAAGTCATGCGTTAAGTAAAAACCACAAACAGTCTATGTACTGTATTTGTCCATTTAACAATAGATCTATCCTGGCACAAGATTGTTGTCAAAACGTTATTGTGTTCCATTAGCATTGAGGCCATGTCTATCAGTTGAGGACATCTGGTTCATTAAGGACTATAATTCCAACTTTATGCTTAATAGCACAGGTGCAGAGTGCCACAGTTTTCCCTGTTAAACACAGCATGGAATACTAAAACTTCATCACAAAGAACTGTGTAGACCGACATAACTTGTGCCATGGGAATCTATGCATGATGTGGAAAATAACGGAAAATAACGTAGAAAGAAATCTGGAGCTGATATTCATTCCAATGTTTAGCCTGTCAACTCACTGTGGAACAAAAATAAATGAAGCCAACTGAATGTTGTACTAAGGTTCTCAAGAATTGAATTACAAAGAAAGACCAGAGAAATCTGAAATAAGGGAATCTTAAAAATATTAAAGTTTTCTTATAAAGAAAACCAGACAACTACAGACTACTGTTGAATAAGTTAATGGATATGAAAGAGATCATCTGAGCTAAACAGAAATGCTGTCCACTCTGCTGTATAGCATAGCCACAGGCTGCAGCATGGGATGGTTTAGGGCAGTTCAGACAAACAGTACCTTGACATGGTTTCCTGATGGACACAAACATGTCTTACTTACCTCCTGTTGGATACAGTTAATATACCTAAGAGTTAATGTAACCTGTATATATTTACTGAGATGTAATAAACGACATCCTGATATCAAAGACATTAGCTTTTTCTGCTGAGATTTATTTGTGGTCCATCCTCACCACAGACCACCAAACAGCCACCTAGAATAGCACAGGATGGAGTATTGATAGCAGCGCTGTACTGCAACCACAAGCCATCAGTGGTCAGCACCCAGACATCATGTTTTGTAACTGGATGGCAATGATAATTCACATACTCCTACAGCAAGAACATATATAGCTTTGTATCCAAAAGGAACTTTAGCTTCTTTCATAGCGAGTTCATCACACATGTCATCCATCTTCCTTCTTCTGTCGAGATGCTATTAATTAATTCAATACTGAAGGGGGTATAGAATGCTTAGAAATGGCACAAAAGGAAATGATTTAACTATGAATAGTCAGTGCTACTTAAGATCAAAGCTGAGGAGATTCAGGGCAAAATTTAGATTGATATTTTGGATAAAAATGCTGGCTACAGGGTAGAAAACAATGGGCACTGGATAGAGATATAAGTTCAGGTTGAGAGCAAATTTTGAACAAGGTGCCTGAAGGCTCAGTATTTGGATTACTACTCTTTCTAACTTGCTAGAATGACTTAGATTCTAAAAGTAAATAAGTTAATATTGTACAAGGGAGCATGCTAAGACAAGTAGCAGAATTGAACAAGGCACTTCTTACTATAGAATTACAGAATTATTTTTAAATGATTGGATTGAACAACAACTGATGATCTCAATGCAAACTAGTATTGCAAATAAGGAAAAAAACAAATACATATTGCAATCTTATATGATGATTTATGATAGAATTTATTCACAACCACATCTACAGCAAGACGATTCAACCACTTTTATATCCATCTGTCTCAATTGTACCAAGTGATGCACAGACACTGACAGCCTAATGCAGATCAGATGAGCATAACTCAGCTATCACCTAACATTAATATGTGACTAATCCGTAAGGCATTATTACATTGTACTTAAGATTGGTACACTTTCGATTTATTCCTGTCTAGCTCAGGGTCACCAAGATTATTCAGAACACTTATTCCACCCCAGCTAGGGTAAGGTAACTTAGCTTAGACTAGGGAACTGAACCTTGCAACTTCCTGGTATATTAGAAAATCATAATGTTCGTAAAAATAACCTAAATATTTTTACTTGAAGCTACTGTTTCTTCAATCATCTCAGGTCTCTTTGTGAGAACAATGTTTACATTTGTTGACAACAGGCTGTAAATTATGAAATACAGGGCAAAACTACTAGTGGCGGAAACAAATGTGATTAATTTACTCTGTTCTTTAAAAACATTGATGACATCTATCATGCAACATCTGTGAAAAAGATTTGTTTTAATCTCTCAAATTGTACAAGGAAAATGTGATTGAAGTCATTATAGGACATCGACTACATGAATGTACAGTCACCAAAGGATTAAAATGAATATTTATAATCTTCTTAATCTAAAATATTGTTCAAAGGATTAAGAGTCACCAATTTAAGGACTGAGAATAGGGTGGTAATGTGAAGATTGTTTGATACAATATACATCTTACCAGCAGCTGACCTGATAACCAAAGAAACCAAGAGTTAATTACGATCAGTGCTATAAGTGATGCATTGTTTGTACTCCATTAAGCTTCACTGCATAAATTGTTTATATCAATGATAAAAGTTAGTTAGATAAAGAGGTTATAAAAAAAATGGTGGACAGGACAGTGCACATTATTCTATGAAGTTTGATTCCAGTGAAGTTGGAAGCAGCGTATATATTTTCATTAACCCATTGTATAATGATGTGGGTACATCTTGTTTCAGCTATGGAAACTCTGTTAAAATGAAGTTCCAAAGAAAAAATGCAATATTTAGAATGTCACACCCATAAAATTAGAAAATAACTTTATTGATGCACTATTAACATGTGGTAGAACTTATTGCTGATTTCTTGAAAATGCCTCCAGCAATTCAAAAGTCATTTTGAATTCCATTATGTTATCCTACTATATGTGCAGCATCTAATAACACGGTATTCATTCTGATAAAGAATTCATGCAAAGCATCCTCATTGTACTCATATGTTTGTTAATATTTCCACAGACTGTTAATAGGATATAACTGCCTAATGATAGAATATTTCATTCATGTTTGAGATATTGAATAGCTAACCAAAACTGCTCATCAACTATAGATACTATTCAAGTCTAAAGTAGAAGTCAGCAATAACGCTATTGTAATGCATATCAAAATACTCATGTGTCAACTGAAACACTAAGAATGAGTTCTGGATTTAGCTACAAAAAATTAATCTATCATGAATGAGGTCAAATTGAGTATGTTGAATTGTTTAGCTGCCTTATATGTCATTCAATTACACGGTTATGTTAGTTAAAAAGAATTATACTTCTTAATGTGTAAGACTTTCATTTTAGTTCTAAGGGAGTGACTGATCTGATTTATTTCATAAGATTTGAAACCAGCTCCACTATACCATGAAATTTGGAAAACAGTGTAATATTTTGCTTATTTGTGCAACATTTAAAATCTATTTGATGTAGGATTTTGTTATTTATTTTTCCAAGGCTGTTTTTGTATAATCACAGTTTTAATAAATTTTATCCTAATCCCTCCTCATCTTTTGATTCAATAGATTGTTAAACTTGCTTTATTCCTCCACTACCTCTTGACTGAAGGTTGACAGAGTTCAGATTAAATGTGCACAATGTTCTAACCACATGCTAAGTAACTTCACTCTGTAATAACCCACTAACAATGTTGCCAAAGCTCTGTTTGATCACGTTAGATTAATCATTTCACAAATGAAATGCAGTTAAAAATCAAAACTGTCACAAAAGGATACCATTGGCTTTTAATTATCTTAATATGAACAAATAAAGTTTATTCACCATTTTCTGAATATATTAGTATTTGAATGCCTACCTTCATATGTATTATTGATTTAATTCCCCTTAATAAACAGTTTAAAAAAGAACTTAACATCTTGGTTGTAAACCTTCATCAGAAGTGAAAAGATAAGTGTCTTTATAGGCTTAGAAAGAAAATGAAGAAGAGCAGAAACTATCACATAGTGTAGAAGATCATTTCGGTAAATCATTGGAAAGATGGCAAGAGAAAGAAAAGAATATAAAGCCATTAAAAAAAATGTAAAATGCATAAAAGACACTTACACAAATCAGAGACCACAACAAAGGGAGAATTGTAAAAGAATGCAGGAAATCTGAAGTGAAAGAAGATCATTTTGAAAGTGCACAGTGAGCTTGCTTGCTCTGAAAAGAGAAAAGAGCCACATTGCGATGGGCACTCAGGCTTTGGTAACTGTTTATGTCTTTTCTTCAATCTTTCTCATTTCCTCACTGTTAAACTTGTACACCTTTTATTTATCTTTTCAACATCTTAATGAATTAGACATTGCATTGCCTTTTGAATTCCTTTTGGCTGCCTCATTGAATGTTCCTTTTGAAATAACTCCACAGAGACTGGTATCCCGTCATCAAGTCACCCCTTATTCACACCTCGAGAGCCCTTGACACTGATCAGGCTCTCCCAGAGGCAGCTGTTAGAGTGAACAGGATGTCTGACATTCCTGTTCTTATCTATCAGCCAGGGGTCCTGACTGGACCAGATTAACAGCCCCAAATCAGGGAACTCATATTCTATGAGGTCCATCTGGCTGCTCTCATTCCAATCACTATACCTTTCTTGCAAAGTATTCTTTCTATTCTAACATGCCTTGCCACAATTTTGACCAGACACATCATTTTACAAACATCACTGCTAAACACATTGATATCTGTAATGGGTTAATGTGGATTAGTTGTAGGATCCCCACTGTTGCAAGAATTTCTGGGATCCGATGGTCATCCTATCCCTTGACTCTTATCCACAGAGAATGACCAGACAGAAATCAATGGAGTATTAAAAGGGTCTTTATGACTACTTATAGCAAGGGACTCCAGAGTACTTAAAGATACTGAAGACCTCAAGCAAAGGATTACAAAGCAATTACAATCCCAGATTCAGTCACAAAAAATTAACATAGAACAATTAAGAGGTGCACAATTTCTAAATCCAATCATTACTATTGATTAGGTTTACATCGTGTATAGAATATGAGTAAAGTTAGCTTATCACTGCATGGGTGCACCTATCTAATTGTAATGCACTAGTGTGAAGGCAAATATACACTATCAGGTCTGGTTGGATTAAAAGCTACAACTTGTCCTTAAAATGTCTAATCTCTGTATATCAATCATCTTCTCCTGTCTAATGTCCCTGATGTTTAAATGATTTCTTTCAAATCTCAAAGATTCAATGAGTAAGTAACCTCTGTAGCTGTAAGCATTATCATTATCATTACTTTGCTATCTTACAGAGAATTTGACTCCTAGAACAAATGGTCGCATGTATTGTTTAACTAACAGTTTTGTCCTTGAGTTTATTCATAGCTAGCAGCTCACATTGTGTGCCATTAAATATTGCTCAGTAAGCTATTTTATTATTGTATCATTATTATCATTTTTAAACCCTTTCATCTGCCTCTGGGTCAGAAGATCTACATTCAAGTCCCACCTGCTCTGAACATGTGTTGTAACATCACTGAACAGATTAATTAAAAATTTATTTACATATGTAATTATAAGCCCTGAAATTTTTGTGGGAACTTTGGAAGTGGATGTGAATGTGGAGGACTCAGATCATTTTGGAGATTCCAAGGTACAATTTTATTTTCATTTTGTGTGTCATGTTACACTCTTTCAGGGACTTTGATGGTAATATTTGCACAATTAAAAAGAATGTCCTGGATTATCAGATGGCCAGATATTTCTTTCTGAAGCATAAATGGAAGTTGTGCCTGGGAACCCAGCAGAATTTCCACTGTTGCACACTCCATAGGAAGATGGTTCAGTAGTTAGCACTGTTGCCTCACAGCGCCATGGAACCAGATTCGCTTCCACCTTTGGGTGACTGTGTGAAGTTTGCACATTCTGCCCGTGCCTGCATGGGTTTCTTCCCACAGTCCAAAGATGTGCAGGTCAGGTGAATTGGCCATGCTAAATTGCCCATAGTGTTAGTGGCATTAGTCAGAAGGAAATGGATCTGGGTGGGTTACTCTTCAGAGGGTCAGTGTGGACCTGTTGGGCTGAAGGGCCTGTTTCCACACTGTAGGGGAATCTAATCTAATTGCCTGGAAAATTGATAATTCTGCTAAGCAGTTCCTCTATGCTTGGAACCCTCTGGAAGTATCAGTTTAAATTGGAGGATTCTGCTGCAAGTATATAGTTACTCAGATAAAGTTAAACGATTAAACACATGGTTTAAGCTCTGACTAACTATTCCATTGATGCCCAACTCACCACACACACCCAGAATCCCCAGACTCAACCTGATACATCCTCCTCTACCCCCAGGATCTGACATCCACCTCTATGCACAACACAATTCGCCACCTCCTCTGTTACCGATCAACAAACCCCCACCCCAAATATCCTAGCTGCTTGATCTGACATCCTTCACCCAGTTTGGGGCCTGATACCCATTGCACCTCCCCCCACGTCAGACCTGACACCTCCCACATTGCTGACCTCTTTCCAGGACCTAACTGTCGTCCCCTCTAGGACCAGAGTCCCTTTAACTCACAACCAGATCCAAAAGCATTTTCCTCGCCATCGGACACAAACCTCCAATGATCCCACAAGGACCCACATGTCCCACCCACTTCCCTGATCAGCCAAAGCACTCCATCACTTACCTGAACCTTTATCTCCCTATCCAACTGACATCGAGTAATATAACTTCACAATGCCTCTTCACTTTTACTGGAGCTGTCAAAGTTGCTATCTGTAATGGTAGCCCTTTAAACGATAGAATATGTCAGCTGATTGCAGTAAAACAGGAACTTCATTTGCCTTCCCTCACTGTTCTGTGCAATGTGCAATCTATCAGAATGGAAGTATGGCTCAGCATTTCTGAAGGAACCCCTGATCAGAATCTCCTGTCAAAAATGTGGGACTCTTTAGTTACATTAAAAAAAAGGAGCAGAGAGAGATAATCTGCATGAAATTCACTGAATGTAAACGATAATTTTTGGGTTTGATAATATAGCCCAAAAATGCAATTTACATGTCGTGCTTTATTACATACTAGAATGCAATAATTAATCATTTTCTTGGTCTTTTCTAGCAATATCATGAATAAATTCACCAATACATCATTATTTTTGGGCAAGAAGAAGCCTCAAAATCTCTAATTTGCAGACTGGAAGTCTACTCTCATTACCGCATTACAAATTAGAATCACACCAATTGGTGGAAGCCAAAAAGCTATGTGCAATATCCAAGGCTTTAAAATAACATTTTGTTGCCTGTTCAGGGCACCCCTTTACAAAATTGATTTCTTTCTCAGGCTATTCCACATTCTCTCATTCAAAAGAATACTGCCAGCAAGTGTACTTTTGTTTCCTTTTATAAGCCACCATATTATGACCAATAACAAAAACAGAAATTGCTGGAATAGCTGAGCAGGTCTGGCAGCATCTGGGAAGAGACATCAAAGTTAACATTTGAGGTCCGGTGACTGATTCTGTTTCTGATTTACACCGTCTGCAGTTCTTTTGGTTTTTATTTAGTCTTATTACCAATGTCTGATAATTAACCTCCATTGCTAATGATTACCCTTCTCATAACTGATGATGCAACAGATAAACATCTCTGGTGTGGATTTGGTTTTAATGACTGCAGCAATGTCATTTTCCATAAAATAAGAAACTGAGCATGATGATATGTTTGTTACAAATAACTGTTATGTACAGACATTATATTCCTCAAGCATGTAAACGTCTGGGTTAATATTAAGCAATTAGTTTACAATAGAGGAACATGTTCCTAGTTCCGACTCTTGTTTCAAGTTATCTGAGGCAAGGTGAAGTATAAGACCTTCATATCCAAATGTGAATGTACCATGAACAATTTCTCTATTCCATTGTAATGGTGGAAGCTACCTCCAGATAAAAGTATTCCCCGCCACCCTCGTCCCACCCCCACGCTGGCAGCACACACATTGTAACGTAATGCCGTAGTGTTAAAGTCACTGCACTAGAGTTCTGCAGCAAGATGGCGCTGGATATGGTCAACTCCTTGCGAGCTCCTGTGTGCAGATTTAAGTTTCCTATTTCCTACAATCGTTCTACTATCTAGGCTACTTAACTCTGTGATCTGTCTGTTTTGTTCGCAAGACAAAGCTTTTCACTGTACCTCAGTACACATGACAATAAATTCAACTCAATTCAATTCAATCCAGAATGGTAGGCTAATATTCTGAGGACATAGTGTTTTTAAAATCCCAAAAAAATCCCACTATTGCATATATATTGCATTTAATAAAAGTAATATCTGGAAGGGAAAAGCTAGCCAAATGGTGATCATGGAACCATTGTTGATTGTCATTGGAAATAAATCTGGTTCGTTAATGCCTGTAAGGTAAGGAAGTCTGCCATCTTTTCCTGATCTGGTCTACATATGACTCCAGCCCCACAGCAATGTGGTTGATCTCTGAATGTCCTCTGGCCACATTCCTTGAGAGAATGTCAGAAAAAAATTCTTCCGCTGGGTATTTCATTTGTCACTAATATAAGTGCTGCTTGGCATTGCAGTTGTTTGGGCTTGATTCCTGGTTTAGCATTAAACTAGCTAGTGCTGTCCACAGTCACAACTTGATGAAAATGTGGCCCAGGCCTCAAGATCATGTGCAGCCTCGGCTTCACCACTCCAGTCCAACAACTGATATCCATCTGGTTCATGATCCCAAAAGAAATATAGACATAAATTTCTATACCTTTATGCTTCAACTTTAGTTTTTTTTCATATAGATTGTATTAATTGGTGGCTGTCATTGCACTAAAGGCATAAAAAATCTACTCAAGTAGCTATAAACTGCACAGCTTGGCTGGGATGAGTAAAAATGAGAGGGAGACACATGCAGCCTTTCTTTCACTGAAAACAAAAACTGCTAAAAGCAATATTAGTTAACAGTCTTCAAACCAAATTACAGCTGTTCTTAAGATGAAAGGTGAATAGTTCAACTATGATGAGAATACACAATGATAGCAATCACACAGTAGCACAATTTAGAAAACTTGTTAACAGCTCAGTGCACATTTAACTAAAACAATTTGGATTTCCAAAAACAATCTGGAAACACATTATTTGAGTGAGCATATTTGAAACTATCATCATTTGCAGCAGAAATTGGAAATTGGGATAAAAATTGCAAAGAGAAGCCTAGATTTTCTGACTTGTTAAATTTTCACATTAACCTCTTGAAGATAAATAACCAATACTAATGCAAAATAAACACCATTCAGAAAGTGAAGGTTTACAAATAGAAAATGAAACTGAATTTGTATAATGCACGAGTACCATGGGCTAAAAATAAAGGCAGGTAGATGCGACTGAATATATAGTAACAGTGAATTAACTGTATGATGGAAGCATTTCTAGGAACCAAATTGCCTCGTCCTGATGTGTTGATCACTCAGTAGTTTTAAGTTTCAGTATAGAAAGAATAATACATATTATTCTTAAAAACAAAAAGGTACATTTTAATAATAAAAATGAATAATAAATAGGAAAAAAATAAAAAAATAAAAATGAACATGAAAAATAAGAATGAAAAATACAATTCTAAGCAACAACTTACCAATATGATTTTGGTTATACAAACGTAAGATAATCAACCAAATATCTCAAATAGAAATTCCAAATTTAGTCCATTTTTAGTAGTAATCAGAATTTCTGTCAATATAAATCAAGAAGTATGTTATTTACGATACAGTGTTGCAGAAACTATTTGTTTTGTTATTTTCAAAAGCTCATCAGGCTGAATTTTCATCTGGGAGCAGATATGCATTTTCAGACATGAATAATCGCACTTAGGCCTGGATTTTCACTACTGAGACAGAAAATTTTTCAGCTTGTAAAAAATATTGGGTCTGCTACAAAGAGGGAGCCTCTTTGGCCCAATCACAATCATCTGCTTCATCAAAGACTTCCCATCCATCATAAGGTCAGAAGTTGGATATTCACTGATGATTACCCAATGTTCATCAAAATTTGTAACTCCTCAGATGCTAAAGCCATCCATGGATGCAGCAAGACCTGGACAATATCCAGTCTGGGGCTGACAAGTAGCAAGTAACATTCACTCACACAAATGAAATGACTTTCTTCAACAAAAATCTAACCATTGCCATTTGACATTTGATGACATTACCATCACTGAATCCCCATGATTAACATCCTGGGATCACTAAAAACTGAACAGGACTAGCGATATAGATACTGTGGCTTTAAGAGCAAGTAAGAGGCCAAGAATCCAGCAGTGAGTAACTCACCCTCTGACTTCCCAAAAGTCCACTATCGAAAAGGCACAAGTCAGGAGGGTGATGGAACTACCTTCACTTGCCTGCATGATTGCAGTTTCAACAATACCCAATAAGCTTACCATCATTCAGAACAAAGCAGCACATTCATAAACATTCACTCCTTTCATTACTGACCCTCAGTAGCAGCAATGTATATCATGTACAAGATGAACTGCAGAAATTCACCAAGACTCCTTCCAAACCTACAATGACTACCACATAGAAGGACGTTAGTTTCAGATACATGGGAACACCAATACCTGAAAGTTCCCTTCCAAGCCACTCACCATCCCAACTTGGAAATATATCACGATTCTTTCAGTGTCACTTGGTTAAAGCTCTGGAACTCCCTTCCTAATAGCGCTGTGGGTTACTTTTGCCTCTTGCAGACACCTGTGGCATCTGTACAGTCATTGTTGTGAGAGACCAACTCTTAAAGACATTACTTCCTCTTTCATAAATGAGGAAGGATCCATTGATTCCTCTGGGAAAACATTAATAATGCTACTGCCTGCGTGCCCCACCAGTGCAGATATTGACACCTTAGTGGCTATGTTAGCTAGATTAGAGTCAGAAATACATTCTGGTGGCCACATTACCACCACACCTCCACAGCTCGTCCATGTTGCTGGCAATCAGAGAACCATCGAGGCAGATGCCTGCTTGGCCCCAAGGCAAGTGAGGACCCCATAGATTCAGTTGTTAATCACTTCATTCAGTAGCACAGGCAGACACAGGAGCAGGAAGCAGGAGTATTGGAGTCATGTGGGAACCTGACTTGAAGGTTGAGAGAGTCCAGCAACGCTATCTGTACTATGTTGTTTCACTCTTGTGAGCATCTAGCTATGTCTAGACAGATTGGCAGCTGCCACTGAGACCTAGGTCCAGCACATGCAGTATCCACTGGATATATGCTCATATACAGGAGTTCAGGAAAAGCCAGGGAACTATAGGCCAGTGAGTCTGATATCAATGGTGGGCAAGGTGAGAATCCTGAGGAACAGGATTTACATGTAGTTGGAAAGGCAAGAACATTAGAACATAAGAACATAAGAACTAAGAGCATGAGTAGGCCATCCAGCCCTTCGAGCCTCCTCCACCACGCAATAAGATCATGGCTAATCTTTTCGTGGACTCAACTCCATTTACTCATGTTTTCACTGAATCCCTTAATTCATTTATTTTTCAAGGAAATATCACCTTATCTTTAAAAGCAATTACTGAAATTGTGTCAACTACTCCCCTGGGCAAGGAATTCCATAGATTACCAACCCCTGGGTGAAGAAGTTTCTTCTCAATTCAGTTGTAACCCTGCTTCCTCTAATCTTGAGGTCATGCCCTGTTGTCCTAGTTTCACCCACCAGTGGAAACATCCTATCTATTTCTATTTTATTGATTCCCTTCAGAATTTAATAAATTTCTGTAAGAGCCCCCCACATTCTTCTGAATTCCAATGAATATAATCCCAGTCTACTCAGTCTCTCCTCATAAGCCAATCCCCTCAACTCCGGAATCAGCCCAGTGAACATCCTCTCCACCCCCTCCAGTGCCAGTACATCCTTTCTTAAGTAAGGAGACCAAATCTGCTCACAGTACTCCAGGTGTGGCCTCACCAGCACCCTGTACAGCTGTAACATTACCTCTCTGCTTTTAAACTCAACCCTTTTAACAATGAAGGACAAAATTCCATTTGCCTTCCTTATTACTTGTTGTGAGGATCTGAAACCTGAATACAGGCTGAGGTAATTAGTTGTTGTCAGGAGCAGCCGCTTAACAGATGTTCCTAATAACTTAGGTGGCAACAAAATGGCTTCTCAATGCAAATAATATGACAAAATGGCTTCTAGGCTGCAAATTGACAATTCTGCTAAAAGCAGCATATAAAGCAGCATACGGGCGGCACGGTGGCACAGTGGTTAGCACTGCTGCCTCACAGCGCCTGAGACACGGGTTCACTTCCCGCCTCAGGCGACTGACTGTGTGGAGTTTGCACGTTCTCCCCGTGCCTGCGTGGATTTCCTCCGGGTGCTCCGGTTTCCTCCCACAGTCCAAAGATGTGCAGGGTCAGGTGAATTGGCCATGCTAAATTGCCCGTAGTGTTAGGTAACGGTAGGGGTATGGGTGGGTTTCGCTTCGGCGGGTCGGTGTGGACTTGTTGGGCCGAAGGGCCTGTTTCCACATTGTAATGTAATCTAATCTAATCAGAAAGGCTTTTAATTCTGTTATAGCTGCATAATTAACTTACCACTGTCTGCTTCAATAGAGATTAGTAAACAATGCTCCTTTTAGAAATAACTAGACTAGATAAGATATTACTGGCCATCCTAACTGACCTTCAGATTCAGGTGCAATGGCACGGTTAGTGAGATAAGGGTGGCCTGAGTGTTGAAAAACAAAGTTGGCTCCCAGGAAATATCATTGCACTAAGTAATTGTCAAATAAAGCAACATCGCATATTGATTGTTAATTGTCTGAATGTACTATGCAATCATGGCCTGTACCTTTCTTTAAGAAAAGTATAAAAATGTCTTTGTTTTAAGCCATGTGCGCAGCTCCTCTGAGGAACATGGCTGAGGAACATAGCCTCTGTGTTTCTGGACGAACTGTGCCCGGCCATATGAAGAAATAAAGAGTGAAGTCTTAAAGACCAGACCGTTTGCGAGTGTTTATTGACCAATCACGGAACCGAGAGACCCCGCCAATGGTCCAGATCTTCATCTGGTACCAGCATTCAAATTTGGTACAGATGGATTGTGAACAGTGGTGTAAGAGCCTTGAGTCCTCCACTATTGAGTGTAAAGGAATCAGCCAGCCAGATGTGAATATTTTCTCTGTTTGGTTTTCCTCTCATTCAAGTCATGGTTGACTCAATCCCTTGCTGTCTATCTTCTTCTAAGTCCAGCCTGAAAAGGATCAGTCCTGGTAAAAAAAAATTTAAAAAGGAGTCAGGAACTCCCACTAACAGGTCAGGGACCTGCGGATCAGTGATCCGAATAGAGTCGGGGGCTCCACTAACAGGTCAGGGACCTGAATAAGGAAGTACTCAAAATGAGCCAGGGACTCAGATTTGATCGAATTGGTGTTGTCTAAAATTGTTCTCTGAAAGACGAAATAAAGGAGTATCGTGATACATTATAATGAGACTGTCGAGGGTTTTGGAATGTTATGAAGGATTTACGGAAGTCATTAGTTCTGTTGTTTGTTGTTGGGTTGTTAAATAGTGAAGGTCTTAAGTCAGGATTATAAATGGAAGGTTGTTTTAAGATGGGTAATAATATAGACAAGACGGAAGATCCGTCTACTTCATTGGTGAAACTATGTGAAAGTATAAGGAGAAGTCTGAAAGCCTGCGAAAACTTTCTGGCACCTTAAATAAGACATTGGATGATGAGCAGTGCCACTGGGCAGTCTTAAAAGTACTCAATTGGTTAAATCAGCCCAGCAATTGATTTGGCGACGAAACTTGGGCTCACAAACAAAAGAATTGATGGGACTGCGGCAACAATTCTGTTGTGAATGCCACAAAGAATTGGTTTTGTGTTCATGGCAGGATACTGCCACCAAATTGAATTAATTAATGATGGTACCATGAAACTGTGGTCCTGAAAAATGAATGTGCTCGAATTAAACGTCAACAGAAACAAAAAAAAGTCATCGGTGATAAACAAAAAGAACTGTGCAGTTCGATGGTTGGCCTTGGTTTGGGTGCGGGAGACAATGAAAATTGGGATTTAGATGATTTGTGTTCCTATCTGCACCTTGCACTGCCACCACCTCCCCCATACCCACAAGCGAATCTTAATGTATCCCCGGTTATTTCAATCCCTGCAGCATCGATAAGTCAAGCAAGCGCCCCCTGCGCTAACCCTTTCCCCACAGATTATTCAACCTTCTGCTTATCAAACTGTTGTTGCACCGCATTCTTAAATTCCTGTTGTTCCCCTGCCGCTGGCCCCTGTCTTTCTCCCACCTGGATTCACCCCTGCTATCGCCGCTTCTTCTCATATTCCTCTGATTCCTGTTAGTCCGGCTGCTACAGCTCATCCTCAGACATACGTTGCTGCCGTAGCCATGCCTGTTCCCCCCACACCCTCCCTCCTCAGTTTACCGACCCTGTTGCTTGGAACACTTGCAGTTAACTAAAATCGAATTCTCGCCAATCTTCGAAAAGCTCTTACCGTACCTTGCCACAACTCGTTCAACGATCAGAAACCACGCTGAGTTCCTCTTCTGAGGACTCGGGAGATGAAATACCCACTCCAGGCATGTTTCATGGAAGAACTGCTGAATCCACAGGCTGGCGCTGCTGGTCAAAACGCCACTATCCATGTTCACTGTCTCTGGAAACCCTATGAAATTATGTCTATTCTCAGTAATGCTCTACACCGCCACAAGGCTCCTCAACAGTTTGTTGATTTCCTAAGCACCATCATTAAAATTTATGATGGCACTATCCAGGACCTTTGGGCCCTTATCCAACAGATTCTTACCCACTGAATATGCCTGTTTCACTGAATGTGTAGGTTATAAATGATTTTGCTGCCCTCGCCAACACTGTGGCTCAGGATCAGCAGTGACAGGATGATATCCTTGCTGCTGCATCCGCCATATTGACAAAACCTATTGACCTTACTCATATCCTCAAAGTTTGCCTAAAAGTAAGGAGTCTGCTGAAGATTTTCTTGAATGCTTCCGCGAATGTTATGAGTCCTATTCTGGGGATCAAGTTTGAACTTCCATGTTGCCAATGCTAAATATAACTGTCATTAAACTGTCTGCCACCCTCTGTCACCACTACAGTCAGGACAAATAACCTGGACTGGGTCGACGCTAATCCTAATCAACATCAGAGTGAAGACAAGGCGCAGACCCATGTAAAGTCAGGATTTGTTGTCCAGCAAGAGGCTTCTCAACAATTACTTATACATTGCAGTAGCAGTCCTTCACCCATTTGAGGCCGCGGTAATGCATATGGCCGAAGGGTCCCTCCCAGACAACAACTCAGAGCTGTTTCAATTGTGGCGACCCATACCACTGGTCTCGTGACTGCCCGACCCAAGGCTGCTTTAATTGTGACCATCCTTTCACTGGGCTTCTAATTGCCCAAAAGTATCAACGGGGGGAGCCAAGGAGGCAGATATGGGAATTACCCCCAGGACCCCTATGACAACTGGGGGAAACTCCCTAATAATAACCACCCTCTGACACAAGTAAGAGGCAGAGGGCAACTCACTAATTTTTCACAAAATAACCCATTTTCCAAATGACTGCATAACTTCCCTTTGAATACTGTATCTTACAAGCAGGAACCTACAGTCTTAAAGTTGAAAACAGATGGTATCCCCTTCTGATTGACACGGGACCCTCAATGTTCTCAGTGAAATCTGATATGAACCTCCAATCTCTAAGAAGACCCAAACATTATCTGGCTTTCATGAAGAAACTCACCATTGTCCAGTATCTGATCCAGTTCCTGTCTATTTCCAAGGCTATTCCCTGGACCACTGCTTTGTGGTAACTACCACATTATCTTGCAAACTAATGAGACGAGATCTGCTGTGTGCCTTTCAAGTCAAACTCACGTGTTCCCCTGATGGTGTCCAACTTGATTCTGACTCAGTTGTATGTGTCCACTAAACCCCAATAATGGTCACTTGACCTTGGCCCCCAAAGTTCTGGAAGTCATGTCACCCTTTCTTATGATCGGACAGGCCAAGATCAATCTCTTGAAGATTTTTTTAGGGATTTAATTGGTACTGAATGGACCACCCCCAGCTCACCAGACCAGAGGGTGATGCAGATTATGTACAAATACCCACTCACCTATGGAAACAAGCAGATACCTCAGCCCTTCACATCACCTGGAAGGTCAATCCACCTCATCGTGCTAAAGACCTAGGCCCTTTGGTCCACTATGCAATCACTGACCCACACTGCTATCATCTGCAAACACTCCAAGGAGGGATGACTGTCCTCTACTATCCAAATCCCTACCTCTCACAGAGCCATACTCCAACACCATGAAAGTCGTGATGTCTTTGATTTAATCCACCCTGATGTATGGGCTCAAACATCCTCCCATTTGGACTTACAGAATGTAAACCCTTTCAGATCGCTCTCAAACCAAATGTTACTCTACCATCCATCCGCCAGTACCCGCTGAAACAACAGGCGATACAAGCCTCACTGCTCTAATTGATGACTTTCTCAACCAAGGCATCCTGGTCCCTTGCCAATCACCCTGTAACACTCCAGTTATAGTGTCCCAAAACCTGGCCAGCCAAACAAGTATAGACTGGTTCAAGACCTAAGAGCTATCAAAGCTATTGTACAGCCTCTTCATGCCCTGGTCCAGCTCATATTTTAGCCTCAATACCATCAGATGCTAAAGTTTTCACTGTTGTTGACCTGCAACGTGCCTTTTTCTCTCTGCCTGTTCATGAAGACAGTCAGTACCTATTCAACTTTACTTTTAAGGGCCACCAGTTGATGTGGATTCGACTTCCTCAAGGCTTCAGACATTCTCCGACCCTTTTCTCTCAGGCCGTACAGAAACAAGTGCGGTCTCTCACCCTCACAGGTGGGTCTGCACTGATCCAATGTGTAGACAACCTCCTTGTTGCCAGCCTAGATGAAAAATCTAACCGCTCTGATGTCGTTGTCCTCCTCAACTATCTAAAATGCCTGGGTTATTTTGTCTCTCCAAAGAAAGGTCTCAATTACACAATGCCAGGTAAAGTTTCTAGGTTTTATCCTGGCAGCTGACTCATGCTCTCTTGAACAGAGCCATATCACTCCTATTGTCACCTTTCTGGTCCCAAAAACTGCAAAACAGGTACTCCAATGGCTGGGCATTGTCAACTTCTGCCGACAATGGATCCCTAATGCTGCCCTCCCCGTCAAGATGTTGACCCCTTTTACTTCTTACGAAGATAGCTTCCAGCTCTCCTCAGACGCAAAGCAAGCCTTCAGCAAACCTAAACATGCTTTGTCACAAGCTCCAGCTCTGGAAAGCCCCCCCTATGACAAATCTTTCCAACTTTACTGCATTATTCTGGATGACTGTGCTTCCTCAGTCCTCACTCAACTACATCGTTGCTTATTTCTCTACTAAACTTGACTCTGTTGCCTTAGGACATCCCCGTTGTACTCAGATCCTTACTGCTATTTATCTTAGCTTACAGTCCGCTGAGAACCTCACACTTTGGCAGGACATTGTTGCCTACAGTTCTCATGTGGTGATTGCCCTGTTGGGACAATTGTAAACTCAACATTTGACTGCTGCTCACCAAAACGGTTATGAGGCTTACATCCTCAAAAACCCCTGACTGCCCTTTAGGTACTGCACCCCCATTAATCCTGCTGATTTCCTTTCACGTCCTTCATCACCCTTACCCACTCCAGATCATGATTGCTTTCTGCTTTTCAATGAGGACATCCAAATTCTTCCAGATTTTTCTGATGCCCCTGTCTCAGACCCTGATATCATAATATTCTTCTGCTGACCATACAGGTGTTCACCTCTCAGGCTACGCGATAGTTCATGACCATGGCTCCATCCTGGAATCAGCCACTTTTGAGACTCCCTTTTCTGCCCAACAAGCTGAACTTTTTGCCCTGATCTATGTCTGTATCCTCAGGACAAGTTTTCGTATTAACATTTACACTGACTCCCGCTATGCTTTCAGGGCTGTGCATGATTTTGGTCAGCTCTGGAAAATAGAGGGTTTTTAACATCTTCATGTGCTCCCATTTCTCACCGCCAGCTCATCTTGAACATTTTAACGGTGCTCCTGCTCCCAAAACAGGTTTCTGTTATTAAATGTATTGCCCATACCATTGGCCAATCCCCTGTCGACATTAGTAACCGTACTGCTGATGAGGCTACTTTTGCAGCCATCTTCTGATTGTGCCTAAAATGATGAGCCAGACTGAAAGCTCTGACAAGAGTGAGTCGACTTCAGACAAACTAATGCCAACCATTAATGATGTTGTTACCTTACAGGGGGACGCCTCTAACTCTGAAAGGCTGTTGTGGTCCAAGGCCGGCTGTTATTGTAATCCTGTTACTAAACTCTGGACCAATACAGATGATCAAATTTGTATGTCTGATGCTTTTGTCTTATGGGTCGTTGACAATCTCCACAATGCTACTCATTGTGGTGCTCACTCGACGTCTGACCACCTCTTGACCACTTGGTGGCACCCTCGCCTCCAGCAGATGGCCCAAAGTGTCAGTGCACAATGCCTCACCTGCCAAGACCACAACCCAGGCAAGGGTGTGCCTTGCCCAGTTGGGCAGACACCCCTCCCTGAAGGACCCTTCCAAATTGTTCAGCTTGATTTCATTGATTTGCAGAAGTGTCAGCACTATTGGTATGCTCTGGTCATTGTTGACATTTTTTTCCAGATGGGTTGAAGCTTACCCAATTTCCAATGTTACTGCCAAAACTGTTGTAAATATATTGCTCAAGAGGATTATTCCCCGCTTTGGTATTCCCATTTGCCTATCTTCTGACAATGGCCCTCATTTTATTAGTGATATTAATGAGGAATTATGCTCTCATTTTGAGATCTGATGCCAACTTCATTGAGATCGTCCACAGGCTGCAGGGCTCATGGAGTTTTGTAACCAGACTCTGAAAACTAAACTTGCCAAGTTGACCTCTGAGACAGGCCTTTCCTGCATAAGGTTAATGCCTCTGCTATTGTTCCACCTATGATGCATTCCTGTGGCTAAAACTCACTTGTCCCCAGCCAAAATCGTCTACGGTCGAGCTTTCTGCACACCTTGGGATGATGCCTCCTCCCCCATTCACTCCCACCACAAGACGGAGGACATGTCCTCCAATGTTCTTTCCTTGACTAAAATTTTGCAAGGTCTTCACTCCCAAGTCCATGCTGCTCACGAGAAACTACCCTCCCTCAACAGTGTTCTGACTGTTAAACCGGGCTCCTTCATTCTCATGAAGAATTGGACACGCTGTGGCTCCAACCTCGATGGGAAGGACCCTTCCAGGTCCTCCTCACCAACCCGACTGCTGTTAAGGTCACCAGGCGCTCCACCTGGGTTCATCTCCATCATTGCAAGATCATCGCATGAGCTCCTTGCAAGGGGGGAGGTGATGGAGATGGAGACGATGGGGAACTAAGAGAGGAACCAGAATCAAACCAGACTACTAAGATATACTGCACGTTTCGAATAATAATTATTCTTCTGTTTTAGATATCCTAATCCTTAATCCAGAAATGACCATTATGATGAAGATCAAACTTACCCTGTGATATGGACTCATCATTGCCAGCATTGGTGCTCAAGAAGGGACTGTTTACCTGTGTGACCTGAGCAATCAGAGACTGTGTACCATTTATGCTGAAAAGATGTCTTGTGTGCTGAAAGACTGATTCCTTCGATGCATGGAATGTTACCAAGAAAGATCGTCACAATGGTCAATGGCATCAAGAAGATCAGACAGTTCATTTACAGAACTAGTCGCAATAGTCTTTACCCCATCAAGGTGTTTTGTGTCAGTTTGTCTTCAGTTGTGCTAGGGGTGGCTCTGGTAAGCCCTGCCTCTATTCAAAGAGGTCTAAATTGGCATGTCGCAAAAGAGAAAAGGGGGAAATGTTTTCTTTGACTGACAATTTGTTTCTTCAAAGTCACAATAAAATATTCAGTTGGGGTGAAGTGGTCTGATATGCCCTCACATCAGCAAAGGACTCTTTGACCCCTTCCCCCCACCTCCCCAATCCCAACAACGGAGTATGGAATACTTCCAAGGCCTTTACCAGACATGATGTTTCTTTTGACTATTACTTATCCCCACCTGCTAGTTTGTTGTGGACTTTCTCTAATAAGTCCGGGGTAGCCTATCCCAACTGGTACAGGATGGGGGTGCACTTACATGAATGTGACTAAGATTATTCCATGCGCCTTGGTCAAATGTACCAACCGCTGCTGCTCTCCTGTGGGGCCTCGCATCTCATGCACATGCTTATTGGAGGAGTGTGTCTCTGTTATTGGTGGTATTCAGGCTCTTTGTGGTATGGGTAATGGCACCCACCTTCATTATGAGACCCCTAATGGCACCTCCCTCTTCCCAAAAGTGAGATGGAAGTAACCAGTCTGGGACAATCACCGCATCTCTTACCGAACGACCCACCTTTTTTTATTGATTAGTATCACCCTAACCATTCAGGACAACCATACTTTGTGGCCATGGACTACCCATATGTCCAGGGTAATCACAAAGACAGGCCTGGTTCTTATTGGGAAGCCCCGTCCATTATCTATACCAAACCTGGTTATTATTTTTTCAATCAAGGCAGAGCAACAAACTTTCTTGTTCTTGATGAAATAGGTACGCCCCCCCCACCTTTGCTGTAGCTGTAAGGACACTTTTCCTGACTACTGTTCCCTGTCCAACTACCTGAGAATGACGTTGGGGTTTCCCTACCAAATATTCAGTTTCATCTGAATTTTGCGCACATTAGAGAGGTGCCAATGCTTTGGACAGCAGTAAAGCTCAATCTGTGGGCTACGCATTTCTTAGTATGTTTTCCTGAGGAGGATCTGGGAATTATTAGCCATCAAAACCAAAACTATCTTATTTGCGGCCTTACCCTCTTGGGCAATGAGACAGCCTTGGCCTTATCAGGAGTTAAGGGCAGGCTCTCAGAATAAAGTTTATTTTCCCAGCAAAACCGGTATGCCCTTGACTACCTACTCACCAAAGAGGGAGTGCTGTGCGCCGTAGTAAATGGTACAACTGGTTAATAAATCTGGCCATGTATATTGGTATTATTTTAGTTTGTCTCCTTGCTGGCATTGCTATTGTTAAATGTATTATTGCCAAGCTAATAACTTCCATTGACAACATCGGTTCCCCCAGAAAATGCTTCTTCTTCATCCAAATGATGGTGAAGAGGAGTGGTTGCCTACCCCTACTTCCTCCACAGACGAGAAGGAAGTTTGGCAGTCTCTAGCGTCCAAGCAATCGGACTGATCTAATCTATGCCCTCTCATCCTATGGTGTGGTCATGGAATGACCAAAAGGGGGAGATGAGGATCTGAAACCTGAATACAGGCTGAGGTAACTAGTTGTTGTCAGGAACAGCCGCTTAACAGATGTTCTTAATAATTTAGGTGGCAACAAAATGGCTTCTCTATGCAAATAACATGACACAATGGCTTCTAGGCTGCAAATTGACAATTTTGCTGAAAGCTGCATAATTGACTAACCATAGTCTGCTTTAATAGAGATTAGCAAACAATGTTCCCTTTACAGCTTAGAAATAACTAGACTAGATAAGACATTACTGGCCATCCTAACTGACCTTCAAATGCAGGTGCAATGGCTCAGTTAGTGAGATAAGGGTGGCCTGAGAGTTGGAAAACAAAGTTGGTTCCCAGGAAATATCATTGGACCAAGTTACTGTCAAATAAAGCAATATTGTATATTGACTGGTAATTGTCTGAATGTAATATGGAATCATGGACTGTACCTTTCTTTAAGAAAAATACAAACCTGTCTTTGTTTTAAGCCATGTGCGCAGCTCCTCTGAGGAACACGGAAGTGTATAACCTTTGTGTTTCTGGACAAACTGTGCCCGGTCGTATGAAGAAACAAAGTGTGAAGTTTGAAAGAACCAGACCAATTGTGAGTGTTTATTCACCAGTCACAAAACGGAGAGACACCACTTGACGTTCAAATCTTCAGTTTTACCTGCAGACTAACCTTCTGTGATTCATGCACAAGGACACCCAGATCCCTCTACAAATCAGCATGTTGCAACCTTTTACCATTCAAATAATCTATTTTGCTGTTACTCCTACCAAAATGCGTGACTTCACATTACTAACATTGTATTCCATCTGACAGACCTTTTCCCACTCACTCAATGTGTCTATGTTCCTCTGCAAAGTTTCACAGTCCTCTACACACTTTCCTCTGCCACTCATCTTTGTGTCTTCGGCAAATTTTGACACTGTACACATGGTTCCCAACTACAAATCATCTATATAAATCGTAAGCAATCGTGATCTCAACACCAATCCCTGAGACACACCACTAGTCACTGATTGCCAGCTAGAGTAGCACTCATTTATCCCTACTCTTTGCTTCCTGGTCAGTCAACCAATCCTCTGCCCATGCTAATATTCTACTCCTAACGCAATGCATCCTTATGCAGCAGCCTCATGTGTGGCACCTTGTCAAAGGTACGCCACATCCACTGGCTCCCCATTGTCCACATTGCTTGAACTGTCTTCATAGAATTCCAAAAGATTTGTGAACCATGACCTGCCCTTCATGAACCCATGCTGCGTCTGTACAATGGGACAACTTCTTTTGAGTTGTCCTGCTTTTTCTACCTTGAAGATAGAGTCAAACATCTTCCACACTACAGAAGTTAAGCTCACTGGTCTATAATTCCCCATCTTTTTTCTACTTCCCTTTTTAAACAGTGACTCACATTTGCTATTTTCCAATCTGTTGGGACTGCCCCAGAGTCCAGCGAATTTTGGAAAATTACTGCCAGCCCACCTGTTATTTCTCCTGCCATTTCTTTTAGTACCCTGGGGTACATTCTATCAGGGCCAGGGATAGAGACTTATCTATCCTTAGCTCCATTAGCTTACCCAACACTAACTCTTCCATAATAATAATTGTTTCCGGGTCCTCGTCTCTTCGTCCACCTTCGTCTCTTCATCACTTATTGGCATGTTATTAGTATCGTCCACTGTGAAGACCAATATAAAGTGCCTGTTCAATGCCTTCGCCATTTCATCATATCCCAGCACTCTTTATGTGGCGGAAATCATGTCTCACTAAGTTGATTGAGTTTTTTGAAGAAGTAATGAAGACAATTGATGAGGGCAGAGTGGTGGACGAGATCTATATGGACTTCAGTAAGGCATTTGACAAGATTCCTCATGGTAGACTGCTTATCAAGGTTAGACCGCATGGAATACAGGGAGAATGAGCCATTTGATTACAGAACTAGCTTGAAGGTGGTGGAGGGTTGTTTTTCAAATTGAAGACCTGCGACCAGCAGTGTGCCACAAGGATTGGTGCTGGGTCCACTGTTTATCATCATTTATGTAAGTGATTTGGACATGAACACAAGAGGTACAGGAAGTAAGTTTACAGATGACACCAAAATTGGAGGTGCAGTGGACGGTGAAGAAGATTATCTCAAAGTAAAACGGGATCTTGATCAGATGAGCCAATGGGCAGAAGACTGGCAGAGGGAGTTTAATTTAGGTAAGTGTGAGATGCTGTATTTAGGAAAGGCAAATCAGAGCAGGACATATACACTTAATGGCAAGGGCCTGGGGAGTGTCGCTGAACAAAGAGACCTTGCAGCGCAGGTTCATAGTTCCTTGAAAGTGGAGTCGCAGGTAGATAGGATAGTGAAGAAGGTGGTTGGTAGGCTTTCCTTTATTGGTCAGAGCATTGAGTACAGGAGTTGGGAGGTCATGTTGCAGCTGTACAGAACTTTGGTTAGGCAATTTTTGGAATATTGTGTGCAATTCTGGTCTCCCTCAACTCAGAAAAGATTTACAGACATGTTGCCAGGATTGGAGAGTTTGAGCTACAGGGAGAGGCTGAACAGGCTGGGACTGTTTTACCTGGAGCATCGGAGGCTGAAGGGTGACCTTATAGAAGGTTATAAAATCATGAAGGGCATGAATAGGGTGAATAGACAAAGTCTTTTCCCTGGGGTGGGGAGTCCAGAACTAGAGGGCATAGGTTTAGAGTGGGAGGGGAAAGATTTAAAAGGGACCTTAGGGGCAACCTTTTCATGCAGAGAGTGCTGTGTATATGGAATGAGCTGCCAGAGAAGTTGTGGAGGCTGGTACAACTACAATATTTAAAAGGCATCTGAATGGATATATGAATAGGAACGGCATAGAGGGATTATGAGTCATGTGCTGGCAAATGGGACTAGATTAATTTAAGATATCTGGTCGGCATGGACGAGTTGGACCGAAGAACCTGCTTTCATGCTGTACATCTCTATGACTAATTGATCCAGCCACTGGTGCACCAACACAAAGGAAACAGTGTGACAAGGGACATTGAGCTCAGTCTGAGTGTCCATTCCTCATAATGAGACAGGGCGATGCTCGTAGGCACCCAGCCAGCGAAAGACCTAAAAGTAGCACCACTCCCATCACCAGCCCAAGATGTCTCCTCTCAGCACACTTCAAAAATGCTGGGTCACCATCTCCACCCTGCCTGTAATCCCCAACCCTTTGGGAATTCAAGGCAAGGAGGGTTAACCTGCATCTGGGGAGGCTGTATTCAGCAATGTTTAGGCCTTCTAGCTACAAATGCACCCGGATCTGACTGATCATAAACTCAAGGTCAACAGGATCCACTATACAGCAAGCTCCCTCCACCTTGCTGCAGACAAGAGGCTTCGACACCTCGATGTACTGAGAGGGTAAGGATCAAGAGAAGCTCTTGAAGCCACATAGGTGGCATGTGTAAACACTTCACTGTAAATATATTACCACAGTTACAAAGATATGTTCACTTATCATCCTCAGCTGTGTGAGCAACTGTCATTTTAACTGCAATTACAAGAGTGAAAGTATAGCCATCCAAATCATGGCACAATGTTTCAATCCTGTCTGAGTGATAGCTACTCTTTCCAAAGCAGCCATCCTTGCATGCAACTTTGTTATAACTGAATGAGTGACCATTGGATGCTATGAAGGCATCCATCAAAACGTTTACAGTCAGTGAAAGATGACTCAATGCAACTCAATTCCATTGAACAAAGTCCACATGAAATCATGCCTTGGTGGTTCTGGCCCAGAACTCTCTGCTGTAAGATGCCAAAGCTGCTTTTCCTTCTGAAGAACCACCTCATGTTCTTACTCTGCAAAACTCTCATTAATCCTCCTCATCCAATACAATATCTTGGTGCAATGCCCAATTGTCCAGAGCAGAGATTCCAAGGATGAAATAGCACCATCTTTCTGCATGCTATTGGAACATGCCCTCAGACATATCCTGCTTGAAAACTGACATGAAGGAGACATCTTATGGCCTTGTTCGCCCCTGTGGAAGATGGTGTAACATTGCAGATACTCTGGATACTATGACATGGAATTCTGACATTCACCTCTTAGGGCAGCTTGGTCACTCAGTTGTTAAAACTGCTGTTTAGATTAGAATGGTGCTGGAAAAGCACAGCAGGTCAGACAGCATCCGAGGAGCAGGAAAATCGATGTTTCGGGCAAAAGCCCTTCATCAGGAATGGAGGCAGGGAGCCTCCAGGGTGGAGAGCACCAGGGACCTGGGTTCAATTCCAGCCTTTCGTGACTGTGAGGGTGGGATGCTCTACAGAGGGTCAGTGCAGACTCGATGGGCCAAATGACCCCTTTCCACAGTGTAGGGATTCTCTGATTCTGTGATCTCTGGACAAAGTATGGTGACAGTGTCCCTCTCATAATTGTTTAGGATTCCATGGAAGATGAGCAACTGTAGACTCCTGTATCTTCACCACATGAAGGGCTACATCCAGCTGGAACTTTGCTTTAGGAGGTAGCTTCATTTCTGCTGGAGGCTTCAAGAAACATTTGTACATCATTTATGCAGCAACTCTTGCTGCAGTAGCTTGAAGGACAACCATAGCACCTGCATTTGGATCCATTGGGATAGTTTCAAAGAGCATATATGAGCAATATCAGAATCAAAGCAGCTCCTCAGTAATGTGATCATTTAGCAGAAGTAGCACACAGAAATAATATTTGAACAGTGTTCTTCAACATTGTGACTTGGAAGCCCCAGACAATGAAGCCAGTGGCGATGTCTTTACATGGGATTTTCTAATGAAGATTCCAAAATGGCAGCATGGCAGCAGCTTGCAGCGGCCTCTCTGGACCGAGAGTGACTAAGTTCCAGGAGAAAATAGGAAACCCAGTGTTTGCAGACACTGTTACAGTCTGAAAACTCGGCTAACAGTACAGGAACCAGCTGAAAACATACCTGGATGGAGAGCTGCAACAGGAGCTACGCGATCTTGGCTTGCTTCGGAAACCTGGCCTCGAATCCTCCACCTCGCCTGATGCCGTAGGCTGGGTCTCGAGGTGTTAGAAACATTGTGCAAGGAAGTGGGAGTGTGGTAAGCATGGAGGAGTTCTCGGCTTGCTGCAGAGACCAGGCCTCTAGTCCTCAGCCTTGCCTGATGCCAAAAACCAGGTGTTGAGCCATCGGCAGTGATGTGAGAGGAGGCAGAAGCGTGGTAAGTGTGCAGGAGTTCATGCTAGGTTTAAAACAAATCCTAGCTGGCCAGCTCTACCGTCCATTCTGCTCTCTAATGTCTGCTCCTTGGACAATAAGTTGGACTGCATCTGATGCAACAGGCGCCTCAGCATGAATTCAGAGATCTGCTGCGTCCTTGTTTTCATGGAATCATGGCTCAGTGACAGAGTTCCAGACACCGCCATCCAGCCAGACTGGCTCGCCTTGTTTCGCACCAACAGTAAGGCTCAAGGAGGGGGTCTGTGTGTCTACATCAACATGCAATGGTGCAAAGATTAGATTACTTACAGCGTGGAAAAAGGCCATTTGGCCCAACAAGTCCACACCAACCCACTGAAGCACAACCCACCAGACCCATTCCCTTACATTTACCCCTTCACCTAACACCATGGGCAACTTAGCGTGGTCAATTCACCTAACCTGCACATTTTTGGACTCTGTACTAGGCTTCAGTTACTGCTCATCACTGGTGGAGTTTGTGATTGTTAGATGCAGACCATTTTATTTACTATGGGAGTTCACCGCCATCCTTATAGTTGGGGTGTATATTCCTCCCAGTGCTAATGCTAAGGAAGCGCTCTGTAACTGTGTGGAGCTATTAGCGGCCTGCAGAACACACACCCTGATGGCCTGTTCATTGCTGCTGGAGATTTCAACCATACAAATCTCAAGACTTTGCTCCCTAAATTCCATCAGCGTGTGGACTTTGCAATGAGAGGGGAGAACATACTGGATTATACAAACATCCCCAACGCACACAGGGCCCCTGCCCCATCTCAGCTCCTCAGACCACATCCCTGTTATGCTAAACCCAGTGTACAGAACGTTCTTCAGACGTGTCAAACCGGTTCTGAAGCAGCTGGCAGGAGCCTATTCTGCTCTTCAAGACTGTTTTGAATGCACAGACTGGTGCATGGTCAGGGAGGCAGCGCCTGATGGCAATTCCATCAACTTAGAGGAGTACATGGCGTCAGTGATTTGCTACATTAGCAAGCGTATTGACGACGTCACTGTCTCCAAGACCATCACTTCTTGCCCCAACCAGAAACTATGAATGACGCAAAGGTGCATGCACTGCTGAGGATCCACGATTCCACTTTCGGAGCAGATGATGAGGCGGCCCTAACAACAGCGAGGCCAACCTGATCTGGGCCATTAAAGAAGCAAAGCATGCACATGCACAGAGAATACACAGGCACTTTCAGGACAGCGGTGGTACGCGGAGCATGTAGAAGGGCATCGAGGCCATCACCAACCACAGAACACCATCGCCTGCTTGTGCTGATTACGCCTACCTCCTGGATGAGTTGAACGACTTCTATGCGCAGTTTGAGGCATGAAATGAGATAGTGGCAAGGAAGTCCACATCTCCCCCCTCCCAAATGACCAGATGCTGTGTCTTACCAGTGCCGACATGAGGAAAGCAGTATGCAGAGTCAACCCAAGGAAAGCTGCTGGAGCAGATAACATCCCTGGCAGAACGCTCAGAGAATGCTCTGACGTACTGGTGGATGTTGTCAAGGACGTCTTCAACATCTTGTTGAGCTGCACTGTAGTTCCAATGCGCTTCTAGGCTGCTACCATTGTGCCCGTGCCGAAAAGGTCTTCAGCACCCTGTCTCAACCACTACTGCCCTGTTGCGCTAACACCCATCATCATGAAGGGTTTCGAAAGGCTCATGATGAGACACATTTAGACCCTCCTGCCCCCCTCCCTGAACATCCTGCAGTTTGCGTATTGACCCAAACACTCAGCAGATGTTGCCCTTTCCACCACCCTCCATCTGGCCCTCACCCACCTGGAGAAGAAGGACACCTACGCCAGACTACTGTTTATAGACTTCAGTTCTGCATATACCACCATCATTCCTCAGCACCTGATTGAAAAGCTGAGTCTGCTGGGGCTAAATACCTCACTTTGTAACTGGAACCTGGACTTCCTGACTGCGAGACCACAGTCAGTCTGGATTGGGAACAGCATCACCAACATCATCATTCTGAGCACAGGAGCCCCCCCCCAGGGCTGTGTGCTCAGTCCACTGCTGTTCACCCTGCTGACATACGACTGTGCAGAGATGCACAGGTCGAGTCACATCATCAAGTTTGTTGATGTTATGATTGTAGTGGGTCTCATCAACACAAATGACAAGTCAGCATATAGAAAGGAGGTGCAATGGCTAATGGACTGGTGCAGAGCCAACAACCTGTCTCTGAACATGGACAAGTTGAAAGAGATGTTTGTTGACTTCAGGAGGGCACGGAACGACCACTCTCGGCTGGACATCAACAGCTCCCCATGGAAATCATGAAGAGTACCAAGTTTTTTGGTGTACACCCAGTGAACAATCTCACCTGGACCCTCAACACCAGCTCCATAGCCAAGAAAGCCCAGCAGCCTCTATAGTTTCTGTGCAGGCTGAGGAAAGCCCACTTCCCACCCCATCTTCCTCACCAAATTCTACAGAGCGTTCATTGAGAGTACCCTGAGCTGCTGCATCTCTGCCTGGTTCTGAAATTGCACCAAATCAGATTGTAAGACCCTACAACGGATAGTGAGGACAGCTGAGAAGATCGAGGTCTCTCTTCCTTCCATTACAGACATTTACACCACACACTGCATCCGAAAGGCTAAGAGCATTTTGGAAGACCCCTCACTCAACTTCTCCCTCCTGCCATCTGGCAGAAGGTACTAGAGCATTCAGTCTCTCACAGCCAGAATGTGCAACAGTTTCTTCCCCCAAGCCATCAGGCTCCTTAACACAGAATGATTGGAATCTTTCCCATCTGAAATTCTTTGTACGACTTCGAAATGCTGCTAGAAAAAAAATCTATTATTTATCATTCTTTTATTGAACGTGTTTTACACTTCTTCTGCACGTTATGCCGTGTATGATTGTGTAGTTTGTGCTGTCCATGTAGCACCCTCAGTCCTGGAGGAACACTGTCTCGTTTTTACTGTATCGGTTGTATATGATAGAAATCACATATAAAAAGCTACTACTACTACAACATTGCTGTTATGATGCAGATATCTGCTACTGTTGCCTCACAGCGCCTGAGACCCGGGTTCAATTCCCACCTCAGGCGACTGACTGTGTGGAGTTTGCATGTTCTCCCCGTGTCTGCGTGGGTTTCCTCCGGGTGCTCCGGTTTCCTCCCACAGTCCAAAGATGTGCAGGTCAGGTGAATTGGCCATGCTAAATTGCCCGTAGTGTTAGGTAAGGGGTAGATGTAGGGGTATGGGTGGGATGCGCTTCAGCGGGTCGGTGTGGACTTGTTGGGCCGAAGGGCCTGTTTCCACGCTGTAATGTAATCTAATCTAATCTAAAACTCCGAGATTATCTAAGATATAGGACAATGATGTGGATATTTCAGAGTCTAAGATTCCACATGGCCAGTACCTACATCTTTTATAAACCCTATGGAATCTTGAAAGATAACTGAAAGTTTGGCAAATAAAGTGAATCTTCACAGCTCAGTTGACTTTGAATTTTACAGCCATTAGTAGGCTTAATGTAGTCAAAAGTGCTTGTGGCCAAGTCATTTACTCAAGACAGTAAGTAGGTGAATGCATAAGGATCACATACAAAATTATCTGATAATAAATGCATTTCAGCTGCACTGTGAGAGTCTACTTATAGCTATTGCCCTTTGAAGAATCTCACATCATAAAAATGTGGAGCTCCTCTCTCAGATTAAAAAAAGCGACTGACTCAGCCTATACCAGGCGTGGTGGCAGCCATTTTTCATTTCAGTTGTGCGCTTGTGATTTAGATGAAGATAGAAGGCAATATGGGTACTGCTTCATGGAGTGAATCACAAGTTCAAACCACCAAGCTAAGTGATGACAGTGTAGGTCTCACACCACTACACAGACCAGTGCAGGCACTACTGAGGTTTGCCCAAGATGGATCAGGCTGGAGTTTGGAGTGCTAACTTCTGATAATCATTCAGATTATCAAGGACCATGAATCAGAGGGCAGTATGATCAATTGTATTCAGAAATCCACTGGCTTTTTTTCTGATGTGCCCATGTGCCTATGCAGGTTAAGTCATATTCAAAAGGCAGTTAATATCTGTTAATATGGGGGCTGGTATTTGCATACTGTAAAGCATTGTGAAACCCATGTACAAACCTGCACACCATGCATTATGCTTACTGCTGGCCCTATGAAAGGTACCCTGGTCAGACAATCAAGAAAGGGTAGGATCCTGCAGCACAAATCCCCAAAATGATGGTAGGGTGCAGTGGGAGTGACAAAAGAGCACTTATAGCTACTTCCTCAGAGGATCTTGATGCAGTAATTAAAGGACACTATTTGGATTGTACAACAATATTCTTTTGTTCAACAAAACATTCTCTGAAAGTCTGTATTATTAAAGAGCAAAGTTCTATTGTTTACAACCCATTCATATTAACGATAGCATTAAATAACTGCGCTTGAATTGTTCTGAATTAATGTATCGGAAGTAAGTTCGGTTAGGAGCTACTAAATTTTAGTATTAATTTAATTGAAACAACTATCACCAGTATCAATAAATTCAGATAAATAATGTACATAATCCTTTTTGCCCCAGGTATTAACTGGCTTGTGTTTTACACACTATTACAGGTAGCACATTAATCAAATCATTCAAAAATATATAACTTATAACCATATATAAATTTAAACTTTTCAAAAAAATCAAATCTAATCTGGGAGGTTTTGGTTTAATTTCAATTTAGAAGCATTGGACTGTTAGGAAAATGTTTCATAATTCAATAACCATGCTCAACATGCAAGAAAGCAAAGAATATTTCTTTGGCAGCTGAACTGGTTCACCCTGCCAATAGCTTCTTTATTGAAACCACAAGATTGTCACCTAAGCAAAACATCGGTTCGAGTCATGCTTAATAAATGAGAGTTAAGGCACAGTACACAGGCTGAACCTCTGACGTCTAGATTGGTTTTATTAATTGAATTTCCATACAGCTGTCACTTCAGCCATTGAATTGTACCTTTTTATTTTAGTTGCTGCAAATCTTTAAACTAGTACTATTGAACTTCCTTTAAAGAATGATCCCATGGGATGAATAAACTCGATAAGATCCCTGGCCAAAATGCAAATCCTAATAAAGTAATGCATTACGACATATTATTGGCAAAGAGATGCGTGCAAAATACATTTTAAATACAACTTAAAGAAAGAAGAAAGCAGTAAGAAAATACTGAAGTAAAACAATACCATTTACTAGAATTAGGATAATTCATTTTAATGTTCTCCAGGTGGTTTGAAATTAATCAACATAAAAGCCACAGCTATATAGAATTACAGGCTAAAAGATTTTAAGAGAATCAGTGCAGTTCCAATGGTGTAGTAACTCTATGGTCAAGGCCATATTGCTACAAGTAATGTAAAGTCAATCCTATCATAAGTTATTAAGTGTCCTGTCATAAGAGGAAATGAACAGGACAGAATCAGACCTTTGGGTTGCTTTCCAATAGTTTATTAGTTTGGAAGTGAATGACTACTTTGGAGACCTGACAACCAATGTTTTAACATTTCATATAGAATCCAGAAATTCTGTTAGTGTGTGCAAGGAAGTTCAAAATACTGAAACAGCTTAAAACATTCTTTATGTCCTTATCACCTAATTAAGTCTGAATTGGATCCATTTATATATAGGTATATTTTCATGTAGAAATGGCATATAGTCAAATTGTTGCAAGTAGATTTATTGCAAAATATGTATGTATAAAGCATGAAGTTAAATCTTTCAACCACAGTAAATTATATGTATACAGTTGATGCCTAATATAATGCAAACTGAACAAAATTTTATCCAAAAATGTGCATCTGTTAACTAGTGACAGTGTTTTAACATTTGGGTTATAAAATGGGAAGATGGCAATTTGGCTTCATTGTTTCCACATAATGAGTGTTCCATTCGCACTAGTATGACTAATAATTTTAATGCACTGAGGAATCTATTAATCCTGATCCACTTCAAAAACTAGTACCAATATGAATAAAGCAACTGCATTAACTCATGAAGTCAATTGCTACCTCACTTGATTAACTTGGAAATGTTTGTACATTTTGTCTCAAAGTTGAAAACACAGTGGAATGATATCCTTTCTGTTAGCTGCTTTCTACTTACCAAGAGCTTCTATAGAGTCATAGAGATGTACAGCTTGGAAAGAGATCCTTTGGTCCAACCCGCCCATGCCGACAAGGTATCCCAACTCAATCTAGTCCCACCTGCCAGCACCCAGCCCATATCCCTCCAAACCCTTCCTATTCATGTACCCATCCAAATGCCTCTTAAATGTTGCAATTGTACCAGCCTCCACCACATCCTCTGGCAGCTCATTCCATACCACCCTCTGCCTGAAAAAGTTGCCCTTTAGGTCTCTTTTATATCTTTCCTCTCTCACCCTAAACCTATGCCCTCTCGTTCTGGACTCCCCGACCCCAGGGAAAAGACATTGTCTATTTATCCTATCCATGCCCCTCAGAATTTTGTAAACCTCTATAAGGTCACCCTTCAGCCTCCAACGCTCCAGGGAAAACAGCCCCAGTCTGTTCAGCCTCTCCCTGTAGCTCAAATCCTCCAACCCTGGCAACATCCTTGTAAATCCTTTCAAGTTTCACAACATCTTTCCGATAGGTAGGAGACTAGAATTGCACGCAATATTCCAACAGTGGCCTAACCAATGTCCTGTCCAACCGCAACATGACCTCCCAACTCTTGTACTCAATACTGTGACCAATAAAGGCAAGTATACCAAAAGCCTTCTTCACTATCTTATATACTTGTGACTCCACTTTCATGGAGCTATGAACCTGCACTCCAAGGTCTCTTTGTTCAGCAACACTCCATAGGACTTTACCATTAAGTGTATAAGTCCTGCTAAGATTTGCTTTCCCAAAATGTAGCACCTCGCATTTATCTGAATTAAACTCCATCTGCCACTTCTCAGCCCATTGGCCCATCTGGTCAAGATCCTGTTGTAATCTGAGGTAGCCCTCTTCCCTGTCCACTACACCTCCAATTTTGGAGTCATCTGCAAGCTTACTAACTGTACCTCGATCGCCCTGTTCCTCTGTAACAATTTCTTATTGTTCCACTATTATCTGACCTTCTGCATTTTTAATATCTGCCAAGTTGCTTTGATTTGGGTTCGGCAACTAATTAGGTTAATTCTAATTGTATAACTACATCTTTGAGATCCTGCAAATATTTTTAAACGATGATATTACTATTTTCGGCTGGTCAGTTTAGATTAAATTTAAACAATTTGATTAGTCTGTTCATCTCTGCATAATATTCCATCTGACCTTATTCTACCTCAACAGTTGCATATTACTGCATTGTAATCAGAAGAAGGGACAAAGTCACCTGAAGATTAACCTTTACGTGGTGGTTGAGCACTGCAGAAGTGACTTTTATTTTTCTATCTTCTGAGAAAGGACTGTTAAATGTCTAACCAATATAAATGCATATAGAATACAGTCTGTCATTTCTTTTCTTCAGTTATCTATTTATTGCTTAGTCAATCTGTTTGATGACTTGTAAGCTAAGCCATGGTCGACTGAAGTATTTATTCTGCAATCATCCAAAATGAATGGAAATTACAGGAGGACTCATGACAGAACAGCAGTTCAAATTCCTCACCATGCGTTTCCTGGTTAGTTACAAATAACTTACACACAAAGTTGGTTAAGACACATTCCCATTTATAGGTAGTGAAGTTCAGCAAAGGAAATGGCCTGAGATGCTGGATCTAAGAAAAATATGTTTTCATAATAAAGATTGTTTTAACATTATGGAGCAAATTACAATTAAACTACAATTCCAAGAAAAGAACCTTTATTTACAAGCTTTAAAACTTAGTTTCCTGTCTATATTTCACCACTTACGTTTAGAAACTTACAGTAATAAAAAGGGTTTATTTCCAAAACCCTCTCCATGTTGTTTTTATTGACAGTGGGAAGGCTTGCTCAGCATTGTGATTTTACTACCTATACCATTTGAAACATTTCACTTGTGTGCATTTGATTAGGTAGATCATCTATGTCAAGGCCAACCAATTCTGGTAAAATACAAGGCCAGCTGAAAATGTACAGAAATTCTAACTCAACAAACTTTTGAAAATAACAAGTTTTTTTTTATATTTAGGTTTTGATCCCATTACTTGCAGGGAGTTGCATCACTCTAACAAGGAATGAGATCAATCCCTTTATCAACATCAATGGATAATGTTTATGTGGCATTCATGTATAGCTAAAATGTCCAACCACAACATCAACAGTTTGTCAAAACCATGTCACCTGCACTGAGGCCATTTTTATGTAAATAGCCTATGGAGCCAATGGTTTAGAAAATCCTTAATGATCTGTATTATCTGATAAAATTTCACTGGTTAGCTCTGCTGCTTCACAGCGCAAGGAACACATGTTTGATTCCACCCTCAGGTGACTGCCTTTGTAGAATTTGTACCTTCTCTCTGTGTCTGTGTGGGGTTTCCATGGGTCCCCAGTTTCCTCTCACAGTCCAAAGATGTGCAGGTTAGGTGGACTGGCCATGCTAAATTTGCCCTTAGCATCCATGGATGTGCAGGCAAGGTGGATTAGCGATGGGAAATGTGGGGTTACAGGGTATAGGGTGGGGGGATGGGTCTGGGTGGAATGTTCTTCAGAGGGTTAATATGGACTCAATGGGCCTAATAGTCTGCTTCCACATTGTAGGGATTCAATGATTCTATTATGTTCAAAATCTATGTGAATGATTTATGAAAATATGATGTAATTGAGGTTCTTATTTACATCAGAAAACACATGTATTGAGACAGTACTGAAAGGTAAGTCAGATTTATTCCTTTACTTTGTTAAACTTACTCATCTGCTACAACCATGGGCGGCACGGTGGCATAGTGGTTAGCACTGCTGCCTCACAGCGTCTGAGACCCAGGTTCAATTCCTGCCTCAGGCGACTGTGTGGAGTTTGCACGTTCTCTCCGTGTCTGCATGGGTTTCCTCCAGGTGCTCCGGTTTCCTCCCACAGTCCAAAGATGTGCAGGTCAGGTGAATTGGCCATGCTAAATTGCCCGTAGTGTTAGGTAAGGAGTAAATGTAGGGGTATGGGTGGGTTACGATTCGGCGGGACGGTGTGGACTTGTTGGGCCGAAGGGCCTGTTTCCACACTGTAATGTAATCTAATCTAAACTCTTTGAAAGACAAAATTTTATTTTTCCAAAACCACATTGCTTTCTAGCCAGAAACATATATGCTATCCGTAATCTCACGATAAATTAACACACGATGTAAGGATCTATCTTCAAAGTATATTTTGTGCGTATAAAAATTGACATCTGACTAACAAGATCAACTAATTTGTAATGATGTCTTTGTGAACAATACATGCATTTCCAACAGTTTCAAACATTTGCATTTTCTAATTATGCAGTAGAATTTCAAAAATGAGCATAAAACTATATGTTAAAAAAAATTGTAGAGGCTGGAGGGATACTTGCTATGGATCTATGACACATTTTGCATTTGATAAGTTTTGCATATACCTTCAGGACACATATTAATCATATAGGATGATGCCTGGCCACTGAGAAGCATGCTGCATTCATCACTTGTGCAAACATGCTTGAAATCAGAACTGTAAAGTGTATTCTCCAACAAGTACTGTGATAAAGAAAAGGATACAATGGTTCATCAAGTATTTGTTCATCATTTTCTGAATGAAAATAAAGATTTATATTTTCCCCACGTCTGAGATTTTACTAGAGGATGCTATTTCACTGTATGAACAATCTATTTGCCTGGTGTCATTCTCTCATGAGTAACCTCATTCTTCAAATGAAGGAGAAATGGAAAAGTAAAACAGTCTTATGGGTGCCGGTGCACAACTCCTTGAAAGTGGAATTGGAGGTAGACAGGATGATATAGAAGGCATTTAGCATGCTTGCCTTCATTGGTCAATGCATTCAGTGGAGAAGTTGGGATGTCATATTGTGGCTGTACAGGACATTGGATGTGCCACTTTTAGAATACTGTGTCTGATTCTCTGCTATAGGAAAAATGTTGTTAAATTTGAAAGGGCTCAGTAAAGATTCACAAGCTTCTTACTGCGATTGAATGGTACGAATTATAGGGAGAGGCTGAATAGACTGGGGCTTTTTCCCAGGAGCAGTGCTGGCTAAAGGTAATCTTATAGAAGTTTGCAAAATCATGGGGATCTGGATGGGGTGATTAACCACAGGCTAATCAAAACTCATCAAATACAAAATATGTCATAGATTCATAGCAAGTGTCCCTCCAGCCTCTGCAAATTTTTTTAACATGTACAGTTTTATGCTCATTTTTGAAATTCTCCTGCATAATTAGAAAGTGCAAATGTTTGAAACTGTTGGAAATGCATGTATTGTTCACAAAAACATCATTACAAATTAGTTGATCTTGTTAGTCAGATGTCAATTTTTATTAGCATAAAATATACGCATAGCATGTATGTTTCTGGCTAGAAAGCAATGTGGTTTTGCATTTTTTCCCAGGGTAGGGGGGTCAAAAACTAGATGGCATACGATTAAGGTGAGAGGGGAAAGAACAAAAAGAGACCTGAAGGGCAACTTTGACACACAGAGGGTGATGCATGTATGGAACAGAGGAAGTGGTAGAGGTGAGTACAATTACAACATTTAAAAGGCATCTGGATGGGCAGATGAATAGGAAACATTTAGAGGCATATGGGCCAAATGCTAGCAAATAGGACTAGATCATTTGTGGATATCTGATTAGCGCAAATGAGTTGAACTGGAGAGTCTGTTCCTGTGCTGTATAATTCTATGACTCTTTTGCTCTAATTCATATAAAACTCTCATCCTGCAGCAGCCTCAGTCGGCAGTTCACTGCAGTCCTTGCATTAATGAAGATAAATTTTACAATATCAAGTATGTCATTTTCAATATTTTACTTGACTAGGCAACTCACTCGAAATATGGCTCAGTACAATTATTAGTGGATTATATTTCAGTAAAAATGTTAACCTGATGTCTCAGGCAATTCACTGTTCTGAATACTTCCAGACACTTAGTTGTTGAAAGGAAAAGAAAATATTCTGAAATGTTTATATTATTGTCCTCTATTTTCAGTCATTATTTCCATAAACACATAAGACCATAACAACAAAACTGCATCCATGTGACATCCAAGTTCTGTTTTTAGATTATAAACTATATATATGGGGAAATATTAGTAGATAATACCTGTAACTCTAGCAGACTCAGTATAAATTGGATAATTGTATAATCCATGTCCCATGATAATTCTTTCAATTCAGAGCTTCATTCAGCACACACCTCTCTCACCCATATAAATATAAAACAACCAGCAGCATTTCATGCTAATTATCAGTGTTTCCACTATCACATCACGACTTCAACATTTTCTGACCACAATTAACAGGGTTTTTCAGCTTTAATTTTTTTGGAAAAGCACCTCAGAATATAACAATATTTTCCTTTACTTATTTTCCCAGACTAGTATGCCCCATCTGATAAACAAACCTCATTTTCTGAGTCATTATGGCATCAGGAAAAGACACATTTTGCTTCCTTTCATTTGTTCCTATAGTAAACATATCTAAAAATTGGATATTCCTGCATCTGATACTGCATTGTATTTATGTGCATGCTCAGTAGAACAATTGCTTTGCAAATCATGAAAAATTATGTACTTTTTCATGTTCAAATTATGAAATATAATCCCCAAATGTGGGAAAAACATGAATTTACATATAATTACATGGAAATGTAATTGTATTGCATTAATAGAGTAATATTGCATTAATAGACAATATTATGAAATCAATCATTCTTGTTGTTTATTTTCCACTTGATCAATAATCCTAATCCTACTTGTCTGCTCTGTTTCCATTTCTTTTGATTCCCTGAGAGATCAAAAGTCAACCTACCCCCTGCCTTAAATATATTCAGTGATGGAGCATCGATAAGCCTCAGAAGTAGAGAATTCAAAAGATTCTCAACCTTTTGAGCGACTATAGTTATCTTCATCTCACAAGGAGATATGTAACCAAGTATCTCCAGTGACAGAATTAAATAGGTCTTGAGCATCACCCCAAAATTGGATTCAGTCCAAGAACAAACTAAATAAGCTAACAGAAACAGCAAAATTGAGAACCCACCTTCATCGCTCTTTTCAGCAGCATCCTGCAACACTTTTACCATTCCGTACCCTCCACTACACCTTTCACCTATCAACACTAGGACACATTAAACAATTCTCCTTCACTCTCCTTCACTCTCAATTTTTCTAAATTCCATACTTGCATTACACTTAAACATTGTCTCACTTGTACAACCAATTTTTTTTTATATTATGCCTTTTTCATTTCTCATTGTGAATGCTCCTTCGAATCGTTATGGGACAGAGGCAGGCAACTGAACCAAATCAGCTGTTCTACCTCTGCCTTCACAAAACAGTAAAATTAAGACTTTCAAAGACCTTCAAAATTAACCCCAATGGATCATAGCCAGCCTTTTGAATAATCAATTACAGTCACCAGTGTGTATTTTAAATAAAAGACTTAGCAATTTATTAACAATGTGGCTCAGTATTAACACGGTGGCTCAGTGGTTAGCATTGCTGCCTCACAGCGCCAGCAACCCGAATTCAATTCCCCTCTTGGGCAACTGTCTGTGTGGAGTTTGCACATTCTCCCCGTGTCTGCGTGGGTTTCCTCCAGGTGCTCCGGTTTCCTCCCACAGTTCAAAGATGTGCAGGTCAGGTGAATTGGCCATGCAAAATTGCCCGTAGTGTTAGATGCATTAGTCAGGGGTGAATGTAGAGGAATGGGTCTGGGTGGGTTGCTCTTCAGACGGTCGGTGTGGACTTGTTGGGCTGAAGGGCCTGTTTCCACACTGGAGGGAATCTAATCTAAATCTGGCAGAGCAAGATCAAACAATAAAGTGATCTAATTGGTCTATGCTTTAAATACAAAACCCTTTATTTTCAGACCCATTCACACAAAAGACAGACAGACAAATACAGTGAAGGTATAAATAAAAGCAAATAACAAAACAAGCCATCCTTACAGATTCAAGAACAGCTTCTTGCCCACTGTTATCAGACTTTTGAATGGACCTCTCAAATATTAATTCTGATCTCCATCTCTGCACCTTCTCTGTGGCTGTAACACAATATTCTGCACAATGTTCTGCTAGCCTGATGCATTTTGTATAGTACAATCTGGCTGTTTTGCATGCAAAACAAAACTTTTTACTGTATCTTGACACATGTGACAATAAATCAAATTAAAGCAAAATACTTAACTCATTTTCACAATGTGTAGTTCCACAGATATAAATAATGATTTCTTGGTTAATTTTCTGAAAATATCAATCAGGGTCACATTTACAGTTGATTCAGATAAAGGCAATAATATTTACAACTTAGTTTACTAGGGCTGGTAAGGGAGGGTAGGCAGGGAGCTTTCAAATCTTCATGCTATAGCATCAAATGCCAGATTCCTTTTTTCACAGAAAACACTTTTCAAAAACAAATTCAAACTCTGACCACTCTCTGACAAACTGACCATCTCCTCCACAACATCCCAGTTACCATTTAACATCTGCCACCTACTTGAACATAAGGTCTTTTCCAGACTTTCTGGAGTGAGTGACCTCATTAATTTCCAGCTTCTGCTATCCATTTAAACATAATGCCCTTCCTCACTGATGAAGGGTCTGCAGTATCTTTTGATCAGGAACAAAACTGCAATTAATTTCCAGGCCTGGGCTCACAAATAAACAAAAGCTTGTTTGGTCTGTTTCCCTTTTACTACAGTCCAAAAGTCATCTTTAGCTCACAGTTCCTATTTCACAATTCCAAACCAAAATTGACAAAACAATAAAGTAAAAATAATGAAAAATCAATAAAGTGTCTGATAATAATCATTAACTGCCATCATCAATTAACCTTGTATCTTTTCCAACTCTTACAGCAGGATTGCAATGATACCTGCTAGTGCACCCTAAGGTGCAGCTTTAAAGTTTAGAAGCACACTGTACATGAATCGCAAATGTGTGTTGATGACGCGGAGAGTTAGCTAAGTGTTCGGTGCCAAGGTCTGTGGCCATGGTATGTACTCAACTACTGCTCATAGGGTGTGCCTGGAGATGTTAGTATTGGGTGTTCAAGATGAACCAAGCAGCGAGCTGGAGTTGGCAGTTAACCACTCAAACTTTCAGGTCAAGAATTTTCAGTGTCTAATTTCCTTGTGGCATTGCTCAGTTCTAAGGCTGTGTATTAATAAAGTGAGATGTGCAGTTAATTAGGCTGACAGTAAGCAATAATCCCTGGTAAAAGGTATCTCACCACCTTCTAGTGAGAATCTTGTCTCAATGACCTCAATGCTCAATATCTCAGTGTTGGGAAACATTAATTGTTGCTCCCAATGCTTCACTCGACTTCTTATGTGATTGTCCCTTATTTCTCAGGATTGCAAATATCGTTCCAGGCCCTATAAGATTCCATCCAATGAGGTTGGGTTCAAGACAGATCGATCAAGAAAAAGGCCAAGTCAAGAACTCTATCTAGCTTTCACTTCAAAGCAATACTATTTATGAAAGATCAATAATTACTACTATGCAAGACAATCGTCAATATACCAGACTCTGAACTTACAGTTACATTAATTAAGAATGAATCTATTATCTTTCTATATTCATAATCATACTCTCAAGCCTCTTTAATGGCTCTAGCTGAATATAGCAGTATAGTTTCTTCTTCAAGATAGTTCTGACCCCACCCATATTACACCTATTTGTGCTCAGTTGTGTTCAGCTTCATGACATCATCACACTGTTGATCCAGGGACCTGCAACAATGATACAATACCACTCTCCAAGCCTTTTCTTCCCACATTATAATCAACAGTTTTATACATTCGCACATAAATTACCTGGTATACTTCTTTCTATAACATTTACTGTACATTTTTTTAACTTATCTTTCCTAATCTATTTCAAATCTTTGACTTGATTAATCTGATTCAATAGGTAGATCAGAAAGTCTGTGACCAGGAATGGAAAAAAAATGGAGACAAAGCTAGTACCTTGCATTTTCACTGCTGGCTTTCATTATGTCAGAGATTCAATTGAACTAGCTGAAGGAATTGTGGGTATGCATCTGCAGGACCGTATGAGAGTTACGAGGTGTTTATATTTCTGCTCCACGCATAGCATCAGACACAGCTGTTAGGTCCATTAGGAAGAAATGGAGTACTCCATCTGTGCATTATTGTTTTTCATATATGGAAGCTTATTTTCTTCCAGTAACTATATGTTCTTCAAAGTTCTGTTTCAAATATGAATGTACATGTTGGGTTACAAATGATTTGATTTGTTGCGTGGTAAATTCTTCAGATTGTAGCTCATTTTCAAGAAATTACCTCTTTTGCTCCAATATTTGTTGGTGGAGGCTGAACAATTTTGTTTTGGCAAATTAAGTTTTTTGAATGGCAACTGTGACAAAATACTGTAGCATTGGATTGTTTAGGATTTTATATTGATGTTGTCATATACTGTGTAATATTCTGAAGAGAGATCTGTATCCTGTCGTTAACATGCTCTGTAGAATTGTTGCTGCATAATCTTTATTGAACAGTTTTCTACACTTGCATCTCCCATTATTTGGACTGCTCATTCTAGAGATAGATCCTCTTTTGATTTTAGTTCAAGAACTGATCTATGTAAGAGACCAAAAACACAAATTATCTCTTATAGGTTTGCACTGTTGTGCAGTTCAGATAGTGCATACAGATCATTTGTGATCTGCCAACCCTCCTGAGAGATAGAATCCACTATTAACATATGTTCCCACTGATATCATCTGTTCTTGAATATTGACCAAAAGCTGTTATGAGGTTGTCAAATGTAATTTACTTTTCAGTGATTAGAGGTCTATGTAAAACCTGATCTGTTGTTGTATTGATTAAAGTTGTTGATGAATCTTTGTTATTGTGATTAATGCTGTCGCACTAAAAAAAATCGAAAAATTGTAAGCTGCTAAAGTTTCTTCGTTTGCATTCTTGGGATGTGGTGTCACTGGCTGGGCCAATATTTATTGCCCATTCCTGGTTGTCCATGAGAAAGTGGTAACGAGCTGCCTTCTTGAACCACTGCAGTCCATGTGTTCAACATACACATGTTGTAGACTCACAGTGACATGAGGGAGGGAGCTCCAGAGCAGGAACATTAACCTCAACAAACCGGACAGGATTTCTCTGGCAATAATCTTTCAATGAAATTGAGTTTGATGAAGTCTTTCCTTAACTGTAAATGCTGGATAGGCAATCTCTCCCTGCTTAATCTTAACCTTTAATGTAGCTTACCAATATGAATTTTTTGTCTTTCTTGATGTTCAGTAAAAGTTAGCAGACTTAATCATATGATTTTTGGCTATTTGCAATTAGCATCAATTTTTTTGGAAGAATTCTCACCACGAGGCCCATTGAGATTTCTCGGCATATCTTAGCAAGTCTGCCTCATCATTATCTACTTTACCCATATTTCATACCTCATGTCCACTTCAAGCCTCACCTTACTGCATACTGTACCCAGAACAACTCACCACATATTTGCTAAAGAATTAGCATACCTGGCACCCATGCCTTTGTAAAAGGCTGCCAAACACCTAGCATCCCTGTTCACTCAGAAATGGAATCTGAACATGGAGAAGTGGAAGATAACACTGCAATGCCTTGACCTGGCCATGCAGCAGCTGCAATAAAGTGGAGCCTTCTTGCTGCTAGACCAAGCTAATGCACCCTGTCAGTCTGGTCAGATGATCACTGCCTGGGTCAGAGTTATCTCCATGGTCTAGAATTATGGCTAGCAATGCTGTGAAAATGTCCTGAGGATAGAAGATGGCTTTTTGTCCACCATCTCCTCTGCTGGGAACTCCCAGCTCCTGTCAGCAAAGCAAGGTGTTACCTTCCTTTATCAGCCAATTCTACCCTCTGGCTTGCAGCATTTGGCTGGTTACACAGATGGGTTTTAAATATGGCTCTGTCAACAGAAAAGCCAGAAAGCTCTGGAAACAATGAATACTTCTGCCACTGGTGAGCACAAGAATAACAGGAGAGCAGCATCAGGGGCCATAGTGCACACATAATAAGGTGAGCACATTCACAAAAACTCACTCACACACATGGAGAGAAATCCTGTGAAATACCCCAAAATTGACAATTTGCCAAATCTTTTCATAGAACAGAACAGGACCGTTGGCCCTCAATGTTGTGCTGACCTATGAACTATTCTCAGCTTGTCCCCCTGCACTATCCCAAAATCACCCATGTGCTTATCTAAGGATTGTTTAAATCTCCCTAATGTGGCTGAGTTGACTACATTAGCAGGTAGGGCATTCTATGCCCTTCCCACTCTCTGCGTAAAGAACCTGTCTCTGACATCTGTCTTAAATCTATCACCCCTCAGTTTGTAGTTATGCCCCCTCATACATGCTGATGTCATCATCCTAGGAAAAAGAATTTCACTGTCTTCCCTATCTAATCCTCTAATCATCTTGTATGTCTCTATCAAATCCCCTTTTAGCCTTCTTCTTGCCAATGAGAACAAGTTCAAATCTCTCAGCCTTTCCTTATAAGACCTTTCCTCCAGACCAGGCAACATCTTGGTAAATCTCCTCTGCACCTTTTCCAATGCTTTCACAGCCTTTGCGAAATATGGGGACCAGAACTGTACACGATATTCCAAGTGTGGCTGCACCTGCGTTTTGTATAGTTGCAGCATGATATTGCAGCTCTGGAGCTCAATCCCCCTATGAGTGAAACCTGACACACCGTATACCTTCTTAACAGCACTATCACCTTCTTAACAGCACTATCCACCTGGGTGGCAACTTTCAGGGATCTATGTACATGGACTCCCTCTGCACATCCACACTACCAAGAATCTTTCCATTGACCCAGTACTCTGCCTTTCTGTTATTCTTCCCAAAGTGCATCACCTCACATCTAGCTGCATTGAACTCCATTTTCCATCTCTCAGCCCAATTCTGCAGTTTATCCAAGTCCCCCTGCAACCTATAACATTCTTCCACACTGTCCACTACTCCACCGACTTTAGTGTCGCCTGCAATTTTACTAATCCATCCACCTATGCCTGCGTCTAAGTCATTTATAGAAATGACAAACAGCAGTGGTCCCAAAACAGATCCTTGTAGCACATCACTAGTAACCGGACTCCAGGCTGAATATTTCATATCAACCACCACTTGCTATCTTCTTTCAGAAAGCCAGTTTCTAATCCAAACTGCTAAATCACCCTTAATTCCATGCCTCTGCATTTTCTCCAACAGCCTACCATGTGGAACCTTATCAAAGGCTTTACTGAAGTCCATGTATACAATGTCAATTGCCCTACCTTCATCTGCATGCTTGGTCACCTTCTCAAAAACTCAATGAGATTTGTGAGACACGACCTGCCCTTGGCAAAACCATGTTGACTATCTGAAATCAAATTGTTGCTTGCTAGATTATTATAAATCTTATCTCTTATAATCCTTTCCAAAACCTTTTCTACAACAGACCTAAGGCTCACTATAATTACCTGGGCCAACTCTACTGCCCTTCTTGAACAAGGGCACAACATTTGCAATCCTCCAGTCCTCTGGTACCAAACCTGTAAACAATGATGACTCAAATATCAAAGACAAAGGCTCTGCTATCTCCTCCCTAGCTTCCCAGAGAATCCTCGGATAAATCCCATCCAGCCCAGGGGACCTGTCTACTTTCACTCCTTCTAGAATTGATAATACCTGTTCATAATTAACCTCGATCCTTTCTAGTCTAATATCTCGCACCTCATTTCTCTCCTCTACAATAGTCTCCTTTTCCTGAGTGAAAACCAAGGAGAAATGTTCGTTTAGCACCTCTCTGATCTCCACAGGGTCCACAGTCAACTTCCCACTTCTGACTTTGATTGGCACTATTCCTACCCTAATCATCCTTTTATTCTTCACATACCTATAGAAAGCTTTAAGGTTCTTCTTTATTCTATTTGCTAACGACTGCTCGTGTCCTCTCTTTGCTCTTCTTAACTCTCTCTTTAAAACCTTCCTAGCTGATCTGTAACTCTCCATCACCTCATCTGTACCATCTTGCCTCATCAACACATAAGCCTCCTTCTTCTTCGTAACAAGAGATGCAATTTCTGTAGTAAACCATGGTTCCCTTACCTTATCACTTCCTCCCTGCCTGACAGGGGCATACCTATCAAGAACACGCAATATCTGTAGCTTAAACCAGCTCCACATTTCCATTGTCTGCATCCCCTGCATTTTGCTACCCCACTCTATGCATCCTAATTCCTGCCTAATCGCATTATAATTGCTCTTGCCCCATCGATAACTCTTGACCTGTGGCATGTACCTATCACTTTCTATTGCTAAACTAAACATAACTGAATTATGGTCACTCTCTCGAAAGTGCTCACCTACAACTAAATCAAACACCTGGCCTGGTTCATTAGCAAGCACCAGATCCAGTGTGGCCTCTCCTCTTGTTGGCTCTTCGGCCCTTCGACATACTGTGTCAGGAAACCCTCCTGTACATATTGGACAAAAACTGATCCATCCATCGTACTAGAGTGATAGTATTTCCAGTCAATGTTGGGGAAGTTAAAGTCTCCCATAATGACCACCCTGTTCCTTTCACTCCTACCCAGAATAATTTTGCTAATTATTCAGGGAACTCAGCAAGTTTGGGTTTAAGGCAGACTGCTCAAGAACTATATTCAGGTTTAGATTTCAAAGTAACACAATTTATTATGCATTTTTTTATTCACTCATGGAATGCGAGCACCTCTGACTAGACCAGCACTTACTGCCCATCTCTAATCACTAGGGGGCAGTTAAGTGTCAACCACATTTCTGAGGGTCTGGAGTGACATGTAGGCCAGACTAGGTAAGCATGGCAGATTTCCACACATTCATACATGTGGGCATTAATGAACCAAATGGATAATTATGACAATGGTCACCGTGAGTCTAGCTTTTAAATCCAGATTTTTATTGATTCAAATTTTACCAAATGCTATGGTGGGATTCAAGCCTATGTTGTGGTGGGTCTCTGGAGTACTAATCCAATGATATTATCATTCCGCTAACACCCACCTACGTGATCTTAAGGTTAAGGATTCTCTTAAGTTCCAGTCTAGTATGGTAGTATGGTTTAGTCCTCTAGAGAATTCTAAATCTGCCCACCTGTTACTTCGGCTCAGTAGTGTACAGCTCCATGGGATTGTCGTTAGGTTTCTCCAAAGTCCTGAAGCTCCTAATCGCGGTTACCTCCATGTGGAAACACTCCATTGTTTTCATTTTTATATTATTTTCTCATAAGCATTTGGAGTTTTTGAGTGTTTCAACTTGAAATGTGGTTAAAGTTGTATGTTAGCTGAAAGTAAATCACTTAGTAAAGCTGACCTCAAATTGCAAAAATACGGAAGTACATCCATTACTAGGATAATGAATCCATAAATACTTCCACGCTCCAGGCTAACAGATCCTCAAACTACCAACAAAACTCTGGAGAAAGACATCTGGATCACAACAAGATGTGTAAGTGCTGAGGACCAAGCACAGCAACTGCCATTAAAAATAAAATGCATATCTGCTGCCAGGGCAAAAAGATTTGAAGTATTTCTCATTCTGTGGAGAATTATGTTTCCTTCCTTGAAAATCAAAGAGATGAGCATCAGCCAGGGTAAAGTGGTGGCAACTGATTCTGCCATACCACCCCACAGACAGTAATGGATAGAACAACTACCTAACTGTAGATGTTGTCTTATTGCAACTACAGTGCAACCTTAAAATACTAGACACCTCTCAGGTGAAGCCAGAAATGAGCAAAACACACTGCAATCTGCAAACTCATGGGCAAAAGGCAATGAAACACTGAAGCATATGAGACATGATTGCTAAGGGTTTGTGGATAACCAAGAATAACGCAACTGTAATGTCCTGTGGTTCTCTTATTTATCAGTTAGGCTTTGCTTTCTTAAAAGCACACAGTTCCATAAAAGCATTCTGCATTGTGAGGTGTCGCAGACCTTGAACATTTTAAAAATTTGTGAAAACATGTTAAACAGAGGCCCTCCCAGTTGGATAGAAGAGATCCCAGAGAACTACTTCATAGACAGGAAAGAGGGAATAACACTGGAGTGCTGACAAATATAACACTCAACCAACACCACAAAAAAAAGGGACAGTCATTATAAAGTTGTTGTCGTTTTGAGCTTGCTATGCTCAAATTGACTACTACATTCCTGACAACAGTAACTACACCTCAAAACTGGTCATGAAGGCAGCAGAAAAATTCATGTTTTGCTTTCAGATAGGCATGTTTGAAACTCCTTAATGTGGTTTTAATGCTAATGCTAGAAATTAAATATTGAAAACTTCCTAGTTAGTAATAATAAGCATCTTTTGAAACTTGCCTAGTTTGATGCAAAGGATTGAAGTAGAGTTAAAAAGGCACAACAAATTCCAAGAGGATAATTTGATCAAATCATAGATTCAATACAGTGTGGAAGCAGGCCATTCAGCCCATCAAGTCCACACTAACCCTCTGAAGTATATTGCACCCAGACCTAACCCCCCTAACCTATACCCACAACCTTGCATTTCCCATGGCTAGTCCACCTGGTCTGGACATTCCCAGACACTATGGGTAATTTAGCATGGCCAATCCACTTAACCCTAAACCATAGGGAGACAGAGAAGAGGGGTCTGGAATGACTTGGCCGCAGTACGCAACACAGGGTCATTGGTAATGAATGATAGTTTACATCACAGAAAGAGAAATTCAGCTTCATTTATTAAAGAGCATATAGTTGCAATGAACAGTGTGGCATGATACTTGTCAATAGGAATAGGTTAGGTGCAGCTGGACACTGGAGTTGATCCAAATTTAATAGAACATAGAACAGAGATAGAACATTAAAAAGTACAGCACAGAACAGGCCCTTTGGCCCACGATGTTGTGCTGAGATTTAATCCTAATGTAAAATATAGTAACAACCTACACACCCCTCAACTCACTGCTATCCATGTGCATGTCCAGCAGTCACTTAAATGTCCCCAATGACTCTGCTTCCACCACCACCGCTGGTAACGCATTCCATGCATTCACGACTCTGTGTAAAACATCTACCTCGGACGTCTCCTTTATACCTTCCTCCTAATATCTTCAAACTATGGTCTCTCATACCAGACAATTCTGCCCTGGGGAAAAGTCTCTGGCTATTGACTCTACCTATTCCTCTCACTATTTTGTACACCTTGGTATTTTGTAATCCTTGGTTATGTATTATGGGTCTATAAATTAATACATACTTGTTAAGGATTTTCTCCTTAATTTAATATAAAACACAGCACTTGCTATTTGATTGGGCAAAATGAAATGGATGTATAGTTTTCCACTCCACACTGAACATGTCAATGGGGACCTCACCCCACCTTGGTTGGAGATGTTCCTCAGCCAGGAAGGAAGAGAGCTGCTGGCCGTTTCATGGGGACCAGTTGCTGACCTACAGCGCCATCAGGAGTTGTGTAATGGCTGGTCTGAAGGAGAGGAGCAGACAGTGAGGGAAGCAAACATTGACCCCTTTCAATTCCCATCAGAGGCTAGAGCATATAAAGCTGCCAGGCTTCACTCCCATCACCACCGTTCCCCTGCTTGTCAAAGAATTGCACCCAGGCTGCAGACCAGCTGAGACCTCACCCACCACTGTCAGGAGTGGACAGGCAGATGATAGAAAAGAGACCCATAGAATTTTATGGGCTTGCCACTGGCAAATAGCTTACCCATGGAGGAATCATAACAGGATGTTGCACAACAGTAACCAAGATGTACTAGATAAATATGTTGTGGTTCTGTTCGCCGAGCTGGGAATTTGTGTTACAGATGTTTCGTCCCCTGTCTAGGGACATCCTAGTGCTTGGGAGCCTCCTGTGAAGCGCTTCTGTGATGTTTCCTCCGGCATATATAGCAATTTGTACCTGCCGCTTCCAGTTGTCAGTTCCAGCTGTCCGCTGCAGAGGCCGATATATTGTGTCCAGGTCGATGTGTTTGTTGATAGTATCTGTGGATGAGTGCCATGCCTCTAGGAATTCCCTGGCTGTTCTCTGTTTGGCTTGTCCTATAATAGTGGTGTTGTCCCAGTCGAACTCATGTTGCTTGTCATCTGAGTGTGTGGCTACTAAGGATAGCTGGTCATGTCGTTTCATGGCTAGTTGGTGTTCATGGATGTGGACCGTTAGCTGTCTTCCTGTTTGTCCTATGTAGTGTTTTGTGCAGTCCTTGCATGGGATTTTGTACACTACATTGGTTTTGCTCATGCTGGGTATCGGGTCCTTCGTCCTGGTGAGTTGTTGTCTGAGAGTGGCTGTTGGTTTGTGTGCTGTTATGAGTCCTAGTGATTGCAGTAGTCTGGCTGTCAGTTCAGAAATGTTTTTGATGTATGGTAGTGTGGCTAGTCCTTTGGGTTGTGGCATGTCCTCATTCCATTGTCTTTCCCATCGGCATTTGTTGATGAAATTGCGGAGGTTTCAGTTTTTGGCAAATACATTGTATAGGTGTTCTTCTTCCTCTTTTTGCAGTTCTGGTGTACTGCAGTAGTATGTCAGGTCATAGGGTCATAGTGTCATACAGCACTGAAGAGGTCCCTCTGCCCAATAGGTCTGCACCAATCTATCCACAATAATCCTGCTCTCCAGCAGTTGGCCCATGTCTTGAATGTTGTGACATATCAAGTGCTCACCAACATTCTTCCTAAAGGTTTGAGGTTTCCCACCTCTACTACCCTTCTAGCCAGTGCATTTCAGATTTCCATCATCCTTTGGGTAACAAGTGTTTTCTTCAAGTCCTCTCAATCTTCTAACCTTTATATAAAATCTTGCTCCCATACTATCAACCCTTCAGTAAAGGTAAACTGTTGCTTTCTATCCACCCTGTCCTTTGTACTCTCCATACCTCAATCAGGTTCCCCATCAGCATTTTCTACTCCACAGAAAAGTACACAAGCCTCTCATGCAGCTAGAAAGCTCCAACACAAGCAACATACTTGTTAATCTTGTCTGCATCTCGTCTAATACAATAACATCCTTGCTATAGTGCGGCAACCAAAACTGCATACAGTACTCAGCTGTGGCATAACCAATGTCCTGTTTAGTTCCAACTTAACCTCTCTACTCTTATAATCTATGTCATGACTGATAAAAGCAAGTGGAAGGGTTCAATGGAGAATTTGAGGGTGAGGACCAGTTCAGTCAAATGAATGAGTGTGTCAATGGAAGGATACTAGTGGGGACGCCTGGAGATGAAGAAACGGAGGGTTTGGAGGCCTTTGTCATGGGAATAGAGGTGTATAGGGACTGGATATCCATGGTGAAAATGAGGGCCAGGGAAACAAAGGTCATGGAGGACGTGGAGAGCATGGGTGGTTCCCGAACGTAGGTGGGGAGTTCCTGGATTGGGGAGATAGGACAGCATCAAGGTATGTGGAGATGAGTTCAGTGGGACAGGAGCAGGCCAAGACAAGGGGTCAACCAGGGTAGTCAGGTCTGTGAATCTTGGGTCGGAGGTAGAACCAATTGGTGCAGGGTGCCCAGACTATGAGGTTGGAAGCTGTGGATGGGAGATCCCTGGTCAGGAATCCACCAGCATCTGCAGTCCTCGCTTTCTCCTGATAAAAGCAAATGTTTTGTACGCATTCTCAACTAACGTATTAACCTATCCTGTCACTGTCAAGGGTCTTCAACATGCAACTCAAGAGATCCCTGTTCTTCTGAGCTTCTTAGTTTGCTGCCATTCATTGAGTACACCCTTGTCTTGTTATTTCATCCAAAGTGCATCACCTCATACTTAAATTCCATCTGCCTCTCATCTACCCATCTGACCAACCCATAATTATCTCCCTGTAACTTATGACATTCCTCTTCCCTATTAACCATCAAAAATCTTCATGTCATCCACAAAATTATTTATCATCCCCTGACATTCTCATCCATATCACATACACATTTTACAAACAATATAGGGCCCACTAGAAACCAGCCTCCAGTCACACAAAAAGCTCACTACTGCCACCCTCTGTATCTTGCCACAATGCAAATTTTGTATCCATCTTGTCAAGTTACCCTATATATTCCTTATCTGGTTCATATGAGGTCCTGAAAACCAGTACAACCATAATTTACTTCAATTTTAAATCAGGCAGATTGACTCTGATTGGTCAGGGTGTTACCCTGTGAAATGATTGGCCAAAGGCTTTTGCCTATTTTGAGTTAAAACAGGTGCAGTGTATTTGTCTGTACCTTTTTGTCTGCAGGGTTTAAACCAAGCCTAGATGTTAACTGCCAATGGGCATTAATGAGTGCATTCTCCTTGGTAATGCCTCGACAAATCAAGTTCACTTGCTATCCAATCAGCACTTCCCTCTCATGCAATATATATGTTTCCCCTTGAATTTGTACTCATGTAAAATTTGAGTACAAGATAAAATATGTATTCTTTTTCTTCAGCACCCAAAAATCAATTCTGGAATCTTATTTCTTCAGGTTTTAATTTATGTTGGAGAATTTAAAATTTAAAATATATTCTATATTTTATTATATTTTATCTACTTTATTTGCTATGCAATGGTTCAACTTTCCTTTGTGTCTCATTTTTTCTTTTAATCAAATCCTTGCTTTATGTCCATACCCAATTTGACATTCAATTCACCCATTTTAACTTACGTTTCCTTTGCAGTCCCAGCACAATAACATAATCTGCTTAGTTAAGGGGCTGCACAGTTTCTTGCCCTATTCACTCAGGTCCCAAGTGTCCTGTTTTCCTCATGGCCCTATTATCAGCTCACACATTGCACAATTTGCCATGCAGACATTTTAAAAACCAAAATGTGTAAGGGCAAGTCCCTGCCAGAGTAAATTATGCCCCATTATAATTAGTGGTCTGCCCTTATGAAGCAATAGAACAGCATTCCAGCTGCAACACACCTGTTTGGAAAAGTGCCAGTTGTAAATAAAAGCCATCAACATGGTCCATGCCACCCCTGGCTATCCCTTCCCCCTGTGCTGGAAAATTCCTTGGCACAAACAGCAGTCTTTCAGCCCCTGGCACATCATAAGGAACAATGCAGAAACATCAGAAAAATCTTCAAATGAGCTGACCGCTCATTGTCTGGCAACATCAGCTTATTCCTTTACAAATGCATGAACACCTAAATAGCCCTGGCAGCAATGATAATCATTCAGATTACTAGCTCAATTATGTTGATGGGTAATTATTTTTTAAGAAATGCATTTTAAAATTGCTGTTCAACATTTTCATTAATAATTCAGATAAATGAATTAGCTGAAATACTAAGCTCACTAATAGCACAAAAATGATCACAGCAGTTAATAGTTCAAAGCATTATTAGACTGCAGACTGAATTAACTGAGTTAGGAAATGGACTCTATGAAATGTCTTTTAAAGTGAACAAAACTCTGCATTTGGACATTAGTAACTTCAAGTATGTTTCTACTATGCAGCGGTAAAAGACCTAGAAGATTTGGGTATAATTATTTGTCCTTCAAAAACAGAATGTAATTTATGAAGTTGGTCTGGAAAACAAACAAGACCTTAGATTTCCATTTTGGAAACACTGAGTTCAAAGAATGCTGAAGATACTGCACTTAAGAGTGTCGTATTCAGTCTTGGTCATTGTTTAGAGTAAAGAATATCTAGGCTCTGGCGAAGACCTGAAAGTAAGTAATCAGAACGATGTCTATTCTAAAAGTGCTTATTCTAAAAGACTCAAGAATCAGTTTTATTTATTTTGGCGAGATAAAGGTTCAGGGAAGGGAATCTAAGTTAATTTAATGAACAGATTAGATTGAATTCAATATTATATATATTGTTTGAGATGAATAGTCTGACAAATAATAATAGCGTATATAAAGAAAAGGCAAAGAATGAAGTAAGAGTCTGCAAGAGTAATTTTTTACAGTGCTGTAAGATCCAGTTTGCATTCTTTCAGAGACCTCGAACATGAACAACCATGTGATGAAATTGCCCAATGGTAAACAACTGTTTCAAAAAGTCAGAAAATTATCATAAAATATGTACAATCAATATAGATTATGAAGAAAAAGTTCAGAACTATGGGGATATAAAAATATTGCATGAATATTTTCATACTAAAGTAAGGATACATGGAAAAAGAAGTTAATAGACAGGAAAATTAATTACTGAATGATTCAAGATGGCAGACATAGATATTTTCTAAGGTTTGTTGTGATGACAAAAATACTAAGGGTTTTTCACTCCTTTATCTCAAAGTTCCAAAACGTTTTTTGAACAAAAGAGGACCACCACAGAGACTAAGAACTGCAAGTATAAATTCAGTGGCTGGCTGGCAAAGACTGTATGTGGAACCAATGGGATGGAAGCCCTAAAAGTACCAAAGAAACTTCAATCAGATTGGACTGCAACCTCTTATGGCTACAAAGATTAAAAAGGGACAGATGACTGCCTGCTCAACAAGAAGCCCCCCCCCCCCCCCCCCCCCCACCCCCCAATGGATTATATCCGAAAGTCACACATGTTTGTGTTTTTCCCTTTAAACAATACACAAGGACAGAGTGTTAAAACCCAGTATCAGCTCTACTGGAATGTGCTGGTGGGACTGAATGTTCTCACATGTGCTGTTCTGGATTTGAATGTTAGCTCACAGTGAAGGTCACGGTTGAATGCTATTCCCTTGGCACTCCTGTGTTGCTGATTAAGATTCTCTCTTATCCTGAGTGATTGAAGTCAGCTAGCTAGCAGCCAGACAAAAGGGAAACAGGAAAACAAAATGACTCTTTCTCACCCTGAATATTAGAATTCAATCATTGTCAAAATGAATCAGAGCTACAGGGTTGCAGCTAATCTACAAAACTAAAGGTCGTGTTCAACAACCAGTGTCAATGCTACCAGCAAACCCTACTGCAACAGCCAGAGCTGTCAACTTTCCACGCTTTGTAAACAATTCAAAGACTGATCCACATAATTGTTCTTTTATCTTCTTCTTGAACTGATCACTTATTTTTAATCTGTGTGTGTATATGTGTTGCATTAGTATTTTCTTCTCATGTGTAATAATTCATAAACCCAAACTTTTTGTTTATTCGGATGCCAGATGACATTGATTCCTTTTTAATGCCTAAGTTCATTTGGTCAAGGACAAAGATATTCACAAAGATCCTTACTAAATTAATATTCATTGTAAAGAACTGAGGAGGTGTGCAAATAAGGAAGGGGCACCAGCAGATCTCTCCTCACCTGGGAGCTTAACAGTTTTGAGTATCCAGTCTGGAACCAAAATGGATTGGGAAGTCTAATCCAGTAAGAACGATTTGACGTTGAAAAGTACAAAGTGAGACAAAATAATGGAAGAAAACCAAATCCTCTGAGTCTGTCGGCTTGTTCTTCAGGGCAGGGAATAAAAAGCTGGCAGCTGTGTCAATTTCTAACCTTTCTGACTGGTAGCATGAGGCCACGGAGATTTTAATGGCTTGCCTTGTCTTGATACATCTAGTCAGGTTCCCATCCCAAACTGTAAGAACTGATAGGGAACTCAGGTGATAAAAGCATTCCTTTTGAGGCTAGAGAAGCCCACACACAGTCCTGTTATGACATGAGTTGCTTTAAGCACAATAATCTGTTCTCACATACTCCTAGATCCATTCTCACATTATATGGGTTTGCATGAGCACAGCTATGTTTTCCTGCTCTCTTAAATCTCATGATCAATTATTCATATTTTCCTCTGTCATGTTTTGCTATCCATAATCTTCTTATTTACCTATTCCTTTTATCTTGCTCTCTCTGGACTCCATCTCTGCCTACTTCCTCACCTCTCCCTTCCCCAACTTTGACTTCAGCATAAATAATACGTTTTCCTCGCTGCGAACAGTTCTGATGAAGAATCACTGGATTTGAAACATTAAGTCTGCTTTCTTCCCACAGATGCTTCCAGACCTGCTGAGTTTCTCCAGCAATTTCTGTTTCTTTTTAACTTGATAGGTTCTGCCTATCAGGATATAAAGGAATGTTCGTGGGTGGAATTTAAAAAGTCCTGTATTCATTATTAAAGGTGTGGGAGAATGTTTCAGTAGCAGCAATGTCAACTTACTCTTAAGCTGAGCCTAATATTTCACATGTATTTCAGATGTAAGGTAACTTGCTGCTAACTACTTAAACCTATTTATTGTTCATCAAGATTGAGCATATCTTCTGCTGAAGACTTCACATGGTCATCCTTCTTCATATGATATCAGTAACTTAGACAAATGCAAGAAAAAAACACTTGGTAGCAGTCAAAGCCCAAATCTCTTAACCCCATTGTTATGATAAAAGTTATAATCACCAATCAGGTTTTGAGATGAACTAGGGCATCCAGTTCTGGTCACCCTGCTAGAAGAAGGTTATTATTAAGAGGGAGAGCTTTCAGAAGGCATTTACCAGGATGTTGCTGGGAGTGGAGGGTTTGAGTTAAAAGGAGAGGCTAGGTAAGCTGGGACCTTTTTCACTGGATTGTAGAAGGTTGAGACATGACCTGACAGAGGTTTGTACTATAATGATGGATATAGAAAAGGTGAATGGCAAGTGTCTTTTCCCTAGAGTCAGGGATTTCAAGATTAAGGGGCATACTTTTAAGATGAGAGGAAAGAAACTTTAAAAAGACATGAGCAACATTTTTTTTTAACACAGAGAGTGGTTTGTGTGTGTGAAATGAACTCCAAAGGAAGTGAGTACAGTTACAATGTTTAATAGATCTTTTGTTGCATATATGAATAACAAATGTTTGAAGGCCGGTGAAGCTATTTTAATTTGGGAACATGGTCAGCATGGATTGGTTAGACTGAACGGTCTGTTTCCATGCTGTAAGATTCTTTGATCCTATAACTGTACTGGAAATCTATTGTCGCACTTAGATAATATGCTAACAAAACAATGCAAAGATGCATAAAAGATTGCAATAAAGTGAAAAGTTGTCTCATTCTTCAAAAGGCATCAGTGCTACACTGAACTAGATTCTAAGTTGGAAATGTGGGTATTTATAGGTCATTTATCAACAACCACATTTTATCTATTGTGGATCATTTAGAAATAGAGTTTACTTCTCCTATTTTCAAATTGATGGCAATGGACAGGAATATATTGCGGTAGTGGACTCATCAAACATGACCTAACTCCAACAATATAAACTAATTTAAAATTTCCACCTCTCAGCACTGAATATCAGAATTCCTTTCAACACTGTGCTAGACACAGAATCTGACTAATTGGTCCTTTCCACAGTTGACCAGTTATCTTATGCATGTCTTGCCTAATAGCTTTCAGTTTAAAGTTTCCAGCAAAAACACATGTGGCATCAGCCAGAGAAAGGTCAACATCTAATCCTTACGCTTGCCTCATTAACTGTTTCTGAACTCTGATGTTCTTATGGTTTTTCATCATATCAAAATAAAAAATATATTAAGTTCACAGAATAATTACAAGTGAAAAAGACAACCGGTTCTTGTTAATTCATCCAACCAGCAGTATCCAATGTTGTTTCCAACAGTTTGTAAAATTATTTCACAGTTTTTGATTTGGCTATTCTCCAGAGCCTTCACTTTGCTAATGGGTTGTGCTTCCAATGATCCACAATCCAATGGAATCAACATTGGACGGTATTGTTGTGAATCTAACTTCTAAGTGTTGTGTGTAAAAACCGAAAGAACTGCAGATGCTGGAAATCATACATGAAAAGTGTAGCAGGCCTGGCAGCATTTTCTGGAGAGAAATCAACTCCAGCGATTTCTGTAGGTGTTTTGTGTACCTTGACTTACAAACAACTTTTAATAAATGTCTGTGAATTCACTAAACTCAAAACTATGGATGAATAGGTTTAAGTGGATACATTTCTGCACCAGCCTGCCCCATTTTTGGGCAGCATTTCCATGGTGACACTTACGAAAAATATCATTTAAAGGCCATTGGAACCCATTAGTGAAGCTGGCAAACACCATGTTCCATGTTGGTCTGAGAAATAATGCTCCCAACTTGAGGGGTTTCCGGTTTTGACATTAACTTCTGGCCATCATTAGTCTTGTCACAGACAGAACACAGGGATTCTGTTATTGCCATACATTTCTGCTGTTGCCCAGGAGTTCTGATAAGGGTCTGATGTTGCTCTGCTGGCCTCTTAGCAGGAGATGAGTAGAGTTCCCTTGGAATCCAATGTCCTGTTTCCTTTGACATGATAAACACATTTTCCCTTTGCTTTGGAAATAAAATAAGTTCAAAAAAATTGTTTTATCAATTTTATTTTCTTTATACACATCAGGGTATTTCAGAGTTGTGGGGTAAACTTCACATATTTCACATTTGATTTTAACATTTGTCAGATTTACTTAGGATGAAAATATTTTACTATTATATTGCCAACAAAGGCAGCCTTTTAACCTAAAAGAATGTCTTCACATTCAAGTTCTTATCCATATTTACTGACAGCTGGTATGGATCAGCTCTGGATAAAAGACATTACACAGAATTCATGTGAAGTGGCTTGGCATTTGCAGACTTCCAGTTAGTTGCTAATCCATAATGTAGATGTGTGAAGACTTTGGTAAATGTCTGTCATCTCAGCATTTGGCACATAACTAGAAAAAGAATGAGAATCACTGTTACATGCAACACAAATCCACACATTGAACTCTTCTCCCACTCTTGCAGATGCTTGAAACAATTCATAACTATAAATGAAGCTAAATTTAATCCATTTTCAGAGTTTCCTCTGGTATGCTAAGATACTGAGGCATGAGATTGCTTGCAACTTAATTAGTTTAAAATTCAATGTGTGAAAGATAAAGCAAAGGTGGGATTTTTGGGGCAGGATATGCAAAATACCACGGTGGGAGTTCTTGGAATATTTTTATGCCAAGTTAAAAAAAATTAGTAACAGAAAAAATCCCCATTAGTTTCTACTCCCAGTGATAAAATTACAAGTTTATTAATTATGAACATTCTCTGTATTTTACACACTCAGTCAAAAAATGCCCTAGTTCCATTATTCCATAATGCAGAACACATGCTTGGCTAAACTAGGAAGGCTATTCTGCATGATCATGTTTCATTTATTGCTATTTCACCTGAGGCAACGAGATACAAAGGACATCAGTGCCTCAGTCAGGGATGTTTATTAACACTTTGAATGCTAAACTTCTATTTAAATCACTCATACTGCAATAGAAGCAGCAGCATGCTGTAAATCATGTCATGTGCGATTTATTCTCTAAAACTATCATCCTGATAACAAAATTACCCTTAAAAAATGAAACATTTATCAAATTAAAGCCCATCCATGTTTGTAGAAACAGAATCAATAGTCTGTAATTGTAAATTCTGACCTAACTGTGGCCAAACTCTATTTCCTCAGAAAATGTTTTTGACAGAGATGTCACAATAAGTGGGCTATCACATTTGATCACTTCAGTTTATTTGGGGGAAATTAGAATGGGATAGGCTAAGGATTTATGAGAAAAAGTTAGCAAAAATGTCTTGTCGTTTAACCTGTAGAGGTCAGAACAATGATACAGTATTGTTCTAGCTCTGATGTTAAATACTGAATGTCAGTGGCTTTCAACAATGATCATCTTTACTGTGAGTTCCAAATTTTAATGATACCATTGACAGGGGAGTAAATAAGTCTGGTTATTTTCCTCAGAGATAGTGAAAAATTAGGTTACCTACAACTGCTAGTGGCTCACTTTGAAGCAACATCCAAGACATTTGTGGATATTCCGAACTGAGGTCAAAGTGTGGTATTAGTTAGTGACACTCCAAAAACAAATAAATCCATTTCTAAAACAGGATTCCCACTGCATACACAAGGGCGTAGTTCACTGCCAAAAAGAAAAAAAGGTGGAAGACTAATGAATATTTACTGTGACACACCATAATGGGCACAAATTAATTAATGAAATTAATTACCACAATAGTTTATAGGTAGATACCAATCTCTACAATTTTTGATTATCTTAAAATCAACTTGCTAGTTAGCTTTTGAGTGCTCATTATAAGTGATGTAACTTGCATCCAACAGTGAAGCTATTGCATTACTCCAAGAATTTTGAAATTTAATGCCATGGTCTAACTTGGATTTAGTGTGGTGCATGCTAATTTTGACACTTCAGAGTGTAAGGATTAAGAACACTAAAGAATGAAGTGTTTCTTTCCTTGATAGATCATTTAACAGCAGGCATCTGTGCTTTTGATTCTGTGTAGCCAACAGTAACAGAAACTGCCTCTGACATTGCCTCTGTGCTACATCAGGTATGAGAAATCAATACTAGACTGTAGAAGGGATCAGATCACATGAGGTTCCCAATAGCACCATGTCTGACAAATATTTCACTGTGATTTCTGCCAATTCTAATTCTTTGTCTCCACCTGCTGGTTGAATAGTGTAACCTTGTGCAACAATGATTTGGAGGTGCCGATGTTGGATTGAGGTGTACAAAGTTAAAAATTACAACCACTAATGAAGGAGCAGTGCTCCAAAAGCTAAAGCTTCCATATAAGCCTGTTGGACTATAACCTGGTGTTGTGTGATTTTTAACCTTGTGCAACAAAAAGTGAAGACCTTTATATAGTACAGTGCATAATACTTTAAGAACTTAAAATATATGAAAGTGCCAGTACTTTTGATTTGGAATGTTTATTTTGTTGTGGCTTGCATTTTCTGCATTGTGGCTAAATGATGTAATGTTTATTGTGATAATGTGTGGGACTTTTGGTGAATGGAAATTGTGGTTTAGTTAATGGCATTTCACTCAGACGAATTCTTCAAGAATAACCTGGCCAAATACGAGATCTCCAGGTTTCCTGCTCCCTTCCTCATTCTCTTCCTGCTCTTATTCCTTAACTGCTCACTGTGCAAATGGTACAGAGAGTTGCCCGTCCAAGATGCAGAGATTGTGCAACATGCAGCAGATCACCATGACTTTCAACACTAGCTCATAATGCAGGACTCTCCTAGAGCAGTCTGGGACATGGAGCAATTGTTCCAGCAAGCCAATGATCAGCCATATTATATATGCATTATTTGTGCACGGATTATGCACTGGAGTCAGCCATCTTGTCATCAGATAGTCCTCTTTGCACAGTAATCGCACTTTAGTTTGCCATATCACGGATCAGTTGCAAGTAGCACAACAGACTGTTACATAGTAAGGGTTTCCTGACTGCTACCAAGTCAATGGGCATTAATCTGCATGATGCACTACCTATGGTTAAACAGCAGCTGGAAGTTTTGGTACTTATGTAATTTTTTTTAATGTTTTGTAGTGCAAATTGGTGCTGGATTTGGTGACAAAACACTTTTTGCTGTATATTTCCCAATATATATGACAATAAATAACTTATAACTCAAATCTCTGTGCTCTGGTATAGAACAAAACACACACATACAAGATCGAAGGTACCCTGACCCACAGGAAAGCCTACAATACTGGTGAAGACATATGCTTGCTCTAGCTTCTTTCTCTTGCCAGAGGAAAGCAATGCAGTTAGCTGTTCTTGACTAGAAAGCTTTTGTGACCTCTCTTTTGCAACGGTGGACAACAAACAGAGATGTTGCAAATATCTCCAAACTGGAAGGAGTCAGATGCACAAAACGTTCATTACTGCAGTCACCTTTCCAGCCAGGTACTATTTCCCTCCTCTAAAACTGCACTTCAGGCTGCAGGAGATTTCTGGCCTCCTTTCCTGAAGTACATGTTTTTGAAAGTCAGATTAGACAGTTACACCCTGAACACTCTCAGCAGATATGGTCTCTGGGCTTGGATTCCTTCTCATCCTTCCCATCCTCATACTTGCTGCAACTTATCTTGCTCTATGTGGCCTCTAGCAAGTCATGCTGTGTTCTAACAGGACTATCTATTAGGGCGTCCAGGTCAAAGATCAAATGCTTTGTGCATAAATTTTGAAGTCAGCAGGCACTATTTTCGCAGCCACCTGTGGTCTATTGCAACTTTCAAAATGATAAAAAAAATGCCAGGCATTTACAGGAGTAAACCTTCCAGAAGAAATCACTCAACAACTAACCCATAGGTAGTTGATAATTCCTTTAAAAAGACCTGGTGTGAGGTCATTTTTGCTACAGAATGCATAATTAGCTGTGCAGAGATTTTCAAAAAAGGGTGTTATCTGCAGTTTTGAGCTCCAAAATGGGACCATTGGTATCAAACAGGCCCTGTGCAATAATTTACATCATGATTCAACAGGTCTCTGTTCTTCCCATAAGCATTTAGTTAATGCACTCAACAATGTGGTGCCCAAAATAATTTATACACAAAAGGGTAACGTGTCATAGACATCAGGTTGAACTTCCAACAATACTCATATAAAGCCCTAAAAGTGCAAATAATGCACATTTTATGTCCAGTCTTTTAAAACTGACAATTGAAATATGTTCAAGAAGCTTAAAAAAAAGGAATAAGCCAAGAAATATAAGAAGGTGCTTAAAGGACAAGAGGAAGATGGAGAGGTACAGGGATTTAGAGATTCAATTTTAATGTATACGCCTAAAATGATTGGTGTTACTATCTTTGCCATCAATTACAGATGAAACATTGTGAAACATAAAGTGCAGGATTATTTTGGATGTGAGAAGTACATAATGTGAGATCTCAAATCATTTTAAAGCCACATCAGAGAACAGTAACCATAGAAATCCCCATTAGTTTACTCTCTTACTACTTAAATGTTAGAATGGCATTTGTAATTGCCCAGAGTGACATAGATTGCAACAAATAGAGCTGTGATTACTTTCATGAGCAAAGTGCATCAAAATGAGTCACAATTTCAAAACACCTACACAGTAGGGTCAGCTCTGATTTGTCTAATATTTCTGCACTGGATCAATCTTTTCCTTATGGTGTATTACTTGCACACAATTTGTTTACAATTACAATAAGTGAATTATCAAACTCACATAGAATTGGTCTACAGATATATAACTCCACTTCAATCATTTGCCTTAATTGTGAGTTTCATAGTGTGCAGTGATGGTTTGTCAGATATTTCATTGAACCTCCACTCCTTAGAGCTGTAATGGCAATACTGCAGCAATCCATTGGAGGCAGGACTGAAACTTTGAAAAGGTTTACTGCCACTCAACTATGATGAGTCTGGGAGGCATTTAATCTAGGAGGAGGCTGATCAGTCTGCACACTAAGAGCTTTCCCACCCCACAAACAATTGAGGCCCTTAACTGGGCATTTAAAAGCCTCAGCCCACGGCGGCTTTTGTGTAATCCCTTCCACCACTATTCTCACCGCCATATAGAATTGTGAGGGGTCTACATAGAGCAGAAAAGTTCTACCTCTCTTCAGAGACAGGTTAATAACCAGAAGATAGGGACTTGAGGGGACTAAAGAAGGACCACAGGGGAGTTATAGGGGCCTAAAATCCACTATCTAGTCAGGTGGCAGAGGCAGAAATCTCATTACATTTTTTAAAAACTGCTTGAGTACACAGTTGCAGTGTTTTAAACTGCAGAATTATAATCTAGCTGTAGAATCACACTGAAAGCACAGGCTTCCGCTCAAAACCACTCCCTTTATTCCTTGTCTATGAATTATAGAATCACAGGTTTATTCCCTGTCTATAAATCATAGAATCACTTTGGTGTGGAGGCAAGCCATTCGGCCCATTGTGACAACACCAAACCCATAAAACCTTGCATTTCCCATGGCTAATCTACGTAGCCTGCACATCTCTGCTCACTACAGACAATTTAGCAATTCCAATCCACCTAGCCGGCACAACTTTGAACTGTAGGAGGAAAACCATAGCACCCAAAGAATCCCACACAGACACAGGGAGAATGTGAAAACTCCACACAGACGGTCAACTGAGGCTGGAATTGAACCTGCATCCCTGGTGCTGTGAGGCAGCAGTGGTAACCACTAAGCCACCATGCCACCCATATGCCTGTGAGCCAATTTTGGATTAAACATGTCACTTGCCCTTGAATTCCATGGCTTTTAGTTTTCTGACTAGTTTGGCATGTAGAAGAGTCTTGCTAAAATTCATATAGACTACATTATGCCATCATCAGCCGTCCTCATTTGCTTCTGAATAAAATTCCATCAAGATGGACAAGGCTCTTTTAATAGTACCTTCCAAACTTGTGGCCTGTACCAGCTAGAAGAACAAGTGCAGGAGATGCATGGGAGTCCCATCATCTGCAAATTCCCATCCAAGCCACAGATTGAAAACAGACCCAAAATATTCATTAAGAATATACCTGTGTCATGGAGTCAAAGAGGTCTTTGGTACAGAAAAAGGCCCTTTGATCTGTTGCATCTGTGCAGCAGTCACAAACAGCCACATAATTATTCTAAACCCATTTTCCAGCACTTGGCCCAAAACTTTGCATAGCTTGGCATTGCAAGTGCAATCTAAGTTATTCTTAACCATTCTGAGGGTTCTGTCTCTGCTATGCTTACAGACAGTGCATTCCAGATTCCCACCATCCTCTGGGTGAAAATGTTTTTCCTCATCTCCCCTCGAAATCTCTGTCCCTTACCTTAAACCTATTCTTCTGTCTCCATTACTATTTGGTCTCTAATTGCTCCTACTCTTTGCTTAATTATCTATTTGCACTCTATATTTTCAGACATTTACAAAAAGGATTTCTCTTGATTTTATTTGCTGTTAATGTTTCCTTGCTCTTTCTTTGTTTTGATTTTTTAATTTCACCCCTATATTTTATATACATCTAGATTTTTATATTATTGAGCTCAGTATCTGACATAAGTTTCCTTATTTTAATTATTTTCTATTTTGTACACTCTCTAATATTCAGCGAGTCTATATTTGTGAATTCTATCCTTTTTCTTCATGAGAACATATTGCTGTGAACTTTCTCTGTCATCTCTTTTCATGATTTGGAGATGCTGGTGTTGGACTGGGGTGTACAAAGTTAAAAATCACACAACACCAGGTTATAGTCCAACAGGTTTAATTGGAAGCACTAGCTTTCAGAGCGACGCTCCTTCATCAGGTGGTTGTACCTGATGAAGGAACCGCATTCCGAAAGCTAGTGCTTCCAATTAAACCTGTTGGACTATAACCTGGTGTTGTGTGATTTTTATCTCTTTTCATGCCTCTCACTGGAATATAAGTGATTTACCTTCAGGTAGATGTTTCCATTCCACTTTTATGAAATCACACCTTGGCTTATGAACATTGGCCTTTATTAAAACTTGTACCATTACGTGACTTTTGTCCATATCCATACCAACATCATAATCACTACCACCAACATACTTTCCTTGATATACCTTCTATATTCCCAGCTTCAGAGCTTGGTGCTAAATTCACAATTGCCCATCTTTTGTTGAGTTTGCTTTATACAGCCTAGAAGAGTTCTCCTGAATGTATTTTAAAATTCCGCATTGATCTTACACTAATTAATAAAGGGTTAATTGAAATCCTCTACTACTTCTGCACTTCTCGGGAATTTCTCTACAGATTAGCTCTTCTGTCATCCAGTGACTACATGTGGGTCTACAATAAATTGCTACGGGTGTGACTGCCCCTTTTCTGTTTTTAAGTTCAACCCCTTTTTGGTGGTGTGCTGCATCCTCCACAATCTAACCCTTATGTGAATGCAGGATGAGACTTGTTGTGTGAGCCTCTTGATGAGGAGGAGAATGAGGAAGGAAGAAGGCATTCAGGATCTTTTTCTTCTGGTTGGCATGTCTTTGAGCAACTAATCAGAATCTACTTCCTCCAAAAGATCATCTTCTTATCTCCTCAATTCCTCACCGATACATTCACTGCCTTTAGACCATCAAATCATTCTCTTGGCCAGAATCCTGAAATAAAAGGCACCACACCAAAGCACCTACCTGGAAAAACATTATCCACTCGCATCCAAGGGTAGAATCAAACCCGGGTCACTGGCATTGTGAGGTAGCAATGCTAACCATTGAGCCACTGTGCCACTCCAAGTCAGGGAGTCCTAGTCATTATGGCAGCACCTAAGCTCACTACAGGACCCAGCTATGAGAGCTGGGTTTAACAGCTACAGTGGGAGTTCCATCCACCAACCAAAGACCTGGCTGGCTGTAATCTAGCTGCGCCTGTTTCTGGAGTAGGATTCAATGACGATCAGCCACCTCTCAGTTTGTTTTTGGTGTGCCCAGGAACTTACAGAATGAGGATCTCACCTCCAAATAATGCTGGTCATTCAGAGATCCAACAGCTGTTCGAGCCCAGCAATGAGGTCAATGTGGAGAAAGTGAGGTCTGCAGATGCTGGAGATCAGAGCTGAAAATGTGTTGCTGGAAAAGCGCAGCAGGTCAGGCAACATCCAGGGAACAGGAGAATCGATGTTTCGGGCATAAGCCCTTCTTCAGGAATGAGATCAATGTGCCCCAGCTGGGATTGCCAAAGGTCATGGACCTCTACAGATAATGCAAAGATAGGTAGAGGGACAGGTAGTATTAAAGAAGCAGAGAGGCTGCAGAACAGCTTGGACAGGCTAGGACAGTGGGCAAAGAAGTGGCAGATAGAATATAAGTGTGAGGTTTTGCACTTTGCTAGGAAGAATAAAGGTCAAGACTATCTTCTAAATGGAGAAAGGTTTCAGAAATCTGAAGCACAAATGAACTTGGGAGTCCTATTCAGGATTCTCTTAAAGTTAACATGTAGGTTCAGTTGCCAGTTAGGAAGACAAATGCAACGTTAGCACTCATTTCAAGAGAGCTAAAATATAACAGAGATGTACTGCTGAGGCTATGTAAGGCTCTTGTTAGACCATATTTGGAATATTGTGAGTGGCTTTGGCCCCATATCTAAGATAACATGTACTGGGGGGGTCCAAAGAAAATTTACAAGAATGATCCCAGGGATGAAAGGCTTGTTGGAAGAGGAGCGGTTGAAGACTCTGGGTCTGTACTTGATGGAGTTTAGGGTGAGGAGGGAAACTGATTGAAACTTAGAGAATACTGAGAAGTCTGGACTTGGTGGATGTGGAAAAGAAGTTTCCACTCGGAGGAAAGACTAGGACCTGAGACTCAGAATGAAGGGGCAACCCGTTAGAACTAAGATGAGGTGGAATTTCAGCAGCCAGAGGGTGGTGAATCAGTGGAATTCATTGCTGCAGAAGCTTGTGGAATGCAAGTCATTGAGTGCATTTAGATAGAGTTAGATAGGTTCTTGATTGGTAAGAGAATCAAAGGTTATGTGGAGAAGGCAAAAGAATGAAGTTGAGAAACATATCAGCCACGAACAACTATCAAAGTAGACTGGATGGGCTGAATGGATTAATTATGCTCCTATATCTAATGGCCTTTTGGACAGGAAGCATCTGGCTTGGATGAAAAGGCAATCAGTGTGGATGGTGTGGACAGTTCTTGCTACTGGCAGGACCCTTGTGGGTTTGAAAGTGCTCAGGAAGGAAGCCTCCCCAGCCTGCATTGCTCAGGTGATATATGATCTATCCAACTGGGAAGTCTGAACTCAACCTTCCCACCACTGACTCATTTGGAGCAGTGAGGAAAGAAACAAGCTCTGCATTCTGTGCCTTCCTGTCCAATTACATGCAACCCACCTCTCAGCACTATCTCCCCTTCCATCAGGCTAAGGTGTGAGTGGACAATCAATACTATGCAATGTGTAGCTTCCATCTGTGCTGCAATGGAAGCCACCAAATAGCCAGATCTCAAATGCTGCCATTAATTTGGCCACCATCTCTGTTCTAGATAAAATGGGCTCTAAAGTCTAGGTGACGCCCTGTGACAATCTGAAGATAGACTTATCCATGTTCCTAGACAAAGACAACAACTTGTCTGGCATGTCAAATGCACTGAGCATCCCTGGTCTGCAGGCTCATTTACCTGTGTGCTACCCCATCAAAGTCAGCATTGGAGAAATTAATGTAATTTCTATTTTTAGATCTCTCAAATACTGCATGTAATAAAAAATCAAAGTTTGTTAGAGAAACAATCTCCATACTATGGTTCTTATGTAAATAATTCAGGGCAGAATCTCAATGTGAGTAATGGCGGGAAATTTGGAGAGTTACATGAGAAATCAAGTGAAGCCTTTCTTGGCATTGAAAGCATTTATTCACATTTTCCTCTTAAGTTGACATTGAGATGCAATATTCACTGGTGAGCCGCGAAAAGTCTATTTACGGGGTGTGTCGCTCATTATCTCTCTCACTCTGATGCAATCCCACCTCATTAATACACAGTCTCCTATTCTAACAGTTTCCAGATATAAACCAGACACTAGTCAGAACAGGTATCTGGAGACTCCCACTCACTGCGTCCTCCTCCAGATCTTCAGTTTGGACACTCGGCAACAGCATCTCAGGGCATACTCTGTAGGCAGAGATTGCACATGCCCCACATCCATGGATGCTGGTATCTGACACATAACAGCCTCTCCACACACTCACAGCACTTCTTCAATCCATTTACAGTACAGTCCTGCAGTTTAGTACTGCACCTCAGCTTGCAGTAGCACCTATCATTAGAATCCTGCAGCAAGGACATGTTACAAATAAGCAGGCACCTATCTTATCGAATGGAACTGGTTGCATCCCAGGGCTGCCAAAACCCTCTTAAGTACTCACTCAATTTCAGCCTCTCTAGATGCTCACAGCATTCTTTGACCTGCTTTCTCCCCCTCAGCCAGAACAACCAGACACACAGTACTTCTGCCTTGCCATATCTTTTAGCACAGACAAAAAGCCAGGCAGCTTGTCATGTTTGTCAGCAGTCGTTAGTCAAGGGGGTGGCCATGTTGCTGTATGGCACCGTGCTACATTTATCTTACATCTGGAGCATGTGCCAGTACCTTACACAGCAAACACACTACATATGGCTCAGTCTCAAATTCAAAGGCAGAAGTACTCAGTCAGGTCAAGGGAGATACATTTCAGTCAAGGGATCCCAGCATAGTAAGGTAAGAACAGCCTCCAATATCAACCCAGGAACTTGGGCAAGGTCAGGCAGACATTCAGCATGATCAGGATCAGGGTCTTCACTTCATAGGGTGCCTGGCATTCGGCTCCTCACATCCTATCAGCCATTTCAGCTCCTTCTGCTCTACTGTGGGTTGGGTCATACTGGAATGAGAGAAAGGGAGAGACTGACTGATATGAAAGTGGGTCATATAGTTAGAGCTGCTGCAGGCAGGGGAAAAGTGGTGAGGTGGCATACGTGAGCAGGTAAACAGGACAGAGGCCATGCAGGGTTAATAGTGATGGAGTATGTTGTATGCAATGATGACAGTGGTGGGCATGAGCCTGGGTATAATCTGGGTGAAGTAGCAAAAATGGAGTGAGTATGGGGTTGCAGAGATAAGACAGTAACGCCTACCTGGGCAGATTGAAAAACATCATTGATCTTCTTACACTGCTGGGAGTTCCTTTAGTTGACTGAAACTGCATTGACTCAGTTGGCAACCTCGAACAGATTGTGCAGGATCAGTTGTTATGACCTTTTCTGCCATTCCTAAGGGAACGGGGCAGCCTTCCACTACACCTCCAGAACCTCCAGGCCACTGTCCATGGTGTGCCACTTTGTTCTTCTCTGACATTACTGGTGCAAATATCACAAACTATGTAGGGTAGGGGAATGGGTTTGGGTGGGTTATTCTTCGGAGGGTCGGTGTGGACTTGTTGAGCTGAAGGGCCTGTTTCCACACTGTAGGGAATCTAATCTAATCTAAAAAAAATGACATCAATGCCAGGATCTCAGGATTTCTAGCTTTTGGCTACACTGAGTGGGAGAATTAAGTGAACACTTAACAAGAGGGCCACCGTAGGAACATGGTAATTAGTTAAAAAATAAATTTTACGACAAATGTGTAAGAGAACTCACTAGGCCTCATGGAGAAACCCCCCCCCCCAAGCAATAAAAAAGGCACTTTGACAAAATATGGTTAGATTGAGCTCTCAGTAACCTGTGTCAAGTTAGAGCTGTCCTGTAGGAGCAAATGAGCACAAATTGTTGGATAATTTGTGTCACTCTGCTGTTGATGAGTGGTTGTTGTCCTCCCGGGAAACATTAGTTTCAAGAAATTGTTGTATTTTGTGGTGAAAACAATGTAAACATCATACAGAAAGCTAAGGCTGATATGGAATAATATACAGATCCTTTAATGATAAGATTCGTTCCTCTCTAATGCTTCTCAACCATTCCTGCTTAAAGTAGAACAACTGATTCAGCAGAGCCTCATTTTTGCAAGTAATGAATTTGCTATGACATTTCCTTCAATTAGAGTCATAGAATCATAGAGACATACAGCATGGAAACAGACCGTTCAGTCCAACATGACCATGACAACCAGATATCCCAACCAAATCTAGTCCCATTTGCCATCATTTGGGCCACTTCCCTCTAAACCCTTCCTATTCATGTACCCGCCCAGTTAACTTTTAAATGTGGATAGTTGTACCAGCCTCCACCATTTCCTCTGGTAACTCATTCCAAATACGCAGCATCCTTTGCGTGAAAACGTTGCCCCTTAGTTCCCTTTTAAATCTTTTCCCTCTCAACCTAAACCCTTTAGTTCTGGACCCCTCACTCCAGGGAAAAGACCTTGCCTACTTATCCTATCCATGCCCCTCATGATTTTATAAGCCTCTATAAGCCACTCCTCAGCCTCTGACACTCTAGGGAAAACAGCCTATTCAGCCTTTCCCTGTAGCTCAAACCCTCCAACTCTGGCAACATCCTTGTAAATCTTTTCTGAAACCTTTCAAGTTTCACAACATTCTTCCTTTAGGAGGGAGACCAGAATTCCACAAAACATTCCAAAGTGGCCTGATCAATGTCCTGTACAGCCGCAACATGACCAATAAAGGAAAGCATACTAAATGCCTTCTTCACTATCCTATCTGCCTGAGTCCGCACTTTCAAGGAACTGTGAACCTGTATTCCAGGGTCTCTTTGTTCAGAAACAGTTATTGAAATAATAAATGAAATCTTACATCTGCTTTCTATTTTGCTTTTCTCTCATTTATGCCAATCTTTCTTTCCCACTTGGATCTTCTGATTTGACCTGATTTTCTGATTTGACCTGATTTTCTGATTTGATATGCTCAAATTCACCCAGTTTCCCTTTCAGTCATTCTTCTGTTTCACTATGTTTACGTTTCATTGGTTAGTGTTTCATTGGTTTCATTGCATACAACTTTAGTGCCATTCTTCAGCAAGGTCCCAGTCACCCCAAAGATCATGGTGCTGTTTTTTGCTCACACATCTATCAGAGGATTAAATCTTATCAATTTTCAGATTGAAGTGTGAAGCAGAGATTCCAACAAACTAAGTGCAACAAACTCAAATTCTGTAAGACTCCAGTAAGGTTTGGATCATTATTTTTAGTGCAATGTTTATCTTCTATAATACGTTGCTGTAATTACAATACTTGTTTAAACTCCAAAAGGGCAAATTATAATTCATCGATAAAGTTACAGTCTGTAGGATAGATTTTAAATGGTCTACATTAAAACAATTCATTTAATGGGCTGTCTCAGCTTTCTTAAACCTGTATATTGCAAAATATGTTTAATCCAAAATATCAACCATAATATTATTCAACAGGTTCTTTTAGTACAATATATGAATTCACTGTGTGAGGTTTCCATAATTTCACCAACTATTCCCACAATTGAAATCGGCTATGTACTCAAAGAGTATGTGAATTGCATGGCTGGAATTTTCCCAGAGTCTAAATGACGTTGGTAATAATGAGAAAATTAGCACAATATTTTAGAACGGAAAAATGAGATTCTCTATGTTGGGAAAAGATGTCTGATTTTCTCTTAGTATCAGTGGCTAGATGCGAATCTCATGAGTAAATGGTGAAGGCCTTTTTTGAATGCATTAACCCTTGACTATTAACTAATCTTGTCTCATGTATGTAAAAGTTGCTATTGTTTCAGGTACCTGTGATAAACTAGTTGACACCAATTCCCAGTTTGAAAGTCAGGGCAGTTACCCAGTTCCTGCAGGTCATCAGCCTCTTCACTGGGCACCCATCTTGGCCAGCATTCCCCAACATCCCAGAGCACACTCCATAGGCAGCAGAAGTCTTTACCCACAGAAGTCAGCATCAGCAAAGCACCAGCTTCACCACATTATCATGGCTGATTTCTAACTAATATATAATACATTCTGGATTAGTGGTGCTGGAAGAGCACAGCACTTCAGGCAGCATCCAAGGAGCAGTGAAATTGACGTTTCGGGCAAAAGCCCTTCATCAGGCTTTTGCCCGAAATGTCAATTTCGCTGCTCCTTGGATGCTGCATGAACTGCTGTGCTCTTCCAGCACCACTAATCCAGAATCTGGTTTCCAGCATCTGCAGTCAGATGTTTTTTCCTTCCTAATATATAATACACTTCAGCTCTTCTTTACTGTACTTGAGCTCATTGACACATTGCATTGCAGTGCTGCTCTCTTGCCACCCATTTCATAAATCAGAACAGGGTGCACCACTATGCTCTGAGCTTGTTTCTCAATGCTCTCTCACTTTGCACCTACTTGGATACTCAAAACAGCTCCATCTTGCCTTTTAGCACATTGACACTTCATTCCAAACTTTCAAGCTCACAATACATATTTCTTGCCTTGCTTTTTAGCACAAACAAAATGCCAGGCAGCTTGTCATGCTGCATTACCCAAGCAATGTGGGCATGAAGGTGGGAGGACAGGGTTTCAGTAACTCTACAATACATAATCTCTTGGTGTGCCTGTGTGACATGGCTTGTGTTGTTTACATCTGAACAATATCTCGGAGGCCCATGTAAGTGCAGCCCTTAGCCTTCCTTACTGGATGTTTCAATATCCGACTATCTTGAGCACTCAGGTAAACCTGTGTTTGTTCTTCAAATGGAGATCCCAGAAACCCCACAAATGGTCACAATCCTCTCTTGCTGAAGGAAGGATTTTCTCTCCTCATAGGAGTCAAAAACAAATCCCCTCCCTATCCACCTGCCAACAATTCCAACCTGTCTTTGCACCCGGTGCCATGATTTGGGCTACAATTCCCTCCAATGAGACAAAGGGAGAGAGGGAGGGAGGGACATGACTGTGATAGGTCCAGCTGTTAGTGTTGGTGCCAGTGCAGGAAAGGGAGTGAGATGCCCTGAGTGTGCGAGTAAGAAACACATAGGGTGTGCAGACTCACCAGTTTAACAGGATGAGGTGGAAAAGATGCTGTATACAGTAGTAGTGAGAGTTGGAAACCAAGAACCTTAGTGGTATATGGGTGCAGTAGTACTGTCAGAGTAAGTGTGAGGTAGCAGAAGGAAAATAGTGGCGCATAGCCTTCAGTGCACAGAAGGTCATTGACATTCTTGTGGGATTGTTGCATGATCCTTCAGATCATGGATTCCACCCTGACCGAGATGGCAACTTCAGACCAGGCTGGCAGGGTGTGGTGTTCTGCTCTCCTCTGGTAATCCCATGCAGGTTGCTAAATATCAAAGGTACAGCAAATGCTAGGGACAATTCCTGGCTATAATGTTTGAACCAGTGCACAGCTAGGACTTAAATATAACATCTGTAGTTTGAAAATCAAATGGAGCCAGTACTGCCAAGCTCTTCCAAGCTCTGCTGAGCATAAGATTGCAATATGTGGAGAGGGGTTGCATGATTAATAAGGTGAGCAATGGAGTAGTGCACATGGTATTCATGACATTCCCCAAGTTGACACAACCAAAATATTGGAAGCATCAGCCCATGTTTTGTAATTAGGCATATGTTACAACACCAGAAAAGGACTAAGCAAAGAAATGAGGAGACAAATTCTGAAACCAGTTTTACTTGTAAAAAACATATTTCTTGGTCAATAAATCACACTGCTGTTTAATATGCAATCATCCTTCAGACTTCAGATGTCACATGTCAAATTGAAATGTATAAAGAGAAAGCCGGTCACGACAGGCTGATTTTGTGGGGTGGGACTTTTGACACAAGTTTATAGCACCTGACAAAATGCAAACATCAATCACTGTCAGACATTTAACTTCAGTTATGATTATTTTTATTAATTGCTCTTTGGGGCTTAAAGCACAAGCTACTTTAAATACATCTCACTCTGTTAATGTTAACATTATTGTGCCTTCTCAGGTATAACCTGAGCTCAGGTGGGAACCTGAGCTGTATACCGGAGGTGAGAGTTGATGCAGATGAGGCAATAGCAAGAGTAGACCAGCTAGTGGGAAGGATTTTCCTGGCAAGGAACCAAGGTATCAGTTAAAGTGTGTTTGCTTTAACACAAGGAGTATCAGGAATAAAAATGACGAACTTAGAGCATGGATCAGTACCTAGTGCTATAATGTTGTAGCCATAACAGAGACATGGGTTTCTCAGGGGCAGGAATGGGTGCTGGATGTTCCAGGATTAAGAGCATTTAAAAAGAATAGGGAGGGGGGAAAAAGAGGAGGGGATGTAGCACTACTAATCAGAGAGGGTATCACAGCTACAGAAGCTTCCATTGTCGAGGAAGATCTGCATACCGACTCAGTATGGGTGGAAATTAGGAACAACAAGGGAGCAGTCACCTCTTTAGGGGCTTACTACAGGCCCCCAGTAGCAGCAGGGAGATGGAAGAAAGCATAGGTCGGCAGATTTTGGAAAAGTGTGGACGTAGTAGGGTTGTTGTAATGGATGACTTTAACTTTCCCAATATTGATTGGAACCTCCTTCGAGCAAAAGATTTGAATGGAGCTGTTTTTGTAAGGTGTGTTCAGGAGGGTTTCCTAACTCAGTACGTTGACAGGCCGATGAAGGGAGAGGCCATTCTAGACTTAGTGCTCGGAAACGAGCCGGGGCAGGTATCAGATCTTGTGGTGGGAGAGCATTTTGGTGATAGTGACCACAACTGCCTCACATTCTACATAGCTATGGAGAAGGAGAGGATTAGGCAAAATGGGAGGATATTTAATTGGGGAAGAGGAAACTATGATGCGATTAGACATGAGTTAGGAAGCATGGATTGGGAGCAATTGTTCCATGGTAAAGGCACTATAGACATGTGGAGACTGTTTAAGGAACAGTTGTTGCAAGTGATGAATAAATATGTCCCTCTGAGACAGGCAAGAAGTGGTAAGATAAAGGAACCTTGGATGATGAGAGCGGTGGAGCTTCTCGTCAAAAGGAAGAAGGTAGCTTACATAAGGTGGAGGAAGCTAGGGTCAAGCTCAGCTCTAAAGGATTACAGGCAGGCGAGGAAGGAGCTTAAAAATGGTCTGAAGAGAGCCAGGAGGGGGCACGAGAAAGGCTTGGCAGAACGGATTAGGGAGAACACAAAGGCATTTTACACTTATGTGAGGAATAAGAGAATGGTCAAAGAAAGAGTAGGGCCGTTCAGGGATAGCATAGGGAATTTGTGTGGAGTCTGAGGAGTTAGGGGAAGCCGTAAATGAGTTTTTTGCTTCTGTCTTTATGAAAGAAACGAACTTTGTAGTGAATGAAATCTTTGAAGAGCAGGTGTGCATGCTGGAATGGATAGAGATAAAGGAAGCTGATGTGCTGAAAATTTTGTCAAACATTAAGATTGACAAGTTGCCAGGCCCGGACCAGATTTGTCCTCGGCTGCTTTGGGAAACGAGAAATGCAATTGCTTCGCCACTTGCAAAGATCTTTTCATCTCCACTGGAGTCGTACCTGAGGACTGGACAGAGGCAAATGTAATTCCTCTCTTCAAGAAAGGAAATAGGGAAATCCCCAGCAATTACAGACCAGTAAGTCTCACGTCTGTCATCTGCAAGGTGTTAGAAAGGATTCTGAGGGATAGGATTTATGACCATCTGGAAGAGCATGGCTTGATTAAATGCAGTCAACACGGCTTTGAGAGGGGCAGGTCATGCCTCACAAACCTTATCGAGTTCTTTGAGGATGTGACTAGAAAAGTTGATGAGGGTCGAGCTGTGGATGTGGTGTATATGGACTTCAGCAAGGCATTTGATAAGGTTCCACATGGTAGGCTTATTCAGAAGGTCAGGAGGAATGGGATTCAGGGGAACATAGCTGTCTGGATAACAGAATTAGCTGGCCAACAGAAGACAGCGAGTGGTAGTAGAAGGAAAACATTCTGCCTGGAAGTCTGTGGTGAGTGGTGTTCCACAGGGCCCTGACCTTGGGCCTCTATTGTTTGTAATTTTTATTAATGACTTGGATGAGGGGATTGAAGGATGGGTCAGCAAGTTTGCAGATGACACAAAGGTTGGAGGTGTCATTGACAGTATAGAGGGCTGTTGTAGGCTGCAGCGAGACATTGACAGGATGCAGACATGGGCTGAGAGGTTGCAGATGGAGTTCAACCTGGATAAATGTGAGGTGATGCATTTTGGAAGGTCGAATTTGAAAGCTGAGTACAGGATTAAGGATAGGATTCTTGGCAGTGTGGAGGAGCAGAGGGATCTTGGCATGCAGGTACATAGATCCCTTAAAATGGCCACCCAAGTGGACAGGGTTGTTAAGAAAGCATATGGTGTTTTGGCTTTCATTAACAGGGAGATTGAGTTTCAGAGTCGTGAGATCTTGTTGCAGCTCTATAAAACTTTGGTTAGACCGCACTTGGAATACTGCGTCCAGTTCTGGTTGCCCTATTATAAGAAAGATGTGGATGCTTTGGAGAGGGTTCAGAGGAGGTTTACCAGGATGCTGCCTGGACTGGAGGGCTTATCTTATGAGGAGAGGTTGACTGAGCTCGGACCTTTTTCATTGGAGAAAAGGAGGAGAAGAGGGGACCTAATTGAGGTATATAAGATAATGAGAGGCATAGATAGAGTCGATAGCCAGAGACTATTTCCCAGGGCAGAAATGACTAACACGAGGGGTCATAGTTTTAAGCTGGTTGGAGGAAAGTATAGAGGGGATGTCAGAGGTGGGTTCTTTACACAGAGAGTTGTGAGAGCATGGAATGCATTGCCAGCAGCAGTTGTGGAGGCAGGTCATTGGGGACATTTAAGAGACGCCTGGACATGCATATGGTCACAGAAATTTGAGGGTGCATACATGAGGATCAGTGGTTGGCACAACATCGTGGGCTGAAGGGACTGTTCTGTGCTGTACTGTCCTATGTTCGATGTTCTATGTATAACTTCATTACAAACCCAGAATATTGACCCTATCGGTGTAAGCACCACCATGTGAAATCCATCAGGCAAATGTTCAGCACATTCCAAATGTCAAATTCAGAAATGTCACACATTACTGTCTTGCATTTTCCTGAAATAATTGTAAATAAAAGATGTTCATTTCAATCTAAATCTTTTTATTGTGAGACAATGCATGTATGTGGAACTACTTGGACTCTCCTGTTCAATCCGTTTCCTTGGAGGCGGATGGTTGATTGGTTGTTTTGACGGAAAGTTGAAACTTTATTGCTGGAACAGCACAGCAGGTCAGGCAGCATCCAGGGAACAGGAGATTCGACGTTTCGGGCACAGGCCCTTCTTCAGGAATGAGCAGAGAGTGTTCAGCAGGAGAAGATAAAAGGTAGGGAGGAGGGACTTGGAGGAGGGGCGTTGGAAATGTGATAGGTGGAAAGAGGTCAAGGTGAGGGTGATAGGTCGGAGTAGGATGGAGGCGGAGAGGTCAAGAAGAAGACTGCAGGTCAGGAAGGCGGTGCCGGGCTGGAGGGATTCGGCTGAGACAAGGTGGGGGGAGGTTGGATGAAGAAACTGGTGAAGTCCAAGTTCATCCCCTGTGTTTGGAGGGTTCCCAGTCGGAAGATAAGACACTCCTCCTCCGACCATCGCGTTGTTGTGGTTTGGCGGTGGATGAGTCCAATGACCTGCATATCCTCGGTGGAGTGGGAGGGGGAGTTGAAATGCTGTGCTACAGGGTGGTTGGGTTGGTTCGTCCGGGTGGCCCAGAGGTGCTCTCTGAATCGCTCCGCAAGTAGGCGGCCTGTCTCCCCAATATAGAGGAGGCCACTCCGGCTGCAGCGGATGCAGTAGATGATGTGGGTGTAGGTGCAGGTGAATCTGTGGCGGATATGGAAGTTTCCTTTGGGGCCTTGGAGAGAAGTGAGGGGGGAGGTGTGGGGAAAGGCCAACTGAAGCATCATCCCATTTCAGCAATTAAACATCATTATTGTGCTCCCAATTGTAAACTTTTAACAATACCACAGAAGGCAACTCACACCATCTTTCTCAAGGGCAATTAGGGATAGATAATAAATACTGGCCTTACCAGCATTGCCCACTTCCCAATTTTCTTAAAACTAGCAACTGTTACAGAGCCTTTAGGAACAGGAAGAGGCCAGTTATCCATTCAAGCATGTCCTGCCATGGCTAATCTCCCACCTAACATCTTGCCAGTGCCCTTTAATACATTTGGTCAATAAAAACTATCAAATAGCAGATTTAAAAATCAATTGTTTAGCTTTAATTGTCATTTGTGGAAGGGATTTCCAAAGCTCAATCACCTTTTGTCAAAACTTATTTCCTAATTTCACTCCTGAAAAGTCTGGTATTGATTTTTGGGCCCTGTCCCTAATTCCAGGCTCCCAAACCAGTGGAAATAATTTTTCTCCATCTAGCCCATCTGTTCCCCTTAATATCTTAAAAGCTTCAATCAAATCACCCATAACCTTCTAAATTCCAAAGAATGCAACCTGGTTTGTGTAACCTCTCCTTGTAATTTAACATTTGAATTCCTGTATCATTGCGGTAAACCGACAGTACACCGCTCTAAAGCAGATATATCCTCCCAATTGTGCTCCAAAATGTTCAGAGTACTGCTGACATGGTCTTGTCAGGGTTGAAAAATGTGGTGCTGGAAAAACACAGCAGGCCAGGCAGCATCTGAGGAGCAAGAGAATCAACATTTTGGGCACAAGCCCTTCTTCAGGAAGGGCTTTAGTATACCTGAAATATTACTTTTACCCCCTTATACTCAAATCTTCTAGATATACAGAACAGCATTTGATAATCCTTGTTTATCCTTATTTATGATGATTTTTCAAGACATTTTAGTACCTGGAATACGAAGTCCATATGGAACTGCTTTATTTCCAAGTTTTCACCATTTAGAAAGTATCCTGTGTTTATCTCTTAGATTCAAAATGGACGACCTTCTGTTTGCCTATCTCGATATCCATTTGTCATATTTTGAAAATTCACTTGATTTGACAATATGATTTTATATTTTCATCTCCAATGTTTTGTGTGATTAGCAAACCTGGATATGTGGTTTTCATTCCATTATCCAAGCGACCAATAAATAGACCAAATACAGTCATTGAGGGACATCACTAGGTACATCCAGCCAATGAGGACTTGCCCATTATCCCTAATCTGCCTCCAGTTGTTTCACCAATTTCCTAATAAAAAATTTCTCTTCAATTCCATAAACCTCAGCTTCATTTAACATTCTGTTAATAAATAGAATGCATTAATAATGGTGCCATGTTTTTAAAAATATAAAAATGTTAGCATATTTTATTTCTATTAATTGAATTGAGCTTTTCGACTTTTTCATAATAAACATCTGTATTGACTTGCAGCTCATATCTTTGTCTCTGGTGAAGATTCAGGATAGGATTTGTTGTCGTCCATCAGGGGCTCTGTAGCCAAATTTAGTTTGTTTAAAATAATAGAATTTCTTCTTGCAACTTTGATAGAAATCCGGAAAAAACAAGGTTGTTTTTCTCAGTATCATTTCTCTGGGGTCTTGTACAATCTCCCAATAAAGATATAACAGTAGATCATGAGGAGCACCATATAAATTCCAGGCATGAATGACTGGTGTCTTAATACCCTTTAGCTTTATTTCCAAATAAAGTCAAACACAGCAACTTTGCACCAAGTTGATTGGAAATGGTGGGGGGGAGCAATGGAGATATGAAGCTTGACATTAAAAGTTGAGCTTTGATTTTGAGTAGATCACAAGGTAAATTTCCTGTACAAATTACAACAAAAAACAAACATTTGGAATTGGTTACCCAGTGGGCAGAACCATACAAATGATAATAGTCTCTAATTACCGTATCAAAGAAATACAACAACATTTGCAACAAATCTATAGAATAAAATGTTCTGCCGGCCAGAATTGGAACACAATAGATCTATAGACTTATGCTAGCTGCATGATCCAATCCATCTAAATGGTGATGGACAAATCCCATAATGATTCATTGCTCAAAGAACAGATTGTCTGTATTAAGTTCATTCTCCACATCAATCACTTGCTCCTGTTAAGAGCTTTTCCTGATTAACTGATTAATCAAATATGTTGCTTGCATAAATCATTCAATAAACTAAGACTCTGTGCTAAAGAAATCCAAGTAACCCTGTAAATACCAGATGTATTGAAGTGCCATATACAAATCTTTGGGGCCATCATCTTCCACAATTGCTTTTTGCAACTTTACTGATTAATTGAAGTGAATTGAATTGAATTTATTGCCCTTGTACAGAGGCACAGTGAAAAGTTTTATCTTGCGAGCAATACAGGCAGATCATAGAGTTAACTAGCATAGTTAAGTAAATAATAGGTAAACAGCAGCAAAAGCAAAAATACAGGTAGACGAATGTTAAGAGTTTGTGAGTCCATTCAGTATTCTAATGACAATAGGGTAGAATCTGTTTCGAAATTGGCTGGTGCATGTGTTCGTTTTCTGTCCCTTCTCCCCAATTGTAGAAAAACATTGCCAGGGTGGGATGTTTCTTTCAGAATGTTGGTGGCCTTTCCTTGACAGCAGGCCTGGTAGATAGATACTATAGATGGGGGGTTGACCTTTGTGATTGTCCGGGCCAGGTTCACCACTATCTGTAACTGTCTCCGATCTTGAATGGTACAGTTGGCATAACAGGTAGTGATACATCCAGACAGGATGCTCTCAATGGCACACCTATAAAAGCTGCCTGAAGAAGAAGAGACGTTGTTGGGCCTTTGTAATCAGTGTGTCCACATGAAGAGTCCAAGAAAGCTTGTTGTTGATGACCATTCCCGAGAGGTTGACACTCTCCACTCGTTCCACTTCTGTGCTGTTAATGTGTAGGGGGGGCATGAATAACATCCCGCTGAAAGTCAATAATGAGTTCCTTGGTTTTGCCAGCATTGAAAGCTAGGTAGTTCTCGGTGCACCATTTTTCCAGGTCTTCCACCTTCCATCTGTACTCTGTTTAGTCGCCATCTGAGATTCGACCGACTATGGTGTGTCATCAGCGAACTTGTAAATGGCATTAGTCTGGTATTTGGCGAATGGACTTTCAACTTCAACAGGGTTTTTTTAAATTCATTCATGGAATATGGGCATCACTAGCTGGGCCATTAATTGCCCAGTTCAAGTTGCCCTTGAGAAGGTGGTGGTGAGCTGCCTTCTTGAACCATTGCAATCCACATGTTGGAGGGGAACTTGTACATGATGGTATTTCTATATATCTGCTGCCTTTGCCCTTTAGATGCAATAGGTCCTGGGTTTGGAAGGTGCTGACTAAAGAGCATTGGTGAGATTTTGCCTAATCCTACCACATCTTGTAGATGTTACACACATGGGAGTCAGTTACCTCAGCTAGCAGGATGATTCACAATGCAGAGTGACATCTGTTGTGCAGATTCAACTCCCACATCAACGGAGGTTATTGTAAGGTCCCACGTTTTCAATTCTGTCCTTTGCCCAGTGTGGTGACCCCCAAGTTAAACCACAACCAGTCATTTTTCTCCAAGACAGTGCAGTTCTATGGCTTTCTGGGACTATGGCAACTTTACCTTTACCTGGTGGAGTGACTGAAAGTTTGTGGAAGTATTGTTAATCAAATGGGCTGCATTGCCCTGGATGGTCTGAAGTTTCTTCGGTATTATTGGAGCTGCACTCAACCAGGCAATTGGGGAGTATTCCATCACACTCCTGACTTGTGCTTTACAGATAGTGGATAGGTTTTGGGGAGTCAGGAACTGAGCTACTTGCTGAAGTAGTCCTAGCCTCTGTCCTGCTCTTGTAACCACTACCTTAATGTGACTAATTCAATTGAGTTTCTGGAAAAATGGATAGAACATCCAGGGGCAGTGAGTAGATTGTTGCTTATGTGATGGCCCCGACCATTCGTGAAAATGGCCGACAAAAGAGCTGAATTCCAGAGATGAAGCAAGATCTTTGTGAATTCAAGCATGTTGGAATTCCCTTCATAACGGCATTGTGGGCCAATGTACAGCATGTAGACTGCAGTGGTTCAAGAAGGCAGCTCACCACTACACTCTCAAGGGCAACTATGGAAGGGCAATAAATACTGATCAGCCAACGATGTCCATGCCCCGCGAATGAATGAGGCATAAACATGAAATGGAGACCCCTCAAACTAATAGAAAACACATATGCCTTCCACTTTATTTATGTGTGCATCATCGTTATTTGCTAATTTGTTAGACAGTGTGGATCTTAGCATAAAACTGTAAAGGGATATTGACAGACTCAGTGGATGAGCAAAAATGCGACAGATGGATTTCAATGTAAACGAGTATGAGGTTATTCATTTTGGTCTGAAAAAGGATTGATGTAAGTAACTAGATATTAGCAAGTTAAATACAGTAGATATCTGAAGACACTTGTGCATTAATATGCATAGATCTTTAAAATGCCACGAACACATGCAGAAAAGATCAAGAAAGGTAATGGAATGCAGGTCTTTATATCTAGAAGACTGAAAGATAAGAATGCATAAGTTTTGCTGCATCTATCCAAAACTCTGGTTAGAACTCAGTTGGAGTACTGTGAGCAGATCTAGGCACCACACCTTAACCAGGGTATATTGGCTTTGGAGGGAGTACAATGTAGGTTTATAAGAATTGTAATGAGACTTCAAGGATTAGGTTATGAGCAGAAATTATACAATTAGACCTATTTTCTTTGGAAGGTTAAGGGATGGCCTCATTGAAGTCTTCAAGATATTACACAGAAAAAATACATCAGATAAAGTGAAATTATTTCCATGGTTTTGGACATTGTCGAACTAGGAGGCATGTCTTAAAAGTTAGAGATGTTTCAACAGGGCTGTTATGGACCTCTTCCATACACCAGGATAGTAGAAGTTTGAAAATCTCTTCCACAAACTGCAGTTGATGCTAGATCAGTTGTTAATTTTAAATATGAATAGATTTTTTTGTGTGTTAAGCAAAGGTATTAGGGATATGGAGCAAAGGCAGGTACATCGAGTTAGGCCACAGATCAGGCATGTTCTCATTGAATGGCAGAAGAGGCTCGAGGGGCTGAATAGCCTATACCTGTTCCTATGTTTTCATGTTACAATTGATTATTTAAAGATTCAAATGTACTGGCTGAAATAACTGCACAGAGGCTGGTATCCCGTCACCAAGTCACCTGTTGTTTACATGTGTCGAAAACTGTGGCACTGGAAATGCACAGCAGGTCAGGCAGCATCCAAAAAGCGGGAGAATCGATGTTTTAGACATAAGCCCTTTATCAGGAAACCTGATGTGCACAGTACATGGTGGGCGGCACGGTGGCACAGTGGTTAGCACTGCTGCCTCACAGCGCCAGAGACCCGGGTTCAATTCCCGACTCAGGCGACTGACTGTGTGGAGTTTGCACATTCTCCCCGTGTCTGCGTGGGTTTCCTCCGGGTGCTCCGGTTTCCTCCCACAGTCCAAAGATGTGCAGGTCAGGTGCATTGGCCATGCTAAATTGCCCGTAGCGTTAGGTAAAAGGGGTAAATGTAGGGGAATGGGTGGGTTGCGCTTCGGCGGGTCGGTGTGGACTTGTTGGGCCGAAGGGCCTGTTTTCCACACTGTAAGTAATCTAATCTAATCTAATCAGCCAGATCAGAATCAGTCCCTAAAGTGAGGAGATTCAGAATCTCCTGTTTATATCAATCATCTAGGGTTCCCTGATTGGTACAGGTTAACAACCCCAATCTAGGATCTCATTGTCAATGAGGTCCACCTGGTTTCATTCATTAGACTGTCAAACCTTATGGCACACAGTGACACTTACAGGGAATTAGGGACATTTTCCTTTTGAGGAAGAACAGTGTTGTTTTGGCATTCACTACTGACCATGTGGGACATCCTTGAATTTATAGACTTGACTGACAATTCATCTTACTTAATCTAAAAGACATAGGGAAAGATTCCAGAGATACTAAGAAGAAAAGTTTAAACCAGAATCTTGCTGGAAGCAGAGTATCTGGGAAACATATGCCTTTGAAGTTCCAGAAAGTTCCAGAAAAAAGTATAGCCATGTCAATGGAACAAGAAAATTTGAAGTGGAACAAGGTGACCCTTCACTGAGGTTTGAGTATTTGTAAGGTTATTGTTGAGGATAAAAGATTAGGTTGAATCTTTATTTCTGATATTTGCATCAGTACTGTTGAGAAATAGTTCTTCTATGCTGTAAAATGCTTTGTGTTTCTTTTCTTTGTGCATGTAACAAACTATGATGTATTTTGTTAAGACCATATTGTCAGCCTCCGCTGCATATTTCCAGTGACTGATCACCATGGTAAAAATGCTAAAAGTAAAACTCACGGTATTTCATGCCAGGTTTCACTTTGAGATCTGATTTGTTTCAGACTACCATCAACGGAGGTCAGTACCCAAGAAACTTGATGGTAACTTCTTATGTTTCCCATTCCCTGATCTAGGTAATTAGCCTCAGTAACTTGATCAGTAGTCAGCTGGCATTGACATTGTGGAGGTGGAGTACACTGGGTACGGATTAAAAGGCATTCAGCTTGTGATGTCATTTTTACAGTAGTCCGTCAAACTTGTTACATTGTCATTAAGGATCTGGTCCAAGCTCTAGAAAGGTGCAACATCTATGGCACAATAGATATCATCCACATAGATGAACTGGAGAGTCATTTCTGCTCATGTTGAACATCTCTGTGGATCTAATTTACAAAGTAATATGAAATACCACCTTCTGAATATTGATGGTGCTCTTTTCTCAATTCATTATTAATGCTTTATTTTATATTTTTCCCAAATAGTGTCCTCACTACATCTTTGGCATGACTCCATACATTGTGCTGAAATGGCGGCAAGCAGTAGATCGATTAAACAGGTCATCATGGAATGGTATTTGAGGTGCATTATTGCTTACAACTTGGGTCAGGGTGACTGATGGAAAATTTGGTGCAGGTGCTTTTCAGTCTACTTCAATGTTGCAAATCAGGCTCCAGTACTTCTGACTAGAATTAGCAGAATTGAATTCTTGCTGTTGTTTCCTCCCATCTGCCTTTGCTTGCAATGTCTAAAGAATGGAGAGGTGGTTTCTTTTTCAGGATCACTAGATGATTCATATTTCTGCACTTTGTGTGGAAACATGGGTTAGAGGTGGGCTGGTAGCCATGGGGAAGGCTCTCCAAGCAGCTTTGTGGATGACACCATAAAAGCACATATAATTTTTTCCACAGGCATATTATGAATGGGTATAATTACAATAATGCTTTCACCTACCTCCTTTACCAGCATTCCAACACATATTTCATTCACTATTGATGACTGGAATGTAAAACCCAATGTGAATGAATGACGGTCTGGGGTGTTGTCCTAAATAGACATTCTTCTGTACGTGAACTTGCTCAACACAGGTTAGAGGAGTATTTCCAAACCCAACTGTAGACCAAAGACAGGGGAGGAGAAGTAGGCCATTCAGTCCATCCAAACTGCCCTACCATTCAACCATAGCTGACCTGAAAATCTTAACCTCCACTTTTCTGCCTTTTCCTCAGAACCATTGATTCTCTTACTGATTACAAATCTGTTTATCTCAGACTTTGATATTCTTAATAACCTAACTGCTGTAGCCCTCTGCAGTAAAGAAGTCCATAAATTGACTATTCAATGAGAATAGGTTCCTTATCATTTCTATCTTAAATGGGTGACCTTTTTACTCTGAGATTACGCCTTCTATGTCTAGACTCTCCCACAAGTGGAAACAACCTCTCAGCATCTACTGCGTCAGACCTGCTAAGAATCCTGTATGTTTCAATAAGGTTACATCTTCTTCTAAACTCATGCCCAACCAATTCAACCTTCCCTCATAAGATAATGCCTCTATGTCAGGAATCAATCCAGAGAACCTTCTCGAAACTGTTTCCAATGCCAGTCTTTCATTCCTTAGATAAAGGGAACAAAACTGTTCACAGTATTTGGGGGATGATGAAACTAGTGCATTGCATGGTTTTAGCAAGACTTTCCTTTTTATACTGCATTCCCTTTTAAATAAAGGCAAACAATCCATTTGCTTCCCTATTATCAATAAATCAGCAATGTTGTATTGCACATGAGTAGCATGGCGGTGTTTAGTATGTGGAAATTAGCTTAGTAGGTCAAAGCCTTTGATGTAATAGTGACCTGCTTCTTCAATTCTAATTCAGGTCTCTTGTAGACAAATAATGTTGGTGGATGTCTTCTCACCAACACTCTAACGAGGTTCGAGGGTTGATAGGCCCTCAATATGAAATTGTAAGATTCAGGGAATACGCCTGATTGCCACAAACTTTGCTCAATGGAGGTTTGCTCAATGATTAGACTCCCTACAGTGTGGAAACAGGTCCTTCGGCCCAACCAGTCCACACTGAGCCTCCAAAGAGTAACCCACCCAGACCCAATTCCCTCTGAATAATGCACCTAGCACTATGGGCAATTTAGCATGGCCAATTCACCTAACCTGCACACCTTTGGACTGTGGGAGAAAACCTGAGCACCCAGAGGAAACCCACGCAGACATGGGGACAATGTGCAAACTCCACACAGACAGTCGCCTGAGGCTGGAATTGAACCTGGGACCATGGTGCTGTGAGGCAGCAGTGCTAACCGCTGAGCCACTGTGCTGCCCTTTATAAAGCGTGTTACTTGAACTCTGAGTTTGGCGAGTGTATTAGTATGATACATGGCATTCAGACACTCAGGAAGTAGATGCAAAGGCAAGATACACAACAGAGCACCGTTACAAAGGAAAGCTGCTCAAGGAGACATGGAGCAATAGCAGAGGATGATTTTGATCCATCGACCTCTGGGTTATGGGCCCAGCACACTCCCACTGCACCACTCTGCTCCCACAAATGATGAGGTTGATCTTTCAGTGTGACTGAGATTCCACAATTAGACTACTGTTAAGCATTTTCATTTCATCGTGAAATTTACTCTGCTGGGAGGACATTCACTTCCCCAAGGGCATCTAGTAACAGGATGGGACTGGGTCAGGGGTGCAGTTAAGAAGTGACTCCATGAATGGTGATGCCTTCACCCAGAATCCTGGCAATGCAGAAGGCATGCAGAATTGTCATGTTTCAAAGGAACATTTGCAAATAGCAGTCATGTTTGACATATGTAAAGGAAGAAAGTCCATCATTTCTGCATACAAGTACTCTGTTATTCTTGTTGTATTATGGTATACACTATAGACAAGACAGGCCCGTGCCTTTAAAACAGATGAAATCACAACACAAAAAATTCCTACTTTGTCTTCAGTTATTTACTTTGTGACGTGGAGTCAGTGTAGTCTCATCAATCGGATATAATATTCAGTACACATGACTACACGTGTAAGTATAATATTGTAGCTAAATTAGTGGTTAGTTTTATTAATAAGCTTCAAGGCTTCAGGCATAACAATAGCCCATCTCTCTGTAGTATAAGTTATGTAGATTAAAATATAGAAAACCACAAACTACATCAATCATGATGGCTGTTGGCAATATAGTAAATTGTATCATCGCATAACATTTAAAGTCTACCTCAGTTATCCTTTGATATTCTAGTTTTGAAGTAGACCAAATCTGGAGAGTAAGACACACTTTGTGTGACATTTAATTCCAATCCAGTGACATGAGGAAAGAAAAAATTAGCTTGTCATATAGTGCCATCTTTCATGTTACTTCAAAATAATGAAAACAGAGTCTAATTTGGAGTACAATAGCATAAACAGATTGACTGGGATGTATCAATATATGTACTTGCCAGACTATTGATCAACTAAACAGTCTAATCTTCCATTTCAAATGTCAATGTATTCATCAAAAGATCATGTACAACATGTTATGTATGGAAGATAGCTACTTATTTATTGATGGCTCAGTTAATTTTGCTGCAATCAGATCTTGTCAAAAAGTAAGATGAAAAATTTTGCATGGAATTCCACTTCACTGCTTGATCAACATGATTAAATTCCACTCAGTGATATTGCAGATGAGATTGGGTCATAGGTACAGACATTGCAGTTATTGAAAACTTAAATGTATTATGTGGAAAAGAGGACTAAGCTCAAAACATCTATCCTGCTTTAAACTTTTAATAATTTATTGTAAAACCAATTTGGTCTTTTGAAATGGAAATACTTAGTACCATGTTCCTCCAGAAAATCTGACAAGTTACCCAAGTTGTTTGACCAATTGTATAAGATTGTTTCATTTGTCACTAACAGTGTCTGTGACACTTTGTGACTTGAATCCATTGTTAAGCAAATGCAAAAATACAGAGTTAGAAATATTCTCTCGAGCTCTAATTAGAATCAAAACCACTTTTATTGAAAAATGTTACAAGGAGAACATATCAACATAAAAAATCATTTGAGCATGTGTTCCTTCCTGAGATAACAGAGGCAGAAATAATGATCAACTATTGTTTAGTGTAGTAAGTCTATTTATGATCTAATCTTACTAAGAAGGAGCATGTTGCTGTTTTGTGAGCCATTTCTGAGCAGCAAAGACAAAATGTCAATTCTAACAGGAAGGCATAGATTTCTCCCATTTCCCCTATCTCCCTGGAGTAACATTAAAGCCATCACTGAGCAATGAGATAGCACCATTCATGGCTCCTGAGATACTAATGCAATCATGTCCACAGGCAGCAAGGCATGGACAACTTTCAGACTTGATCTGATAGGTGCAAGTGAAATTTGCACCACACAAGTACACAAGAACATTTCATCCTTGAAATTCAACAACATTGCAATCACTATTAATATTTTGAACAGGAATTGAAAATAAATATTGTGGCTTACAGAGGCTGAAAGTTCTGGAGCGAGTAACTGATTCCTTGGCTCTCCAAAGCCTATCCACCATTTACAAATCAGAAATCTGGAGTTTAATCCAACACTGTCCAATTGACTGGACAAATTGTCAACTATCCATTGCTGAGAATTTTGACAATTATTTAAAAATTCCTTCTCACTCAGTTTGAAAAATAGTTGGAGGTTTTCTCAAATACTTTGTCAGAGTTTTCACCAGTATTTGATCAAAATGTACTCAGGATCAAAAGACATCACCAAAAAGGAATGTGTGTTCTGCTATTTTATCTTATATGAAGCCATTTCAGAGCCAGCAGGAAAAAGGCTTACCAGGAAGGCCCCCTGATTTATATAGCAGGAATGGGGAGGAAGATATGAAGCCATGCGGTGGAGCACAAAATGCTGCAGGAGATGGTAACAGCGTGCACAGTACACTTCTTCCAACAATGGTTGCACATAATTCTATCAATAGGATGCTAAATACTTGGGAATTAAATACCTGGGAGTTAAAGGTAACGAGGCAAGCAGATGTTGCAAATTTATTACTTAGTTTGCTTTAAGATTGCTGCCCTTGTCGGGTGTTGCTTTGAGTCTGAGTAACTGGAAATGTGGTAGTGCATAGTGAATGTACATGGTGGTGGATAATAGATTGCAAGTATGATGAATGATTTGGCAGTGGGAAGAAAACCATTCAGTTGCATGTGAGAATACTTCCAGATATAAGAAAATTAAAAAGACAATTCAAGTTTTTCTCAGGAGTTTTAGATTAGATTCCCTACAGTGTGGAAACAGGCCCTTCAGCCCAACAAGTGCACACCGACCCTCCGAAGAGCAACCTACCCAGATCCATTCCCCTACATTTACCTCTGACTAATGCACCTAACACTACAGGCAATTTAGCATGGCCAATTCGCCTGACCTGCACATCTTTGGATTGTGGGAGGAAACCAGAGCACCCAGAGGAAACCCACACAGACATGGGGAGAACATGCAAACTCCACACAGACAGTTGCCCAAGACTGGAATTGAACCCAGGTCCCCGGCGCTGTGAGGCAGCAGTGCTAACCACTGAGCCACAATACCGCCCTTCTTGTGGTGCAGTGAATAGTGCCAGGAGGGCCAGTTTCAAGTCCCATATGCTGCAGAGGTGTGTCATAACACATCTAAACAGCTTGATTAAAAAAATATCCGGGGGATCCAAGATGGCAGCGATCTACGAAGATTGCTCTGCAGAGCTCTGCATTGCAGTACAAGCAGGACGAACCTTCAACCTGCCAAACTTGGACCATCGCAATATCTTGGGACTCCGGAAAGATAGTGGAGGCCCAAGAAACTTCTAAAAGTTAACTTACCTGGGGTCATGCTGTCCATAAATGCCAAAGAAGGTAGGAGGAGCGTCCGAAGCTGGGCCTGCAGCCCGGCCTGCAGGATCCTCGGAGTCAATTACTTTCCAGGCCCTGGTGAATGAGCTCACAAAATCTTATGAGATGCTGGGGAAACAGATTGAAGAGAAGTTGGCTCCAATCTCTCTCACGCTGCAGAAACATGAGCAGCAGCTGGGAGACCTGAAGAAGAGGATGGGTGAGGTAGAGCACAGAGTCAGTGGTTGAAACTGATGCCAGTTCATCCAAGGATAGAATCCAAGCTCACCGAGTCACAGAGCAGAGATCAGGTCTGGGTCAATGTCCTCGTTCTCTCCTGGTGCGGTTCCATCACTATAGGGATAAGGAGAGAGTCATGGAGGCTTCCAGAGTCCCAAGGAAGGATCCAAAGGCCCTAATTTATGAAGACTCTAAGATGATGGTTCTTTCAGGACTTCTCAGCGGCAGTGATCCAGAAATGAAAACCTTATGATGGTGTCAAGAGAAGACTAAGAGAGCTTGGGATTCAGTACTCCCTGAGGGTCGGTGTGGACTTGGGCTGAAGGATCTGTTTCCGCACTGTAAGGAATATATCCGGCGGTGCTTCGGTTCACCTTCAATAGATCCATACATCTTTTTGACATGTCGGAGAAGGCAAGAGACTTTGTGGACAAATTACCCTAATTTGAATAATTTTATTATGTATAAATAGTGTTGTTTGGGTACGTCTTTATTGTTTTGTAAAAGAAACGGAGCTAGTCCGATTGGAACTTTATTTTTCTTTTTTTTTCTATTGATAATAATTTGGTTTAACCTATGTTTGGCGGTGGTTGTGGTGCACATTTTCAATTTCAATGTTATGGTATACCAAAGGATGGGTGGGGTTTTTATTCCTTTTTAATTTTTTTTTAATTCATATTGGTATTCTATGGTGTGTTTACTCTTTTCTGCTTGTGTTTGCAGTGTGGCTCTAATGGGAAAAGTGAAGGTGGCTGGGATGGTTAGATGCCTACTTCTGGGCAGTTTGGGATGGGTAGTTGCCATCTCTGGGCAGGGGGTGAGTTTCCCCATTCAGCGCTGTCGGTTTGTTTTTTGATTTTGTTGTTTTTAATTTTTGATAGCTAGAGAAGTGATTGCTGGGCCTCTTGCTGAGATATTTGTACCATCGATAGTCACAGGTGAGGTGCCGGAAGATTGGAGGTTGGTAAACATGGTGCCACTGTTTAAGAAGGGTGGTAAAGACAAGCCAGGGAACTACAGACCGGTGAGCCTGACCTCAGTGGTGGGCAAGTTGTTGGAGGGAATCCTGAGGGACAGGATGTACATGTATTTGGAAAGGCAAGGACCAATTAGGGATAGTCAACATGGCTTTGTGCGTGTGAAATCATGTCTCACAAAATTGATTGAGTTTTTTGAAGAGGTAACAAAGAAGATTGATGAGGGCAGAGCAGTAGATATAATCTATATGGACTTCAGTAAGGCATTCGACAAGGTTCCCCATGGGAGACTAATTAGCAAGGTTAGATCTCATGGAATACAGGGAGAACTAGCCATTTGGATACAGAACTGGCTCAAAGGTAGAAGACAGAGGGTGTTGGTGGAGGGTTGTTTTTCAGACTGGAGGCCTGTGACAGTGGAGTACCACAAGGATCGGTGCTGGGTCCTCTACTTTTTGTAATTTACATAAATGATTTGGATACGAGCATAAGAGGTACAGTTATTAAGTTTGCAGATGACACCAAAATTGGAGGTGTAATGGACAGCGAAGAGGGTTACCTCAGATTATAACAGGATCTGGACCAGATGGGCCAATGGGCTGAGAAGTGGCAGATGGTGTTTAATTCAGATAAATGCGAGGTGCTGCATTTTGGGAAAGCAAATCTTAGCAGGACTTATACACTTAATGGTAAGGTCCTAGGGAGTGTTGCTGAACAAAGAGACCTTGGACTGCAAGTTCATAGCTCCTTGAAAGTGGAGTCGCAGGTAGATAGGATAGTGAAGAAGGCATTTGGTATGCTTTCCTTTATTGGTCAGAGTATTGAGTACAAGAGTTGGGAGGTCATGTTGCAGCTGTACAGGACATTGGTTCAGCCACTGTTGGAATATTGCATGCAATTCTGGTCTCCTTCCTATCGGAAAGATGTTGTGAAACTTGAAAGGGATCAGAAAAGATTTACAAGGATGTTGCCAGGGTTGGAGGATTTGAACTATAGCGAAAGGCTGAACAGGCTGGGGCTGTTTTCCCTGGGGCGCAGAGGCTGAGGGGTGACCTTATAGATGTTTACAAAATTATGAGGGGCATGGATAGAATAAATAGACAAAGTCTTTTCCCTGGGATCAGGGAATCCAGAACTAGAGGGCATAGGTTTAGGGTGAGAGTGGAAAGATGTAAAAGAGACCTAAGGGGCAACATTTTCACATAGAGGGTGGTATGTGTATGGAATGAGCTGCCAGAGGATATGGTGGAGGCTGGTATAATTGCAACACTTAAGAAGCATTTGGATGGATATATGAATAGGAAGGATTTGGAGGGATATGGGCCGGGTGCTGGCAGGTGGGACTAGATTGGGTTGGGATATCTGGTTGGTGTGAACAGGTTGGACCGAAGGGTCTGTTTCCATGCTGTACATCTCTATGACTCTATGATTCTATTGTAGCTTTGTTACATGTAATAGTTTTACTTTATATAGCTTTTATATTTGGTGGATCATGTGATACCAATGCTCAGCGATTTGTGGTTCGTGTACCTCCTCTCTGGAATTTAAATGTTATTGCAGAAGGTTATGGCTAATGTCTTGATTAAATGGTGTAGCTGAAATATCAAGGGAAGTCACTCACCAATTAAGAGGAAGAAGGTACTCTTGAGGAGAAAGTGAGGTCTGCAGATGCTGGAGATCAGAGCTGAAAATGTGTTGCTGGAAAAGCGCAGCAGGTCAGGCAGCATCCAGGGAACAGGAGAATCAACGTTTTGGGCATAAGCCCGAAGAAGGGCTTATGCCCGAAACGTCGATTCTCCTGTTCCCTGGATGCTGCCTGACCTGCTGCGCTTTTCCAGCAACACATTTTCAGCTCTGATCTCCAGCATCTGCAATTCCTGAAGAAGGGCTTATGCCCAAAGGTACTCTTGAGCCTTAGAAAGGAGAAGGTGGATATTGCTTTGTTACAGAAGACATGCTTGGATGACAAGGACCATCTGAAATTACAGCAGAATGGCTTTAAGTGAGTTTATTTTTCATTATTTAATACCAGAAATAGGGGGTGGCTATATTGGTTAGGAAAAATCTTCTACTTGAGCTGTTAGAGTGTGTTCCAGACACACAGGAGGTTTGTAATTCTTGAAGCCTTAATAAATGGAGAAGAATATCATGTTCTACATGTTTATTGCCCGACAGGTCATCCCCTTAAATTTTGGTAGATACTTTGTCTCAACTGATAAGTCTCGAGTCCCTGTATATCATTATGGGGGGAGATTTTAACTGCCTCATGGATCCCACAGTAGACAGGTTGCCCAAATGTCCCTTGATACCCTCTGTACAAACTAAACAGTTAGTGGATCTGTGTGGGGAGTTGGGATTGGTGGATGTCTGGAGGCGTCTCCACCCTACAGGTTGGGATTTTACGTTTTTCTCCCATCCACAAAGATGTCAAACTTGGATTGATTTTTTTCTGACCCTTGCAGCAACCCTGGATTTGGTGACATCTTGTACGATTGGTAATATTACCATCTCTGATCATGCTCCAATGTACCTTATGGTTAAGATTAAGGACGTTCCAGTGGGTTTGAGGCAGTGGCGAATGGATCCCTTTATCCTCAAGGATAATAAGTTTGTGGAGTATTTCTCTAGGGAATTTCGGGCATTCCTAGTCATCAACTTAGGCTCAGTTGGTAGTTCATCCATCCTCTGGGAAACTGCGAAAGCCTATGCCAGGGGGTTAGTTATTTCCTATTCCACCAGTAGGAAGCGGCAGAAGGGTGACCAGCAATGTCTCCTTGAAGCACGGTTGAAGGCAGCCGAGAAGGCCTACTTTGACAGACCCTCGTTGGTCAAGCTACAGAGGATTACGGCACTGCGGCATGCATTAAATTCTGTGCTCACGCAGACAACAAAGAAAGATCTGGCTTTTGCAAAGCAAAGTTTATATGAGCATGGTGACAGGTCAGGCAAATACTTAGCATACCTCTCAAGGAAAAGGAGTGCCCCTCAAGCCATTAAGGCGATTAGAGAAGGGTCTAGGAACCTAATATGTGATTCTCAAAAAGGTTAATGTGGCGTTACAGAGATTTTACTCGAAGTTATACCAATCCGAGGATTGTAAGGAGGGGCAGACCAAAATGGAATCTTTTTTTAAGGATCTGAAGCTCCCGGGCATGACTCCTGAGCAAGAGTCCTTTATCAATGCCCCCTTATCAAAGCAAGAAGTGCAGGAAACTGTGAGGCAGCTTCAGAGTAGAAAGGTGCCCGGTCCTGATGGACTTCCCAGTGAATTCTATCAGGAATTTGTAAGTATATTGTCAGGCCCGATGCTCAAGATGTTTAATGATTCATACAGTCATGATTGTCTCCCACTATCTCTGAGAGAGGCCAATTTTTCACTTATTCTTAAAAAAGGGAAGGACCTGGAAGACTGTGCTTCGTACAGGCCCATTTCTCTCTTAAATGTGGACATTAAATCCTCTCTCAGTCTCTCGGGTTAAGGCTGGAGACTGTGTTATCTTCTATTATTAAAGAGGATCAGACGGGCTTCATAAAGGGTCGCAGTTCCTCCAATAGTGTTAGGAGGCTGTTTAATGTAATTCAATTGTGTCAACATCAGTCAACACAGGGATTGGTGATTTCTCTAGATGCAGCGAAGGCATTTGACCAAGTCGAGTGGCCGTACATTTTCTATACTCTGGAGCAGTTTGGTTTTGGCAAAGTCTTTATAAGATGGGTAAAGGTTCTCTACAGTGGCCATCTCATGACATTCACCACCAATAGGGTATGATCAAGTAATTTTAATATTTTTAGGGGCAGCCAGCAGGGCTGTCCCCTTTCACCATTGCATTTTACATTGGTGATTGAACTACCGGCGGAGGCCATTCGTGGGGATCCCAATATATCGGCTTCAGAAGTGGGGTCAAAATTACATAAGATTTCATTGTATGCAGACAGTGTCCTAATTTTTTTGACAAATCCAGCAGTTTCAGTGCTCGCCTCACACAATGCATTCCCGCATTTGGCGCTTTTTCAGGGTACAAGATTAATTTTTGCGAAATCAGAGGCTATGCCTATGGGTGGTCTTACAAAGGCGCTAGGTCTTGAGGGTGATTATAGATTCCCATTTAGGTGGTCATGGGGTTTTTGTTTATTTGGGCATATTCATTTATCCAGTTCTGGATCGGCTGTTCAAAGCCAATTTTACTGTTTCAAAGCCAAGTTTAATTATTTGATAAAATTAAACAAGACCTTCAAAGATGGGAGGTGCTTCCTGTCTCGTGGTTGGGTCGGATAACGCTTATTAAGATGAATAGTCTCCCCCATTTGCTATACCCTATACGGATGCTCCCCCTGATTTTCAATAAGCAAACACTCAGGAGGCTGAAGGGCCAGTTCAGCTCCTTTATTTGACATCTTAAGCAGCCCCTCATTAAATTAGCTAAACTATAACTGCCTCACAGATTGGGGAGAGTGGACGTTGTGTCATTGAAATTTACCAACTAAGCTCACTTTTGTCCAACATGAGTGATTGGGCTTGGGGGGACCTTATTTCAATATGGCTAGATATCAAAGCCTCCCGGGCAAAGTTCCCCTTACCACTTTGCTGTTTTGAACAAAATGAGGACAGTAAGGGAATATTGCCATAACCCAATAGTTACCAATACTGTTAAAGCATGGAGGGCAATTCGGCAGAGGGAAGGCAATATTGGCAAAACATCTTCGTTTACACCTTTACTGGGTATGCTGGGTTTTTAACTGGGGATGATAGATTCAGGATTTAAATGTTGGGCAGCTAGGGGTGTGTCTTGCATGGGTGATATATTTGAGGGGGATGTAATGATGTCCTTCTATCAGTTAGTACGGAAGTACGAGTTATCTAATAGAGACCTCTTTCATTTTTTCAAGTTAGGGATTTTATTCAAAAAAAGGCTACATTTTTGACTGATCCTTACAAAACCGACATAGACAGGGGGTGCTAAGTTCTGACTTTCTGTCAGAACTTTATACCATCAGTTGGGGGGTGCCAACTGATAAGTTACATAGACTCTGGAGGGTGTGAGAGAGAGAGCTAGGTGTTGAAGTCTCCTCGGAGGCATGGGAGGATATTTGGGAGAATGCAAGGAAGATTTCAATTTGCAATAGCACCCATACTTTACAGTTGAAGATTCTCCACAGGGTCCACTTGGCTCCGGACTGTTTATCAAAATTTAAACCAGGGGTATCTTCAGCATGTCCCAAGTGGTAGGTCTGTACGGGCACTCTTACCCATTGTCTCTGGTCTTGCGATAGGCTTCAAACATATTGGAGTGCTGTGGCAGGTGCAATGGAGAGGATTTTGGGTGTAAGGGTGGAGAAAGACCCCATTTCTCTTCTTCTAGGCCCGCCCACTATATGCGTATAAGAAAAAACTTATTAATATTCTCACATTTTGTGCAAGAAAGAATAACTTGCCAGGTTGGCTATCTGAAAATCCTGTCAGGTTGGCGGAAGATTGTTATGGAACATATTTCCCTGGATTTTCTCACAAATATGGTACACCACAAAACTGAGAATTTTTATAAGACATGGCAGCCCTTTTTGCAATACCTAGACACAGATTTACCTGCCACACTAACAAAGGCTTTAATATAGGCATAACGATTGTGTTTTATGAGTCCAATATCCAGAGAGGAGGAACTGTGAATGTATAAGCATTTTGTTTGGCTGGACTGAGTTATTACTATTTAGTTTGTTGTTGGTTATTATTTATTTATTTAGTTAAATAGCCAGTTTAGGTTTTTGTTTATTCTGTACTTTTCTATATATGTTTATACATTTGTACATGAGGGTGGGTTGGGTTTTTTTTAACTAGTATTTGTTTTTTGTATTGTTTTGAATTGTATTGTTTTGTACTTGATGTAATATTTAAAAATATATTTTTCCAATAAAAATATATATTTTTTAAAAATCCAGAGTTCCACTTCCATACTGTAATGGTTTTCACATTGCTTTATTCATGGGCTATTGTGGTACAGTGGTAGTGACCCAACCTTGAGCCTGGAGCTTGAGTTCAAGACACACCTCCTCCAAATGTGTGTCGTAACTTTCCTGGGGCGGGGGGGGTGGGGGGGGGAAGGCTGATTAAAAAAATAGATTTTTATTATTTCCAGACACTGGTCGTAGTTTGAGTAATTGGAAACATGGGTGATTTTAGTAGTGGTGGGTAATAGATGCAAAGCACCATGGGTGATCTGATCCAAGAATCCTAAGTTCAAGCCACCTTCTCCAGAGGTGTGTAATAATACCTCTGTATGGGTTGATTTGAAAATATCTGTTCACAGTTTTAGGTGCAATGGTAATGCCCCTATCTCTGAACCAGAAGGTCTGAGTTCAAGTCCCATTGCTCCAAAGGCATGTAATAACTTCTCTGTACAGGCTGATTAGAAAATATTTTAGAGCCCAGATTGCTCAGTCAGTAAAGCATCCCATCAATGACAATGAGGATATATATGGAGCATGTTCTTCCAGTGCACTATTTTATTGTCAACCACCACGTAAATCTCAATGTGGCAGGACTGCAAAGTTTAGAACTGATCAGTTGGCTGTGGAATTGCTGAAACCTGCCTATCACTTGCTGCTTCTGCTGTTTAGTACACAAGTAATCCTTGTTATATCTTCACCACTCTGCACAATGGTCAATCCTACCAATACTATCATAGACTGATGAATATACAGGCGACAAATTGTTGAGGATAAGGGCGAGTGGTTCTTCCCTTTTTTTTGGGTTCCTTGACCTGACCCAGACTCAGTCTACCAATTCCGTACTTTAGGACTCAACCAACTCAGTCTGTAGTGGAGTACTATGGCTCTCAGGACCTCGTGATCCATCGGGTTTCAGTACTTTCTTTTTAAACTCTAGCAGCTTGATACAACTGAGTGGCTTGCTAGCCTTCTTTAAAGTTGAGCTGAGATCAAGCTACATTGCTGTAGATCCAGACCAAATAAGGATGACAAATTACCTTCCTTAAAGGACATTAGTAAGAGATGATTTTTTAAATAACAATGGACAATGATTTCATGGTCATTGAATGGGTTGATAGTTATGTATTAAAGTTTTCAGCAAACAGTCAGTAATAATAAAGCTAGAAAAACATATGGGAACTTCAAATATACAGAGAAATGAATAACAAACAAAGCATTCAGACAGTCAAGGCAAGTAGCATAGAAGCCATACCATCAGAGCCCTTGGGTGAAAGAATAAACAATGCCTATGAAATACCATGGGAAGCAAAGATAGTATGGGACACAGGGATGTTAAACTTTGGAACTTGTAACATGCATACTGTAACCTGTATAAAACATGAAGGTGTTATGTAACAGACTATAGTGAGTTTTAACCTGTCCAGTTCTAGATTTTTAACAATTCAGATTCAGCTTCTGAAGTGATAGAATTCAACTTGGGTCATCAGAGAACTACAAGGATCTCCAGATTACTTGTCCAGTCCCAATGCTACTATGCCAATTTTATCGAATGAGAGCTACTTCTGATTAATGTAAAACATCAGAAGCTGCTAAAACAAATATGGGAAATATATGAATTGATATGGACACATATTCAGTCATCACAATTGAATTACAAGAATATATTTTAAAAATGAGAGATAATTGATTATTACCTTTATTTCAATGTGTAAGTTGACACTGCAAGCTGCCCACCAGCTGCACAATTTGGTGTACATCTCGTGAGTGTAACTTTCATTGGGTTTATCAAATTATCAGTCAGGCAGGCCCAAAATTTGAATTTGAGGAGGCTTATTTCGGAGAAGCTATATTTACAAAGGCAAGTAGAACAAATAGGGAAACCACTTTCATTGCTGCTTTGCGGATGTTATTATAATTTGCAATCTCAGTGAGACTCCAGAAATTTGTAGCAGATTTTCTTGATTACAACTGAAGGGCATTTGAAGGCTGACAATCTCCATTTCCAAAGTGACATTATGAAGGTTAACCAGGACACTAATTTGTTGAGAAAGTTGTCTGACAACCACTTCCCTGAAGGGGTTCGAAGTAAACATCACGCAGGACTGCAGCTACTCAAAATCATTAAATCTGTCACTGAACTCTTGGGCAAGTCTGGTCAAGAAACCATTGAATTTGTCAATGTCCAGCCACTTCATTTTCTACCAGCTTTGCACACAAAAGTAAAATGTTGAATTCAAAACTTACTGCACAAATCATTTCAGCAATTGTTTTGCTTCCCTTGCTATTCACAGTAAAGGACATTCAATTTCTGTCGTATTTGCTAAAAGTGACAAATCAAGCAGCCACTCAATGTTTGATAGTTGGGTGTGTTTTATTTCTTGATTCCACAAAAGTTTTGATTTCTTATAAAAGTAAAATAAATTGCATTTTTTCCTCTTCTAAATCAATTGGTTTCAGTGTACAGCAAAAAAAACCATACTAAGATGACAGATGAAATTACTTGAAACTTCAGTGTTGATTGTCCTTTGCAAGAATTGGATTAATAGCATGAGTCATAATGTGGTCAAGTCCCCTTATTTTGGCACAAATTGCCTGCTGAATGATACAGCAGTAGTTCAACAAAGGAGGGAAATTGGGGTCTGCTTTGCACATTGCAATGGAATTGAAATGATATCAGATACCTGTTGGTGTGTCATTGTTTCTTATCGTCACTAGCTTCTCCAATAGCACATTCTTTGTTTTTGAATAATTCTTGACCTTATTATACATATCAACTGCTCTGGTTATGGATTTCAGAGTCAAAAAAGTTGAGTTCTTCCTTAAAAACTTTAAATGAATTATTAAACAATTCAAATAAATTCTGCCACGAGCAGAATTGTTTGTATCTATCAATACAAAAAGTTGCATTCACTTAAATTCATCTCTCCAACTGCTCCATCACATTGACTGATAATGCAGATATCCTTCTTGTCATTGCTCCTAACTGAATGTCTGAATAGCAGACATAACTTCAATGTTGTTTTGAAATATTGGAATAAGGATTGAGCCTTGCCTGCTGAGTCAGATAACCCATCCTGGACGCTGGATATGATACTATCCAACGAGCTTACTGCCTTAATTTAATTTATAAAGGAAGATTCTGCCACATCCAATAATTTCTTTCTGCACCAGTTTACACCCTGGTTTTCCTGCTTCCCATAATATTTTGATTTTAAAAATATTTTGTGCTCCTATTTAACACTTGCAGAGGTATGTAGTTTCCCTCTTTTCTTTTTGGAACAGCAGTCAGCCATTGTTAAATTTATTACTTTAGTTCATTGATCTTTTGCAGACAATAGAAAGTGTTTGTGCTGCTCCCAGATTTCAGTTACTTATTAATCACAAATATTCCCCTGCGACTACTAGAGTTGTACAGTGAAGCAAAAAAAGGATATAGAGTTTGTTTTTGAAGGTTGCTTTTCTAAATGTGTTTCTAATGCTACTCAGTAATTTACCGTTCAAATGTCCTCAGCACTTAGACAGATAAAGTTCTAGCCTTAGAACAAATTATTGGCAAAAAAAATCAATAAAACAGATTTGTTGGTAAATTAATGCATTATAATTTTTTTCAACACCTTGGAGTGACATTACTATTCCTGTTAATTTCACATTGATTTCTTAAGAAGAGGAAATACCTCTTCAACTTGGCATTATGAAAGAATCGCAGGTCTTCATCGTTCACATTTTTTGTACCTTGTAACAATTCACAAACTACAATTTATTATTATACATTTAATCACTAAATATATCTCATTTAAAAAATTAGCTCAAATAAATCTTATTCCATGGCCTTACACATGAATGGGATGGCAGATGTGGTTTGCCAGTTTTCTAAGTTCCATCTTTCTGAGGCTGTTCCTCAGGCTCCTAACCATATCATAAGATCCAGATGTAAATATTGTTTTGATTATTGCTGGCTTCAGGTGGCCCTCATCAAAGAACACCTTGAAAATTGTGCCATCATCAGAAAAAGAGGGATGACCTGAACTCTTGTCATGCCTGCTGCTTCACTTGGCCTGATTGGACTCTTCTACATTAACAAATGCATATTGTATCAATCTTATGAGCTATATCTAATATATTTTGTTTATTGTAATCACACCTAGTAAAAACTCCTTCTAAGAGCACTCATCAATGCATGCTCCATTGCTTATTCACTCAGAAGACATGGGTGTAACTGGCTAGCCAGCATTTATTGCCCGATTTTAGTTCCCCTTGGGAAAGTGGTGGTGAGCTGCCTTCTTGAACTGCTACCATCCATGTGCTGTAGGTAGACCCACAATGCCCTTAGTGAGGGATTTACAAGAATGGCGATATATTTCCAAGTCAGTACAGTGGATAGTTTGGAGGGAAACTTGCAGGTTATGGATCCCCATGTATCTGCTGCTCTTGTCCTTCTAAATGGAAGTGGTTGTGGGTTCAGAAGGTGCTGTCAAAGGAACTTTTGTGAATTTCTGCATAACTAGTTGAGTGTTGTCAAAGACCATTGAAACATGTAATGTGATTTATTGGTATGAGAATATAATCTATACAAATAAATCCGGATTTTAATTTTGGTATTTGCAACAACTTAAATTTATATACAGCCTTATTAATCACATTAAAAATGAACAGAGCTAAGGTCTGCATCCCTGCCATATCTAGTTGTGAATGGGGATGAACAATGAAACAGTAAGCATGAAGAGGAGGCTCCATTAACATCCCCACCTGAGATGATGGAGAAGCCCAGAACATTTGTGCAAAAGTCAAGATTGATGAGTTTGTCAGAATTAGAGTCATAGTGTCATAGAGGTATATAGCATGGAAACAGACCCTTCGGTCCAACTCATCCATGCCGACCAGATATCCTAATCTAGTCCCATTTACCAGCACTTCACCCATATCCCTCTAAAGTCTTCCTATTCAAGTATTCATCCAGATGCCTTTTAAATATTGTAATCATATCAGCCTCCACCATTTCCTCTGGCAGCTCGTTCCATACATGCATCACCGTCTGCGTGAAAAGATTGCCCCTTAGATCCCTTTTAAATCTTGCCCCCCTCACCCTAAACCTATGCCGTCTAGTTCTGGACACCCCAAACTCAAGGAAAAGATCTTGTCTATGCCAGGTAGATGATTCATTTCAACTCCTCCTGAGGTCCCCAGCATCATGAACGCCTATCTTCAATCAATTTTATTCACTGCTCCTTATACCAAGAAATGGCTGAATGCACGGAACCCTGTAAAAGGATATAGGCCATAAAACCATTGTGGCCTGTGTACATCTGCACCTGACCCAGCTGTGCCCTTAGCCAATCTGTTTCAGTGCAGCTAGAATACTGGCATCTACCCATCAACGTGGAAAACTGCCAGCCTTCTGTGGTCCACAAAAACTAGGACAAATCCAACTGAGCCAATTACATTTGCATCAGTTTATTCTCGATTGTTGGCAAAGGGAATGAAAGAGTCATGAAAGAGTTATGTTCAAGGGGCACCTGCTCTGCAATAACCTGCTCAGTGATGCCCAGTTTGTGTTCCACCAGGACCACTCAGTTCCTGACCTCATTACAGCCATGATTCAAACATGGATAAAAGACCTAAATTGCAGAGGTAAGATGAAAGTGACACATTGACTGATTATGGCATCAAGGATCCCTAGAAAACTCACAGTCAATGGAAATCTGGGAGAAAATATTCTGCTGGTGAGAATCATACCTAGCACTGAGTAAAAATGTTGTGATTGTAAGCGCTAATCACGTCAGCCCCAGGATATCACTATAACTGTTCCTCAAGCGTCATCCCTCTATCATAAAGTCAGAAGTGGGGATGTTCCATGATGATTGTATGGCATTAACACCATTTGCAAAAGAATAATCTCCATTTGTCCAACTGGATACAGCTCTAACACAGTCAAGAAGATACCATCCAGGAGAAAGCAGTCCACTTGATTGGCATGTTCAACATCCACAATGCACAGTGAGAACAGTATATATTATCTGCAAGATGCACCAGAGTAGCTTCTTCTGACAACACCTTCTCAAACCAACCAACACTACCACCTAAAAGGTCAAGGGCAGCAGATGAATGGAAACACCACTACTTTCATGTTCCTTGCTAAGTGAGGATACGCACCATATTGATTTTGTATCAAATCACCATTTCTTCACAATTGTTACAAAATGCTGTAACTCCCTTCGTTATAGCACCACGGGAGTACCTGTACAACCAGGACTGCAGTGGTTCAAGAAGGTAGCTCACCGCCATCTTATCAAGGGTATCTAGTGATAGGCAATAAACACTGGCTCAGCCAGTGATGCCTACATTCCATGTATGAATGAAAAAGTCTCTCCAATGTTCTTCTTGCAAATGTCTAGGAAATAAAATGTGATGTGACCTCCACAAAATAAGATTAGGTTAAATAGCCAACAGTGTAATCAAAGAAGTATATTTTTAGGAGCATCATAGAAAAAGAAATAAATATTAAAATGTTACGAGGCAAAATTTTGATTCCTGTTAGGCATGACCCTGCCCCCCCCCAAATGTTGGAACAACTAAAATCAGGCATGCTCGAGAAAAAATTTTATAATTTAAAGTAATCTCATCATAAATCATCTGAAGTGATGCAAAAACCAAAATACAGCAAATACTGGAAATCTGAAGTAAAAGCAGATGCTGATAAATAAGTGCAGGTCAGAGGTAATGTGGCATTGGGAGTTTGCTGAGGCATTGCGATATCAGCCATTGGTTAGAGAACCAGAGAGAAGCGGATACTGCCTCTTTTAGAGATAGCCCACCCCCGACTTGTAGATTTCAGATCAGTGACAGGCTTTCTCCCATGTTTACAGACTGGAATGTGGGCATCTCACATGCGGAGAGCTGCTGAGAAATCAAAGGCTGACAACTATTCTGTACCTAGCAGCATGAGAGGGGTTGTGGCTACTGCCAGTACGACACACACCTGAATTCTTAGAACAAGACTGAAGCCTAGGTACAGATGATTGATGGAGCCGAGGGGCTCCGAGGCTGGGGAGGGCATGGGAGTCGTCAGCAAGGGTGGGAGGGTAAAAACAATGACTGCAGATGCTGGATCAATGGTGCTGGAAGAGCACAGCAGTTCAGGCAGCATCCGAGGAGCTTCAGCAAAATCGACGTTTCGGGCAAAAACCCTTCATCAGGAATGTAGGCAGAGAGCCTGAAGCGTGGAGAGATAAGCTAGAGGAGGGTGGGGGTGGGGAGAAAGTAGCATAGAGTACAATGAGTGAGTGGGGGAGGAGATGAAGGTGATAGGTCAGGGAGGAGAGGGTGGAGTGGATAGGTGGAAAAGGAGCGAGGCAGGTCAGACAAGTCCGGACAAGTCAAGGGGACTGGAAGTTTGAAACTAGGATGAGGTGGGGGAAGGGGAAATGAGGAAGCTGTTGAAGTCCACATTGATGCCCTGGGGTTGAAGTGTTCCGAGGCGGAAAATGAGGCGTTCTTCCTCCAGGCGTCTGGTGGTGAGGGACCGGTGGTGAAGGACGCCCAGGACCTCCACGTTCTCGGCAGAGAGGGAAGGGGAGTTGAAATGTTGGGCCACGGGGCGGTTTGGTTGATTGGTGCGGGTGTCTCGGAGATGTTCCCTAAAGCGCTCTGCTAGGAGGCGCCCAGTCTCCCCAATGTAGAGGAGACCGCATCGGGAGCAACGGATACAATAAATGATATTAGTGGATGTGCAGGTAAAATTTTGATGGATATGGAAGGCTCCTTTAGGGCCTTGGATAGAGGTGAGGGAGGAGGTGTGGGCACAGGTTTTACAGTTCCTGCGGTGGCAGGGGAAAGTGCCAGGATGGGAGGGTGGGTCGTAGGGGGGCGTGGACCTGACCAGGTAGTCATGGAGGGAACGGTCTTTGCGGAAGGTGGAAAGGGGTGGGGAGGGAAATATATCCCTGGTGGTGGGGTCTTTTTGGAGGTGGCGGAAATGTCAGCGGATGATTTGGTTTATGCGGAGGTTTGTAGGGTGGAAGGTGAGCACCAGGGGCGTTCTGTCCTTGTTACGGTTGGAGGGGTGGGGTCTGAGGGCGGAGGTGCGGGATGTGGACGAGATGCGTTGGAGGGCATCTTTAACCACGTGGGAAGGGAAATTGCGGTCTCTAAAGATGGAGGCCATCTGGTGTGTTCTGTGGTGGAACTGGTCCTTCTGGGAGCAGATAAGGTGGAGGCGGAGGAATTGGGAATACGGGATGGCATTTTTGCAAGAGATAGGGTGGGAAGAGGTGTAATCCAGGTAGCTGTGGGAGTCGGTGGGTTTGTAAAAAATGTCAGTGTCAAGTCGGTCGTCACTAATGGAGATGGAGAGGTCTAGGAAGGGGAGGGAGGTGTCAGAGATGGTCCAGGTAAATTTAAGGTCAGGGTGGAATGTGTTGGTGAAGTTGATGAATTGCTCAACCTCCTCGCGGGAGCACGAGGTGGCGTCAATGCAGTCATCAATGTAGCGGAGGAAGAGGTGGGGAGTGGTGCCGGTGTAATTATGGAAGATCAACTGTTCTACGTAGCCAACAAAGAGACAGGCATAGCTGGGGCCCATACGTATGCCCATGGCTACCCCTTTGGTCTGGAGGAAGTGGGAGGATTCAAAGGAGAAATTGTTAAGGGTGAGGACCAGTTCGGCCAAACGAATGAGAGTGTCAGTGGAAGGGTACTGTTGGGGAGGTCTGGAGAGGAAAAGAACGGAGGGCTTGGAGGCCCTGGTCATGGCGGATGGAGGTGTAGAGGGATTGGATATCCATGGTGAAGATGAGGCGTTGGGGGCCGGGGAAACCGAAGTCTTGGAGGAGGTGGAGGGTGTGGGTGGTGTCTCGAACATATGTGGGGTGTTCCTGGACTAGGGGGGATAGGACAGTGTCGAGGTAGGTAGAGATATGTTCAGTGGGGCAGGAGCATGCTGAGACAATGGGTCGGCCAGGGTGGTCAGGCTTGTGGATCTTGGGAAGGAGGTAGAACCGGGCAGTGCGGGGTTCCCGGACTATAAGGTTGGAAGCTGTGGGTGGGAGACCTCCTGAGGTGATGAGGTTCTGTATGGTCTGGGAGATGATGGTTTGGTGATGGGGGGTGGGGTCATGGTCGAGTGGGCAGTAGGAAGAGGTGTCCTCGAGTTGGCGTTTGGCTTCAGCGGTGTAGAGGTCAGTGCGCCAGACTACCACTGCGCCCCCTTTATCCGCTGGCTTGATGGTGAGGTTGGGATTAGAGCAGAGGGATTAGAGGGTTGTGAGGGTGAGAGGTTGGAGTGGGGGAGGGGGGTAGACAGGTTGAGGCGGTTAATGTCCCGGCGGCAGTTGGAAATGAAGAGGTCAAGGGCAGGTAATAGGCCAGCGCGGGGTGTCCAGGTGGATGCAGTGTGTTGGAGGTGGGCGAAGGGGTCCTCGGAAGGTGGGTGGGGGTCCTGATTGTGAAAGTAAGCTCGGAGGCGGAGGTGATGGAAGAAGTGTTCGATGTCACGCCGTGTATTAAATTCATTGATGTGTGGACGGAGGGGGATGAATGTGAGTCCTTTGCTGAGGACTGATCGTTCGTCCTCAGTGAGTGGGAGGTCCGGGGGGATGGTGAAAACTCGGCAGGGCTGGGAGCTGGGATCTGGTGTGGGTGTGGAGCTGGGAGTGGGGTCGGAGCCAGTACCTGGAGTGGGTGTGATGGTGGGGGGAATGGGGGTGGAGGCATGAGCAGGGGTAGTGCTCCCCTCGGGGTTCTGGGGGGTGGGGATAGTGACAGTGGGGTCTATGGGGGGCGTGTCAGCAGAATGCAGGTGAGTGGCGTTGGTGGGGGCGGAAGTGGGGGCAGACACGGCAGTAGGGGTGGCGGAAGTCACTGAGCATGTGGCATCGGCAATGATGTGAGGGCCGGAAGTGGCTGTGGGAGTGGCCATTTTGGGGGCGGAAGTGACATCATCAATCAGCGTGGGGGTGGTAGCTGCATCAGCTACATGGCTAATGGCGTTTCCGAGGCCAGGGGAATCTTCTGGAATGTTTGAGGAGCGCTGGTTATGGAGGTGGGTGGATAAAAGTTTGTTGTACTTACAGTTTTTGATGTTTGAGATGGAATTGAAATACTGTTTGTTAAGAGTATGGATTCTCCTGAGGATGTAGTACAGAGTGGGTCCTTTGCAATTCTGAGAGAGTGTGGCCCTCAGCTGAGGCAGGGCAGACTGTAGAGAGGTTAGGTGCCGGTGCATTGCTGCAAGCGTGGAGCGGAGGATGTTGAAGGAGAACTGTTGCTGGTGTTTTTGAATCTGAAGTCTGTACTGTTTGTCCTGTTCGGGTCCGAATGCTGCCGGTTTAAAGGCGGTCCGGAGTCCGTGTGGGATGAGTTGGTTACGGAGGCAGGCACTGAGGAAGCAGATGTGGCTGTGGTAGCGAGTTTGTTTCACGACATGGTTGAAGAGCTTCAGGGCAGAGGAAATGACCTGGGAGTTGCAGTGGGAGAGGAACTCCCTGAGATTCTTGTAGAGAGAGGAGGAAAACTTCTTCAAGGCAGGCATCCTTACAAGAGGATTCGCAGTAGGGTTAAAATCAACAAGGTAAAAACAATGACTGCAGATGCTGGAAACCAGATTCTGGATCAATGGTGCTGGAAGAGCACAGCAGTTCAGGCAGTATCCGAGGAGCTTCAGCAAAATCGACGTTTCGGGCAAAAGCCCTTCATCAGGAATAAAGGCCTGAAGCGTGGAGAGATAAGCTAGGGGAGGGTGGGGGTGGGGAGAGAGTAGCATAGAGTACAATGGGTGAGTGGGGGAGGAGATGAAGGTGACAGGTCAGGGAGGAGAGGGTGGAGTGGATAGGTGGAAAAGGAGCGAGGCAGGTCGGACAAGTCCGGACAAGTCAAGGGGACAGTGCTGAGCTGGAAGTTTGAAACTAGGATGAGGTGGGGGAAGGGGAAATGAGGAAGCTGTTGAAGTCCACATTGATGCCCTGGGGTTGAAGTGTTCCGAGGCGGAAGATGAGGCGTTCTTCCTCCAGGCGTCTGGTGGTGAGGGAGCGGCGGTGAAGGAGGCCCAGGACCTCCATGTCCTCGGCAGAGTGGGAAGGGGGGTTGAAATGTTGGGCCACGGGGCGGTTTGGTTGATTGGTGCGGGTGTCTCGGAGATGTTCCCTAAAGCGCTCTGCTAGGAGGTGCCCAGTCTCCCCAATGTAGAGGAGACCGCATCGGGAGCAACGGATACAATAAATGATATTAGTGGATGTGCAGGTAAAATTTTGATGGATATGGAAGGCTCCTTTAGGGCCTTGGATAGAGGTGAGGGTGGAGGTGTGGGCACAGGTTTTACAGTTCCTGCGGTGGCAGGGGAAAGTGCCAGGATGGGAGGGTGGGTCGTAGGGGGGCGTGGACCTGACCAGGTAGTCACGGAGGGAACGGTCTTTGCGGAAGGCGGAAAGGGGTGGGGAGAGAAATATATCCCTGGTGGTGGGGTCTTTTTGGAGGTGGCGGAAATGTCGGCGGATGATTTGGTTTATGCGGAGGTTTGTAGGGTGGAAGGTGAGCACCAGGGGCGTTCTGTCGGGTGGCATTCAATGAGACCATCCCACCCCTTTCCCATGCAGGGTGCCCCTGAGTGCCTTTGACTGAATGACACTGCAACAGTCAGCAAGCACACCAGCATTTGCTGTCATATTGCCTGCATGGTTAGAGCCCTGCCTGTGACACAGGTAGTACCAGCAGCAGCAGGATGCCATTAAGTGGTTGTTAATTGTTACCTTCTCTGTAAATTATGTCAGACTGCTGAGTATTTTTTTTTGAGTATTTCCAGCATTTATTTTTCTTTTTTAATCAGAGGCAAATCATTTTTGAAGGAGAAACAAGTAAAGCTACAGAATAAACAAGCATGGATGTACTGCTTTAAATCAGAGAATGCGGGCCTGCCCATCCCAAAGTTGTAAAACTGGTTTTATAAGTCATGAAGGTTTGAATGTTATTTGTTATATAGTCTTGACTAGTGTACAATTGTTTATAATACACAATGATATGGGTCAATTTTAACCCATCCCAGTTGGTGGGAATAGTGTGGGAGTTGATAAAATTATGTAAGTTGACTTCAAAAACTGATTTAAGCTGTTTCCATTTCTTCTCATCAACAATTTATCTTCCTTTTCTTTGAAGACACAGTGACTTCCACTGCAGCTGGGTGGGGCTTAAAGGAAGTAATTATGTAATTGGTTCCAACCATGCAATCTTTAGTACAACTCAAGTTGAGGCCTATTTGAATATCTACCAGATACCCAGAGGAAGGCAAGAGAGCAGTGGAAAAATGTTCAGTTAGTTTCTTAACTTTTGGAATACTTTCTTGGGAACCAAGAGGTCCAAGCCCTTTAGGAATCTTTCAGCTTCACTTGCTTTCTGATGGTAGCATGTCTTATATAGGGCCCCTTGGGCCACCCATTCCAGCCCCATCCCCTGCATTAACATCTCTCCAACAACCATCTGGTGGGAAACAGATAGGCAAACTGGTCTTTATACACGAAAAGTTTATAGGAAAATTTGATAGCGATGTTGAAACTCATAAAGAATTATGATAGAATAAATATGATAAAACTATGGGGTAAAAACAATGACTGCAGATGCTGGAAACCAGATTCTGGATCAGTGGTGCTGGAAGAGCACAGCAATTCAGGCAGCATCCGACGAGCCGCAAAATCGACGTTTCGGGCAAAAGCCCTTCATCAGGAATTAAAACTATATCTAGTCTCAAAAGAATTAACAAAAGGACTCGGGCTTATGGTAATTGGTTAAAATAAAGTAAAATTGACAAGAGAAAAAAAATGTTTTGAAATCCCATGTTTGCCTTAAAATCATTCCAAGCCTTCACTCCTCATTACCTTTGTAATATCTTCCAGTTCCTCAAATGTCCAACATTTACATTGATATAATTCTGAATTCTTGAGCAACCCTAATATTTATTGTTTCTGCTTTGGTGGTTATGCTTTCATCTGGCTAGACTGTGAGCCGTGGAACTCACTTTGGGCTGAATCTTATAGGTTTTGACTCCATGCAAGTCATGTCGTATTTGGTGGAGTGATACTCACTGTAAGGCTTAGCTAGTTATCTTGCTGTATCTCATCAAATTTGCTGCATTAATTGTTCATTGCTGCCTAATGGCAAGTATCATGTCCAATTTCTGCCCCATCTTGCCAAGCACTGTGTCCATACTAACCCTCCACCCATTGGACATCTGCTCTAAGATCAACATCCCTTCTCTACACCTTCTCTAAAAGCCCACTGAACACCTGGAGGAGCATTATATTTGCCCTGTTCACCATCAGGGACTTTGGACAGATGCTGAGAAGGGGAAGCTAGCACTGTGGTTCTCCAACAGGGATATAGAATCTCTGGATGAAGGAATGGTGTGTAGGAGGATTGTACTCTTCCTGGAGGACTGGCAGTGGAAACTGCATCAGCACACCTCGCCAGCCTGCTCCGCTCCCAGACCAGTGCTGTCTTGAGGATAGGAAGGTCCAGGCTGCAGTGCCACAAGAAGGTGAATGACCTTCTAAGTTCCACAAAGCTAATTGCCATATTTGTTCTCTGCAACATCAACTCACTTAGTCTGTGCCATAGCACTCACTTCTCACCAGAGCTCATGCTCTGATATCCCCTATGTTGCATACAATACCGTGCTTCACTCACTCCTGTTAGCCCCATCCTCCCACAACATTAACTACACACTCCCCCTGAACTGCCTTCCTGCTCACTCAGAACACCCCAATACCTGTCCTCCACATACACTACACATCGTGTCACCCATTTACACCTTACTCATTCGTCCCCTTTATGGAGAAAACATCCCTAACAGGGCAGAATTATGTTGTATCGGTGGAGTGGTGCCCAAGATCAGTGTCCTCACCTAGTATGAGGAGAGGGCCCTTGCGCTCTCCGGAGAGGAGAGGCACCATTCCTGCAGGAATGTGAGTGAGGACCCCTTGTCATTGCACATTAATCAGGCAGTCAGTGTCATTCATCAGGCACTGCAAGCTTGCCTCTTGTGCCTTAAAGGTGCAGTCAGTGTCCTGAGTACATTAGTAGAGAGCTGGCCATCCCCCCAGCGGGCATGTCATTGACCTCTGCAAACAATAGTTTCCAGATCCCAGAGGAAGCATCAGCAAGGCTGGAAGCTCTGATCCCAAAATGGTGATAAGGTCGACGCAAAGTGAGTGTAGAACAGGAGGCTGCTGGGGACCTCACACTGCCTGCTGCTTAGAAAGGAAAAGGATAAAAGGCTGTTGGAAACCAAGAACAGGTTCACCACAAGACAGGAGAATACCCATAATCATGGCAATCAGGAACATCATAGAAATGCAAAAGGAGGACCAGGAGTGGCAGATGGGTACAGGTCATAATGGCTGTCATGACTGAAAAGATGGAGTGATGCATCCAGTCCTGTGACTCACTGGCCATCTTTGCTCAGGAGGTGCAGCAATGTAGCCAGTCCTGTGAATTTCTGACCTTGGTGGCTGCCATGGAGAGACAGTCCCAGAACCATCAGGTGAAGATGGCGAGTCAAGCAGACCTGCACTCCATTGCCACAGGCTATGGTCAACAGGACCGAAGGCAAGGTGAGAGTGGGCCTGGGAGATAGAGCAGTGCCAAAAGGATCTGGCCCGAAGAGGAATCATACGCAGGCCCATTCAGATATAGCTTGGCCTTCCAACTCCTTGCTGCTTGTTCTTTTCCAAATCTTGGAGTTTTGGGCTATAAGGGGTAACATTGCCACCGGCATGTCTGTCTCAGCCAGACACAAATGACTCTTAGTCCCCTTGACCAAACCTCCCTCCAGGGTCAATGGTGTCCAATAGGGGACAGGTTATCACCATCAACACCATCAACACCCCCCCCCTCCCCCCACCTCCCCCCGAACATCTACAAAACAGGGAAGAGCAGTGAGGGGCAGCTGGTGGGAGTGGAAGGGGTAGACACACTAATGCACATGGGGCCCACAGCTGACAGTTATGTTCTGATAATAAACATTTGTTTTTCACTATTCCTGAGGTTGTGTCTGTGTTGTGTCCAGATGCTATATTGTGCCCTATGACATCACTCTGGGCAGGAACAAAGTAGTTGGTGGTCTTGGATGGCCATCAGTTACTTTGTAAGGGAAGAAGGTTTCAAAGCATGTACATGGCATTGACTCAATCCAACACCTTATGTTCCTAACCTTCAACATCACCCATGATTCAGTTGGATATATACGCAGGAGTGTAAATCTCAAAATTTTTTAGCAATGAAGGAACGTCAAATGGTGAGTACCGTGGAGAGGAATGTGCGGAGGGTGATGTTTCCACTGTACTTCTGAATTGCAGAAGTTGTCATAAAATAAAAGCAAAATAATGCAGATAAAGGAAATATGAGGCAAGAAACTGGAAAGGGCTGGAAAGGTCTGGCAGCATCTGTGAAAAGAGAAAAGGAGTTAATGTTTTGAGGTCAGTATGACTTTTGTTTGGCAGTTTGGATTCAGCACACCATCACCTTCTGTTTTTACAACTAACAGGGAGACATAGGTCTATGCAGGGTAGTGCCAATAGTTGTAGTGGGTTTGGAAGGTAATGTCTAAAGTGCCTTGGTGAATTTCTGAATTGCGTTTTGGTACACGTTGCTGTGAAGGAGTGCAACTTTCAGTGTGGTGCCCAATCAAGAGAACTGCTTTGTACTTGATAGCATCAAGGTTCCTGGGTATTGTTGGACCTGAACCTATCTAGACAAATAGTGAGTCTTCCTGTGCCTTATAGGTGTTTAACAGGCTTTTGCTCTTGCCACCACAATATTAAAGAGGCTAGTCCAGTTCAGTTTTCAGTCAGTGGTAATCCCAGGCTATTGAGAGTGACGATTAGGTAATGTAAATGTCATTAACGTTGGATTCATTTCGTGGAGATGACCAATGCCTTACACTTGTGTGATTTAAATATAACTTGTGATTTGTCAGCCTAAGCTTGAATATTGTCTGGGTCTTGTTATATTTGTTGATGAAATGCTTCAGTAGCTGAGGATATGTAAATGGTGCTGAACATTGTGCAATCATCAGCGAAGATCCCTACTTCAAATTTTATGGTAAAGCAATGGAAGATCAAAGATGATTGGGCATGAGGAACTTCAGGAAGTCCTGGAACTAATGTGATAACCTCCATTCACCACAACCATTTCCCTTTATGCTGACCTTACTCCAACCAGCAAAGACAGTTCCCTTGATTCCCATTAGTTCTAGTTTTGCTAGGAGACCTTAATGCCATCATCATTCCTGATGAAGAGATTATGCTCAAAACATTGACTCTCCTGCACCTCAGATGCTGCCTAATCTGCTGTGTTTTCCCAATGCCATTCTTTTGACTATGATCTCCAGCATCTACTTTCTCCCACCTTAATGCCATGTTTGTCCAAATGCAGCTTTGATGTCACTCTCACCTCACGTCGAGATTTCAGGTCTTTAGTCCATATTTGAACCAAGGCTGTAATGAGGTAAGGGGTTGAGTGCCAAAATGGAATCCAAATCAAAGTGCCAGTAAGCAGGTTATTGCTAAGAAAGTGTGACTTAATAGCACTGTTGATGACACCTTCCATCATTTTACTGATGATCAAGAGTAAATAAATAGGGTAGTAATTGGCCAGGTGGGCCAGCAGGTTCTGAAGCACAAGTCTTTATGATTTATTACTTACAGTGTGGAAACAGGCCCTACGGCCCAACAATTCTACACCAACCCTCCGAAGAGCAACCCACCTCGACCCATTCCCCTACACCTAACACTGTGGGCAATTTAGCATGGTCAATTCACCTAACCTGCACATCTTTGGACTGTGGGAGCAAACCGGAGGAAACCCATACAGACACAGGAAGAATGTGCAAAATCCACACGGACAGTTGCCCGAGGCAGGAATTGAACTCGGATCTCTGACGCTGTGAGGCAGCAGTGCTAACCACTGTGCCACTGTGCCGCCCAAGTCAACACTATTGCTACATTATTATTGGAGCCTGTAACATTTGCAGTACCCCCTGCCGCCATCCATTTCATGCTATAATGTGAAATGAATCAAATTAGCTGACGGCTAGCTCCTGAAATTTGGAGACTTCTGGAGGAGGCTGAGATGTTTCATCCACTCTGCACTTTTCCAGCTGAAGGTTGTTAGCAAATCTTCAGCCATCTCTTTCGTACTGATGTGTTGAGCTTGCTCAGCATTGAGCAAGGGATACTTGTAGATCCTCCTTCTCCTGTCATTGAAATAGTTGTGGCTTGAAGTAATTAAGCCCTGGACAAATGTTTCTTCCTTTAAGACACTCTGTAAAACGTTGCACTTTAATCAAGCTTTTGACCATCTGCTGCAAAGTCTATTGACACGACTCAATCTCATATGTTATTTTCTAAAGCTCTTGTGAAGTTATTTGAGACATTTTATTGCATCAGAGGCATTACATAATATGAAATGCTGCTTTGATCTGGCATGTACTTCCTGATTGAGAGATCGAAGCTGATTCAAAAATTACTCTCAAATGGAAATTGAATTCATTCTTAAAGAAAATAATTACTGGGTTATGGCGAAAAAAAAGGAACATGTGACTAATTGGATAGCTCAAGCTCAATAAGAGAAGTTGCTCCTTCTGTGTCATAACATTTATGACCCGATAATTAGATAGTATTTATTAAAAGTAGCTGGCCTCCCTCTATACTGATCCTCCAGTTGTATCATCCATTTCTGTCCCATCTATACGCTGCTCTCATTGCAAGTTAAAATTGAACCTACACTTCAAAAGAATATTGCAAGTTTAAATCATTTTATTCTTCAGAGTTGAAGATAATTAGAACATGTTTCCAATATTTCTATTAAACAGACACAGAATGCACTTTGCGAGGGGATTTCAAAGCCTATCCCTAAGACTGGCACAGTGATCTTGTTATTGACTGAGCTTGACAAAGACCTAAAGGGTACAGCTGCCTAACTGCAGCAGGTAGTGGAAGAACCAACAAGAGTGAAAAGCTGACTTCACTTCATCCTTACAAATCCACCTGATGCAGGGGCTGAGGTTACCATGAAGGTCCCTCCTTCTCAACCCCTGCCCTAGCCTGAGGTGTAGTGACCTTCAGGCTAACCTTACTCCAGTCATCTCTCTCTCTCAGTAATGACCCTATGGTCCTCCGGGATAAAAGTGACTTTACCTTTATCTTTATTGCGTAGAAGCAAATCATTTGGTCCATTGAGCAAGAACAATCTAGTTAGTTCTATTATCCCACCCTTTCCATGGAACACTATTTTTTGTGCCATTGAAGGAAATTCCCTTTGGAAAACCATAACTGAAACTGCCCCCACCTAAATTAAAGGGAGCACATTCCAGAATGCAACCATTCTCTGAGTCAAGAAGTTTCCTTCATGTTGCATTTGGTTATTCTGCCACTCACAAGGATCAGTGATGGATCCAATGCTTTTTGTCATTTATACAAACGATTTGGAGGTGAATATAGGAGGCATGGTTAGTAAGTTTGCAGCTAACACTAACATTGGTAGTGTAGTGAACAGTGAAGAAAGGTATCTGAGAGTACAACAGAAATTTGATCAGATAGACCAATGGGCCGATGACTGGCAGATGGAGTTTAATTTTTAAATTGTGAGCCATTGCATTTTGGTATTTTGGTAAGGCAAATCAGGGCAGGATTTATACAGTTAATGATAGGGCCCTGGGACGTGTTGCTGAACAAAGAGACCCAGGCGTTCAGGTGCATAATTCCTTGAAGGTGGAGTCACAAGTAGATAGCGTAGTGAAGAAGGTGTTTAGCACACCTGCTTTCATTGGTCAGAACATTGAGTATAGGAGTTACAACATTATATAGCAGTTGTATAGCTCATTGGTGAGGCTACATTTAGAACACCGCGTACAATTCTGATTGCCCTTCTATAGGAAGGATATTGTTAAACATGAGAGGGCACAGGAAAGATTTATAAGGTTGTTGCCAGGATTGGAGGGTTGGAGCTATTGGGAGAGGCTGAATAGGCTGGGGTTATCTTCCCTGGAGCATCAGAGGATGAGAGGTGACCACGTAGAGGTTTATAAAATCATGACGGGCATGGATAGGGTGAGTAGCCACGGACTTTTACATAGTTTGGTGGAGTCTAAAACCGAGGGTGTAGGTTTAAATTGAGAGGGGAAAGATTTAAAAAGGATTTGAGGGGTAACATTTTCACATGGTGCATGCATGAGCTGCCAAAGAAACTGGTGAGGCAGGTACAATTACAACATTTAGAAGTTAAAAATCACACAAATACCAGGTTATATTCCAACAGGTTTATTTGGAAGCATTAGCTTTCGGAGCGCTGCTCACTCCGAAAGCAAGTGCTTCCAAATAAACTTGTTGGACTATAATCTACTGTTGTGTGATTTTTTTAACTTAGTCTATCCCAGTCCAACAGTGGCCCCTCTGCATCATAACATTTAAAAGCCATCTGGATGGGTATTTGAACAGAAAGGGTTAGAGGGATATGGGCCAAATACTGGTAACTGGGAATAGGTCAGATTGGGATGTCTGGTCAGCGCTGACGAGATGGGCTAAAGGGTCTGTTTTCATGCTGTATGACTCGCAGCTGGATTGGCGGGTGGACTTCTTGCTAGAACAAGGCAAGAGGAAATTGCACCTGTTAAATGGTCCAATTAATTGTGACTTCACCAGTCTTTTTAATGTTGTTTTAAGGGATGCAGGGGAACAGTGAGACTTTACCAGCTATAACAGTGTGGAGGCTTTGTGGGAGGTTTGTGTCGGTTGCAGGTGACAGCCATTGTGGTAAATTGTGTGGCTTGGTCAAGTAGATGATACTGTATAGACTTTGGCTACTTTGTTGAGCAGCAGAGGCAATCTCATTGAGCTGTGATGGCAGAGGATCTGAATGCATAGGAAACAGTAGAGAGCCACTGCCTCAGATGTTGAAGAAGATAATAGCATTGATTTTTTTTATATCTGAGGAGATCATTTAGAGATTTTTTGTGATTCAGGCTGGAGGAAGACATAGATTGCCCTTGGGTCAGTGTTAGGAGCTTTGCTTTTCCAGATTTCAATTACCTAGACTTGGAAGTGCTGTGCTCAATTTGAAAATTTGCAGATGATCATAAAACTTTGAAGTGTTCTTAACTGTCAGCAGGACAGGATAAACTTCAAGAGGTCGTAGATAGGTTGGTGGTATAAGTGGATAAGACATGGACTAAATTGAATGCAAAGAAGTGGGAAGAGATTCACTTTTGGAGAGACATTAGAGAACATTAGAGAGGTGCAGGAGCTGATGGACCTGGGAATTAGCTTCTCCTCTGTACTATGTAGTGTTCCTGCTTAACTGTCTTCAAAAACCAGGCAATGACTCAAGGAACCTTGCCCCCATCTATTATTGTTAAGTAATTCAGTTATTGTTCCACAGAGGTGGCAATTGTGCGCACCTCTGGCATCCACTGGGCTATCTTGCCTTAAGGGTTGTCATTCTTTCAGTGGAGGGTACCAAATGTGTGCACACCAGAGTTGTGGATACACATATGATTTGGATTGACTCCTCCATTACAAAACTTCTACCAAATGTTTAAACACGTCACACTGCAATCCAGATGTGCCACCTAATGACTCCAGAGGTTGGTCCTCAGCCTGAAGCTGAGTATCATTGGGCTCTCCCACAATCACCAAAGTATGATGGCCTCATCTGTCACTGCCTCCACCAGCTGCATCTGTGCTGTGTTCAACAGATTGCGACCTCATTGCTAAGCAGGCATGACTACCCAGTGGCATAATAGAATCCTTGCTAATGGGAAGTATAGGGGAATTATGTGACGGGGCAGCCTTTGAAGTCTCCTTGTCCTCCTGCTCAGAGGTGGAGTGCTGTCACATAGGCTCAGCAGCTGGCTGATCTTGCTAATGGTCTGTAAGAGAGAGAAGAATAATGAGAGAGCAATGTACTTTCCAACATTTCCTTCTGACTACTCACCATCTGAGGATGTATGTGGCCAATGATGGAAACATGGGTACTAGGTTTTGTAACTGTCGCATCCGTTATTCTTCATCTCATTCCCTCAGGGCTTCATATCATATTGCCTTGTCTGCCTCTATTTCTCTGTACTATGCAGTGTATATTGTCTCTGATTCTTGGTCATTTCGTTCCATTGTGTCCACTCTTCTGTTCTAAGTACATAAATTCCCATTGTGACTCACCAATTGAACACACACAGTCATGTAACATGAATGCCAATGGTAAAAAACTGTCCATCAACCATCAGGAGTAGAAAATTCTGAAGTTTCACAATCCTTCAAGTGAATAAATTACTCCTCATCCCAGTCGGAAAAGAATTGATTGTCATACTGAGAATGTGCCCTGTTCCCCAGCCAACATAAATAAACTCTTACAACCTACCCTGTCAAGCACATTCAGAACCTTGTGTGTTTCAATTAGATGGCCTTTCACATGTTTCAATGAGATTGCTTCTCAGTCACTTAAACTCCCAAAAATCTACACCTGAAGTACCACTCGGGAGTGATCAATGAATTGTGAAGTGGACCTTGATCTGCCTTCAGACATTACAGTGAATTTTGTTTTTGCCACATCTTGTTCACTGCATGGACAGGTACTGCTAGCTGCCTTCTACAGATAACGTCAGTATGCTCTAAGCCAAAACAGCTTTCAACTTGCATCACCTAACAGGCTGTCTCCCTTATCTGCAGATCATTAATTGACCGGCTCTGATAATATCACAACCATAACACCACTGTCTGCACTTCCAGCTCTATTGCCTGCCTCCAAGCTCAGCATCAGTATTTGGCTGCTATCAGTAAAATCTTGACCTTACTATATATATTTAATATTTGTAAAGACAAGAATCCCATGTCCATTTTTAACCACTTATTCATCTAGCCACAAATTTCAACAATTTGTGCTCAACTGTTCTTCAAGTTATTTCCCTTATTTAACACTGCATGTTCTCATTCTTCTTATGAAAATGTATCACTTCACCCTTCTCTATTCTAAAGTTCATATGCTTGCCGATTCCATCTATCTATCTGGGCCTTTTTGGGTCTGGGTCGGTTGCACTTCGGCAGGTCGGTGTGGACTTGTTGGGCCGAAGGGCCTGTTTCCACACTGTAAGTAATCTAATCTAATCAAAAACAGTGGGGGCCAATATTGAATATTTTCAACAAGGCATAACATATAGTTCTTAGGGCTAAAGGATCAAAAGAAATGGGAGAAAGTGGGAACAGGACATTGAGTTGGATGATCGGCCATGATCATTTTGAATGGCAGAGTAGGCATGAAGGACCGAATGGCCTACTCCTGCAACTATTTCCTATGCTTCTATATTTCTCTCTATTTCTTAACACTTTGTAAATTTCATTCTCTTACTAGTACTGTCCTTTCTGTCAATCAGTTTGAACTTTTTTGATAAACCTATTATATATCAAAGTACCAGCGGTTTTAGTAGCATCCAATCGTCAAATTCATCTTACACTCAAGTTACTTAAACATAATTTGCCTTTAACAAATCCATATTGGCTTTCCTTAATTGATCTATACTTTAGCACTGATTCTACATGAGCAGCTGGGAATTCTGCAGTGAGTAAATTACTTCCTAAATTCCCAAAGCTTCTCCTCTATCTCCAAGGTGTAAGACAAGAAAGTGATAGAATATTTCCCACTGGTATCAATGAGTGCAGCTGCAACAACACTCAGGAGGAAAATGATACCATTCAGGACAAAGCAGCACATTTCTTTGACACCACATCCTCCACATTAAACATTAATCCCCTCCATCATTATACAGTATGAGTTACAAGAAGTACAAGTGCAATTCACCAAGGCTCCTTCAAGAGCACTTTCCAAACCAGTGAATCCTACTGTCTAAATGAACTAGAGCAGCATGCTCATGAGAACACCAACCATTAGAGTCACACCATCCTGACTTGAAAATATAGAGCCATTTGTTGCCTGTTGCTGGTCAAAATCTTAGGATTCCCTTCCTATCTACACAGTGAGTATTTCCTCACCACAAGAACTCTAGTAATTAAAGAAGACAGCTCAACACCACCTTCTCATAGGGCAATTAGGGATGGACAATAAATGCTAGCTTGTGCTGTGATACTAATAGGTTATATATGAATAAAAATTTACAAATAAATATAGTTATTATGAATGGAAGCCAGATACTAATTCTCAGCAATGTAGTACAAAATAAAAAAACTCAAATAGCGCAGAAACCAATCCTTTATATCATGCTTGCACACTGTCAACTGATCACCTGCATCTAACAACCATCCTACTGGATTAAAACTGTGTTTAAAATCTGTTAAGAAATGATTTTCTTTCACCTGTGCACATTGGAAAGAAGTATAGTAAGACATATCTAGAAAATAAAATGACATATTAACCAACAAAACATTAAATATATTTTTACTGCTCAACATACTCCAGTCTTTACTTGAAAAGATCTGTTTGTCCAGTAGAGTTTAAACTAAAATCAACTTAAAGATGCACAGTTCATTCCAGACCAAGCAGAATTTACAGAACTATATTTTACTCTACATTGAATGATAGATATAGATTGTTTTAATTCATTTATGTGATGTGGGTCCTCGAGAAGTTAGTGATGAGTTAACTTCTTGAACTATTGCAGTCCTTGAGGTGTCAGTACATTCACAGTACTGTTAGGAAAGGAGTTAGTGAAATTTGACCCAACAACAGTGAAGGAATGGTAATATAATTCCAATTTAGGATGGTGTGTTACAAGGTTCCTCTTAGAGGGAGCTTGTGCTGCCTTGTGTTCCCTTGTGCCTGCTTGACGTTCTCAGTAATAGAGGTTGTGAGTTTGGGAAGTTGCTGTCAGTGCATCTTGTAGATCGGTGGTGAAGAGATGAATGTGGAATTTGGTGGATGGGATGTCAATTAAGTGGGTTGCTTTGTCCTGGAAGGTGTAAAGATTCTTGAATGTTGTTGGAGCTGTACCTAGCTCTGAAGAAGACATACTGGACTTGAAATATTAACTTTGCTTCTCTTTCCACAGGTAATACAAATTAAGCCTCTTTTCTCTAGAATTTAGCATGTTAAAGGGTGATCTGACTGAAGTCTTCAAAATATTAAAGCGGAAAACAGGTTAGATAAAGATAAACATTACCACTGGGTGGAGATTCAAGATCTATAAGACCACAAGACCATAAGAAATAGGAGTAGAAATCAGGCCATTCAGCCCATCGAAACTGCTCTGCCATTCAATCATGGCCGATAAGTTGCTCAACCACCCTTCTCCCGCTTTCTCCCCGCAACGCTTGATATCCTTGATACTCAAGAACCTATCTTAGTCATAATTGCAAGTAAACTCTAATAATATGCTCATTTTAGCTTGTCTTCTACCAAGGCCACTCAGTGCCTGATATCATTATAGCTTTGCTTCCAACATTGACAAAAGGGCTGAATTCCAGTGGTAAGGTAAATATGGCATCAAGGATCTGTGCTATCCAGGGGGCATAGTCTGTGAATTAATGCTATACAGTTCAAGAGAGATGTTAGAAAGCACTTTGACACACAAAGGATGGGAGATGTTTGGAAATCTGTTCTATAAATGGCAGTGGATACAGGATCAGTTGTTAATTTTAAATCTGAGATTGACAATTTTTTGTTAAGGAAACATATTAAGGGATATGAGCCAAAGTTTAGGCAACAGATTTGCCATTATTTCATTGAATGATGGAACAAGCTTGAGGGGTTGCTCCTATTTCAATGTTCCTGTGCCCTTAGATGCAGACTGTCCTGCTGAGTGTGCTCAAGATTCTCTGTGCTTGTTTCAGATTTCCAGCACCTGCAATATTTTGCTTTTATTGGAGCTGTGTTGACCCGAAGAGTATTCCATAACACTTCTGAATTGTGCATTATAGGCAATGGACAGTCTTTGAGGAGTTAGGAGATGAGTTACAAGTCATAGAATTCTAAACCTCTGACCTGCTGTTGTAGACACAGAACTTATAAGGGTGATCTAGTTCAGTTTCTGCTTAATGTTGACACTCAGGATTATGTTAGTGAGGGATTCAGTGACAGCATTGCCATTGAATGTCAAGGGGAAATGGTTAGATTCTGTCTTGTTTGAAATGGCCACTGCCTGAAACTTGTATGGCACAAGTGTAACTGTCCACATGTCAATCCAAGCCTGAGATATCATCCAGGTCTTGTTGCATTTGGGCATGGATTCAGGATCTGAAGAGCTGCAAATGGTACGAAATATTGTGCAGTCATAAGTTAATATCACCCTTCTGACCTGAGGATGCAGAAATGGTCAGTGATGAACCAATTGAAAACCGTTTGGGCAATGAACACTATCCTGTGGAACCTCTGCATAATGTCCTGGGACTGAAATGACTGGTGTTCAATAACCATACCCACCTAACTTTATGGTAGGTATGGCTCCAACCAAAGGAGTGTTCTTCTGGTTCCCATTGTTTCCAGTTTTGTTCAGGATCCTTGATGCCATATTTACCTCACCACTGGAATTCAGCTCTTTTGTCTATGTTGGAAGCAAAGCTATAATGATAACAGGCACTGAGTGGCCTTGGTGGAACCCAAACTAAAATGAGCATATTATTACAGTTAAATTGTGATTATCTCCTTAGTTTTCCATCATCAAATTAAAATTATCCCCATTATGCTGTTTGCTTGTAAGTGGGGTCTTATGACACAGTGATAGTATCTCTACCTCTGGGCCAGAAGGTCAGGATTCAAGTCCCACCTGCCCCAGAGGAGTGTCATAACATATCTGAACAGATTGATGAAAGTATTGACTTGATCCTTTTGTCCATGGCTGGCCATTAAGAACTTGAGGTATTTATAAACGTCAAGCATACACGATTCAAGGTTGTCAAATATTTTATTTTTGAAATCATAACTTATAGTATGTTGTGGTTCTGTTCGCCGAGCTGGGAATTTGTGTTGCAGACATTTCGTCCCTGTCTAGGTGACATCCTCAGTGCTTGGGAGCCTCTTTGTGAAGCGCTTCTGTGATGTTTCCTCCGGAATTTATAGTGGTATACTATAAATGCTGGAGGAAACATCACAGAAGCGCTTCACAGGAGGCTCTCAAGCACTGAGGATGTCACCTAGACAAGGGACAAAACGTCTGCAACACAAATTCCCAGCTCGGCGAACAGAACCACAACAACGAATACCCGAGCTACAAATCTTCTCACAAACTTTGAACTTATAGTATTTTATTGTAATGTCAAATATTCTTTAAATCATATTTGTATCAAGTGATTTATGAAACTGCTATTGTTTTATCACACAGTACACTCGTACAATTAATCTTTTTAAGAAATACTTACAATGAACAAAAAAATTAAACTTTTCTGAGGTGCAAAGATGGTTTCACTCAAAAATGAAACAAAATGAAATGCATATTTAATTCAAAGAAAGTCCTACATTTTTAAAATTTCCTATATTGCTGCTGTTACATGTATCAACCATTGCAGAACCACAAATGTAATACCATATCCTGCTATAGCCTCAGAATTCTCAACATGCTTACACAGTGCCTTTATGTTCATGCATGATTTTGGTGTTCTAATGTTTAATCCCTGCAGAAATAAAGTTAATGGAGTTGATATATTACTCTGGCCAGAAATTTTCAGAGGAGTGATCAAAATGGTTGATGATCCATTGAACCTCATGGAGCTTAAGGCATTAGAGTATTGACTGCTGAGTTTCATTAGCATTTCACACAACTGGCCCATTCAAATTCAGCAGGAATAAAATGGGGGCCAGGCGGTGGCAGGTCCGTAGATCTCAGTCATTGTTGGGATTGGCAATATGAAATCCTTCCTCTCACATATCTTAAAATGCCATTGGAGCTCAAGGACTTTATTAACTTGTGACTTTTCATTATAAAGTTGATTCCTAGGGAAAAGATAGCTCTCCTGTGCCTGCTTTTGGATATTATGATGATGGGACAAAGGGACATGCCGTCACCATACAATGATGATCTCTCCACAATCAGATTGTCTTACCTGTACTATTTTGTCAGATGAAAGAAGATATGTGAAAACATGGAAGGCCATGAAAATAAAACATATGGAACCACAAATATATATTTTCTAAGTTCCTGCCTTCCTGATTGTACACTATAATATTCAAGTAATAAAGGTTTGCACTATGATGTTACTTCATTGCAGAGACTATTTTATTTGTGTTGCACTTATTTCCATTCATAAATGTAGAATATTACAAGGTCAAATATGTCATACTTATGTATCTGTCTATTTCCACAATGCACCAGCATGATAGATCATCAAGCTTCTACACTCGGAAAGGAAAATTAGCTAGTTAAATTCCCATGTCAGTCAATTTTAAAATTATATATTCATGTGCATGGTCACTGAACATATTTTGACGAAAGTCCAATGTTTTCTAAAGGCCAAGAAGCAGTTATGTGATTACATTTTATTTGTACAGGTGAGTAAGCCATCAAAACATTCAACACATAAGGCTATCTCATTTGTCGGATTTGGAGAGCACTTTGTACCTAACGTACTTAACAACTTGATTGTATGGGTGCATTGCACTGTATAATGGTGCCTTTTGGATACAGGCTCTAATATTTAGCTAATGGTGTAATTGAGTAATTTGCCTCTCTCTGGAACAATGGGTTCATATCTGCTGAAGTATAATTCACACACTGAAGTAAAGCTGCACATTAGTGCATTAAATTTTAGATAAACAAAGAATTTTGAATAAAATTTGATTCCAAACAAAATCTACTGACTTGAGAAAACTAACATATGCAGGTGAGGCACATTTTAAACTAAGGTAATTATTTTTGCTTTATGTGCTTGTCTTGAATTGAAACAATGTTTTTCAGCATTACCACTGACAGGCTTTAGTGGATTTGATGCAGATGGTTACACTTTCAATTCATTGATTTTATACTGGAAATTTTTTATTCGAAGACTTCAAGCAAGCAAAACTAAACAAAATCTTGTCATTTTAATGTGACTTGGAGTTTTAAATCTCTCACAGCAATAATGTTAACTTTCAAATGAATATTATAGCAACAATTACACAAGCATTGTTAGAACTGGATTACAGTCATTGCACATATTTGAAACATATAAACATTTATATCTTCATTCAAGTCATTTTAACAATTTGATGTTATCAATTAATGATTTTCATTCATACTTCAGCTCAATTTAGGTAAAAAAAGACTTTGCCAACATTGTAAACCATTCAATTTTAAAAGCTCAGGATAGAAAATGAAATGACCAATTTTCCGTATCTCTTTATTCAATTCCTCTAAACTATACATTAATTTCAACAACAGAGTATGTTATACATTTTTAAATTTTGTGTAACTAATCATCAATATGCAGGCATTATTGGTAAATTCAGCATTTATTGTTGATCCCAAGTTATGTTTGAGAAGGTGATGATGGGCCTTCTTCTTAAGCCATTGCACTCTGGATGGTGAAAATGTTCCTAGAGTATTCCTGAGTCATGCCTTGTAGATAGTGGATCAACAGTGGTGAGATAGGAAGTGAGTTACCTGCCACAGAATTCCCAGTCTCTGATTTGTTCTTGTAGATACCTTATTTATGTGGCTGATCCAGCAACATTTCTTACCAATGGCAATGTCCAGTATGTTGATGGTAAAGAATTCAGTGATGGTAATGCCTTGCAATGTCAAAGGGGGTTGCCTAGTAGGACATTCCAGGATTTTGACAGAGCAATAATGAAACAGTGGTGATATCTGTTCATGTCAGAATGGTCTGTGACTTGGAAGGAAGCTTGAAGGTGACCCAATTCAAACATGCCTATTGCCCCATCCTTTTAAGTAGTGCAGTTTATGAATTACTACCAATGTGCCTTGGTGAGGGTTTGCAGCACAGATGGTAAGCAGTGCAGCTGTGGCCCTATAATGGCAGAGGGAGCAGATGTTTATGACAGTGGATGAGGTATTAAATCAATAATTTGTATTGACCCAAATTGTATAAAGATTCTTGAGTGTTGTTGGACCATCCAGGCAACTGCGTTGTTATCTGTCAGACTCCTGGCTTGTGATAATAAACCCAATTCAATATCTTGTTGCTGATACAAAGGTGTTGGGTATCACACAGTTAACATTGCATTCATACTTCCCTAAATGGTTCAACAAACTTTTTTCAATGAGAATATAAACCATGAGGACTAATGGAATCCCATGTACTATTCTTAATCTTTGTTGAGCTTGCTGATTTCAAAAAAATGATAGGCGTGTTCCTCTGTGTTAGAAGGGGAATATTTAACCTTTTTAAATAAATTGTTCTTGGGATGTGGGCATCATTGACAATCTGCATGAGTGTTCTTAAGAACGTGGCAGTGAGATACATTCTTGAACTGTTGCAGTCCATGGGGGAAGGATAGATGCACCTATAGGGCTAGTGGAGGAGAGTTTATAATTTTGACTTTGTGACAATGAAGGAATGGTGATATAGCTTAGAGGTAACTTGTTGGTGGTGGTGGTATTGTCATGTTTCAGCTGCCCTTGTCCTTCCATCTGGTAGAGGTCACAAGTTTGGAAGATGCCATCAAAGGAGCCATGGAAGGTTGCTGCAGTGCATCATGAAATTGGTACACACTGTTATCACTGTAGTGAAATAGGGAGTTGATGGGGGTGAATGCTAGAAGGTGGTGGATGGGGTTTCAATTGCCTTGCTATCCAACCAACTGGAGAGTATTCCATCACATTCTTAGCTTGTGCCTTTGTAACAGGCAGTCAGGAAACAAGAAATGAGTTACCTGCCACAGGATTCCTCGTATGTGACCTGCTCGTATAGTGCCACCTTATTCATATGATTGGCTCAGTTAAATTTCTGATCAACGATAAAGTTGAGAATGTGAGTGGTAGGGGATTCAGAGATGGTAATGCTTTCAAATGTCAAAAGAAATTGCTTACTTTCTGTCTTGATGAAGATTGAATTACTCACCCCTTTCAGTACATACTTGAAAAGTACTCTTGCCACATGCAGGCATAAACTGCTTCAGCGTTTAAGGAACTTTGTGAATGCTGCATGATGTATCCATTTCTTAACATCCCAGTTGTGATCTTATGATGTTGGCAATGTCAATACTGTGAATTCCACTCTGTCTCCAAGTGAATTAGAAAAGCTCAGACCAGACCAGCATGGACAGATACCTTACTTATGAGCAAAGGATGTAAATGCTACCTGTGGAAAGAGGCTGTGCACTGCAAATTCATCCTGGATAACTGTGCAAAATAGGCATTAGCAGGGGAGGTGATGGTTTATTGCTAATATTGCTTGACTGTTAATCCAGAAAATCAGGTTTATTTCCAGGGACCAGGGTTTAAGTTTCATCATGTCAGATGGTGGAATTTGAATTCAATTTAAAAAAAATACCTCAGTGAGGAGACTGATGAAGACGATGAAATTGCTGCCAATTGTCAGGAAAAACCCAGTTGGTTCACTAATGCCCTTGAGGGAAGGGCATTTGCTGTTTTTACCTGGTCTGGCCTATGTGATTGAATGTCTGGGCATTTAGGGATGGGCCACAAATGCTAGCCTTGCAAGCAATGCTCTGATTCTATGAATGAATAAATAAAAATTGGCAGCTTGTTTTGGCTGTATTGATTTGAATGAAGAAATAAATCAGGTAGATATTAAAACGGGCTGCTATTTCACTGGTACCTGTTTAAATATCCACAAAAATACATAGCCAGTATCTTTAAGGGACAAGTGGGTATGGGGAAAATTATCCAAGAGAGAAAAAATAAATTACTAAATTTGAATTATTTATAGAGAAGGGATAGTCAACACAAATAATGGGAATTATGTGCTAATGAATAATGAAGTTAGCCACCATAGTAGCTGTTAAACATTCAGTCTGAAAAGCATCATAATGCAAACCAGGTCGCTGTATAAATACTCAAATACTTTTTTTTCCAGAGCAGCTGAGAAACACCTCTAAACATTTATAACAAAGACAAACGACTCAAAAATACCAGGTGAAAGTGGATACTGCAGATGCTGGAGATTAGAGTCTAGATTAGAGTGGTGCTGGCAAAGCACAGCAGGTCAGGCAGCATCCGAGGAGCTGGAAAATCGATGATATCAGGGCAGCTTTGCCAGCGCCACTCTAATCTTGACTCAAAAATACAGTCCATAAGAGCTGTAAGGGACACAATATTGGTGGCTTTCTTACCTGCCTGGCCTGCATAGTTTAAAGAAATACAGAGATTAATTAACCTTTTCTGAGTCTTGGCTCAAGGTATTGATGAAATTGAAGTGAGAGGCGCACTGTGGATCAGACACATTTCCCTCCCGCCGAACCTGGGGCATTAAAAATCACATTCTTGCAGTAATTGCGTCTCCTCCTCGTCGGGCTGGAGTTTGGTATATTCCAATGGGAGGCCTGTGCCATCCGCACTCTTCAGGTGGAGACTGACCTTCCTCTTGGCTTCCTGGAAAACATGGTCACAGCGGCGGTACCACAGGGCGGTGAGTGAGAAGATGACCACCAGCAGGATAATGTTCAGTGCGATGTGCCAACAGAAAAAGTTGGTAACAAACATGAGGTTGGCCATGTCGTCGCTCTTCCAGGCTTTGCCCATGAAGGGTCTGTAGAGGATGAAGGCGGCGTGCAGCAGCCAGGTGCCCTGGGTCATCACCAGGCAGGTCTTGGTGAACCACAGGATGTGGTCATTCGGTCTCCAGATCTCAGCAGTCAGGATCAGACAGACCAGAAAGCAGGCGAGCAGCAGCAAGGTGTGCACGGAGTTCTCTACCCTCTCCTTGCCGTGCATGTGAGAGTAAAGCAGTAGCGCTTCGATGTAAAACGCCAAGGTGATGGCTATGCTTTCCAACAGGAACAGGCGTCTGGGCAGACAGGCCTGGCTAATAATGTCCATCCAGCCACTCAGGGCGAAATAGGAATACATGGTGACATGCTGCCACTCATTGGGGTGGATAAAGGGGTAGTCAGGCTTCTCCTTGTTATAAATAACCAGTTTGTACACTCCGGGTGGATAAAAAAACTCTGCCATGACTGCCAGGGTACCGTATACGATCTTCATCACCCCTTCAGCTGGAATCCGCTTCAAACAACCCCGGAATCCACGTGGCCGGGAGCGGGAGACAAGTTGGATCTCCTCACCCCGGAGCACCATCAGAGAGTACTTGAAGGCGTAGAGAACCCCGAAGGAAAGGAAAGCCAGGCCCGGCGAGATGTGGCCAATGAAGGTGCCCATCTTAGAGCTGAGGTGCTTTCTTGCCTGAATGAAGAGATCCTGCTGCGGTGAACCTGTCAAACCACAAACGGAGAGGCAGGCTGCTTTTTTTTTTGTTTAAGCAATTTCCTGGGAACGCCTTTCCAGCTTCCCTTCTCGAAGCACCTGTTTCGAGAGCTGTCAACTTTTAAAAAGGTCAACCCCCCGCCGCCGTGAAGTGGAAAGTGAATGACTTTTAACCGAGCTCAGTGCAATAAACAAAGTGACAGCGTTGTATAAAAACTCCCCACCCCCACACACACTTTTGACACGGGGCACCTGGAAAACTGCTGAAATGTGTTTTGTCCCAAGTGTGTTGTTTTGAAACTCGATTCTTGTGAGGTTTTGTGAAAAGCATTCCCACCCCCCCCCCCCCACCAACCCCAAACCAGCACTCCCCTGAAAAAAAAATTAAGATGTTGTTATCGCTAAACACTGCTGTAACTCTGTGGTTACGGTTTGAGCTGTAACATTGCACACGGCTGGCTGGAAACGGGAGCGGCAATGCCGATGTGGGATCGCACTGTACAGGTTCTCTCTCAGCTGCGGGCTATACATACACACTGTGTATGTGCATTCTGCCGATTTCAATGACTGCAGCGTGCAGCCAAGTGACTGTAGGAATCGCCCTGTATCTTTTAAATGGGACGCTACGCTCGCTGAACCAGGTGCTGAAAGTCATTCTCCAACTGATTCTGGGGTCTTGTGACTCACTGGTAGTGCCCATACCTCTGAGTCCAGGACACCTGGGTTTGAGTCCCACCTGATCGAGCGGGATGTCATAAACAGGTTGATTAAAGTAACTGCAACCTGTTACGTGATTGTAAACGGGACAGGAACGTCTTTAGGGTCTTGGCTGCAGAGATAGTATCCTCACTGAGACAGAAGAGGTGAGTTCAAGACCCGGGTGTATCACAACATCTTCGAACAGATTAATCAAAAATAACTGCAACAGATACTGACTTTGGGAATGGCACAACACGTTAGAAAGCAGGTTACAAGATTTTCTGACATTGCCCCTAGAGGCCTTGGAGATGGAGCGGCTGAATGCGATCAATATTGCGGTCTCAGTATCTCTCAGTACGACTGAGACTCCACCCAGCACCATTACATCTAACCGTCAGACTTGTGAAAGTTGTGGTGCGCCTCTGTGGACGTTGGAGAGACCTCTGCTGGGTTTTAAATTATCTAGGATTGCTTTGTAAATTAAAGGGGCCTTATATTTCCCTGATTTGGGATGGTTAGTTGTGGGCAATGTTGATTTGTTTAGATCTGGTATCGGCTGGCGCACAACCTGTTTGAGAGTGTATGCACGTGTTAATACTATTAACTTATGCAAAAGAAATATACCACTTCCTCTATACATTCAGAAATACCTTTTAAATTATTTTAATTGCACACTTACGAAAGCATTTTACTGTGAATGCATTGAAAGGAGGGGCTTATTCATAACAGTGAGAAGAACTACTTTGGAACAATAAAAGGGCCATTGAAACCTGATACTGGACAAATCATGTAATTAATCACAAATATTTAACCAACTACTACTCTGCTGGGAAGGCCAAAGATCAGTAAATCATTGTCTCTCCTCAAGGATAAGTAAAATGAGACTTGCAATCAGGCAGCACTAGTGGAAAGGGAGATAGCTTAATTTAAAGCTACTCAATAAAGGAGGGAGGTCCTTATCTGCAAGGACACCTCTTCCCAACCAAGTAAATGCGGATGGTGAATGCAGAGACAGCCAGCAGCGATGGGGTCAGCTTCACAACCGGACTCGGCGAAAGTGACGACTGCAGACGCTAGAGATTAAAGTCCAGAGTGTGGTGCTGGGAAAGCGCAGTCGGTCAGTCAGCATGAGCAATGAGAAGGGCTTTTGCCCGAAACGTTGATTTTCCTGCTCCTCAGATGCAACCTGACCTGCTGCGCTTTTCCAGCACCACTCTAATCTTGACTCTAACTTCCAGCATCTGCAGTATCCACTTCCGCCTTGTGCGTGTCAATATCCATACTAAAGGTGTTATTCATTTTGTCAACATTTCCACCAACTGTTGGAAGCCCCCTGGAAGTGCAGGAATACCACAGCTTGCTGGAAAGGAACCTGGATGACCCTGCGCACAGGAATCCGGATCTCAAACAATTAAAACCAAGACTGGAGAGTGAGAGTGGACTGGAAGGATGATGTGGGAAGAGTCATCCGAACCTGTGTATATGGGCAGTACCCATATCATTGCATCTTCCACATTGCCCTCATATCTTCCAAGGTACTGTCATTAGTTTCAGCATCATCTTCCTTCTATTCTCCTTCCCATGCTCCGTGAGAGCTTCATTAGTTAAAGCCTCCCTCCTCTGGACATAACTAGTTACACAGTACACTGTAGACCACTGAATCCAGGAAATCCTTGCTGGGGCACATTAAAATGCCCCAATGGAATGATCCAGGTGCAGAATTTAATTTTCAGGAACCTTATGGTCAGCTCAATGGTGGCTCAAGTTGTCATGTGACTGGTATTGTATCTCTGCTTTACTCTCATCATCAGGTTCCTCACTGGAGTCAGGAGCCACCTCTTTGTTGGGCAGTCCTAAATACCAAGAATCTAACCTGAAGGTTGGAGTTAAAATGGTAGGAGTGAAAAACTGAGGAACCTGGAAGTGCCTCAAAAAGTGGGTGGTGTGATTGCTTCCAACATACTGAGCATTCTCTTAGAAGGTCCATTGGTGGTGGGCGCCAACCTGTTACATATATTAATAGAGTGGCATTCCTTCCTATTAATGAAGGAAAGGCATTCAATGACTGATAGAGCCTGATGGTCAGTGTGCAGCCGATAACTTTGGGGGATTCTAACAGTTCTTCCAAAGTTGATGGATGTCAGATTGGCTGACTTGATTGGCTGGCCCTGCTAAAAGAAAGTGAGGACTGCAGATGCTGGCGATCAGAGCTTAAAAATGTGTTGCTGGAAAAGCGCAGCAGGTCAGGCAGCATCCAAGGAGCAGGAGAATCGACGTTTCTGGCATAAGCCCTTCTTCAGGAATGTGGAAGGTGTGCTAAACAGGCTAAGATAAAAGGTCGTGAGGAGGGACTTGGGGGAGGGATGCTGGGAATACGATAGGTGGAAGGAGGTTAAGGTGAGGGTGATAGACCGGCGAGAGGGTGGGGGTGGGGGTGAGGGTGGAGAGGTCGGGAAGAAGATTGCAGGTCAAGAAGGCGGTGCTGAGTCTGAGGGTTGGGACTGAGAAAAGGTGGGGGGAGTGGAAATGAGAAAGCTGGAGAAATCTGCATACATCCCGTGTGGTTGGAGGGTTCCTAGGCGGAAGATGAGGCACTCTTCCTCCAAGCGTCATGTTGCCATGGTCTGGCGATGGAGGAGGCCAAGGACCTACATGTCCTTGGCCGAGTGGGAGGGGGAGTTAAAGTGTTCAGCCAAGGGGCAGTTGAGTTGGTTGGTGCGGGTGTCCTAGAGGTGTTCTCTGAAATGTTCCGCAAGTAGGCGGCCTGTCTCCCCAATGTAGAGGAGGCCACATCGGGTGCAACGGATGCAATAAATGATGTGTGTGCAGGTGCAGGTGAATTTGTGATGGATATGGAAGGATCCCTTGGGGTGCTGGAGGGAAGTGAGGCGGGAGGTATGGGCGCAAGTTTTGCATTTCTTGCGGTTGCAGGGGAAGGTGCCAGGAGTGGAGGTTAGGTTGTTGGGGGGTGTGGATCTGACGAGGGAGACGCAGAGGGAGTGGTCTTTCCAGAATGCTGATAGGGGTGGGGAGGGAAATATATCCTTGGTGGTGGGGTCTGTTTGGAGGTGGCAGAAATGATGAAGGATGATACGATGTATCTGGAGGTTGGTGGGGTGGTAGGTGAGGACCAGTGGGGTTCTGTCCTGGTGGTGATTGGAGGGGCAGGGTTCAAGGGTGGAGGAGTGGGAAGTGGAGGAGATGCGGTGGAGAGCATCGTCAGCTACGTCTGAGGGGAAATTACGTTCTTTGAAGAAGGAGGCCATCTGGGTTGTTCGGTATTGGAATTGGTCCTCCTGGGAGCAGATGCGTATATGGGATGGCGTTTTTACAGGGGGCAGGGTGGGAGGAGGTGTAATCTAGGTAGCTGTGGCAGTCAGTCAGTTTATAGTAAACGTCTGTGTTGAGTCGGTCGTCCGAGATAGAAATGGAGAGGTCTAGGAGGGGGAGGGAGGAGTCTGAGACAGTCCAGGTAAATTTGAGGTTGGGGTGGAAAGTGTTAGTAAAGTGGATGAACTGTTCAACCTCCTCGTGGGAGCACGAGGTAGCGCCGATACAGTCATCGATGTAGCGGAGAAAAAGGTGGGGGGTGGTGCCAGTGTAGCTGCGGAAGATGGACTGTTCCACATATCCAATGAAGAGGCAGGCATAGCTGGGGCCTATGCGGGTGCCCATGACTACTCCTTTGGTTTGGAGGAAGTGAGAGGATTGGAAAGAGAAGTTGTTCAGTCAGTCAAAGGAGGGTGTCAGTGGAAGGGTACTGGTTGGTTCGGCGGGAAAGGAAGAAGCGGAGGGCTTTGAGGCCTTCATGATGGGGGATGGAGGTTTGTGGAATTTGGGCAGGAGGTAAAAACGGGCAGTGCTGGGTTGCGGGACTGTGAGGTTGGAGGTGGTGGATGGGAGATCCCCTGAGGTGATGAGGTTATGGATGGTCTGGGAGATGATGGTTTGGTGGTGGGAGGTGGGGTTCATGGTCAAGGGGGCAGTAGGAGGAGGTGTCTGCAAGCTGGCGTTTTGTCTCAGCAATATAAAGATTGGCTAAAGATAATCATGACATTTATGCAATGCTTGAGAGACACAACATGTCTTTGGTTAGCACCTGGAATGAAATGGAAATGTAATTTAAAGCTCAAGCTGATCTTCACTAAAACTATCATTGAAATAATTCCACAGAGGGTGGCAGCCCATCACCAAGTCACCAAGTCACCCTTTATTTACATGTGCATATTACTTCACAGTGGTTCAGCTTAGCTTTCTCAGAGCCAGCTCTCAGAGTAACAGAAGCTCTGGCACTCCTGTTTATCTCTGTCAACCAGGGCTCCCTGATTGGACGAGATAAAAGCCCCATTCAAGGAACTCATATTTTATGAGGTCATTGAGTCATAGAGATGTACAGCACGGAAACAGACCCTTCAGTCTAACATGTCCATACAGACGAGATATCCCAACCCAATCTAGTCCCACTTGCCAGCACCCGGCCCATATCCCTCTAAACCCTTCCTATTCATATACCCATCCAGATGCTTTTTAAATATTGCAATTGTACTAGCCTCCACCATTTCCTCTGACAGCTCACTCCATACACACGTACCACCCTCTGTGTGAAAATGTTGCCCCTTAGGTCTCTTTTATATCTTTCCCCTCTCACCCTAAACCTATGCCCTCTAGTTCTGGACTCTCCGACTCCAGGGAAAATACTTTTTCTATTTATCCTATCCATGCCCCTCATGATTTTATAAATCTCAATAAGGTCACCCCTCAGCCTGCAGCACTCCAGGGAAAACAGCCCTAGCCTGTTTAACCTCTGCTTATAGCTCAAATCCTCCAACCCTGACAACATCCTTGTAAATCATTTCTAAATCCTTTCAAGTTCACAATACTCTTCCGATAGGAGACCAGAAATTGCATGCAAAATTTCAACAGTGGCCTAAACAATGTCCTTTACAGCCCCAACATGACCTCCCAATTCCTGTACTTAATACACTGACCAAAAAAGGAAAGCATACCAAATGCCTTCTTCACTATCCTATCTACTTGCAACTCCACTTTCAAGGAGCTATGAACCTGCACTCCAAGGTCTCTTTGTTCAGCAACACTCCATAGGACCTTACCATTAAGTGTATAAGTCCTGCTAAGATTTGATTTCCCAAAATGCAGCACCTTGCATTTATCTGAATTAAACTCCATCTGCGAATTCTCAGCCCACTGACCAATTTGATCAAGATCCTGTTGTAATCTGAGGTAACCTTCTTCGCTATCCACTACATCTCCAATATTGGTGTCATCTGCAAACTTACTAACTATACCTCTGATACTCGCACCCAAATAATTTATATAAATGATAAAAAATAGTGGATCCAAGACCAATCCTTGTGGTACTCCACTGGTCACAGGCCTCCAGTCTGAAAAACAACCCTCCACCAACATCCTCTGTCTTCTACCTTCGAGCCAGTTCTGTATCCAAATGACTAGTTCTCCCTGTATTCCATGAGATCTAACCTTGCTAATCAGTCTCCCCTGGGGAACCTTGTCAAACCCCTTACTGAGGTCCATGTAGATCACGTCCACCACTCTGCCCTCATCAATCCTCTTTGTTACTTCTTCAAAAAACTCAATCAAGTTTGCGAGATATGATTTCCCACACACAAACCCATGTTATCCTTGCCTTTCCAAATGCATGTGCATCCTGTCCCTTAGGATTCCCTCCAACAATTTCCCATAACCGATGTCAGGTTCACTGGTCTATAGTCCCCTGGCTTGTCCTTACCACCCTTCTTAAACAGTGGCACCACGTTAGCCAACCTCCAGTTTTCCAGCACCTCATCTGTGACTATCGATGATACAATTATCTCAGCAAGGGGCCCAGCAATCACTTCCCTAGTTTCCCACAGAATTCTAGGGTACACCTGATCAGGTCCTGGGGATTTATCCACTTTTATGTGTTTCATGACATCCAGCAATTCCTCCTCTGTAATATGGACTCTTTTCAAGTTGTCACCATCTATTTTCCTACATTCTATATCTTCTATGTCCTTTTCCACAGAAAACACATGCAAAGTACTCGTTTAGTATCTCCCCCATCTCCTAGTTGTGGGGTCAGGTCTATCGCTACTTGTTGGTAAGTGTTGGTATCTGCAAATAGTGTGTTCGCTTTCTCAATGTAGTCTCTTTGATTTAAAATGACTGTCAAGCGTCCTTTGTCTGTAGGTGGGATAACAATGCCTTTATCTTTTTTTAGTGCTTCTGATGCTTTCCTTTGCTGTGTACTAAGTGTGTTTCCTTCCTTTTTCCTGCTTAATGCTGGTGTGACTGTCTGTCTGATGATTTGCTGAGTTTCTTCTGTGAGTTGGTTGTCTTTCAGTGTTGTTTCTAATGCTGCTAAGAAATCTTTCTTGTCTGCATCCTGGAAGTTGTAATTTAATCCTCTTACTAAGACGGCTTTTTCAGTGTCCGTTAAGAGTTGGTCAGATAAGTTTTGTATCCATGCTTCTGTGTTGTTTGTGTTGTTATTTTATGTAAGTTTAGTCTAGTTTTTTCTTCAGGTCTAGTTTTTCTCCTTTTCTGTGTTTGTCGCTGTCTGATGTCTATGGCTTGTTGTACTGTGTCTGTCCATTCATGGTCTGTGGCATTAGCAAGTAAAGTTTTTGGCGCAAAATTTCCCAGTTGTATTTACTGTATTTACATACAGATGAAGAAGGACACAACTTCAACTGGGACAATGCACCCATCCTAGGAAAAACTAAACAGAGACACGCGCAAAAATTCCTAGAAGCATGGCATTCCAACCGGAACTCTAGTAACAAACACATTGACTTGGATCCCATTGACCACCCCTGAGAAAAAGAACAGGAAATGACATCACCACAGGAAATAATATCACCAACCCAATGAAACATAAACACAAATATAAAGCAGGCCATACCACCAGTGCTTCATCCAGAGGCTCACTATGATATTACCTACTTTGGTGATGAAACGTCTGAAAATGAACCTGCCAGTTCAGTGAGCAAACCTACATCCAAAACCTCAATCTGAGTTACATATCTTCTCAAAACTCGCTACCATTCTCTGTCTTCCACCTTTGAGTCAGTTCTATATCCAAACGGCTAGTTCTCTCTCTATTTCATGTGATCTAGCCTTGCTAAAAATCTACCATGAAAAACCTTATTGAAAGCACCTTACTGAAGTCCATATAGATCACATCTACCCTCAACAATCCTCTTCATTGCTTCTTCAAAAAACTCAATCAAGTTTGTGAGACATAATTTTCTATGCACAAAGCCATGTTGACTATCCCTAATCAGTCCTTGCCTTTTCAAATACATGTAAATCCTGTCCCTCAGGATTCCCACCATCAACTTGTCCACCAGCTATGTCAAACTCACCAATCTACAGTTCCCTGGCTTTTCCTTAGCACCTTTCTTAAATAGTGGCACTACATTTGCCAACCTCCACTCTTCTGGCACCTTGCCTATGGCTTTTGATGATACAAGTATTTCAGCAAGGGGCCCAGCAATCTCTTCTCTAGCTTCCCATGGAGTTCAAGGTTACACCTGACCAGGTCCTGGGGATTTATTCATCTTTGTCTTTTAAAACATCTAGCACCTCCTCCTCTGTCATATGGACACTGTTCAAGATGTCACTATTTATTTCCCCTCATTGTCTATCTTCACATACTTCTTCACTGTAAATGCTGATGCAAAATATTCATTTAGAATCTCCCCCATCTCCTGCGGTCCCACACAAAGGTGGCCTTGCACTGATCTTTAATGGGGAATAATGTCTTCCTAGTTACCCTTTTGTCCTGAATGTATTTGTAGAATCCCTTTGGATTCTCCTTAAGCCATTTGCCAAAGCTAACTCATGTCCCCTTTTTGCCCTTCTGATCTCCCTCTTAAATATACTCCTACTGCCTTTATAATCTTCTGGGGATTCACTCAATCTCTGTCTATTTCTGACATATCTGTCTTTTTTGTTTGATCAAAACCTCTAGTCATTCAGCATTCCCTACACCTACCAGCCTTGCCCTTCACCCTAACAGGAACATACTGTATCTGGACTTGCATTATCTCATTTCTGAAGGCATCCCATTTTCCATCCATCCCTTTACCTGCAAACATCCACCCTCAATCAATTTTTAAAATATTTTGTCTAATACCATCAAAATTAGCCTTCCACCAATTCAAAACTTTAACTATTAGAGCCAGTCTATCCTTTTCCATCACTATTTTACAACTTATAGAATTATGGTCATTGGCCCCAAAGTGCTCCCCCACCCCCGACACCTCTGTCGCCAGTCCTACCTTATTTCCCCGAGAGTAGGTCAAGTTTTGCACCTTCTCTAGTAGGTACATTCACATACTGAAGCAAAACGTTTTCTTGTACACACTTAACAAATTCCTCTCCATCCAAGCCCTTAACACTATGGCAATCCCAGTCTATGTTTGGAAAATTAAAATCCCTTACCATAAACACCCTATTAATGTTACAGATAACTGAGATCTCCTTACAAATTTGTTTTTCAATTTCTCATTTACTATTGGTGATGGTGGTGGTTGCGGGGGGGGGAGGGATGTCTATAGTACAATTCCAATAAGATGATCATTCTTTTCTTATTGCTCAATTCCACACAAATACTCACCTGGTGTATTCCCAGAAATATTCTTAAGTACAGCCAAATCAAAAACGCCACTCCCCACCCCCAACCCTCTCTTAACTCCCTTCCTATTCTTCCTATAGCATCAGTACATTGGAACATTAAGCTGCCAGTCCTTTCCATCCCTGGGCCACATGTTCCAACTATGTCCTGAGTCCATCTGCCTTACTTGTTAGGCCACATGCCTTGAAATAAATGAGCTTATCAATCCTACCTCATTCTCTGCTTTGTTCCTGTCTGCCCTGACTGTTTGATTTACTCCTTTATCTAATGGTACCAGTTTCAGACTGATAATTTTTCTCACTATTGTAGCACTGTAGCAAATTTCCCTGCCAGTATATTAGTCCCCTTCCAATTCAGGTGTAATCTGTCCTTCTTATACATGCCACTTCTACCCCAGAACAGATTCCAATTATCCAAAATGTGAATCCTTCTCTCCTGCGCTAGCTCCTCAGCCATACATTCATCTGACATATCCTCCTATTCCTACCCTCACTACCTCATGACATGTAGAATAATCCAGCTATTTTTACCCTCGAGGACCTCCTTTTTAAATTCCTGCCTAACTTTCTTTATTCTGTCCTCATAATCTCATCCTTTTCCCTTCCTATGTATTTAGTTCTGATGTGTACAATGTGCACCCTCTCCTAGATGCCCTTGATCCTGGCTCCAGGGAGGCAACAAGCCATTCTGATTTCTTTCCATCAGCTGCATAAACATCTGTCTGTCCCTCTGGCTAGAGACCCTCTATTACAATTGATCACTTGGAACCTGACGCACCCCTTGTTACATTAGAGTCAGCCTTGGTACCAGAAACCTGGCTGTCAGTACTACATTTCCCTAACGTACTTGTTTGAGATCGGGATAGCCACAGGAGACTCGTGCACAACCTGCCTCATTCTCCTTCCTTTTCTAGTGGCAACCCATTTTACCTGGCTATATCTTCAGTTGATCACCCTCTGTGCAACTGCCATCTATCACACCCTCTAGCTCCTATAAATTCCTCATTGTCTCTAACTGCTGCTTCCTGTAGTCATAATCATCAGAACATGGAAACTCTCCCCAATCTCCCACATCCGACAGGAAGAGGACCTGACTATACTAAAAGCCATCTTTGCACCTTAACAATCTACAGATGCAGAAAATAGCTAAAAAATGCTGCATTAGGCGAATTTATTATCAATGTTTTATACTTTTAAAGTTTAATCAAGAGACAGATCTCAATAAAACAAAACACTTGACTCATTGTAGATTTACAAAAAATTTCTGTATGGTTATACTTTAAAAAGCCACTAAGATGCTCCCCTGCTGTGAGCTCTCATATGTAGGTTTCTCCAAGGTAGGCTGTGAATTTCACTGTTTGTTGATTTTTCTTAGATGAACTCCAATGTCCAGAGATACTTGTAACTAAACCGCAGAACAGTCAGCTGCGCAGATTCAATGCTTGGTCAGATAGCAGCATGGGATTATTTCTCCATTTGATTCACTTCCTGCATGGTCACTGCCTTTTGGTTGTCTTCCTCCTTTTTAAAATGCCATTGATTATTATCCCCGTCAAACTTCCAAAACAATGTAACAGTAATTACTGCTCTATAATTCGAGGAAATCAGCTCCAACACTGAAAATATCTAAAAAAAAAGGAGCAGTGCTCACAGCCTCGATTTTTCCTGACCTCCATATTAGATTATCCAGAATCCTTGCCAACATCTTCATTTTCGACACGCCTGAATGACCCTGGAGTTCAGCCTTTCTTCTTTATCTGGGCATATTTGCATTAATCACCCAAACTCCAGGAAGAATATGTTATTGGGTGTTCCTCTCCATTAGGTCATCTGTAAGCCAATATTACTTCAATACTATTGTTATGGACGAGGCCAGACCACTCAAAACTAGCCCAGACCATAACTTTGTAATTTGTTTTGTTAAGTGTACAGTGAAAATTATCCGGATTAAGTTAGCGAGGTTGACTACCAGGTTTAAAACAGGCAAAAAATTTATTTACAAAATTACACAATGAAACTTGAAAAACAGAATAAAGAACCCCTACAGAACTCAGTCTATCCAAACTAGACATAAATATGCTGTTCTGAATATACACAACACTCCCAACAAGCAAACTCCCTTGAAACACAGTTAAAAAATGGAACATATGCTTACAGGTTGAAGTTGGAGGGGCAGAGAGAGTTTGTTTCCACATAGCTCACTGTTGAACTCCTAACCAGTTCTGGACTGAATCAAACTGCTCAGGTCAGCTAGAGCGCTGATCACTCCACTCTCTTTATACAGGTCACTTCTAAAACATGACCACTGTGGCCTGAAGTCTCATCTGTTTACATAAAAACAAAAGGCCTCTCAATACCCTTTAATCTCTGTACCAAACCAGATTGATTGGAGCCTGGCCTGGGTTATTACCCTTCTGAAAAAATTCAAGGACTTAGTATCCTTGAGCATTTTTGTCCTTAAACCTTTCCACAAATGTCAATGACTTATGATCAGAGTATACGAATGTCTCAGATGCATTGCTGGTAATATAAACACTGAAATGTTGTAATACCAACACCAAGCTTAAAGCCTCTTTCTCCACCATTGAATATTTCTGTTGATGAACATTCAACTTCCTGGAAAAATACCCGATGGGTCTTCCTATCCCTTCGTCATCCTCCTGCAGGAATACCGCACCAACACCCACATCACTGGCACCGATAGCCACCTTGAAAGGCTTTATGTAATCTGGTGTGGCTAACACTGGGGCAGTGGTTAACACAGTTTTTAGGCTTTGAAATGCCTGTTGACAGTCCGCTGTCCACTGAAACTTCTTGCCCTTTTTTAACAATTGGGTGAGTTGAGCAGCCACACTGCTAAAGTTCGGCACAAACGTTCGGTAAAATCCATTCAATCCCAGGAACTGTAGTACTGCTTTTTTCATCAATGGTCTGGGAAATTCCCCAATAACTTTCGTTTTTGCATCCCGTGGGACCATTTGTCCATATCCAATAATATGGCACAGGAGGGTGACATGGGCTTTGGCAAATTCCCTTTTAGCTAGGTTTACCACCAAGCCTGCCTTCCAAAGTCGATTGACTAAGTCCGATAAATATTGTAAATGTTCCTTCCATGAGTGACTAAAAATCGCCAGGTCATTGATGTACACCACACAGTTGGGTAATCCTTATTAGTCAGTCCCTGAATTGTGACTGGAGCGTTTTTCATACCAAGCGGCATGACTTTGAACTGATATAGTCCATTTGGTGTTATGAAAGCTGAAATTGCCTTTGCTCTCTCTGACAGAGGTACTTGCCAGTAGCCTCTGAGAAAATCCAACTTAGAAATGTAAGTTGCTTGTCCCGCTTTTTCGACATAGTGCTCCAACTATGAAATTGGATACGGCTTTGAAACAGCATTGACTTTACGATAGTCCACACGTAACCATTGGGTACCAACTGGCTTTGGCACCATGACTATGGGTGAGCTCCAGTCACTGTAACTCACTTCCATTATGCCATCTTGGAGGATGCGCTCTATCTCCTTCTGAACCTGTGCCAACATTGCAGGGTTATGCCTATAAGGATGATGCTTAATTGGAATAGCATCTCCTATATCTACATCATGCACAATTAGGTTAGTACTTCCCAATTTATTTCTGCATATCTCCTCATGTGTTAGGAATTAGTGTTTCAGGTCATTTCGATTTTCTTGTAGAAAGTAACTCAATAATTTATCCCAATTTTTGACAACTTCCTCATTACTCAAATTAAATTGGACAATGTCCAGTTCAGAATCCTCTGAACTTGGTTCTTCCTTCTGTGCTGTAATCAATAACACATTCTCCTCTTGCTTTCCTTCCCGATCAAAATACCTTTTGAGCATATTCATATGACACACTCTGTGAGATTTCTTCCTGTCTGGAGTCCTTATCAAGTAGTTCACCTCACTCAATTTCTTCTCAATTTGATATGATTCACTAAACCTTGCTTTTAAAGGCTCACCTGTTACTGGAAGTAACACCAATACCTTATCCCCAGTTGCAAAATTGTGAATTTGTGATTTCTTTTCCCATTACATTGTATGCTGTGATACTTTTAAATGCTATCCAGCTCTATTTAATCGTTCTCTAAAATTTGATGCCTAGTCCAAATGGGTGGTCTCTAAATTCTGACTGATTAATTTCTCCTTAATCAATTTTAATGGTCCTCTTACTTCATGCCCAAAAATTAATTAAAATGGACTGAATAGGTTAATTCATTTGGATCCATCTCTGATTGCAAAAAATACAAACGGAACTCCCTTATCCCAATCATCTGGATAATCCTGACCATAAGCCCTTAACACGGTCTTTAGTGTTTGATGCCATCTCTCTCGTGCTCCCTGCGATTCTGGATGGTACACAGTAGATCTGAATTGCTTTATTCCCAAGTTATCCATAACCTCCCTGAATAGTTTGGATGTGAAGTTTGATCCTTTGTCTCACTGAATCTCTATTGGCAGTCCATATCTAGTAAAAAAATTAATTATTCTTCTACAACCCTTTTAGCTGTGATGTTGCATAATGGGATTGCCTCTGGAAATCTAGTTGACTCATCCATTATTGTTAATAAATACTTATCACCTTTTGTTTGAGGTAGGGAACCTACACAATCAATCAAGATTCTCGTGAAAGGTTCCTCAAATGCTGGACCCTCTCTCTCTCTCTCTCTCTCTCCCCTTCCAACTTCAATAAGCATATGTTTCATTTTTTAAGTGTTTCAAGGGGATTTGCTTGTTGGGACTGTTACGTATATTCGGAACAGCATATGTAAGTCTAGTTTGGATATACTGAGTTCTGTAGAGGTTCTTTATTCTGTTCTTCATGTTTCATAGCATAATTTTGTGAATAAATTTTTTGTTTGTTTTAAACCTGGTAGTCAACCTATCTAACTTACTCCGGGTGACTTCCATTGTACACTTACCAAAACAAATTACAAAGTTATGATCTGGGCTGCCTGCTTAAGAATGTTTTGAGTGGTCTGGCCTCGTCCATAACAGATTGGGGGCTCTTTGTGGGATTTTTAAACAGTGAGTGGTAGGTGCTAGTGTCTTTGTTTTTGGTGTTGGTTTGGTTGCTTAGACAAAGCTTGGGCTAGGAATGGCTCTTTCAGTCATCAAACATTTTCTGGAAATGGATGTGGTGACTTTGGAAATTTTACAAAAGGTGAATAAGACCAAGCTGCAGGAATTAGCAGAGAAGCTAGAATTGGAGCTACCTGCTTCTGTGAGGAAAGGAGAGATAATTATAGCAGCTCAGCATTTAAACCTGCTGGAGAAACCATCAGAATCTATAGAGATGGCAAGAATTCAATTGCAAATGAAGCAGCTTGAGTTAGAGGCGAGAGATAAGGAAAGGGCAGCAGAATGAAACAGTTTGAGTTACGATTAAAAGCAGAAGAGAGGGAAAAAGAGAAAGTGGCAGAACAGAGAGAAAAGGAGAGAGCAGAAGAAGAGAGGGAAAAAGAGAGAGCAGAGAAAGAAAAAGAGAGAGCTCTGACCTTCAATGAAACACAAAGAACAGAATAAAGAACCTCTACAGAACTCAGTCTACACCAAAGAAAAGTCAGCTTAAAAGGCTGGAGATAAAGGCTGAGTGTCGGCTTAGAGAAGATGACCAAGCCCTTGGTAGTCAGAAGCTGTTTAAGTATGTTTAAACATTGCCTAAATTTGATGAGAAGGATGTGGATGCCTTTTTCATCTCATTTGAAAGGTTGGCTGAACAAATGCAGGGGCCATTGGTAATGTGGGCTTTGTTGATCCAAACAAAACTTGTAGGTAGGGCGAGCGAGGTATTCACATCCGAATCAGAGGAGGTATCTGGGGAATATGAGGAGGTAAAACTAAGCCATTTTAAGTGCATATGAGCTTGTACCAGAAGCCTATAAACAACATTTAAGGAATCTAAGGAGGGACCTTCATCAAATCGATATTGAGTTTGAAAGGATCAAACAGAGAAATTTCGATAGATGGATAAGAACTTTAAAAATCGAGCAAACCTCTGATGCCCTAAGAGAGGTAATTATTTTGGAGGAATTCAAAAATTCACTGACTGAAGTGGTGCAAACTCATGTGGAAGAGCAGAGAGTTAAAACAGCAAGTTTAGCAGCTGAAGAGTATGAGCTGATCCATAAAACACGGTTTGGCATCCACAATCAATTGCAGTCCATGAGGGATAGAAATTGGAGGCAAAGAGAAATCCTTATGTAGAAGGGGAAAGGTAGATCTCAGTGAAGATCATAAGGATAATTTAGCACAGGTTAAGGAAAGAAACCCTTAAGAGGGACAAAGAAGTTAAAACACTCCGGTGTTTTAATTGTAGTAAAGTGAGTCACACAAAATCACAGTATTGGTGGGCTAGGAGAAAAATAGGAGAACTCCCAACCAGCTCTGGACTGAACTAAACTGCTCAGCTCAGCTACAGAACTGAGCACTGCCCTTTCTTTATACAGATCACTTCTAAACCATGACCACTTTGGCCTGAAGTCTCATCTGTTTATGTATAAAGAAAAAGGTCTCTCAATATCCTTTAATCTCTGTACCAAACCAGACTGACTGGAGCCCGGCCTGGTTTATTACCCCTCTGTGGACAGCACGGTGGCACAGTGGTTAGCACTGCTGCCTCACAGCGCCAGAGACCCGGGTTCAATTCCCGCCTCAGGCGACTGACTGTGTGGAGTTTGCACGTTCTCCCCGTGTCTGCGTGGGTTTCCTCCCGGTGCTCCGGTTTCCTCCCACAGTCCAAAGATGTGCAGGTCAGGTGAATTGGCCATGCTAAATTGTCCGTAGTGTTAGGTAAGGGGTAAATGTATGGGTGGGTTGCGCTTCGGCGGGTCGGTGTGGACTTGTTGGGCCGAAGGGCCTGTTTCCACACTGTAATGTAATGTAATGTAATGAAATGTAATGACAGAGTACCCTTGAGCCAAAGAATATCTTTTAGGAAAAAAAGAGACTAGCTTTGTGACACCATATGGTGAGGCATCGCACATCAGCACCAAATTTCACTTGGGATCATAGTGTGCAAAACCTTTGATGATGATCGCTGCTTCTTCACTTCCTTAAAGTCTACAACTCAGCTCCAAGACCAATTCCAAGGCTGACCCTTTTTCAATGGCAGATGTAAGGTGCCAGGATGGAGGACAGATTATAATTACAATTATAATTTCAGTAATAATTCACCAATCCAAGGAAAGACCTAAGATCCAGTAAATATATGGGAGCCGGGACACCTTTCATCACCCTCACTTTATCTTCCAACGGGTGTAACCTGGTCTTCCGACTGTGTAGCCCACAGAGGTACGTTGGGGTGCTTGGAACACAGTTTTCTCTTCTAAGGCAAACAGCCATCTTTCAGAAAGTCCAAGGACTATGTCCAAGTTCTCTAAGTGCACTTTATTGATCTTCTCTGTTATTGGCATGTCATCCACATAAATGGTGACCTGGGGTAGACCTGATAAGATGTTCTCCATTGTCCGCTGAAAAATGGCACAGGCTAATAATATCTGAAATGGCAGTCTCATACATCATTACAAACTCTCATGGGTATTAATTGTAGAATACTTCTGGGAATCCTCATTTAACCCCAATTGCAGGTACTTGTGGCTCATGTCCAGTTTTGTAATGGACAGCCACACCTGCCCCTCCCCTGCCAGCTTTGCATATAAATCCTCTATGTAAGCCATAGAGTATTCATCCAGCTGCAAGAAGCTGTTTACCTTTTGTTTAAAATCCCACAAAGGTGAAACGACTCATCAGGCTTCACAATCGGTATGACCGCTGCTGCCCATCCACAATAGTTCAATGATTCCTTTGCCGTCCAGTCTTCTGACATCTGCCCTTAAGGCAAATGGCAATGGCAGTCCTTGCAGTATCATGGAATAGCTTCCTGGTCAACACACAAAGTGTCCTTGGCTCCTTTGATAGTCCATTGGCCTTCCTGACAAACCTCCAGGTATTTAATTAGGACTTCACTCAGTCATCTGTTTTCTAATCAAAAAAATGTTCAGCCAATCCAGGTGAATCTTTCTCAACTAATTCTGCCCCATCAGGCTTACAGACAGTGATAACTGAACCAACTGCTTCTCATAACAGACTGGAATTGATGTTGTACCCCTAACCTGTAAGGGTTCCCTAGTATAGGTTTAGTCTAGCCGAGGTCGTCCACAAACTGAAGGGTTGGAGTGAAGAATAAACTTTGTTAAAGACTGGTTCTGCAACACCAGAATCAATTTCCATTAAAACCAGGAGACCATAAAACCCAGATTTTATTTTGATTGATTCTGATTTTAATGTTACTAAATAACTGTTCCAATCCAGATGTAGTTGGGCTTCCCTAAATACTAGGTTATGAGTTCTCTTACTTAATTCTGACCTTGTGAGACTCTTTTGCTGTCTCGAGTCTGCAGACCAGCAACAGCTGCAACAGCTTCCTAGTTTGGAGACTGAAGAAAATGTTAACCGGAGGGCCAAGGCTTGACTTTGTTTTGGGGTTTTGCTGTGGGCTGACGTCATGCCCCTCTGCTCAGGATATGTGCTGAGTGAGGCTATGTAACTGCCTTCACTCAAGTGGTGTCTCCCAACCCAGTCAGCCTGGCAAGGGTATCCACTTCCATCAATATACCCTGCAACTCATATACTCCACTTGCTGCATTTTCTAATGACAAGAACCCATGCGATGCCCGTTTGAAGTCCAGTTGGGCTTTGGCTGGTAGGTGTTTGTGCTTGTTTACATCATTAATCCCATATACCAAACAAACTGTCTCTCAGTATCTCATCAAGGGAAAACTACACTAAAGTCATATGTCTTTGCCTGTTGTCTTAACCTCATCAAGAGGATTTCCCTCGATCTCGAACTACTGAATAAGAGAACGAGAGGCCGCTTGGGGTCATAATATTTCGTAACTAAATCTGTCAGCTCTTGAAAGGCTTTAGTGTCTATTGCCTCAGGAGAAGTTAGGCTCCTAACAGAGAAAACAGCGAAAAAACAAACTGTCAGGGAGTTACTCGTTGCTTTTCATCTGCCCTAATATCATTTGTCCAAAACAATAATGCATTCTTTTCACATACTGGGCTCAGTCTTCGATGGCAGGATCAAATCAGTCAAGCTTCCCAAAAAATGACATGATGCCAGAAATGCTTACATCAATTCAAAGATGACTATTGCAAGTGAGTTTCTTTTGGAGCGTTTTTTTTTCTCGTCACCACTGAAATAACTTGAGAGAGGCCGGAATCCTGTCATCAAGTCACCCTTTATTTACATGTGTGTATTACTTGACACTTGTCCAGCTTCCTCAGAGCTTGCACTTAGAATGAACAGAATCTCTTACTGTTTTTTTTCCTCTCTTCTTACAGAACCCCTGACCCTCTTGTTTTTTTTTCTCTTGTGTGTGCAGGTGTGAAGATCTCCTGTTTTTTTTTCTTTTTATTAACCCCCACACTACCGCCTAACGGTGGCACAGTGGTTAGCACTGCTGCCTCACAGCGCCAGAGACCCGGGTTCAATTCCCGCCTCAGGCGACTGACTGTGTGGAGTTTGCACATCCTCCCCGTGTCTGCATGGGTTTCCTCCGGGTGCTCCAGTTTCCTCCCACAGTCCAAAGATGTGCAGGTCAGGTGAATTGGCCATGCTAAATTGTCCGTAGTGTTAGGTAAGGGGTAAATGTAGGGGTATGGGTGGGTTGCGCTTCGGCGGGTCGGTATGGACTTGTTGGGCCGAAGGGCCTGTTTCCACACTGTAAGTAATCTAATCTAATCTAACTGCGGTAGTGCTTATTTTTTCCCAGCACCCATGTTGTGTGTGTGCAGGTGTAGGACACAGTGAGAGACACAAGGTGCATGAATCTTTATTCAAATTTCCACCACCAGGAAGAAAGGAAACACCTGAGTGGCCTGTGACAAGCAGTGCCCTTCACAGCAAAGGGCAATGCTGTGTGATCAAACAGTGAAGGGGAGGGCAGGGACTAAATCAAAATAGAGTTGGAGGGGGAAATAATGCACTCCACTCCCTGCGGCACCCACCTCTCCCTGAACAACTCCAGGGTGTTGGTGGAGACCGCGTGCTCCTTCTCCAAGGACACCCAGGCTCTAACATAACCGCAGAAGAGGGGCAGGCAGTCGGCCCTAACGACCCCCCTCCACGGTCCGCTGCCTGGACTTGTTTATGGCCAGTTTGGCCAAGCCCAGGAGCAGACCCACGAGGAGGTCTTCAGACCTGCCCTCCTTCCTCCGTACCGGGTGCCTGAAGATCAGGAGCGTGGGACTGAAGTGCAACCAAAAGCAGAGGAGGAGGTTTTTAAGAAAATCAAAGAGGGAGTGCAAATGCCCACACCCAATATACACATGGTCCACGGACTCCACAGCACCACAGAACAAGCAGTTGGGCTGGGAGTCCGTGAACCACCGCAATCTGCAGTTGCAGGGGACTGCTGCGTGCAGCACCCTCCACCCCAGATCCCCGAGAGAAAGGGGGAGGACTCCCGGGTAGAGAGCCCTCCACTGGGGATCCCCACCGCCCGGTGGCAAATGGGCACGCCAAGGCGGTCCGGACGGTGGATGAGGGAGAAGAGGCGGACGGTGTGCAGCAGCAGTCTATACAGGGCCCGCCTTTTAACCCCCTGAAAAGGGAACAAAATTAAAATTCTGGAGGCAGCTCAGGTTGTGGGGCACAGGCTCCCGCGGGAAGTACGGGACCTTGGGGCTAATGTGAAATTCCGTCCGGGCTGGGGTGAGCGCAGACGGGATCCCACCGCACACCTGAGCGTCCTCCAACTGATACACTACGTCGGGTCAGAGCACCGCCATTTTAAGGTGTCGGATGGCGGTGGCCACGTACCGGGCATCTACCGCTGCCCTGCCTGCTATGTCCTGCAGCAGCGTCCAGCCCAGGCCCCCGGCACCCAGCACGGCCCTGATCCTGGTCACTCTCGCCGCCACGGCCCTCCCCTCTGACAGCCACTCGAGCCTGCGAGTACGGAGGTGCGGTTTCCTGAGCAACGGCTCCCTGACGACAGCCACTACTCCAGCTGGAGGGTAGGCGCAACACGATTCGACCATGTTCCAGACAGTGATCAGGTCCTGGTAAAAGACAGGCAGCGTCTTGAGGGCGACCTCCAAACCGTCACGGTCGACGAACAGGAGCTGTGTGTCGTAATTGAGGTTACGCACCTGGCGGAAAAATTACGTCGCCAGGGCGCACCACCTAGGAGGAGGCTCGACGTAAAGGTATCGCCGCAAGGTCTGAAGGCGGAACGTCGCGACCTGGGTGCGGATGCACACCAGCGACTGACCGCCCTCCTCAATAGGGAGACTCAGAACCTGTGCAGCGACCCAGTGCATCTTTTTGTCCCAGAAGAAGTCGACCAACGTTCTCTGGATGTCAGCGACAAAGCCAGGAGGAGGGACCAAAGTGACCAGCCGGTACTACAGCATGGCGGCCTCCTGCTGGTTTATGACCAGCACTCGACTCCTGTAAGATAGCACTCGGAGCAGTCCTGTCCAGCGGCCTAGGCGAGCCGAGACTTTGGCCTCCAGCTCCAGCCAGTTGGCTGGCCAGGATTCCTCAGCCGGGCTGAGGTAGACCCCCAGGTAGAGGAGATGGGTGGTACTCCAGCTGAACCCTCGTAACTACTCCGGCAGAGAGTCCACCCGCCACGGACCGACCAGTAGTCCGGAACATTTGGCCCACTTGATCCTGGCAGAAGACGCTGCCGAGTACACGACCTGGCACTCGCACATCCTCCCCAGGTCAGCCAGGTCGGTGAAAGTGAGGAGCACGTCGTTGGCGTAGGCCGAGAGGACCACCCCCGTGCCCGCGCCGCGCAGAACCAGCCCCGACAACCTCCTCCGCAAGAGGTGCAGGAAAGGCTCCACGCACAGGGAATACAGCTGGCTGGGCAGGGGGCAGCCTTGACACACTCCTCTCCCGAAGTGAAGGGGCGCCGTCAGGGACCCGTTAACTTTAACCAGGCACTCTGCGGCGGCGTACAAAAGTCGGATCCAGGCGACGAACTGCGTCCCGAACCCGAATGCCTGCAGAGTCCCGAGCAGGTACTCGTGATCGACCCTGTCGAACGCCTTCTCCTGGTCGAGAGACAGGAAGGCGCTCGGCAGACCAGCCCAACAGAAATGGATCAGGACCCGGACCAGATGGACGTTGCCGTGTATCCTCCGGCCCGGGATTGTGTAGGACTGGTCTGGGTGAATCATGTGGGCCAGCACGGAAGCCAGGCGAGAAGACAACACCCTGGCGAAGATTTTGTAATCAGTGCTGAGGAGGGAGACCGGACGCCAGTTCCTGAAGGAACGAACGTCCCCTTTCTTTGGCAGCAGGACGATGACCGCCCTGCGCCAAGAAAGGGGCAGCTCTCCGGCATTTAGACACTCCCCCAGGACCTGTGCGTAATCGCTCCCCAGGACGTCCCAGAAGAACTCCACAGTCAGCCCGTCCAGCCCTTGGGACTTGCCCCTCAAGAGCCGGTCGAGGGCGCCGGTCAGCTCCTTTAAAGTGACAGAAGCGTCGAGCCTTCCGGCGTCCTCCGGGCTGAGCTGCAGCAGGTCCTCCCACAGAACTCTGCGAGCATCCTCGCTGGACAGATCTGGAGAGAACAGAGCCGTGTAATAGTTTCGGACGTGGGCCCTGATGCCCTCCGGATCCGAGACAAGGGACGCGTCGTCAGCCAGCAGCACAAGGAGCTGCTGACGGGTGCCACGCCTTTTTTCCAGCGAGTAGAAGGGGGGGCCACGGTCCAGGTCCTGGAAGAGCTGGATCCGCGACCTCACGTACGCGCCCCGAGCCCCGACGAGCTGCAGGTCCCGGAGCGCGGCCTTCTTCTCTTCGTACACCCCGCGCAGGGCCGGGTCCGCGTCGGGCTGACCGAGGCGTGACTCCAGGTCGAGCATCTCCCTCGCCAACTCCCCGATCGTAGATTTCCGCCTCTTCGTCGTACTCCTGACAGAAGACGCGGACGTGAGCCTTGCCCACGTCCCACCATAGCCTCAGGGAGGGGAAGCTTCCCCGCTTCCTTCTCCAGCCGGCCCAGAAACGATGAAACGAGTCCCGGAACCGCTAATCCTCCAGAAGCAGGTTGTTAAAGTGCCAGTACGCGGAGCCAAGCCTGGCGCCGAACGCAAGGAGTTCCACCCACACCAGATGATGGTCCGTGCACAACACCTGCCGCATGGAGGCCTTCGGAAAACAGGAGGCGAACGCCCGCGAAACGTACAGGCAGTCGATTCTAGACGCTCCGACCCCAGGCCTCACTAAGGTGAAGGCGATGGAGTCGGGATAGAGATTCCGCCAGACGTCCACCAGGTCGAAGGACTTGACCAAGTCCCCCAACCTCCTCCCTGACGCCCAGCCAGTGCAGGCACCGCCATGGTTCCTGCCCTCGAGGACACAGTTAAAATCTCCCCCGAGGACGACGCACTGGTTCTCGTCGATGGAAGCAAGATGAGTGGACACTTCATCAAAGAAGCTCGCTTGCCTTGGCCCGGCCAGGGGAGCGTAGACATTCACCAAGTGAAGCACCGCGCCCCCCCCAGCCGAACCGTCAGGTGAAGCAAACGGCCTGGCACGGGCTCCCTGACCCCCAAGATCTCGGGCTGAAAATGCAGGGCCAACAGGATAGCCACCCCGCCAGATCTGCGGGTGAGGTGACTCATGTAGACCCTCCCCTCGCCACTCCAGGAGCCAGGTGGCTTCGTCTCCCGGGGTAGTGTGGGTTTCTTGCAGGAAGCACACCGCATACCTCCGTCCCGGAGGACCGAGGGGGTCTGGAATCTGCGCTGTGACTCCCTGCTGCTGTTGATTGTTGTCTCCATGTCGGACACGTTGTGCAACCACCAGTACAGTTAAAAACCTATATACGTATTTACAGGGAGGACGAGGGAGGGGCACAGAAGTCCCTCGCCCTCACCAGGGGTGCCCCCAGGAAGTTTCTGACTCGCTGTCGCTCATTGACATCGAGCCCAGGCGCCTGGCTAGCAGCGTGGGCCGACCAGTAAACTCTTTCAATGGAGCTCCAGCGGTTGAGTGCCAGTTGGGCTCTATCCCGGCGACTCTGAGTTTCCTCGACAAATTCCCGGAGTTCCTCGAGGGGGATGAGGGGGAGATCGGTGGGGGGCTCCTGGGATTCAAAAATGTCACTGCAGACAGAGTCCGCGTCGTCCCCAGTATCCGCCACCGATCCCGAACCCTCCTCTGGGAGGTCGCCCTTGGTCACCGACCCCTCCCCCACCGAGAGGATGGGGCTGGTCCGGCGCTGCCAACTGGCCTCAAACCCCCGAAGACCCCACCCCCAGGGTCACCGGCGGTACCTTCCTCAGCGCACACCTTCCCGGAATGCCCAGAGTTCAGGTCGTCGGGCGGCAGAGGCTCGGGGCCCCGCTCCTCTCCCGACACCTGGATGCCCGGCTCCTCAGGGAAAAGGTCCTCCCCCAGGGCCAAGGCCCCCAGAAAAACATTCTGGGAGGGAGGAGCGAGGATAACACCTTCCTCCCCTCCACCGCTCAATGACCCAGCAGAGGGTCCTCTGTCGTCACCCGCACCACAGCCCTCGTGGTTGTTAAAGTCCTCCCCAGGGGCCAGAGGAGTTGAGGCAGTAGGAGGCCCTGCTGTAGCCCCTGGGGGTTTGGGTAGGTCGGGGCGTGGTGCAGGACAGTAAAGAGGCACCGTTGGCTCATCCCCTGGAGAGTGGCACCACCATCAGCACACTGCTGCAATGTCTCTCACCTCCAAGGGCTGGTGCCTCTTCCCCAAAGAGACAGGGGGGAATTTATGGGCCTTCCCCTCCCCGCCCACCTTGGTGGTCATGGGGCCCGAGGTCCCCCCCCCCAGCCTTTCCTGGAATACGATTGGCTGGGGGAAGACAGGTGGTGTGGCCAGGATGTGGAAGGTCAGCTGTGTCACTTCCTGCCCTGCCCCTGGTTTATCAGGTGAGGGTGAGCGGGGCAGGGGCCCAGTTCCATCTCCGGGGCCCAGAGACACGGTCGCTGCAGGAGGTGGGGTGGCGGTAGTTCCCCTCAGGTTAGTGCCAGGGTGTGGCTGGGCTCGGGGACTCCCGCGCCAGGTGTTACAGCACCAGGGGCAGGTGTTGAAGCCCCAGGGGTTTCTCTATTGGGGGGGTGGATGTGGGGTCAGTGGGAGCAGAATCAGGTACGGGTTTGGGGTTCAGGGTCCCCAAGGCAAGTCCCAGGCAGCCCCAAAATTAATCCCCAGGCAGCAGTGGTGGTTGAGGTTGTGGGGAGGGGCCTACATGACTCTTAACTGACATTGAAATGACTGATCATGTCACTCAGTTGTACCGACCACTACAAAATCTGAAGAAATGAAACCAGATGGAACACCAAAGGGTACTTACTAGTCAACTACATTACTGTGGGAGTAACATGCAGGCCAGACCCATTAAGGATGGCAATTTCCGTCCTTAAAAGGTATTAGTGAACCACATGGGTTCTCACTGCAATTGACAAAAAGTTTCATGGTTATCATTAGGCCACTATTTTGAAATTTTCAATTAACTCTTAATTTTAGCAACAAACCTGAATGTCGAGGTGCAGTGAGATTTTATCTCCTTCTGCCTCATTCCATAATCACAAGCCAACTCTCATTCAACCCCAAGAATTCCAGGCAGTTGGGTGGCAGGAAATAATTGCAGATACTTAAAGGGCAGGAGTTTCAAGGTCTAATGGATGTAAGACCCGAGGTTGAGAGACTCCACCAAAGGCTCATTTTAGCAATTTTCTTTTCAAAAATACTGTAAACAAATACTGTAAATTAACTCAAATGCTGGTGGTTTTAACACAGCAATGCTAGGCTTCAACACCAAACAATTATGAAAAGTAAATAGATACACATTGTGACATCCATCACAATAGCTTTTACTTTTACAACATTAATATCTGACAATGCAAAAAAAGTTTTATCTCCAAAATTCAGTTTATTTAACAATGATTTATTAGCAAATGTAGACACAATGTTTGTAATTTAAAATATAATCTTTACAATGTGTACACTTATCTAAATATTGATACAGAATTGGAACAAATAAGAATACACTGCATTCATTTGTTCACATTTTATATTATCTCAATATTGTTTTCCTAACATCTTATTACAGCAAAAGAATATCATTTAATTTTCACAGTTGCCAAAATGTACAAAAAATAGACTCAAGTGTTCACATTAAATATGGCAATAAATGTGCATATCAGACGATGCTTGAAGTCTCACAACAGCAACATTGACTTGAGATCTGGAATCAAAACAAACAGATTACTTTTGTGCAAATAAATTGTTAAAAAGGAATTTCATTACAAAGAAGAATCGACACTGCATTGAAAATAGAACATGAATGGGCAACAAACAATGATAAAGACAAACTACAAAGCAGTAATTTAATGAAATGTTTCAGATGATGAAACAGAAACAAAGCCCAAATGGTTGAAAACTGAATCCCAGGATACTATTACTGCATCTATCGCAATCTCTATTGTTCTGAATATTAGACTTTTTTTCCAGTTACGCATATACATTTTGCAGTGTATTTGAAATGTACTGCTGCCAGTTATCTGAGGAAGCCCAGCAACATTTCCCATTAAGATTCACTGCTAAGGGGTGCTGGCATTGAGAGGTAATATAACCATGTTAGGAAGGCATTTGATAAATCACAAGTGACTGCAGATAACTCTTTTCCAAAGTTCCAATGGGCTAAACTCTGCACTTTCCTTTGTAGGGAAAATCAATTCCTGTTCATGCCATTGAATTGGATTGCAATAAATCAAGCCTCTTCCAATGCATCATTTCAGTGGGAGAAATTAAGTAAAAACCGAAAAGAACTGTGGTTACTGTAACTCAAACAAAAAACAGAAGTTGATGGAAAAGCTCAGCCTAGGTTTCCTAAAGTTACTCCAATAAAATATCAAGGAGCAAATAAATTTCGGGTCCAGTGACCATTCCTGATTTCTCTGCACAGAGGCTGCCAGACCTGCTGAGCTTTTTCAGCAACTTCTGTTTTTGTTGGAGAAATTGTAAGCTTTGTTGCAAGTTTATTTGCTCCTGGATATTTTACTGGAATAACTTTAGGAAACCTATGTACATTTGAGGTAGTCCTTAATTAAAGGGAGAGATTAATGGTTTTATAATGACTAATGCTATGTAACGTCATGTATAATGTGTGAAAAACTCTGATCTTCAATACTATTCATAGACTGACATAAGGTTTCATTTTCTAAACTAAAATATCCAGGCCAATACTATTGCAGTACTGATGCATTGTTTAAGGTTACATTTGTTGATGGAGCTGTTGAAATGTACTGATGGTTCACATGGACATGTAAGATTTTGTAACAGTATTCAAAGAACACACAAAGAGGAGACATTCACCCCTTAGCTATCAGCACACAAAAGAGTTGACTGTTCGTTCACTGAATTATAGGGGTATTCTGCATTAGTCTAAACTGGCTTCAAATATTTTCTCTAGATTATATACATGCGATGTGAAACTCTCAAAATTCTGGATGACCTTTGGCAGCCTTGGTGAAAATTGTGTACACATCATGTATTCATACTTTAGAATTTCAACTATAGGTTTTGCATATTGCTGGAGTTGTGATGGTCTATGTTTTGGAGAGGTGGATGGAAGAGGAAGAGGAAGCAACAGCCATGGGGAATGAGAAAAGGGGCGGCATGGTGGCTCAATGGTTAGCACTGTGGCCTCACAGTACCAGGGACCCAGGTTCGATTCCAGCCTCTGTGAAGAGTTTGCACATTCTGTGTCTGCGTGGGTTTCCTCTGGGTGCTCTGGTTTCCTCCCACAGTCCAAAGATGTGCAGGTTAGGTGAATTGGCCATGCTAAATTGCCCATAGTGTTAGGTGAAGGGGTAAATGTAGGGGAATGGGTCTGGGTGGGTTGCGCTTTGGCGGGTCGGTGTGGACTTGTTGGTCTGAAGGACCTGTTTCCACACTGTAGGTAATCTAATCTAATCTAATCTAAAATGTCTGAGGTTTCCTTATCATTTTCAGTTGCCAAATACCTTATCAATTGGGTGTTTGGAAATTGGACAGTCACTATTATAATTTCATGGGCTTTGTAAATTGAGTTACAATGTTACATTCCTTCATTTATATTGGAGGTGTACCCTAGAACTCTGGAGGAAGCGAGAGAAGTGATTGTTGGGCCCCTTGCTGAAATATTTGTATCATCGATAGTCACAGGTGAGATTAGATTTTTTTTTTAGATTTTAGATTACATTACAGTGTGGAAACAGGCCCTTCGGCCCAACAAGTCCACACCGACCCGCCAAAGCGCAACCCCTCATACCCCTACATTTGCCCCTTATATAACACTACAGGCAATTTAGCATGGCCAATTCACCTGACCTGCACATCTTTGGATTGTGGGAGGAAACCGGAGCATCCGGAGGAAACCCACGCAGACACGGGGAGAATGTGCAAACTCCACACAGTCAGTCGCCTGAGGCGGGAATTGAACCCGGGTCTCTGGCGCTGCGAGGCAGCAGTGCTAACCACTGTGCCACCGTGCCGCCCACCGTGAGGTGCCGGAAGACTGGAGGTTGGCTAACGTGGTGCCACTGTTTAAGAAAGGTGGTAAGGACAAGCTAGGGAACTATAGATCAGTGAGCCTGACGTCAGTGGTGGGCAAGTTATTGGAGGGAATCTTGAGGAACAGGATGTACATGTGTTTGGAAAGGCAAGAACTGATTAGAGACAGTCAACATGGCTTTGTGCGTGGGAAATCATGTGTCAAAAACTTGATTGAGTTTTTTGAGGAAGTAACAAAGAGGATTGATGAGGGCAGAGCAGTAGATGTGATCTAGATGGACTTCAGTAAGGCATTCGACAAGGTTCCCCATGTGAGACTGATTAGCAAGGTTAGATCTCACGGAATACAGGGAGAACTAGCCATTTGGATACAGAACTGGCTCAAAGGTAGAAGACAGAGGGTATTGGTGGAGGGTTGTTTTTCAGACTGGAGGTCTGTGACCAGTGGAGTGCCACAAGGATCGGTGGTGGGTCCTCTACTTTTTGGATGCGAGCATAAGAGGTACAGTTAGTCAGTTTGCAGATGACACCAAAATTGGAGGTGTAGTGTAAGCGAAGAGAGTTACCTCAGATTACAACAGGATCTTGACCAGATGGGCCAATGGGCTGAGAAGTGGCAGATGGAGTTTAATTCAGATAAATGCGAGGTGCTGCATTTTGGGAAAGCAAACCTTAGCAGGACTTATACACTTAATGGTAAGGTCCTAGGGAGTGTTGCTGAACAAAGAGACCTTGGAGTGCAGGTTCATAGCTCCATGAAAGTGGAGTCGCAGGTAGATAGGATAGTGAAGGTGGCATTTGGTATGCTTTCTTTTATTGGTCAGAGTATTGAGTACAGGAATTGGGAGGTCATGTTGTGGCTGTACAGGACATTGGTTAGGCCACTGTTGGAATATTGCGTGCAACTCTGGTCTCCTTCCTATCGGAAAGATGTTGTGAAACTTGAAAGGGTTCAGAAAAGATTTATAAGGATGTTGCCTGGGTTGGAGGATTTGAGCTATAGGGAGAGGCTGAACAGGCTGGGGCTGTTTTCCCTGGAGTGTTGAAGGCTGAGGGGTGACCTTATACAGGTTTACAAAATTATGAGGGGCATGGATAGGGTAAATAGGCAAAGTCTTTTCCCTGGGGTTGGGGAGTCCAGGACTAGAGGGCATAGGTTTAGAGTGAGAGGGGAAAGATATAAGAGACCTGCGGGGCAACCTTTTCACACAGAGGGTGGTATGTGTATGGAATGAACTGCCAGAGGAAGTGGTGGAGGCTGGTACAATTGCAACATTTAAGAGGCATTTGGATGGGTATATGAATAGGAAGGGTTTGGAGGGATAGGGACTGGGTGCTGGCAGGTGGGACTAGGTTGGGTTGGGATATCTGGTCGGCATAGACAGGTTGGACCGAAGGGTCTGTTTCCGTGCTGTATATCTCTATGACTCTATGATAAAACAATAAAACCACAAGAAAATCAACAGGAGGAAATCTAAACGTGACTACACAAAATATGTGTTAATGGAAAAACAGGACTACAACCCTAGTTAAACAAAAATCTTCCACTAAAAATGATGTATGCAATTAACTTCAAATAAATTGAGACAGCAGATAATATAGATATTTAATTATAAATAAGAAAGCAAAAGTAATGTTTAGATTTCTAACATTGATCAGACTATTACTTCCCTGGAAATGACTTCAATTGTTACTTTGCCACACCTATCGCTCAACTCAGCCATTCATCTCACTCCACAAGCCAATTCTTTCAGAGGCACAAGCACTGTCGTGTATGCAGCTTTTCTCTTTTTCCATTCAATTCATTCTTTGATTCCCCTGATTCAAGCTGATAATCCCTTCCCAGCTAATCTAACACCATTCTCTCCTCCAAGCAAGTTCCCTTGTCCTCTAGGTAGCAGAGGTCACAGATTTGGAATTGTTGTTGTGGCAGCTTTAGTAAGTTACTACAATACTTCTTATAGATGGCAAACACTGTGTCGATGGTGAAGAAAGTGAATGTCTAAGGTGTTGGATGAGATGCCAGTCACAATTGCCACTTTGTCTGACACAGTATTGTGCTTCCTAAGTGTTGTTGGAGCTGCACACATCAGGGAAGTGAAGAGAACACCTGATTTGCTTTGAGAGTGGAAAGGCATTGGTGAGACAGAGGGGGCTGACTCACTTGCTGCAGAATTCCTAGCCTCTGATGTGCTCTTGTTACAACAGTATTTTATAAGGCTGATCCAGTGGTCAATGGTAACTTCCAGGATGTTGAAAGTGGGGACATTGAATGTCAAGGAACAATGTTAGAATATCCCTTGATGAAGCTGATTAGTGACTAGCACTTGCATAGCATAAACATTAGCTGCCATTTATCAGCCTACATGTTGTTACTTCAGTATCTGAGGAGACACGAATGGGACTAACATTGAGATTACCCCTACTTCTGATGTTATAATAGAGTGAAGGTCATTAATAAGCAACTGAAAATGGTTGGGTCGAGGTCATACCCCGAGAACTCCTTCAGTGAAGCCGTGGGGCTGAAATGATTGATACTGAGGGCAGTCACTGTCACCTTGTCCCTGCAGTTCAACTCTTTTGTCAGTGTTTGAACCATAATTATAATGACATCAGGGGTTTCGTGGCCCTAGTGGAACCCAAGCTAAGTATTGGTGAGTAGACTATTCCTTTGATAGCATTGTTGGCAGCTTGTTGTGGATTGAATATACCTCAGCAATTATCCACACTGTCATGTAGATGGCACTGTTGTAGCTGTACTGGAAGAGCTTGACTTGAAGTAAAAATTTCCAGTAGCATTATCAGGATCAATAATCTTTGCAGTATCTAGTGCCCTGTGCAGTTTCTTGATATCAAATGGAGTGAATCAAATTGACTAAAGGATGTCTTCCAAGATAAGCTAACCTCAGGAAGAAGCCATGATAAATGATCAATTCAGCAATTATGGCTGAGGATGGACACAAATACCTCAGGCTCGTCTTTTTCACTGATGGGTGGCTCCGGCATTAAGGGTGCAGATATAGGTACAGCAAGCACTTCCTGTTATTTGTTTAATTGTCCATTACCATTCATAGCTGGACGCAGCAGAACAGCGGAGCTTAGATCCAATTCCGCAGTTGTGGGATCACTTAGCCCTAACTAATGGTTCCACTATTCGTATGGAAGTACTCTAGTGTTGTCGTTTCACCAGGTTGACACCCCATTTTTGCTCTAGGATACCCTGCTACACTCTTCAGTGTTCTGGCTTGATGGTAATATTAGAGTGCAGGGGTTGCACTGGGCCATATGATTGCAGATTATAGTGGAATACAATTCTACTGTTACTTGTGACCTACAGTACTTGATGTATGCCCAATTTTGAGTTGCTAGATCTGTCTTGATGTCTCTCCTAATTAACACTGTGACAGTGCCACACAACTCAGTGGCGGGTACGACCAATGTGAGGACAGTAATTTGTCTCCACAATAATTCTGTCATATTCACCCCTACTGATGCTGCCAAGGATCATGGACAGACATGTATGAGGAGTCATAGGAGCCTGAGGTCAACTGAGATTTTCTCTCACCAACTGCAACAAACTCAGTCTAACAGCTGGAACTGTTATGGTATTGCTGAGCCACTTGCGGTATCACTCATTGAAGAACTCCACTTTGGTTATTATTAAAACATTAGAAAGTTTCTTGATTGTGAGGTGAAATATCTGCACATTTTAAGAAATGGTTCTGCTGGAGCATATATAATTCACCTAGTGAAATCTCAGAAATAAGTTGACCTCCCACCTTTAATTCAGTCAGTCAGATATTACCATAGTTCTAGTGGTACAGAGAATCAGAAAAACATGAAGAGTCAAAGACTACAGGAATCAGAATGAGGGATGAAGCTCAGAAGAGGTGAGATATTTTGATAGATCAGGCATAACCTTCACACAAATAGATTGCACAGAATGATTTAGGCTAACTTCGAAAATAGTTAGGCATATGGTGAGAGAAATAAATAACTGAGGCATAGATAATAATTGTACATTGTTTTCGAACTCAGACATAGCAAATGGGCCAAAATAATCTCTGCTCCTATAGTTTCTCATTTCTCAAGTTACCTTTGCAGCTAATTTATTTTATTCTTCTGCATCATCAATAATTGCTTCATGTCACTATACCTTGCAGTTTTTCTGGATTTATTTTGCACTTTCAGCAATCATCTTCCACATTTCTCCCTGTCACAGGTGAGGTCAGTGTCGGGGGAGTTTCAACCAAATAACTGTATGATAATACCATCATTATCTAAAATAGAAAATATGGTTAGATGAACTTAGTTCATAGTTACGTAAATTGTAAGAGTGCCATACACACAAAGCTGGCTAACAATTCAGTCAAACTTGGCATTTAAAAGAAAACCTCAAGAATGTTGGAGAAAGTCAGGTTTGGCAACATTTATGGAGACAAACAGAATTAACGCTTTGCATCTGGTATGACTTCTTCAGAAGTAGCTGTGCCGTACAGTTTGGCTAGAACCACACTAGTCATGCAGCACAAGCCTTTGGCACTACTCTTTTAATATTGGTGCAGCTCAGAGTCTTTATTGTATCCAATGTATTTAGGTTTGTCTTGACATCATGTTGTATGAATAGGCTGAAGAACAATAGCTGCGATGGTAGAAACTTCAGAAGGACACCAAGATCGATTACTACTTTACATTTCTGGCTGAAGATAGCTGCAAATGCTTCAGCCTTTTTTTTAAATTCATGTTCTGGATTCTCACATTATTGAAGCTGGGGGATGTTCACATTGCCTCCTCTTTCCATTAATTGTCTAACTGGCAACCACTATTCACAACAGGATGTGGTAGAACTGTAGAATTTTGATGTGGGATTGCTTGTTCTCTTTTGCTGTTTCCATGTTTTAACATGCATGTTAATTTCACTAGATTGGCAACTTCTTAAGTACACCTAGTACTGCAGCCAAAATGTATTCTGCGCTAATATAAAAGCAGATGTTGATGTTCTGAAATAAAAACTAAGTACATGAGAAAATCAGCAAGTCTGGCAGCACTCGTGGAGAGAGAAACAGAGACCAACATGAATCTTTTTTTGGAATACTCTTCCACATGCGAGGCTTGAGATTGCAGAGCTGAAAATGTGTTGCTGGAAAAGCGCAGCAGGTCAGGCAGCATCCAGGGAACAGGAGAATCGACATTTCGGGCATGAGTCCTTCTTCAGGAATTCGGGCATAAGCCCTGAAGAAGGGCTTATGCCCGAAACGTCGATTCTCCTGTTCCTGGATGCTGCCTGACCTGCGCTTTTCCAGCAACACATTTTCAGCTCTGATCTCCAGCATCTGCAGACCTCACTTTCTCCCCTGAGATTGCATACTATGGTGAATATAATTCTGCTTCTGATTGTCCAAAGTAACTGATGGATATCTCTGTTCTGAGTCTATGGCATTTAGCAAAGAGTCACCACTGCGGAGAGTGTTCTCAATACAAAGAAGGTTCTTTTACCTCCACAAAGGCTAAGAACACCTACCAATGCTGTCATGTACTTTGTTAGCTATGGGCTTTAAGACTCAGTCATTTTGGTCAGGAGTATGTGACTGAATGATTTGTTGTGATGGACATTACATTCGGTGCCTGATCAGCTAAGGGAGCGCAGGAAGCAGTAATCAAATAATTTTAATTCCCAGAAATAAAAGTAGAAAATACTAAGTGCGTTTCTCTTTACTTTGTGACTAGCTGAGTTAATATTTCTGGGAAATATTCTTGGACTGGAAAAAATTAGCAGTATAATAGGCTTTAAGCATACAGAGATAATGGAAAGGGATGGGAGAAGGAATAAAAAGAAAACAAAAAGCCTATGATAGCATGAAACACAAGAATGATTAAATGACAAAGGGAGGTGGCGCAAACTTAAAAGCAGGACAAAAAAAAACAAAGAGGAATCTTCTTGGCAAGGTTTACTTGAGAACAACAGAATCATCAACATCTGCCATCTGAAAAACCTAGGGCAGAAATCCGACCTGTAACTGTTGAGTGAAATGTTGGCTGTCAAATTCCTGTTCCTCAAGTGAACGTTGAACTTCATTGAAGCAGTGTAGGAGGTCAAGAGCAAAAGTGGTCAGAAACAGACTGGCGTGGAGAATTAAAATGACAGGCAACTGGAAGCTTAAAGGGTCATGTTTGCAGACTGAATAGAGATGTTCTGAAAAGTATAATGGAGTCCCTGTCATGCAAAGTGCCTACAATACATCAAATTGCAAACAAAAGAAAAACATTGTTCCACCTGGAGTAGATGCAGTCCTGAAATATAGGAAGGGAGGAGACAAAGCAAGTTAGTTTGTAACTTCTACACCTGCTTGTGAATATGATATGGGCAAGGGACGAGCTACTGTGGTTGATTTAGGAGTGGATTAAGGAATGGTTCCTTTAGAATGCTGAAAGGAGAACAAAGGGAAAGAAGGCAAAGGAAACAGTGGCTGCTGCTGCACTGCAAGTGGTGGAAGATGATCTATTGAATATGGTGTCTGGTTAGTTGGAAGGTGAGAACAATGGGAGCCCAATTTAGATTCTGGGAGGAAAGGAGAGCATTGGGAAACAGAACAGACATGTTCAACAGTCTTGTCAAACAGGAGAACCCTTGTTTGAGGACAAAGGGAGACATATCAAAAGCACTAACATGGAAAGTAGTACCATTAGAAAAGATGCAAAAAAAACCTGAAGAAACAGGAAATGGAAGAGGCCTTACAGAAAGATAGCTGTAGAGAGGTCTGAACACACTTATTATAGGTATCAACTGAGTCAATGGATGCGAAGATGAGGGAAGCATTGCAATTAATGACAATGCTGATTCAATATTCCAGTTGAACATGAGAATAGGAAACAGTCATTAAGGTGCTAGATATAGGGACAATGAAGGAGATTGGTGTAAGACTAGAGCAAAACATTTTCCATTAATCTCACAAAATGGCACGTGCAGCTTAAAAATAAATTCTCAAGTCTAGCTGGGACCCAAATGAGCTCCTATAACACACCTTTTAATTGGATGAAGTGAGTAGAGTCAAAAAGAGCAATGTGAGTAGATAAAGTAGATTGGATGGGGCGGTGTTTGTGCAGTGTGTCCAGGAAGCTTTTCTAACACAGTATGTAGATTGTCCGACCAGAGGGGACGCCATTTTGGATTTGGTACTCGGTAATGAACCGGGACAAGTGATGGGCTTGTTAGTGGGTGAACATTTTGGTGATGGTGACCACAATTCTGTGACTTTCACCTTGGTTATGGAGAGAGATAGGGGCGTGCAACAGGGTAGGTTTTACAATTGGGGGAAGGGTAATTACGATGCTGTAAGACAGGATCTGAGGAGCATAAGTTGGGAGCATAGGCTGTCGGGGAAGGATGTCGTGGAAATGTGGAACTTTTTCAAGGAACAGATACGACGTGTCCTTGATATGTATGTACCGGTCAGGCAGGAAAGAAATGGTCGTGTGAGGGAACCTTGGTTGACGAGGGAGGTTGAATGTCTTGTAAAGAGGAAGAAGGAGGCTTACACAAGGTTGAAGAAACAGGGTTCAGACAGAGCAGTGGAGGGATACAGGATAGCCAGAAGGGACCTGAAGAAAGGGATTAGGAGAACCAAGAGAGGGCATGAAAAATCTCTGGCGGATAGGATCAAGGATAACCCAAAGGCATTTTATGCATATGTGAGAAACATGAGAATGACGAGAACGAGGGTAGGTCCGATCAAGGACAGTAGTGGGAGACTGTGTATTGAGTCGGAAGAGATAGGAGAGGTCTTGAATGAGTACTTTTCTTCAGTATTTACGAATGAGAGGAACCGTATTGTTGAAGAGGAGAGTGTGAAACGGACTGGTAAGCTAGAGGAGATACATGTTAGGAAGGAAGATGTGTTGGACATTTTGAACAACTTGAGGATAGACAAGTCCCCCGGGCCTGATGGGATATATCCTAGGATTATGTGGGAAGCAAGAGAGGAAATTGCAGTACCGTTGGCAATGATCTTTTCATCTTCACTGTCAACGGGGGTGGTACCAGGGGACTGGAGAGTGGCGAATGTTGTGCCCCTGTTCAAAAAAGGGAATAGGGATAACCCCGGGAATTACAGGCCAGTTAGTCTTACTTCGGTGGTAGGTAAAGTAATGGAAAGGGTACTGAGGGATAGGATTTATGAGTATCTGGAAAGGCACTGCTTGATTAGGGACAGCCAGCACGGAGTTGTGAAGGGTAGGTCTTGCCTTACAAGTCTGATTGAATTCTTTGAGGAGGTGACCAAGCACGTGGATGAGAGTAGAGCAGTGGATGGTAGTATACATGGATTTTAGTAAGGCATTTGATAAGGTTCCCCATGGTAGGCTTATGCGGAAAGTCAGGAGGCATGGGATAGAGGGAAATTTGGCCAATTGGATAGAAAACTGGCTAACCGGTCAAAGTCAGAGAGTGGTGGTAGATGGTAAATATTCAGCCTGGAGCCCAGTTACAAGTGGAGTTCCGCAGGGATCAGTTCTGGGTCCTCTGCTGTTCGTAATTTTTATTAATGACTTGGATGAGGGAGTTGAAGGGTGGGTCAGTAAATTTGCAGATGATACGAAGATTGGTGGAGTTGTGGATAGTGAGGAGGGCTCTTGTCAGCTGCAAAGGGACTTGGATATAATGCAGAGCTGGGCTGAGGAGTGGCAGATGGAGTTCAACCCTGTCAAGTGTGAGGTTGTCCATTTTGGAAAGACAAATAAGAATGCGGAATACAGGGTTAACGGTAGGGTTCTTAGTGAGGTGGAGGAACAAAGGGATCTTGGGGTCTATGTTCATAGGTCTTTGAAAGTTGCCACTCAGGTGGATAGAGCTTGTAAGGCGGCCTATGGTGTATTAGCGTTCATTAGCAGAGGGATTGAATTCAAGAGTCGTGAAGTGATGTTGCAACTGTACAGGACTTTGGTTAGGCCACATTTGGAGTACTGTGTGCAGTTCTGGTCGCCTCACTTTAGGAAAGATGTGGAAGCTCTGGAGAGGGTGCAGAGAAGATTTACCAGGATGTTGCCTGGAATGGAGAATAGGTCGTACGAGGATAGGTTGAGAGTGCTAGGCCTTTTCTCATTGGAACGGCGAAGGATGAGGTGGTGACATGATAGAGGTTTATTAGATGATCAGAGGAATAGATAGAGTAGACAGTCAGAAACTTTTTCCCCGGGTACAACAGTGTGTTACAAGGGGAGATGTCAGGGGTGGGTTCTTTACCCAGAGAGTGGTGGGGGCATGGAATGCGCTGCCTGTGGGAGTGGTAGAGTCAGAATCTTTGACCTTTAAGCGGCAATTGGATAGGTACATGGATGGGTGCTTAAGCTAGGACAAATGTTCGGCACAACATTGTGGGCCGAAGGGCCTGTTCTGTGCTGTATTGTTCTATGTTCTATGTGAGAACAAAGTCCAGTCTGGTTCTGTTCAAGAAAAATGCAGAGAAGGCTTTCAGGGTATTTTTGGAAGGGGCTAGAGGTACAGATGGTTCCCTTGCCTATGTCTAATCTAATGTTACCAGTCTTGATGGAGCCCTGAGTCAATCTTGAATTTTTCAGGATCACTCCCTCCTAACAGTACCTTGTATTCCACACAGAACAACAAAAAAAGATGAATTGCACTATAATAGAAATTCTCCACCTATTGGAAGGACCACATGACTCAGTGGGGCTGTGAAGGGAAATCTGGGGTCAACCTCATGAGGACGTAGACGTGCAGGTAACGAAACTGTGTAAAGTGAGGGGCAGTGAATGTTCAATATTGTGCCACCACTTCAGTCAGTCTGTTCTTCCAAAAGAACAGAACATACTCAGGAATAGTTGATGAAGGAGTCCTGATCATATGCTGGAAAATATAATTTTTGTGAGCACGACAATATCAGGCTATTTTTGAATAGTCTGACAGAAAGCAGAGAGTAGTTGTAGATGGAAAGTATTCTGCCTGGAGGTCAGTGATGAGCGGGGTCCCAGAGGGCTCTGTTCCTGGGCCTTTGCTCTTTGTAGTTTTTATAAATGACTTGGATGAGGAGGTCGAGGGATTGGTTAGTAAATTTGCAGAGGACACAAAGGTTGGAGGTGTTGTCGATAGTATCGAAGGCTATTGCAGGCTACAGCACAATATAGGTAGGATGCAGAGCTTGGCTGAGAAATGGTAGATGGAGTTCAGCCTGGATAAATGCGAAGTGATGCATTTTGGAAGGTCGAACTCGAATGCCGAATATAGGATTAAAGGCAGGATTCTTGGCAGTGTGGAGGAACAGAGGGATCTGGGTGTGCAAGTACATAGATCCCTCAAAGTTGTCACCCAAGTGGACAGGGTTATAAGAAAGCTAATGGTATTTTGGCTTTCATTAACATGGGGATCGAGTTTAAGAGCCGCGAAGTTTTGCTAAAGCTCTACAAATTCCTGGTGAGACCACACTTAGAATATTGTGTCCATCTCTGGTCGCCATACTATAGGAAAGATATAGAGGCTTTGGAGAGGATGCAAAGAAGGTTTACCAGGATACTGCCTGGACTAGAGGACTTGGCTTATTAAGAAAGGTTGAATAAACATGGACTTTTCTCTCTGGAGAGGAGAGGAGGAGGAAGAGACGAGACCTGATCGAGGTACACAAGATAATGAGAGGAATAGATAGAGTCAATAGCCAGAGACTTTTCTCCAGGGCTGGATTGACTGGTACATGGGGTCATAGTTTTAAAATATTAGGAGAAAGGTATAGAGGAGATGTCAGAGGTAGGTTCTTTATGCAGAGAGTTGTGAATACATGGAATGCATTGCCAGTGGTGGTGATGAAAGCAGAGTCATTAGGGACATTTAAGCGACTGCTGGACAGGCACATGGATTGCAGTGAGTTGAGGGGTGCGTAGGTTAAGTTATTATATTTTACATTAGGATTAAACCACTGCACTACATCGTGGGCCAAAGGGCCTGTTCTGTGCTGTACTTTTCTATGTTCTTTGTTCTATGTTATATTGCTTTCTAAATTTTAACACAAACCTTCAGATGTTAATAAGTTAGTTTATGCACTCTTCAATCCATTATTAAAACAGAAAAGTTTACTTATGCTCTGACCCACGTTATTTATCAAAAAATTAACTAGTCTGCAATATCACAGATAGAAATGAATCCACAGGATTCTCTGATGACTAAGCAAACAGTTGATCTACAATAGAGCAGCAAAGTCCAAAGTTCATTAGTTGAAACTTAGAAGTTTAGCACAGATTCTAAAGTTGTACTTGTGATCCTCGTCCAAAGGTGGGAATTACAAAACATCAGCTGAGGCTTCAAGTTCCCAGCTGCTACCCACTGCACAGTTTTTCTGTGGTCAACAGCAGAACTGAAATGTCTCTGACACTTCAAAGTGCAAAGCAATATAATGGATTTGAGGCAGGATGTGAAGTCTTAATGTACAAAGCATTTGACTTCACTGTGGAAAGCTGTATTTTTTTTGGTCTGTATTTATTGACATAACTATTGAGATTGGTAAAGTAAAAGGAAAATTTGTATTAGCAGCTGATTTTCCAATTTACAAACCAGAAATTACATCAAGAAACAGTAACTATTCCTAATTCCATTTAACTTACAGTCAGAAGTGTCAGAAGACCCATCATGACTCCCAACATTATGTAAAGGTTATTAGTTAAACCGCCTGCCCACATGGGCCCCAATATTGTGGCAAGTCCTCCAATTGAACGGCGCAATCCTTGACTGAATCCTGCAAAGGAAAAGGATGCAATGGGATTTAGTCATTCATGGAGAACAGGAAGGTAAACTTAAAATGTGTTGTTGGAAAAGCGCAGCAGGTCAGGCAGCATCAAAGTAACAGGAGAATCGACGTTTCGGGTATAAGCCCTTCTTCAGGAATGAGGAGGGTGTGCCAAGCAGGCCAAGATAAAAGGTAGGGAGGAGGGACTTGGGGGAGGGGCGTGGGGAATACGATAGGTGGAAGGAGGTTAAGGTGAGGGTGATAGACTGGAGAGGGAGTGGGGGTGGAGAAGTCAGGAAGAAGATTGCAGGTCAAGAAGGCGGTGCTGAGTCTGAGGGTTGGGACTGAGAAAAGGTGGGGGGAGGGGAAATGAGAAAGCTGGAGAAATCTGCATTCATCCCTTGTGGTTGGAGGGTTCTTGGGCAGAAGATGAGGTGCTTTTCCTCCAGGTGTCGTGTTGCCATGGTCTGGCGATGGAGGAGGCCAAGGACCTGCATGTCCTTGACGGAGTGAGAGGGGGAGTTAAAGTGTTCAGCCACGGGACGATTGGGTTGGTTGGTGCGTGTGTCCCAGAAGTGTTCTCTGAAATGTTCCGCAAGTAGGTGGCCTGTCTCCCAAATGTAGAGGAGGCCACATCGGGTGCAGCGGATGCAGTAAATGATGTGTGTGCAGGTGCAGATGAATTTCTGATGGATATGGAAGGATCCCTTGGGGCCTTGGAGGGAAGTGAGGGGGAAGGTGTGGGCGCACGTTTTGCATTTCTTGCGGTTGGAGGGGAAGGTGCCGGGAGTAGAGGTTGGGTTGGTGGGTATGTGGATCTGACGAGGGAGTCGCGGAGGGAGTGGTCTTTCCGGAACGCTGATAGGGGTGGGGAGGGAAATATATCCTTGGTGGTGGGGTCTGTTTGGAGATGGCAGAAATGATGAAGGATGATACGATGTATCTGGAGGTTGGTGGGGTGCTAGGTGAGGACCAGTGGGGTTCTGTGCTGGTGGCGATTGGAGGGGCGGGAAGTGGAGGAGATGTGGTGGAGAGCATAGTCAACCACATCTGAGGGGAAATTGCGGTTTTGAAGAAGGAGGCCATTTGGGTTGTTCGGTATTGGAATTGGTCCTCCTGGGAGCAGATGCGGCGAAGGTGAAGGAATTGGGAATATGGGATGGCGTTTTACAGGGGGCAGGGTGGGAGGAGGTGTATTCTAGATAGCTGTGGGAGTCAGTCGGTTTATAGTAAACGTCCATGTTGAGTCGGTTGTCAGAGATAGAAACGGAGAGGTCTAGGAAGGCGAGGGAGGAGTCTGAGATGGTTCAGGTAAATTTGAGGTTGGGGTGGAAGATGTTAGTAAAGTGGATGAACTGTTCAACCTTCTCGTGGGAGCACAAGATAGCGCCGATTCTCCTGTTCCTGTGATGCTGCCTGACCTGCTGCGCTTTTCCAGCAACAAAATTTTTAAGCTCTGATCTCCAGCATCTGCAGTCCTCACTTCCGCCAAGAATGTAAACTACCTTCTCAAACAAAGTTTGCATTATTTTAGAAATACCATAATTAAAAATTACAACCTGCATTTTAAGAGTTTGGGAAAACATGGTCTAGTTGCAATTTACTGACAAGGGCCAGTTTTTACACAAAGTACAGAAAAGTTAGCGCTAAAAGACAGAACATTTAAAGCCAATGGGCCCTACAGAACACGAGAGGATAATGGCCAAGTGGAATTATCACAGGACTGTTGATCCAGAGACCCAGGTAATGTCCTGGGACCTAGGTTCAAATCCTGCCACGGCAGATGGTGGAATTTAAATTCAATAAATTTCCAGAATTAAGTTTCTGATGATGACCATGAATCCACGGTCAATTGTTGGGGAAAAACCCATCTGGTTCACTCATGTCCTTTAGGGAAGGAAACTACCTTCCTTATGTGGTCTGGCCTACATGTGACTCCAGACCTACAGCAATGTGGTTGATTCTTAACTAGGGATGGGCAATAAATGCTGGCCTAGCCATTGACGCCCTCATCCTATGAATGAATAAAAAAAACAATTCAGGTTCTGGCACTGCTATAAATTTATATTAGCAAAGCCAATCGAGCAATATCTCTCTAGCCTATAAGCCTTGGATCGGCTCAGATATGGGGAACATCTTACCACGAGGTAAACGTCAGACCTCAAATCAGGTATAAGGGGGACCTGGACTCAAATATAAAACTGAATGCTCTTTAAAACAGACAACAGAGATACTGGAATAAATGGGCCAGAAAGATAGTACTCAATTTGAAAAAGAAAGTGGCATATTGGATATTGAATTGCTACGTGGTTGTAACAAAAAAGGAGCATGTTTGGATTGCATGCTGCAATTAGGTATCTGCTTAGTGCAGGCATGTAAAAAGACAGCTCTTAAAACTCTTGTACTGTGGAAGTTTAACAACCTCAGTGAGAATATCTACGTATTTCCCTGGGCCCTGAAGATCCCTAGTTTATTACCCTTAAGATGCTATAGGAGTCTGTTGAAAGTGTGCATGAAAGTGGAGTGTAATAATAGGGAAATACCAACTGGCAAATTAATTACCCTGGGCCTGCAGATTCAAATTTCAGAAGACCTCAGGTATCCCCCTGTTACAACTACTAGGATCCGTTTAAGAACAGTTTACAAGCACTAGGAATAAGCTCAGTGGGAATAAATAAATTTGCACAAATTATCCAACCTGGCATGCTGTTTCATGCAACAAAACTACTTTTATTGAAGTTTAATGTCAAGAAATATCTAGTTTGCATTTGTGAAGATGCAAACTAGATAAATAGATCCTTCCACATTTCCTGACTAAACTGCTGCTTCCTTAAGCAGAACTCTTCTGAGGGTTGTCAAGACTGAAACACCATCTTCCCCTCATCATTTTCCCTTCCTCCTGCTTCTGGTTCACCTTGATAATGAAGACTTAAGCACAATATCAATATCAAAGGACTGCATGACAGAATGATACAAAAAAAGACTTCCCTTCCTCAAACTATTGACAGTTAACATCCAGAATCCTGTGATAGAAAACTATTTTGTCAGCTATGTAACTAATTGTTTCGTTGTAGCTGTTTTAAATATTAGTGGCTATGTCAGAACAAGCCAAGCATGATCAGTCTGGTCCTACAATCCTCTACCATGGGCTACTTTATTTATAGATAAGAGTTGGGAATGAAATGATGCCACAAGAAGCCCTACTGCTGATGACATTACTTTGCACATGGATGATGTAAGTGGCTTTCCTTCGTCTAATTAGTGAAACAACACCACGGTTTACAAGTTCAAAATTGCATTATTAAACACAAATTCTTAAAATGTGGTGCTAATAATGTTAAAAGGACTTTTGGAATAATTGGTGATAAAATCATGATCCCAGCTGATGGTAATACTGGGAAAGTCAGATCGTGAAGTGAGAGTTGCCTTGCATAAAATAGTTGTCAGTCATTGAACGTATTAAGAGGCTCTCTATTTACTTTTAGCAAAAAAAAAAATCAAAGTTCACTACACAGAAAAGATAAAATTAAATTACATCATAGAAGAAATATCTGTAATGGCCTTAATACAAATACCAGAAGAAAAGCTACAATTCCTTTACCCTCAAGAACAACCTTAAATTTCTCTTACTTAAATCTCAGTAATGGCTACTGCTATGTCTCCACTTTAAAATATCTTGATTAGTTGTTACGGCTTTAGATGGTTTCTGAAGTATCCTTCTTTTGGATCTTCTAAACAGTTGTAGGGAAAACATACGAGTTTCCCATACCTAGCTTCCAGCAGTTTACTGCTTCTGGAGTTTTTTTAAGCTACTCAAAACATTTTTCCCAGCCTGGTTTTGAAGACTGGTATATTAACATCAACTTTTCATTCTGGCTGGTTCTGACTTTCGACGATAGTGAGACATGATTGCCCATGCACAAACATGATTGAGTTTTTTGAGGAAATAAAGAAGAGGATTAAAGAAGGTAGAGAGGTGGACATGGTCAATATAGATTTCAACAAGGCATTCGATAGGGTCCTCATGGTAGAATGGTTCACAAGGTTAGATCACAGACTCAAGGGAGAACTAGCCATTTGGATACATAACTGGCTCAAGAGTAGGAGACAGAGGGTGGTGATGGAGGGTTGCTTTTCAGCCTGGAGGCCTGTGACCAGCGGTGTGCTGCAAGGATTGATGCAGGTCCACTGCTTTTCATCATTTATATAAATAATTTGGATGTGAACACAGGAGGTATGGTTAGTAAGTTTGCAGATGACACCAAAATTGGTGGTGTCGTGGACAGCAAAGAATGTTACCTTAGAGTAAAAAAAGGACCTTGATCAGATGTGCCAATGAAGCAAGGAGTGGCAGAGCGAGTTTAATTTAGATAATTGTGAAATGCTGCATTTTGGAACGGCAGTCAGGGCAGGGCACATACACTTAATGGCAAGATCCTGAAAAGTGTTGCTGAGACCTTGGAGTGCAGGTTCATAGCTCCTTGAAAGTGGAGGCACAGGTAGATAGGATAGTTAAGGTGGTGTGTGCTATATTTGCCTTTATTGGTCAGTGCATTGAGTATTGGAGTTAGGGGGTCATGTTGCAGTTGTTTAGGACAGTTTGGGAATACTGTGTGCAATTCTGGTCTCCCTCCTAAGGGAAGGATGTTATGAAGCTTAAGAGTTCAGAAAAGATTTACAAGGATGTTGCCAGGGCTGGAGGATTTGAGCTATAGGGAAAGACTGAATAGGCTGGGTCTATTTTCCCTGGAGCATCAGAGATTGAGGGGTGACCTTACAGAAGTTTATAAAATCATGTGGGGCATGGATAGGGTGAACAGCCAAGGTCTCTCCCCCAGGGTAGGGAAGCCCAAATCTAGAGGGCATATGTTTAAGGTGAGAGGGGAAAGATTTAAAAGGCACCTAAGTGGCAACTTCTTCACACAGAGGGTGGTGCATGTATGGGCCAAATGCTAGCAAATGGGACTAGATTAATTTAGAATGACTGGTCGGCATGGGCGCGTTAGACCAAAGGGTCTGTTTCCATACTGTACAGCTCTATGACTAAATTGGATTCATGTCACTAGGTAGCAACAGTTCTTTTTTCTCTTTTACCTTTGTTTCTAATGCACTGAACTGCTTACTTCAAACTCTACTCCAACACAGTAAATCTTCACTGTAAAAACCATATTTTTCTACATTTCTTTCTGGATTTTTGGTTGTGTACTGAACGGGAAAAGGATTGCTTTAAGAACCAAACATTATGAAAGGGTTTGCTACACATCTCGAAATCAGGTAACTAACACATTTTAGGTGTTGTTCACACTGCTCCTTGTCAATTCGTCAAGTTAGGTTAATTGCAAACAAACTGACATCAAGGAGTGTGCACTACCTTACCCCCCCAGCCCACCCCCCTTCCCATTTATCTCTCCACCCCCTCGGCTCACAAGCCTCATTCGGCTCTTGCCCGAAACATCGATTCTCCTGCTCCTCCGATGCTGCCTAACCTGCTGTGCTTTTCCAACACCCACTCTCAACTCTGATCTCTAGCATCTACAGTCCTCACTTGCTCCATAAAGTGAGACTTGGCCAGCAACAAGTGGCTAACAGCTCTGTGGAGTGCTGACCATCTATTGAAGACTAATCAATAGCCTTTTATCTATCAATAACCTTGTGATTGACTCCTCAGCAGCTGAACAGTTCCATGGACGTGAACAATCTGGCTTGAAGCCATGAAAGGGAAGATGCTTTCTCTCTATCGCCGCACAGAAACATACCTAAAGCAAGCCAGTTTATTTTCTCTCCAACATTGCTGGGCTTTTAACCAATAGGTCAAAAACTTCATAATTTGTGAACTAGTTGCTCCAAACCTCCTGCAAGGGAAGTGAAAGTACCTGAAGCAAGGTTGAAAATCTGCAAATCTCGGTAAACAGAACAAATCATCCTTTTAAATCCTGTAAACAGGGACCATTGAATTGCTTTTCCAATTTTTCACTCCAAACACAATAATAATTCATTTTGTCTGCTAGAGGAACTTTATTTGGAATAGTGTGAGCAGTTTTGGGCCCCATATCTAAAGATGGATGTTCTGGCTTTGGTGTGGCTCCAGAGAAGATTTACAAGGATGATCCTGAGGATGTGGAGTGGTTCAGGACTCTGGATCTATATTTGGTGGAGTTTAGGACGAGGGGTGATCTGATTGAAACTTACAGAATACTGATCGGCCTGGATAGTGTGGATGTGGATAAGATGTTTCCACTAGTATGAGACCCAACAGCACAGCCTCAATGAAGGGACGACACTTTAGAACTGGGATGAGGAGGAATTTCTTCAACCAGAGGATGGTGAATCTGTGGAGTTCATTGCTGCAGAGGTCACATCATTGAGTATACTTAAGGCAGAGACAGATAGATTCTTGATTGGTAAGACGATCAAAAGTTACAGGGAGAAGGCAGGAGAATGGGGTTGAGAAACATGTCAGTCATGATCAAATGGTGAAGCAGACCTGATGGACCAAATGGCCTCACTCAACTCCTAAATCTTATGATCTTATAGGAGTTAGGGTTCTAACTAAGAGTTATATATCAACCATTCTTAGGTCTTTACCTGCAGCTAAAATCTAATTACTTGTATCAAATAGAACTTCTTAAGTACAGAAACCTGGTCTTTTGTTTTACTGTCAAGCTGGGTCTAACAAGGCAGGTAAATTGGGTGACTTTTGCACACTTCATTAAAATCCTGAACTACTATGACCTTTCAGGGAATAGTGGAACTTCATTTCCAGCACTTCACCGCATGAGGAATAACATCATTGAAAATATGAGCATCAACAAACTTTAACTACCTCTGCACCAGTTAACACAAATTTAAAAATGAAAGTCACACTATAATTCCCCTTACGCAGACCGTATCAAAATACAAATTAAACTTAAAGCAATACATAGATCTGTCCATGTTAGAACTCAACATTCGAAATGGTGATAATAATAGTGAACTTTCATCAAAAGACACAAAACATAATTCCCGAACCTGCAAGCTACAACAAATTAGTTATGCTAAAAATGGTGTGCCATGCTTTGTGGGTGTTAGGATACAATAAAACCAAATGCCAACATAAGCACTCATCATAAAAACTGGGAGTGGGGAAGAGAAACCACACCCACTGACCTTGTGTTTTCTCTGCTGTAACTTTTGAAAACAAAGACACTTGAGAAACTGCAACAAATGGCAACCCCAGAATTTGGAGAAACACACCTACCACAAACTCTGTTAGCAACATGGCAAAACTCCCTGCAAAGAGACAAAAGACAACAGGTTCATACTTCTAAAACAAGTAAAAAACATTTACACATAATGGATTCCAATAAAGTGCAATTTATTTGAATTAGTGGTACCATATAAATAGTATAGGAGCAGCTGGAATGGTGGCTATTTATCCTGAAATTTTATGAAGTGGTGCACTAGTACTATCACTGGATTAACAACCCAGAGGATAAGCTAATGCTCTGGGGATAAGATTTCAAATCCAACAATGGCAGAAATGTGAATTCAATGAAAACAAGTTTAAATCGAGCTTAATGTCAACCATATAACCAGTGTTGATTGTCATAAAATTCTCTCCCGTTCATCAATGTTCTTTAGAGAAATAAATGTATTGTGCCTTTGTGATTCCAGGCCCACAGAAATGTGGGTGACTCTTAAAATGTTCAAGCATGGCACTCAGATTGGGGCAATTAGGGACTGGAAACAAATACTCATCCAGCCAGTGACAGCTACATGCCATGGCCAATTTTGTTTTTTAAAAAGTAAAGCAATGGTCCTGGAGCTGCACCGCCAAAGATTCAGCAAGTGGGAATCAATGTTTGATGACCCTGATCATCTTCCAAGGAAGAATTTGTTTCTACAATGGAGTTGCAGTGCACTGGAAATCTGAAGTCGAGAGTATGGTGCTGGAAAAGCACAGTAGGTCAGGCAGCATCCGAGGAGCAGGAGAATTGATGTTTTGGGCAAAAGCCCTTCAAAATGTGGAGCAGAGTCTCAACATCCACATCAAGATCATGTGAATTTAAAGACACAGTCATAATATATAACTGTGTTTTAAGTTTACCATTACACTTAACACCTATATGGACTCATCATGGATGTTTAAAATCAAAACAAGTAAAAATGTTTTGACTTTTTTTATTATTTTAAAAATTGTACAGTACATGCAAAATCATTGGATTCATCACTGAAGTTTATTCTGTGACCTACCTGTTTAACATCATGCAGAACAGAAGCACACATTTCATCTTGTTTGAATTCACTTCAATTGTAAGGGCTATGCAAAATTAATTAATTGATATGTAAATACTATTGATTCTAAATATCAATCACCCAATAAGTATACTGACAAACAACTTGGAGGAGTAGCGGGCATCTTCGAGAAATTAAATCTTTCTATACCAGAACTTAAATTTGCATGAGGAATGTTTTATTTTAAACCTAAGGGAAAGTAAGAAAAAGAAGTAAATGCAACAAAACTCTTACCTTTTGGATTTGCCAGGAAAATTAAACACCAAACACAAGAAATATTACATATAAGAAGACCCACTGCCAGGATTACTCGATCAGCAAACTTCGTGCTTAACCACCTCACAAGAAAGAATCCAACTATCACCTGTAAAATACAAAAGTTAGAATATAATGCCAGAAAATAATTCTACAATGCTCATCTGGTCTAACATTAAATGTCATAATTAGATAATAGCTGTACTTAGATTGGAGTTTTGTTTCTTTTACCAACATTTAAGTAAAGCAGCTTGTAGAATTCCATACAATGAGTGTATGATAATGTAAATTAGCTCAAGTTCAGACACTATCCACAAAGAATGTAACTACTGCCACCAATGACTATATAGAATTATAATCTTAACTCAAAGTTGTTTAATCCAGATGTCATAATCCAATTTTTTTTTAAATTCCAGTTTGCTGTTATGATGAATTACTGGATAATGTTTAATCTTAAAAAATTAAAATTATAAAATAAAAATTACATTATTATTACTCATGACAAGTATTTCAGTCTTTCAATTCATGTGTTTAATTCCAGTGTTTGGAATGTGAGAGTCAGATAAAGTTCTAAGTAATGAAGAATTTAATTACAATAAAGATTGCATTGAGTGCAAATTCCAATTTAAGAAGGTAACATTCTCATTTACATACTTAAATCAATTCCAAGTAGATTTAACAAATGTTCTGTTTGATAGAGTTATCGATGCTAGCAGGCCTTCTTTTCCAAGGAATTATTTTATGCTTCGATACAGTCGGACCACCCAAAATATACTGTCAGAATTACTATAAATGATTGATTAATAAAGGCAAAGTGCACCATACTTCATCATGACATGAATTATTACTTACTTCTACTCCACATATACAGTACATCAAGCTGTTCTCCAATTCACCAAATTGGAAATACTTCTGTGTAATAGGAGTAACCATTGTCTGAAATTAAAATTCAGCATGTTAGGTTAAACATCTTCAACGTGTTTTGCTCCACAAGTAAGCAGAGATACATAAAACTTCAAAACAGTTGTCCCGAAAAGTTCTGAAGAATTGTGTTATTGTTAGGATCCCAACTGATACTACGTCAGACTCCAGAATTAAATTTGGCCTAATAGGTCATATTTTCTTTTAATTTAACCAGGCAGTCTTTCACTGAAACATAGACCGTCAATTTAGTTTTAAAACTATGTGCTTAAGATAGAAGTTTATTACACAACAGAAATATAAATAAAATTAAGCTATTTACATAGAACATCACTTGAAAGATTTCGAAACTCAAGACAAAATCTCATCTACTTGCAACACTATCATATTACATATTTTCAAAAATCCAAAGAGTTTCCTTTCCTTTTAAATCTATCAGTTTGACTTAACCAATTCTTCTCAGTTCCGGCCCTGAGAGTTATCAGGCCTTTAGCTGAAAAATGTGTTGCTGGAAAAGCGCAGCAGGTCAGGCAGCATCCAAGGAGCAGGAGAATCGACGTTTCAGGAATGAGGAAGGTGTGCCAAGCAGGCTAAGATAAAAGGTAGGAAGGGGCATTGGGAATGCGATAGGTGGAAGGAGGTAAGGAGAGGGTGATAGGCCGGAGAGGGGGTGGGGGCGGAGAGGTCGGGAAGAAGATTGCAGGTCAAGAAAGCGGTATTGAGTCGGAGGGTTGGGACTGATATAAGGTGGGGGGAGGGGAAAATGAGGAAGCTGGAGAAATCTGCATTCATCCCTTGTGGTTGGAGGGTTCCTAGGCGGAAGATGAGGCACTCTTCCTCCAGGCATCATGTTGCCATGGTCTGGTGATGGAGGAGGCCAAGGACCTGCATGTCCTTGGCGGAGTAGGAGGGGGAGTTAAAGTGTTCCGCCACGGTGCAGTTGGGTTGGTTGGTGCGGGTGTCCCAGAGGTGTTCTCTGAAACGTTCCGCAAGTAGGCGGCCTGTCTCCCCAATGTAGAGGAGGCCACATTGGGTGCAGCGGATGTAGTAATGCTGAATCCCTCCCCTCCCCTATCAGCATTCCGGAAAGACCACTCCCTCCACGACTCCCTCATCAGGTCCACACCCCTCACCAACCCAACCTCCACTCCCGGCAAGAAATGCAAAACTTGCACCCACACCTCCCCCCTCACTTCCCTCCAAGGCCCCAAGGGATCCTTCCATATCTATCACAAATTCACCTGCACCTCCACACACATCATTTACTGCATCCGCTGCACCCGAAGTGGCCTCCTCTACATTGGGGAGACAGGCCGCCTACTTGCGGAATGTTTCAGAGAACACCTCTGGGACACCCGCACCAACCAACCCAACCGCCCCGTGGCTGATCACTAACTCCCCCTCCCACTCCGCCAAGGACATGCAGGTCCTTGGCCTCCTCCATCGCCAGACCATGGCAACACGACGCCTAGAGGAAGAGCGCCTCATCTTCCGCCTAGGAACACTCCAACCACAAGGGATGAACTCGATTTCTCCAGCTTCCTCATTTCCCCTCCCCCCACCTTGTCTCAGTGCCAACCCTCTGACAGCACCACCTTCTTGACCTGCAATCTTCCTCCTGACCTCTTCGCCCCCACCCACTCTCCAGCCTATCACCCTCACCTTAACCTCCTTCCACCTATTGCATTCCCAACACCCCTCCCCAAGTCCCTCCTCCTACCTTTTATCTTGGCTTGCTTGGCACACCTTCCTCATTCCTGAAGGGCTTATGCCCGAAATGTCAAATCTCCTGCTCCTTGGATGCTGCCTGACCTGCTGTGCTTTTCCAGCAACACATTTTGAAGCTCTGATCTCCAGCATCTGCAGTCCTCATGTTTCCTTTAGCTGCCTGATTGTGAGCACTGAGACTTTCTCAGTCTTTTAATAATATGCAAAATTCTATCCAAATACTTCTGGTCTGGAAACTTCACAAACTGTACACTTTCAACTGAAGTAATGTTATTTCTTGACCTATTCTGAACAATCATTAGGGCTGGATGGTGGCTCAGTGGTTAGTACTGTAGCCTCATAGCACCAGAGACCTGGGTTCGATTCCAGTCTCAGGTGACTGTCTGTGTGGAGTTTGCACATTCTCCCAGTGTCTGCGTGGGTTTCCTCCGGGCGCTCTGGTTTCCTCCCACAATCCAAAGATATGCAGGTCAGGTGAATTGGCCATGCTAAAATTGCCCATAGTCAGAGGAAAATGGGTCTGGGTGGGTTACTCTTCGGAGGATCGGTGTGGACTTGTTGGGCCAAAGGGCCTGTTTCCACATTGTGGGGAATCAAATCTAATCTTGTTGCAAGAGAAACTATATTTGCTTCTGACTGCAGTCAGATCTCCTTGAAACTGCTGAAAACTTGTGTACTAACTACAAAAAAAGTCTCATCTTCAACTCTGCAAATGTAATGGATTTCTCTCCATCATACAGATCCACGATATAAACAAACTTCTATTAACCCATCTTGAGGCACCTACTATTTCAAAATCATAGTTCTGGAAAAGCTGCTCTTTTCAAGCCCTTCATAAAAACTAGACCTACACCCAAATACATAAAATGACACCCTTCGTTACAATATAGGGATTGGAAGCATTTTATTATAATTGTTAATGTAGTACTTAAAAATGTTTTGGGCAACATTGCAGTAAATTAGCCATTCAGTATCATATAATGGTAGTCTCTAAGTATATTGTGAGCCAATGATAACACAAAAGCTCAAAAGCATAGCAAAAAAAACACCAACATGGGAAAATAAGAAACAACAATCCAATTGAAGTGGTGAGATAATAACCTCAGAGTTTACCAAGGTGGATAAACCGCTTGAAGAATTTTGTTTCCGGAATTAAAACCTATTTTTATATTATTAATTTGGGATCATTCACACATAATCTCAAAGCAACAAAAGTTATGATTTCTCTCATCTGTTACCCAAGACAGACAGGTCTCCTGCTTAAAATATCATATTGATGTCCAGAAGGAGCACAGTACATTATTTAACTGACATAAATGGATTTTTATATGGTGCAAGGTTAGAACAGCACTTGCAAAACCATATCTAAAATATAGTGATAAAAATCTCACAGCTGTACTAAATGCATGTTTTCTTCTATCGAAACAAGCTAGGTTTACTTTTGCAATGCACGCAGAATGCTTGAAATTAATTTCCAGGACAGGGCAAGTGTCTTCAAATAGAAGTATACACTGCCTTTTGCAAGAATACTCTAATGTAATACCAGTAGAAACAAAACTCTATAGGAATAGACAAAATAAAAGCTATTGACTCGCATATCAAATTGCTTTATGGAATTAAAATTGACCATGTAGCTAATAAATACAAGTGCAGAGAATTAAATTCAATTCAGCAACATCTTTACTATCAATCATTGAGCTACATCTACTTTCGAAAGCAACCAATATAGAAATGTCTAGAATAATCCATCAATGCTAAGCAGAGCTTTTAATGTGACATTTGCCATTTAACTTACCAAACTGGTTGTATCTAATTCAAGGTGCGCGAGTTAAATCTGCTTACATACCTCTAAAGCAGTTTGATTGAATAGTGTAATGAATTGTGCAGTAAGAACAACCACAACTTCCTCTCGCAGGTACTCTGAAATGGAAACACCAAACTAATTATAAATTACGTTTAAAACAAATTATATACTACAAGAAATAATGGAGTTTTTTTTAAAATTTGAACTTATTGGTGAAAATAAGTGAAAGATTCAATGAGTTCCATAACAAAATGGACTTTGCCAAATTACTGCTCAGGCAGTGAAGATGGGAATTATCTTCAACTAGTTTTTCAAATACATTTTATAATTGAATTCAGAGTTTTATCAAATCCAACAAATAAAGTATAAAAAGCAGTGCCGACAGTACATGGACTTCTACTTACAGCACATGGATTGCTGCAGTTCAAGGCGGCAGCTTACCACCACCTTATCAAGCGCAACTAAGGAGATAGACTACAAGTGCTGGCTAGTCAGCCAGCGACACCCAGTCTCAAGTGAATTAAAAAATATAGCTTTCACTCTATGATTTTGTAGCCAAGAAAAGAGTCAATAATGCTTTCTCCTAAAGAAATGTATTTTTAAATATATTCTATTTTATTCAGGCAGTATTTCAGAACATTGAAGCTGCATAATACAATGTCATGTGACTTGATTTTATAAGGACAGAATTAAAAAGTCAATTACTGAATCACATCTGTTATTTTCTCTGGCTGGTCTGGTGACAGCAATGTTCATTTATATGCATAAGATGACTGAGTAATTTTATATTAATTTGATAAGGTGAAAATCTTAAAGTAAAAATCCTAAGAATTGACTTTAAATGATAACATTTTTTAAAAAAAGGAAAAAGGTATGTGATAACCAAAATATGCCAGCTTTATTTTGTAGAAAATTTTTAAAAATTGAAATAAATTTGCTATTAATGTCCATCATTTATTTATTCAAAACGGGGAGATTTCTCACCACAGTTAGAAAAGTTTTGCCACAAGGTGGCACACAGACTGCCAACAGGATCCCAAGGACAACAGAATATAACAAATGACTACAAAGAATAAAACAAGTGCAATTAAGCATCGTTAAGTCTGAAGACTTCTTTCCCGCACCAAAACATGCTTTAGCTTATCCAATAACATTCTAGGATAGTAACGTAACTTTTTCCATATTCTTAATGGATGTTAGGGAAACTGAAAATCTTTATCTTTAATAAAGTCTGGCTACAGCCAGCTGAGATGCTTAATACATAAAAATAGATTTCTCATTTTTAATATTAATCAGAGTGAAGGCAAACATTTGCAAACAGCTAAAGTAGTTTATCTGGAAATAAAAATACATTTTTGATTTATATCCCTTTAAGACTAATTGGATTGACATCATTTTATTGCCCCGAAATCTCTTCACAAAAGTTTAGTTTTTCATAGACATATGTGCAGATTCAGCAAAGAATTCCCAAAACAATAATCTAATAACCAAATTACAAATGTTGAGAACCAAATTAATTATTTTTCAATATACCTAGCTCAGTTAGGCGACCAAAAAAATTTAAATATAACTCTTTCTCAATACTAAAAGACCAAGAAATAAAGACCAGACCTAAATAAACTGGAAAGCAAAAGAGTGAAAAAGGAAGCTTTAAATGACGTATACTACACTAAATAGTATTCTTATTCATTCATAGCATACTGTGTACTGTGGCAACTTACTTGAAAATTAAGCCTTCTAAAATGCAAAAACCTCATCTTGCCTTCAAATTATAACAAAAGCTTTCTGTCTCTCATTTGCTTAGTTTCAAAGAGTTCTCTTTGGCAAAAGTTCCTTGATATGCAAGTTGTTTTATTAGCTGTACTAGATAAATCTTATAATACAAAAGAAGTGCCTATATTTTCTCTGCACACCAGAGAAGTATTGAAGTATTTTGTTATTTCCTTTGAAACTAGAAATTTCAGAGCAAAAGGTTATGCTGATGAAAATCCTACTTCTAAAGTGGCAACCTATAATTCTTTTTCCCCTCAAAAAATGACATAGAAAAGAAGTCCTAAATACCATGTTTACTTGTCATTTGACTGCCTGGAAAAATGACTTTTGATTCAACTAATAAAGATAATTTTGTTTTTCATTTAATTTCCTTATTGACATCTGCACATGAATTCAATTATATTTCCTGTCTTTAAAATTACAAAAGGCATGATGATATTAACAGAATAATGCACTTTATTAAGTTAGACCAAAAATATCACAGTAAAACCAAGACACAAATGTGAACAAATGAGAAAATCATTGTGCTGATATGCTAACTGAATCTGAATTAAAACAACCAAAATACAATGCTAAAGTGTTTTGTAATTTTCCGAAAAGTCTCAGATTTCTCAGTGAACTGTTTATATTCATTCATTACTCACAGTTAAGTATTGCGTCCGCACCAAAGGTTGAAATGCTTCTTACCTTCTCTGCAATTAAAACCCAATATTTTCGAAATTGCATAACTTTGAAACAAGCATCTTGTGGTTACTTTACCTTTTATTTGAAAATAAAAGAAATTCTATTACGTGTTTAGAGTAATATGACAATGCTGTGGCTTTAAGAGGTGTATTGTGCCCTGGTTTCTTTCGAGATTGCATGACATTCTCATTTAATCTGTGGTAATGTAAGCAGCTTGTGAGGCCTTGTATTTTATTTTAAAAAGTTTAACAATAGAAGCAGCTTGGATGGGTGTGGCCAGCTTTCAGACCAGAACTTTTCGGATTTTAAGCTTTTAGACTCAGCTGCAGCTGCTGGAGTCTTGAAGTAGATGTTCCCCCGCCACCCCCCAACCTTGGTTACAGCTAGAAGCTGGGTTTCTCTTCCTACTGTGGGTGTTACATATGAAAAAATCTATTTTCTGAATTTGCCTTTTTGCCAAGGGGTGTGTTTATGGAATATTACAAAATTTGTAATAGTTACCACCCAGGAACGGGTGAAATTGCTGTGCTCGCTCCTACCACTTTCTTAGGGGTGGCACGGTGACTCAGTGGTTGGCACTGCTGCCTCACAGCTCCAGGGACCAGGGTTCAATTCCAGTCTCGGGCAACTGTCTGTGTGGAGCTTGGATATTCTCGCAGTGTCTGTGTGGGATTCCTCCAGGTGCTCCGGTTTCCTCCCACAATCCAAAGATGTACAGGTTAGGTGAATTGGCCGTGCTAACTTGTCCATAGTGTTCGGTGCATTAGTCAGAGGGAGTTGGGTCTGGGCAGGTTACTCTTCGGAAGGTCGGTGTGGACTTGTTGGGCCAAAGGACCTGTTTCCATACTGTAGGAATCTAATCTAATCTACTATGTCTATTATTCTGTTAAGATTTCCAATAGAGTTAAGTTACTCTAAATTATCCTTTCTTTTGTTGTATTTTAACTGCAGTGTTTGAATAAATTGAGTTTTGCTTGACGTCAAGTAGTTTCACCAGTCACGTTGCATCTGGAACACTCCACATTACATTTGCGTTTAAAATAAGAAAAAGTCAGGGTCTAGACTACCACCTTTAAGTATTTTGTGGTGGTCTGGTCTGGTCCACAACAGTAGTACTGAGCTACACAAGACAAGATAGAAGCTAAACATAAACTCTAAACCTAGGTCCAATAAACACGTCTCTACTGCAACAGAAATTTCAGCAAACCAAGATTTGGGAAAGTACCATACCCCTTTTGCAAGTGTAAACACATCCAGAACAACAGAACAAAAAATGTGATCATTTTTTCCATTCACTTTAAGCAGACACTCATTATACAGTAATATGAGAATGTGTTCTCAACTGAGACATTACAGCACTGCAAAAATAAATCATTTGGGTACCACAGAATTTGCATGGTATTGAGGACAAATAATAAGTGGAAGGGAGAAAAGGAGAGGGAAAAAAATAATATAAGCAGAAATTATGCACTTTTCAGTTAGGACATAATATTTAGAATGAGGTCAGACATTTAGTCCTGGATTTTCACAGGAATTTCAGAACCCCAATGGTGACAAATGTATAGTGAGCCATTCTCCCCATTATTTTCCTGCCACCCAAGAGCTGGAAGAAGTTTGTCTTAGATTTTCATCAGGTTTCAAACTAATGTATTTTCTTTTTTTAAGAAAAATGACAGCCCATAAGCAGAATGCACAGACCATTGTTCAAACCATTTTGAAATACATTGTGCGCAATTAGTAAAAGATGTTTAGGTTTTGTTAAATATAGTGATAAATCCAGTTTCCATGAATAAAAAGGATAAACAATACCAAAAATGTGTAGAACCTTACAAGTAGTTCATAAGAACCAATTTGTGAATACCCACCTTTCGTGGCACTAAAATTATGGAAAGGATTATCATTCATTTTGTATTCTTCATCAATGTGTCCATTAGGGATATATTGATACTCATCCACTCTGCTATTTTCACCATCCATTTCATTAGTTGGTTGAACTAAGTTTTCATGTGCAATAATGCTACCATACTGATTGTTCTCAGCAGCTTTATAGTTCACATCATCATGAACCAAAGGTTCTTCCTCCTCAGCTGAAATGACTGTTCTTTGAGAATTATTTTTGGTAACCAATGGAAGATCAGAATACATAAAAATTATTATCACTTGAAGAATGATCCACATAAAACACATGAACAGCTGTAACAAAATGAAACAAAAATGAACATTAGGGTGTACAAGAAACTTCTGTGCATTTCCAACTCTGAATATCTTGAAATTTTGTGAAATTTTAATGTGTGAAAATACCTTTGCAAATGCTTTCTTGCAATTTATCATTAGTACACCATCCCAATATATTTGCAGGGAAAATTAATGCTTCAACATGTTCAGAATTATAGACATTACTGTTTATTGTTAAGAGTTTAGAAAATCTTAAATTTTGTCTTCTTTACATCTGTAGTTCATAACTTAACTAAGTTCACAAATAGTATCCTCTGTACATTTTACTTCATCTGACAAAGGAGTAGCGCTCTAAAAGCTTGATATTTCAAGCAAACCTGTTGGTCTATAACCTGGTGTCGTGGGACTTCTGATTCTGTACACTTCACCAGGATATATCACCCTGCTTGTCCTTAGTCTCATGTAGAGTGATCACCCAAAATCAATCCTTTGTTGTCCATTCCTTGCTTTCACAGTCACATCCAACATAACTCAATGTCCCTTTCTTGGTACATACTGCACTCAATCATCTACATGCTACCTTACTCGAAATGTAACTCTGCTTACCCTCACACAAATGCTGCCAGACCTGCTGAGTTGCACCGACAAGTTTTGTTTTTGTACATATTGACAGAACCCAGTTATGCTTTGCTGCTTCATCCTCTGACCAAAGGTTAATATCTCTTGAATACTCAGACCTAGATAATCCAAAGCTCCCTCAAGCCAAACTAGTCATCCATTTCAAATCTCATTTAGCAACTGAGTTCAAAATCTTAAGTAGCATGAGAAGTGCATAACCTAGCTAATTCAACATTAAAAACAACTTATTTCCTTGCATCCACTCCATGTTCTCAGACATGTCATCACCATGCTAGATATCATCAGTGCATCTCTGGTGAAGTGTTGGTGTTCTGCTCTGCTTGGTATTTACCTGTCTCGGTTTGTTGTGGTAGGTTATATCATTTCTGGTTCTGTTTCTGAGAGGTTGTTAGCGTTGGTTAAGGGAGTTCCAGTTTGAATGCCAGGCCTCGAGGAATTCCCTTGGGTGTCTTTGTTTAGCCTGTCCCAGGATGGATGTATTCAATGGAGGTTCCAGTTTCCCTTTCTGCAACATCTCGTTCACAAAAGTGCTTGAGCAGAAGGTCAGTTTCTGGCATGCAGCATTTGAAGTCATTGAATCATAGCAGACCCTTCAGTCCAACTTGCTCATGACAACCAAGTTTCCCCAAACTAAACTAGTACCACTTGCTTGCATTGTGCCTGCATCTACCATTTCATCTGGCAGTTCATTCCACATATTAACTACCCTATGTTAAATTTAAAAATATTCTTCCGACTGTAGAGCAACTAGAACTGTACACAGTACTCCAAAAGTGGCCTCACCAAAGTCCTGAACAATCTCAACAGGATATCCTAACACCTATACTCAATGGTTAGTGCAATGAAGGTAAGCATGCTAAATGCTTTCTTAACCACCCCGTCTACCTGTGATGCAACTTCACAAGAATTATTTACCTGAACCCCTAGGTCACTGCTCAGCCTAGGGCCCTGCCATTAACTGTATAAGTCCTGCCCTGGTTTGTTTTACCAAAACGCAATACCTCTTATTTATCCAAGTTAAGCAGCTGGGATTTAAATATGGGTCCACAGCATGAATAGCATAATGTCCTGGCAGCAGTGGGTACTTCTACCTCAGCTGCTGCGTAGTTGAACAAGAGTGCCAAGGAGCCCAAATGCATAATCAAAAAGATAAACAGAAGATTTCATCAGAACAGTCATCATGGGTGCTGGTGTGGACCCATCATAAAACTCCTGAAATTAACAGTAAGCTAAAAAAAAACTGGAAAAGCCATATCAGTACTGAAAAGAAAATCACATGAAGATCTTGAATTTGCAAAGCTATTGTAGGGACTCAGTACCATTATTGCCATTTGTCTATGATGTGTAAGCTCTGAAACCTATGAATACGCTACTGTTACCATAACTTTAAAACTGTACAGCATACACATTTTAAAAACAAAAGTTGAAAAGATGAACAGAACAACTCATACCCCAGGTGAAGTGTATTTATTCACTTCAAACGGTCCCAACTTGAAGTTGCAAAGCCTCAGGAAGAGATTAAATCCTGGTCCTAAAGAAAATGGCAGAAAAAAATTTTAGATATAAATATAATAGTTTTTAGTATTTAAATTGTTTCAATATTCAATAGATTGGTTCACTCTGAATGAACCTGTTTGTGGCCCCCTCCATTAGTTTCTATGCATCGTAAACTTGTAAACCTTTCAGCAATTATCACACTAGTTGGCTTGCTTGTGGTTTAGCTTAAATCGCAAGATCTGACCAATGTTTGAAAAAAGAATTACTTCAAAGCACTGAAAAATAAAAACAATTTACTTCTAGAGTCCAATTCCCTGGCTGGCTTTCTCCTGTTCAAAGTGATCATTATCTGGCACTAAAGACAAGAGTACTACTTGCTGCCCATCAGCCTAAATATGGCTGTCATCCAATTCCTACCAAAAGCTGCATGACCAACTTCATTGTTAGAGTTGTGACTAGAGCTAAGAAACAATGTGGAATCTGAACAATTTCAACCCTGGCATTATGATAGAAAGAAGGTCTTCAATTAATCAGTTAAGATTGAGCAAAATAATGCTTCTTTAGTGAAATCTTACAACAATTACTGGAAGCTAACAAGTATTATCAATATTGTATGTGTCACTTGACACTAGGTGCTGGAGGTTCATCCTATTGATGCTCAATGACTTCAGTTTGACTTTGAATTGACGGTACTACTCCATAAGTTTTGATGTTGAGAAAGAATTACACTGAGCAGGGCTTTTCTTTGATCTGGGGGTTGGGGTTGGGGTTGGGGTTGGGGGGCGGGGGGGGGGGGGGGGGGGGAGGAGGAGGAGGAGGAGGAGATGGGGAATGGGAGGTTAGGGGAGAAAGGAGGAAAATGTAAAAGATAAACAATATTGTGAATATTCATTGCATTATTGAGGGAGGCAGAGTGAAATTTGAATAAATTCCTCAGCTGCAAACTCAAAACAAACCAGGCAGTTCACTAAATTGCTATATTGGGTCATATTGTCAATTTCTCAGGTCAGTTATGAGTAGACTACCTTGATCTACTGACAATGATTGGTGGATCTGGTGAATGTTTCTATGGCTCTGTTAAGTTCATTTCAAGTCAATTTCAAACTTCACCACACACTTGTTAACCGTAACCTGAAAAAGTGTTGAAGCTTTGAAAATCCATCATGTTTTGTGGTTCACTTCAGCTCAGCTCAAGTGGCAGATCCAATTCTGTCAAGAGTGTAATCCAAATAGGGAGTTTAAAGATTACTGCTACCAATTCATTAAAAAGTGAGGGGTTCTTTCATTTTCTTTTCCTTTAGGAAGAATCTCTTGTCCTTTGACTATGCTCCAGTAAATAGCAGCAGCCACCATTAGTGGTGGCACGGAAATGGCAAATAAATAACTTTAATTGGTTATTTAATAGTCACTTACCCCATCAGAATCCCACCATACATTGAGTGTTGGGTGTTTATTTTTCATTTAAAACCTTTTCAGTACTAAGATAATTCAAATAATACTAGTTTCTGCCATATTAGGCCAAAGGTTTAATCAAAAACAACAATGAATCATGAAAACACAAATAATGGAGTGGTTGGACTCAGAGTGTAACTGTTGCAAGTCCACTTTCAGCAATTTTGACAACAGCGCATATCAACTATGATTAAAAGAGTCATACCCAGAATTCAATCCAAATAAATTCCATTGGAGGAGGGTCTATATCCAAGATTTGAATAGTTACGTAGTAAGAAAACTTACTTTGCAGTTCTGATTAAGACAGCTCAACTTCTTTGTTGTAAAGGCAATAGGTTTTCAATATCTTGGCATTACCACGATCAATAAACTAAAATTGACTTACCAATCAGAAGCCCAGCCTGTCGTGCAGCCATGACAACAGCAAATACTGTCGCTCGTTCTTCTGTTGTGGTTGAACGGGTAAGGTATCCAAAAATGCATGCACCTGCACCTGTACCTATACCTGTAAAGTGAAAAGCATATATCTTTTCAGATGACAAGTAAAATTCTTCATATTAATACATCGTGTAGATAAGCAGGTGTTCAAAGTTAGGTAATTAATTAATTGGCTGGGCAGATATAAAGAGGGAATAGGGAAGGTTGATGTGAGGAAGGAGCTGCAAGACTCCATAGGTGAGACTGTCTTGGTGTAATGGCTGCGTCCCTACATCTAGACCAGGAAACCCAGGTTCAAGTCCAGTCTGGTCCAGAAATGTCAAATAATGTCTCTGAACAGGTTGATTAGAAAATGTTTCAGACAGTAAGTATATTCAAAAATATATATATATATTTGTAAATTGCTCATTCAGGGCCTTCCTTTGAATTTCTGGACTCTAATGTATCAAACATTGACTCCTCGCATTGACTGCAGTTAAATGTTTAAAGTGAAACAACTTTTGCAATAATCCTTCAAAAAGGTTCTAGATAAAAGTATATTCCAGCCGTCTTCATGGTTCAAATAGGATATTCAGCAGAAACACAAAGAATGGAGGATTCGAGATAGCAAGAATGCAAGACCACTTAAATAGGCTGAAAGGGTCAAAGCAAAAAGGAGAGTTATAATTAAAAGTGACAATGGAGGTATCTCTGTAACTGTAATAGATAACATGAACTGTGGAAATATAACAGAAGAATGAACTCCATGAATGCCAGTGTGGGGTCAACAGGAGTCTTAGGTGCAACACAAAATACCATAATGTGATTAACTGTCCTAAAACACTAACAATGTTTTAAAAATAATTATGCATGAAGCATATAGTTCAGAAGGAGAATATAATAATATTGCTCAGGTTGAAGGAATTATATGACTCGCATAATGCCTCAGTCCATTAATGAATGTTTTCGTCAGACTCATTCAATTGCATTATATTGGATAATGGATGCACATCCACATTGTGTGGAATGCATTGGTGCAAATTTTATATAGATCTGTCAAATAATAAAAATGAAAGCAAGTTTAACAAATTTGAGCGCCCCATTGGATTCAAATTTGGGGATGACAACATGCTGAAATCACTAAAATAGTGGTGATTGTCTATAAAATAGCTGGTGTACAATTCATCAAAGTGAATACCCTGAATGTTGTGCAGGCTATGAAAAAGGCTCAAATTAAACTGGATATGGAATATGACAATGCAACGGTTCTTGGGAAGTCAGCAGATTTACAATTTACACAATCCAGACCAATAATGCAAAGACTTTAGAAGAATTAACTAGTGTCTCCTGCAAGTGAAAGCACCTGGAGAAAGGCGGTCAAGGAGTAGCAGCTCCTGACGTGCCGAAAGGATCATCTCAGCAAGCCGTGCGGACAGGGACCATTAAACTACCTGCCCAGTTTTCCCCTGCCATCTATTACACCAAACTGGCTTTGTGCATCTGAATACATGTGCAGGGGGATTTCATAAGGGGATCAAGTATTTTAACTAGGAGAAGTTTATAATCGACAGCTCATGGTTATTGACCTGTAGCTGAAATCTATTATTTTGGAAACCTAGAAGTAATTATTGTTAAGAAACTTACTGTGTGCTTTCAGTCAACGTGGGTCTAAAAGTCTGATAAATTCAAGAATTTTGTAGTTTTTAAGATGCCTTAAACTATTGTGATCACCCAGAGTATAGCAGGACTCTATTTCCAGCTTGCTACCCCAGGCATGACGATAGTTATAGTCAGTTTACAGTAATATATTGTGAAAAGAATAACAGTGGAGAGAAGAATGGATAAATGGACAGGTTTCAGACGGAGGGCATCAACTAAATTCCAAACCGACAACAGAGTGGCAGGGGAGAATAAATGCCAATTATTAATTTAAAGATGTGTAAGGAAATACAAGCATTGTGACAATGAACATGACAGCAGTGTCTTTTTAGTAACTGACTGTCAAAGAAATCACTGGACAATAGATGAGATGCTTCATTAAATCTTAGCAGACAAACCAACACTTTCAATGTTGCGGTGCATGGAAGAACACAATGTTTATGCCAAAAGGGTCTCTGTATCATCTCCTGCATGGAGTTTGTGCAGAGGCTTCTCCCAGATTTTATTCAGGATTTTAAACACTTTGTACCATCAGAGGAGCTCCCAAGAACTAAAGGAAGTTGAAGAGCTTCTGGAGTCGCATTGTGAAGACCTCTCGACACGTGATCTACAACAACCTGTTGCTGAGGGGGAAATGGAAGTTGGAAATGAAGATGAAGTAGTCCAGGATGCTGCACCACAAGAGCTTTCCACCTTTTTATCTTCAACGGAGGCAAATTGAGAAGCAGTTGCAGGTCTTCGAAGACAATGATTACAATACAGAACGCAGTGAGTCGGCAATTCATGGAATCAGGTCTTGTTTGGCAATTTATGAACATCTTCTTAATGAAGAAAGAAAAACGGCAAAGCAGCAAAAACTAGATGTCTTTTTTATGCCAACCCCCAATAAACAGTCGGAAGACAATGAACCACAGATATCCACTTTTGGATTAACAATTTTTCATCCTAATCCTGCAACCATAACTGCACTTGAAGGTGATAATAATGATGACCCTCAGCCCCTGTCTTAGTAACTCAGCAACCTCAAAGCTTGATGGACGAGGAGGGTGGTAATATTCAAATTTTTTCCAAGGTAATGTGTTAAATTTATGGTATTATTTCATCATTAAATAGAAATGTAACATTCATTTAAACAGTGCTAACCTTTGTGTTAGGCTAACTACTATATTTGTTTCAATTTTGAGTAATATTTTTGGTGGTCCACCCCAAACCTAATTTTTTCCATAAGCCCTGCTATTTTTATTGTACAATTTTCTATAGCATAAGGTCACACAAGAAAGCAACTATTGCATTATAGCAGAAAGGACTGTATAAAATTTTTAAAAGTTTAATTTTCATTAGTTTTCATTCAAGTGTGTTTGCACGTCTTTAAAGAAGGGGAGAATTGGATAAAAGTTAAGTAGTTAAGGTGATTGAATTCATTAGCTAATTGGCTAAGGAGATATAAAAGGGGAGCAGAAGGGACTGTTGTGTAGAGGAATGGCAACACTGAATACCTAATAAACTCTATTCACAAAGAAAGGAGTCTTAAAGAGTCTTGTGGGGAGTCCACATTCAGGTCCAACCTTAGAATACAATGGCCACAGAGTTGTCATGACACATTCAAGCAGATTGATTAAAACAAAGTGCCTTGATTTTTATCTCATTAATCAACTTGGAACTAATTTGAACTTTAAGTACCATTTATTACAACATCAACCTTCAATAGTCAATAATCATGCCATGTAAAGAACAAAAACTATGTGGCAGTCTGCAACAATTAGTCCCTTGCACAACAGGTTGTCTTTAACAGCATATCACAAAGATTACTTTTAAGTTGGCTCGTAAAATTAGTGCTTTCTTTCAATGGGATTAAAAACCTGATGGACTATTACTTAGATGATAAACTAAATAGCAATGACATGATTTATTCCACTGATTAAATTTTTAAAATTATTTTTAAGAGCAAAGGCTAGAAATAAAATGAACTTGTGTTCATATTAATGTTATGAATTCAAAATTATTTTTCATCATCTATTACCAAAGTGGAACGTTGGACTGTTTGAAAAGATGATTGGATAGTTGAAGAAAAATGTTAAAAAGGCACGAAGCAGACAGAATTGTGGGAATAAACATGGTTTCTTTTTTAAAGAACAACAACATTTAAACTTGATTACTGCGTCAAAATAGTTTGCTCCTTTTTATATCATCAACATGATCATGTGCAAGGTCAGTAAAGACCTCCTTTCAATCTACCTAGGTGGCCTGAGTACAACATTAAAATGCACAGTTCACTACCAAATCCACGAGTTGATTTTTTGCAGTTTGTCCGACAACCTCTTAAAATTAGTGAGATTGATGATTTCAAATTGCCTCATTGAGCAGTTCATCCCATGTATTTGTCAACCATTTTGTAAATCAATTAAATGTGATCTGTTTGTTATTTTGCCTCTTCAGCTTGAACCACTGACCCTTCATTACTGTTCACAAAACTGTGGTAAACAGTTTCTTCGATGTTTTCAATTCATTCTACTTTCATATACTGACAAACTCAGTTTCCATTGTGTATTCTTACAATTCAGCTGTCTTATGTCTATTATCAGATCAGTAGCCTTTTTTGTCTATTTCAGTCTCATGAGGTCCCTCTTGTAATATAGTCAATGCATAATTGATTTTTTGGGACTATAAACCAAAATGAAGTTAGACTGCTATACACCTGAAACACCAGGAGAGTCTTGCAATATGGTATAGGTTGTGCATATTTTCAATTGTGCAAGAGAATATTACTTGAAGAAATAACAGGGATGCTTTGAGACAGAGTGGCACTGAGAGTCATTTTACCTGACCACAAATCTCCAATTGGTTGAGTTACAGTTTGTTACAAAGCTGGAGGTGTAAGGGCAGCCCAGGGACATAGAGCCTGCCAGATGAACATCTATCTCTCCCATTCTCTCTCCATGGAGAAAAACACAAAAACTAAGAAAGCTTAAAAAAAGGGAGTCTGACAAAAGAACATGTCGCACCAGATCAATTATCAAAGTGAAAACCAAAAGCAACCTTCACTTCAGAGGTAAGTGTCAAGACCGCTGAAATAAAAAAGCTGAAGAGATCATTTAACCACCCTCAAGATTCAGACTTTTGATCTTTGGAATTTTGCTTAACCTATCTTTATTCTTTTCCCATCCTATAATATGGCAGAACATCTCCTCATTGTGAACGTGTGTGTGTGTGTGTGTGTGTGTGTGTGTGTGTGTGTGTGTGTGTGTATTTGGGGTTTTACAGAGGGATAATTCAATTTGCACAGGAGTGGATTAGGAATCATTTGTTTTCTCTGCAGTTTTTTTTTAAACTTTAAATATGTTAAAATAAAGTTAATTTTTTTTATTGGTTATAAAGCTATGTTTGAATTGATTTTCCCCTGAAGAGCACTCAGTCAACAGGCAAAATGGAGTATCTTGGTGGTATAATTGGGTTTTATCAATTTTTTGACAGCTCGTGGTACAATGGGGCATGATTGTTGACACACTCTTCCAGTTGTGATAATATATCAAAGACTTATTTCATACTAAGTACTTATTAAGTTCCCCATTCTCAGGAAACTCAATTATATGTACTGATTCCATCATTTGTGTTTTCTTATTCCAGCTGAACAGAACTATATTTACATTTTGTTCAACTCTGAGCTAGGTTCAGGTCCATTATCATCCCCAAGAACACCTATCTCCAGAACATTAGTTCTTTATGGCTGTGTGCTAACGATGCTCTTGCCAACACTTATGTTTCTGAAGATTTGTCAGTTTATAAAGTCTCCTAATCAGCCTATGATTCATGCAATAAGAACCATCAGGCTTCCTCCTATCCAATATTTAATCCAATGCACCACACCACACACGTCCCTGTTATCCTGCAGAGGTTCCAGTATTCCAGCAAGTTAATTCCAATACTTCTTTCTAAATGTTATATCTCATTGTTCAAACAAATAATTTAAGTTTGATTCTTCCAATATGATTTATAGTGAATCAAGTGCAGCAGAGCTTTAGGGCTAAAAGACCATTTTTATCACTGTTAACAGAAACCCAAACTTCCACAACAGCAAAGGGTTGGTAATGCCTCCAAAATAGAAGAAAATTCAGGAAATACCTTCAGAACCAATTATTTTACCCTCTTACAATAAATGACCAAACTTAATGCCAAGCAAGTAAAGAAAAGAAAGATGAAGGAAAGATTCTTTTCACAGTAATACAGCTGTTGGTAATTTAACTTACCTGCTACAAGCCGACTACCAAGTAGTAACCATTTTGAGTATCCCATGAAGTACATAAAGTTGCCTAAAAATAAAGTTATTTATTTTAAATCCAAAACAATTAATATCTTTTCCTCAATTATAATTAATCAAAATCACTTTCATTAAAAAGGCAGACAATATCAGAGATGTACTTTAAGTTAGCTCTAGAAAGAGAAAAGGGCAGGGAAATGTTTGGAGTGAATTTTTTCCAGTATTCTCATCACAAGACCAGTCCTTATTGACATCTGTTCAAAAGAAAAACGTCAATGGAGTTGATCATAAGTCATACTCTGAGTTATTTCAGTTGAAAAGCAGGACCTCTCAGGGTTCAATCTCAGGATTACTTCCTGCGGGATTCTGAAATTGTATGATCAGCCACATGATATTGAATGTGGTGCAAGCGCAATGGGCCAAATGGCCTACTCTTGCACATATTTTCTATGTTTCCATAAGAGGTCAGAAGCTGGGGAGAGGGGATAGAGAGAGAATGAGATTGGGTCCCGGAGAGAACAGGAGGTATGTTTTGTGGGTTTTCCCAAACAATTACGAACCAGATGTGGATCTGCTTAGCTTCCGAAATCAGATGAGATCAAGTGTTTTTAGACTAGTATGGCCAGAGGCGTTAGTATAGCAATGAAACATAGATGTTTTGGACTAAAATGAAGAAACGAAGCCTCACCACCTCCCCACCAAAAACTTGTTAGCATCTAACCTGAACACAACCCACCCATTTCTGCGTTAAAATTTAGCACACTGGATCTGACTTAACTTATTTCCCAGGAATCCCACATCTTTAGGTGCTGGAGATAATTTCCTTGAATTCCAGGAGCAATTACTGTTTTATATGCTGCTGCATTGTTTTGGAACTTTTTTTTCCCAAAGTCAAAACAACAGCAGTTTTAAAAGGGAGAAAAACAGACAAAGGAAGCACATGGTGAGGTCAGTTCAAGAGAGAGAAAGAAACTGACAGTGCCTTTGCTGTTTGAATTCATGAATTGCTGGACATTGGAGTGCGTCTGGGTAAATTAACAAAGTGAAATTCACAACTGATCTTGGAGGTACTGTTGGGCGAAGTTCACAGCACAGTATCCGATGTGTATTTTGTTTTAAGTGTGGCCTACAGAAATTCCGCAGTAGTGAGTAGAGTGGGTTCATTCTTGATTATATGTTTTTGCAGATATGTCTCTTGATTATACTTAGAGATAGAACCAAAACTTTCTTTTAAAATAGCTGGTGAAATACTGCACAAAGAACTCAGTGTAAACAATATCACTTTGCACTCTCTCCACTGGCCCCACCCCCCAGCCCCACCAAACCCCATTTTTTTCCCTCCCCTGAAGTCTCCTCCACAACGACTATCTCCAATGTACAAAAGGAGTGGGTAATATTAACTTACCTGCAATTTCAAATAAATTAGCAAATAATATGATAGCTTTTGTCTTCCGTGTGCTGTCTGATACACGTCCAAAGATGGGACTTGCAATCAGCCCACTGAAACTGAATGCAGATAGTCCCAAACCCAGAAAATAAGGTTCAGCATGAAGAGTCTGGAGATACGCCCAGATTGTTGGAAGTATTACGGCTGAAACAATAGTTAAAAAAGAAGTTTAGTTGCATCTTAAATTATACTTCATGTCATGAAGATTTGCAATATTTCATTTCCAGCCTTTTTTATTTTATTATAACTTTATAATTAGTCGTGCAGAGAACTTTTTTGAAAATGACACCTGTATTAGACAAAGGACACCGACTTGAAGTAACTGTTTATTTACACCTTCGAGGCCACATTCAACTTATGGAAATGAAGTCTCCGAAAACTTGAATAGAAATAACGGCACACCTCCGGAGATAAAGACAGCTCCCAATCTTATTGAGGTGAAAGATAGTTCCTTCAGAAGTTAATGGTTGGAACATATTTAATAAAAAAACAATATTGGCTTTCACAAAATGGCAAAAAGGCTATGCAGGATATTCTGTAAATTTCTTTAGAAGGACAACTGCTTCAAACCCTATCTGAGACTGAAAATTCTCTCAGAGCTTTGAGCCCAGTCTATAGCTTGAAAAACTAGACAAAACAAAAACTTCCCCATCACAAACAGCAAAATTTCAACTCAACGCCACTTTCCAGGAAAAAAGGAGAATATACCAAATTTCCACAACCAGGCATTTCTTTTGTAAAAGAGTTACTGATATCCATCCACCAGATTAATTTTAGAAATTTCCTTTAACACCAGCATTTGTTTCAAATCAATAAAGGATAACAGGTATTAACTTTTGTAAGGATTATACATTATAGAGGAGGAACACTTAACTATATGTTATAGATCTCTTCAAAAATATGTAATCACTTTATTTTTTTGAAACACAGAATCCCATAGCCACTGACTCAATTAACTGCTGATTATTAAATTTGGCTCTGCTGAAGTAATGTTCATATAATCTTGGATCACAAGCTAAAGGACAATTCCAGATCATATGAAGTCTCATGGCTTCAGGTCAAGTACATCTCAAGACTGGACACCCAAGTAGTGAAATGGACCATCAGCAGCAACAGAATTGTACTCTAGCACAATCAGTGATGTCATGGCTCAGCGTACTCCCCATTCTACCACTACCATCAGGCCAGCAGATTAATTCTGGATCAATAAAGAATGCAGAAGAGCTGGGCAGCAGCAGCAGCATTAGGTAAACCTAAAAATGAGGTGTCAATCTGTTGAAGGTTCAACACAAGACGACTCTTGTGCCAAACAGCAAGTGATAGAGCTAAACGATTCCACAAATAAACCTGTTAGACTATTACCTTGTGTTGTGTGATTTTTAACTTTGTCCACCCCAGTCCAACACCGGCACCTCCAAGTCACAATTAACAGAACCAATCTGTTGTTATACCACCAATGTCTGACTCCCAGTTTTAAATGTCACCTCATGTCAGCTCTGATGAAGAGTCATCTAGACTCAAAACGTTCGCTTGCTCTCTCCGTGGATGCGGCCTGATCCGCTGTGATTTCCAGCATTTTTTGTTTTCCGTTTAAATTTCATCCTAATCTAATTAATACTTTTCAAATTCTGCAGCACCACCCTTGAAGAAATCATCAGCTAGCTTCATGAAAGTGCCTGAAAACTTTCCTATTGGTACTCATACGATGTTGCCGGATTTGCTTTTATTTAAATACAAGCTGTTATTAGCAGAACTAATTTTACTAAAAATAAATCACACGCTGGAAGGTGTTGCTGAGGTTACAAATACAATTTTTTACATCTAGTTTTCATACTGCAGCTATTACCTCTTCAGGCAGCTTAAAGTAGAACTGCTCTTTAAAAAGTACTGTCTTGGAGAAAGACAACCTTTTATCTATTGAATTTGAATTAGAATTAGCCTTATTGTCACATGTACTCAAATGTGTGCAGTGAAAAGTTTACATGTCACCACTGATGATACCATCTTAGGTACAAATGTACCCAGGTACAGATTCTTAAGTACAAATTTGAGTTACAGAGCTGTACAATATGGAAACAGAACCTTCAGTCTAACTCGTCCATGCCAACCAGAAATTCTAAATTAACCTAGTCCCATTTGACAGCATTTGGCCCATATCCTAGTCGTATACTCATCCAGATGTCTTTTAAATGTTGCAACTGTACCGCCTCCACCACTTCCTCTGGCAGCTCAATCCATTTATGTACCACCCTCTGCATGAAAAGGTTGCCCACTGGTCCCTTTTAAGTCTTTCCCCTTTTACCCTAAACCTATGCCTTCTAGTTTTGGACTCTCCTACCCTGGAGAAGAAACCTTGGTTATTCACCCTATTGATGCCCCTCATGATTTCATAAACTTCTATAAAATGTCATCCCTCAGCCTCTGATGCTCCAGGGAAAATAGGACCAGCTTAGTCAACTTCTCCCGATAGCCCAAATCCTCCAACCATGGCGACATCCTTGTAAACGTCTTCAGAGCCCTTTCAGGTCTCACAGTATCTTTCCTATAGCAAGGAGACCAGAATTGAATACAGTATTCCAATAGTGGCCCAACTAATCTTCTGTACAGCCACAACATGACTTCCCAACCCCTATACTCAATGCACTAACCAATAAGAGAAAACACACCAAATACCTTCTTCACTACCCTATCCACCTGCAACTCCACTTTTAAGGAACTATCAACCTGCATTCCAAGGTCCGTTTGTTCAGCAACGCTCCCCAGGCCCTTACCATTAAGTGTACATGCCCTGCGCTGATTTGCCTTTCCAAAATGCAGCACCTCACATTTATCTAAATTAAACTCCATCTGCCACTCGATCAGATAGACTGACAAGTGCCGGATACATTCTGAGGTAACCTTCTTCACTGTCCACTACACCATCAATTTTGGTGTCATCTGCAAACATACTAACCATACCTCCTAGGTGCACATCCAAAATTCTTAGGGGAAAGAAAAGTAAAGAAATAAAAAGTTTGGAATAACAATCCTTCCAATCCAGTTCATGCTGGCTCCTAGCCTCCAGTGCGCACCGGGTCTGGACTACAGACGTGCAGGGCTTCATCTCCAGGAGGCAATTCTGGAATCATTTCAAGGCCAGAAGTCCAAGCTAAGGCCGTGCTGGGCTACTGAGAGATCACAACACCGAACCAAGAGATTGCCACGATTGGTCTGCACTGAGGCTGGGAGTTCAGTGCATCACCAAGAAGGAGGAAGAAAAATAAAACACAAAAAAGAGAAGCAAAGAAAAAGATTGAACAGACTAGCTCTGGCTGAGGAGACCTACTCTGCCACTATCTTGGATCGAAACACCACGAATATATGATCAACAGGGCTTAAAAAAACTCAAGATTACTGTTGCAAATGTATTAGAGCTCATGCTTAAACGTGCATAAATAGTCACTCTTCAAAACACCTGGCAACTCGCTTTTCAAGTTCCAACTGCAAGGACTTTACAATACAAATCCAAATGCATAAAGATTTAGTCCTTCAAAATAAACTATCAACTCTCTCCAATTATTTAATTCCTGTGCTTCACTTCTTTTAGTCTAGCCCGAGATCTATCAGCAACCACCAAAATTTTATCATGAGATCTTGTGCTTCTAGTTTTGTTCTAAGCCTATTCTGCAACCTTTTTTTCATTGTCTAAGTTATTTAAGATTCAAGAAGGTTGGAAGATGTTCATACAAGAGAGTTTGAGCGAGAGCAAGAATGTGAGCAAGAGCAAGAGAATTCTTCTGTAAATTATATTCACTGACCGAAGGGTTCAAGGGACACTAGTTGAGAGATAGGGGCAAGAGACAGGATGGAAGCTGGTGGAAAGATTAACTTTTTGTGGTCTGATTTCAGTGTACACTTGCTTGTCATGGATTGAATGTTGGTGTTGTTCCCTGGGGCTCAAGATCCAGGAATGCATCTTGGGAATTAGATTAGATTAGATTACTTAGTGTGGAAACAGGCCCTTCGGCCCAACAAGTCCACACCAACCCGCCGAAGCGCAACCAACCAAACCCATTCCCTTACATTTACCCCTTCACCTAACACTACAGGCAATTTAGCATGGCCAATTCACCTGACCTGCACATCCTTTGGAATGTGGGAGGAAACCAGAGCACCCGGAGGAAAACCACGCAGACACGGGGAGAATGTGCAAAGAATTGATCAGGGACCTCGAAGTGAAGGAGCCATTGGGAAGTAGTGACCATAATACAATAAGCTTCAATCTGCAATTTGAGAGGGAGAGGGTACAATCGGAAGTGACAATATTTCTGTTGAATAAGGGAACTATGGAGCTATGAGGGAAGAGCTGGCCAAAGTTCAATGGTGCAATACCTTAGCAGGGATGACAGTGGAGGAACAATGGCAGATATTTCTGTGTATAATGCAGAAGATGCAGGATCAGTTCATTCCAAAAAGGAAGAAAGATCCTAGGAGGAGGCATGGGTGGCCGTGGCTGACGAGGGAAGTTAAGAAACATATAAAGTTAAAAGAGAAAAAATATAACATAGCAAAGATAAGTGGGAAAACGGAGGACTGGGAAGCTTTTAAAGAACAGAGGATTACTAAGAAGGAAATACGCAGAGAAAAAATGAGGTACGAAGGTAAACTGGCCAAAAATATAAAGGAGGATAATAAAAGCTTTTTTAGGTATGTAAAAGGCAAAACAATGGTTAAGACTAAAATTGGTCCCGTGAAGACAAACAGGGGAATATATTACGGGGAACAAAGAAATGGCAGAAGAATTGAATTGGTACTTCAGATCTGTGTTCACTGGGGAAGACACAAGCAATCTCCCTGAGGTAACAGTGGCTTGAAGGACCTGAACTGAAGGGAATTTATATTTGCCAGGAATTGGGTGTTGGAGAGACTGTTAGGTCTGAAGGTTGATAAGTCCCCGGGGCCTGATGGTCTACATCCCAGGGTACTGAAGGAGGTGGCTCGAGAAATCGTGGATGCGTTGGTGAAAATTTTCCAGAGTTCGATTGATTCGGGATCAGTTCCTGCGGATTGGAGGGTGGCTAATGTTGTACCACTTTTTAAGAAAGGTGGGAGAGAGAAAGCAGGAAATTATAGACCAGTTAGTCTGACCTCAGTAGTGGGAAAGAAGCTGGAGTCTATTATAAAGGATGAAATTAGGACACATCTGAATAGTAGTAGCAGGATAGGTCAGAGTCAGCATGGATTTATGAAGGGGAAATCATGCTTGACTAATCTTCTGGAATTTTTTGAGGATGTAACTCTGAAGATGGACGAGGGAGATCCAGTAGATGTAGTGTACCTGGACTTTCAGAAAGCTTTTGATAAAGTCCCACATAGGAGGTTAGTGAGCAAAATTAGGGCGCATGGTATTGGGGGCAAGGTATTAACTGGGATTGAAAGTTGGTTGGCTGATATCACTACTCTTTGTTTCCTAAACAGCTCCATTTCAGAATGACAGGCAGTGACCAGTGGGGTACCGCAGGGATAATGATATAGAAGATGGTATTAGTAATAACATTAGCAAATTTGCTGATGATACTAAGCTGGGTGGCAGGGTGAAATGTGAGGATGTTAGGAGATTACAGGGTGACCTGGACAGGTTAGGTGAGTGGTCAGATGCATGACAGGTGCACTTTAATGTGGATAAATGGATGGTTATCCACTTTGGTGAAAAGAACAGGAAGGCAGATTACTACCTAAATGGAATCAATTTAGGTAAAGGGGCAGTACAAAGAGATCTGGGTGTTCTTGTACACCAGTCAATGAAGGTAAGCATGCAGGTACAGCAAGTAGTGAAGAAGGTTAATAGCATGCTGGCCTTCATAACAAGAGGGATTGAGTATAGAAGCAAAGAGGTTCTTCTGCAGCTGTACAGGGTCCTGGTGAGACCACACCTGGAGTATTGTGTGCAGTTCTGGTCTCCAAATTTGAGGAAAGACATCCTGGCTATTGAGGAAGTGCAGCGTAGGTTCACGAGGTCAATTCCTGGAATGGCGGGACTACCTTACGCTGAAGGACTGGAGCGACTGGGCTTGCATACCTTTGAGTTTAGAAGACTGAGAGGGGATCTGACTGAGGCATATAAGATTATTAAAGGATTGGACACTCTGGAGGCAGGAAACATGTTTCCGCTGATGGGTGAGTGCCGAACCAGAGGACACAGCTTAAAAATACGGGGTAGACCATTTAGGACAGAGATGAGGAGAAACTTCTTCACCCAGAGAGTGGTGGCTGTATGGAATGCTCTGCCCCAGAGGGCAGTTGAGGCCCACTCTCTGGATTCATTTAAGAAAGAGTTGGATAGAGCTCTCAAGGATAGTGGAATCAAGGGTTATGGAGATAAGGCAGGAACAGGATACTGATTAAGGATGATCAGCCATGATCATATTGAATGGTGTGCAGGTTCGAAGGGCAGAATGGCCTACTCCTGCACCTGTTGTCTATTGTCCACACAGTCAGTTGCCTGAGTTGGGAATTGAACCCGGGACTCTGGCGCTGTGTGGCAGCAGTGCTAACCACTGCGCCACCGTGCCGCCCAAATCTAAGAATCTAAGATGATTTTAAGAAAGCCATTTTATAGGACAATGGTACTGGGCATGTTAGCTGAGCGAGGTTACCTCATGACCTTTTCCAAATAGTTTAGACTAGTCTCTCGTTATAACGCACTGTTAAAAGGGATGGTTATCGAGCGAAGGCATTTGGCCTGGCTTGATCAGGGTTTGCCACTTTGATGTGCATGTAGCTTAATTAGTCAAGCATACTCAGACCTGTCAATTAGTTTATCTTCTTCTACAAATGTTTGCCATTTTATTGCTGCCTATCTGATTAAGGACATGTATTTTTTTTATATAATCTCAGTACCAATTCCTGTATAAAGACAGCTTGTTTGCAGCAGTAAGAGGAGTGGCCTGAGAGAGCTCTTAGGGGTAAGAGCTGGTGCCGCTACTCTGCTAATGGTTTTAAAACCTTAGTCCAAGCCTGGTTTATAGGTATCTATGTTATAATATAACATTAGTTTAAATTATTACCTTTATTTACCAAACTGTAAGAGTTTTATATTCCAAATTATCACAGAGTACTATCTCTGGGACGAACCAAGAGAGGCTTACAGGTCGAGTCCATTAGGGATTCCCTAAGCCATCTCGAATAGGTACTTGAACAGTGTAATGCAGGAATTGCAGCAAACAATGTGCACTTGGCAAACTCTGCAAAATAATCACTGCGATAATGATCTAACAGCTTTTTAATTTGTGATGTTGATGCAAGGCCAAATATTAGCCAGGTTGCCACAGATTACAATCACTTCTCTTTTTCACAATAATGCATGGGATTTTTACATCAGTCAGAAAAGACTGACGATCATCTGTTTAACATTCATCCAAAAAAACTGTACCTTCAACACTGCAATGCCTTCCCCAATAATGCACTAGAATGTTAGTCTTGATTTTTGTACTCAAGCCCTGGAATGGGACTAAAATCCAGAAGACTGCATTTCAGAGGCAACAATACTACCAAGTTGACACCAATACAAGATAATTGGCTGATGCAAGTTGTAGTTCTGGACTCACTGTCAAGCCTGGTACTACACTTTTTCTACTCATCCCTTTGTGCCAGTTCACAGGTATGTCATGATCTTAAACATTCATCCGATATTTAAATTTGCCAACATCTATCCTGCTCTTCAAATGTCCCATTGCTCCATTCACCTGAACCATGTGCATCATGTCAACTATATTTTCACTCTGGGGAAATTGACCTTTGGATGCAATAGCAACCATCTGTGTCATGATCATACATATGACTACTTTGCAAGCCTTGAATAATGATATTTTGTTCATGACTTTCATCACAAGATATGCAGTAATTCTGCTCCAAGGTTTCTTGTATTGCAGAATCAAGAATTGCATTGACTCTTCAAATCATTTTCATTGGCATTTGGTAATCTGCTTTTTCCCATTCTCTGCATACTATTTCCATCTATATACTCATCCAACATCCTCTAAAATGCCTCAATTAAACCTGCCTTCACCACATTTTTCAGTCAGTGTATTCTATACCATATCCTAGTGAAAATGTTTCTTCCCATGTTATCCTTTCTTCTTTTATACATACCTTTAAATCAACTGTAGAAACTGGGATTTAGTAATAAGTTATTATTTATTGCTTGGGATGAATTTTCATGGGTTGGCAAGTAACAGAGATATTTTGGAGTTCACTTTACCTTACTTGCAAGACTTACACAAATTATGATCATACACAGTTAGGTTTGGGAGAGCCATTCTAAAAATGTACTTGCCCTTATGAGTAACAAAACCTTTGCAAGTATATTTTCACAAGTTTTATAGAATTGAAGTTTAAAAGTACAGAACAATGATACTTAACAAAAATACTTAATTCACAATGGAATACTGGTTGGTGACCTCTTGCTGATGGAAGGCATCACTCTTGTTTCTGCTCTGTTACCTGAAGTTCTCTTTTTGTCTTCTGTCGTGGTTCTTCTTTCTTCTTATCAAGGGTCATAGCTTATTAAATCTTGCCAGCCCTACCATTCATGATCAGAGGCTTCCTCAACTCTAACTGACTTGATGATGTATGAACAGCACATGGTCAATTAAAGACTGACAAGGCAGTCTGTGCCCATTTACCAAACAGTTTTACTTAAAGGTGATGGATATCTTACTGATATTACATCCCATTGTATCCTAGCTTGCAGACATGTTATTTAGTATAGGTGCCCCTCTCAGTCAATTAACTTAATACATCTCTTCCAGAGTAATCTGTTGTCTGTTTAAACAAAATGTCGCTTTTCTTTATTCACACTTCCAGGGTTTCACCTAGTGACATTGGAGGAAAGGCAGTAAATTTCCAAGTCAGGATGGTGAGTGGCTTGGAGGGAAACTTGTAGATGGTGGTGTATCTGCTTGCTCTTATCCTTCCACATGATAGTGTTAGTGGCAACAAAAGTGCTATCTAAGGATCTTTGGTGAATTTCTGCATGCATCTTATACATGATACACACTGTTGCCACTGAGTATTGATGGTGGAGAGAGTAGATATTTGTGGATGAGGTGCCAAACAAGCAGGCTGCTGTGTCCTGGATCGTGCCAAACTTCTCAAGTGCTGTTAGATCTGCACTCATTCAGTTAAGTGGCAATTAGTCTTTTACAATCATGGTAAATACCTTGTAGATGATAGATGGGCTTTCGGGAGTCAGGGGTTAAGTTACTTGCTGCAAGGTTTCTAGCATGTGTCACTTTACTGATGGTATAGAGTAACCTGGTGGGCAGAATTGGCCAGGTTGGATTTGTCCTGTTTTTGTGTGTACAGGACACACTTGGGCAATCTTCCACATTGTCAGGTAGAATCCAAGGACATTATCAGATAGTCATTGATAGATAGTACATCTACAGTGTTGTTGCTGTACTAGAACAGATTGGTTATGGATGCAGCAATTTCTGAAGCACAAGTCTCCAGTCTATCACTGGAATTTTGTTAGGGCCCATAGCCCTAGCATTATCCAGTGCCTCCAACTATTTCTTGATATCACTTGGAATGATTTAAATTAGCTGAAGACTGGCATCTGAATTGTTGGAAACCATTGGAGGCGACAGAGTTGGGTCACCTCTTAGCACTTCTGGCTGAATTGCAATAGTCCTGTTTTACTGATTCACCAGGTTGGCACATGATTTTTAGGTATGTCAGGTGCTGGGCCTGCATATCTTCCTGCACTCTTCATTGAACCAAGGTTGATCCTTGGTTTGATGGTAATGATACAGTGAGAGTATTGCTCAGCCATGAAGTTGCAGGTTGCACTGGAGCAGGATTCTTTTGCTCATCATATCCAGACTTGATCTGTTCAAAGTTCAATCTTTTTAATACGGTGATAACGCCACACAACATGATACAAGGTATTATCAATGTGAAGGCAGGATTTCATCACCACAAGGTCTGTGTTGTGACCACTCTTATCAATACAGTCAAGGATAGATAAATCTGCAGCAGGCAGATTGGTGAGGAAGAGGTCAAATATGTTTTTTTTCCCTCCTCTTGTTTCCTTTACCACCTGCCATAAACCTAGCATAGCATTTTTTTTTTAATTTTTTTTTTTTTTACACACACTCAAGAACTCCTTCAACGTTGCTGTTGTCAAGCCACTCTGGCTTGAAATCCCCCAGCCAAAGTCCATTCTGTGCACTTGTCACCCTCATTGCTTCCTCCAACATGGAGTTGCACTGATCCATTAGCCAAGGGAGGATAGTCACATCCTAGTGCTTAATATCATCTCAAATACTGCAACATCTGAACAGTCTGCAAATTTCAAAAATTACTAACATCCTTTGGATACACGAGGGACCCAGGCGCCAGTCTGTTTGGAGTTGGCGCATTTTCCCTGTGTCTGCATGGGTTTCCTCCAGGTGCTCTGGTTTCTTCCCACAATCCAAAGATGTGCAGGTTAGGTGAATTGACCATGCTAAGTTGCCCAGTGTTCAGGGATGTGTAGGTTTGGTGTATTAGTCAGGGGAAATGTAAAGTAAGAGGGCAGGGGAATGGGTCTGGGTGGGTTGCTCCTCGCAGGGTCAGCATGGACTTGTTAGGCTGAAGGGCCTGTTTCCAAACTGTCGGGGTTCTCTGAAAAGGTTCTATGGAAAAGTAAGAAGTAGCTGGCCAGTGAGAGAGAGAGAGAGAGAGAGAGAAAATGAACAAGAGTGAAAGTGGAGAGGATAGATAGGGGAGGAAGGTGGAGAAGGGTGGGGGGGGGGGGAGAAGGCGTGCATGAGCAAGAGCAGAGACATTGACAGGCATGATATAGCTGAAAATAAGGCAAGCAGGTCAAAAGGGATAGAAAAGATTACAGGCAAAGAAAACATACTGGAAACAAAAAAAAAAGTGAGGCAGAGGCAGGTAGCAATGTTTTGCTCATAATAGCTATGCAAGACATAATAACAAAGCTATTACCTATGGCCCCTTTATTATAACAAATAGCTAAAATATTTTAGAAGTTTTTTTGAAATATTGAAGTTTCATATACAATAATTTATTCGGGGTTTCATACCAAAACCTCTTGTAAATTATAGCTATAAAAAGACTTTCATATGATATTGCACTGATTAAAGTACCCAAATAAAAATATCAAAATAATGTATCAAAGATTTCTCCAAACTCTATTACTAATTGGTATCAACTTTAGGAGCAGACATGAGAGACCACCCACTTTCACAGTCCAACTCACTCACTGCTGTTACTACAGTTCCATACAGGTCGCAACGACTCCTCTGTGCCTGCCACGCAACATTCTATTTTAAAACAAGCATGCATCAGTGAGTTTAAGTTAACTGTTCAATCCGGAATTGCCAATATTCATTGACGAGCATTTATATCTGAACCATTCAAATACAGGGATATGAAAAAATTAGTGTACTAAATTCATTTTTTGATTTCCAAAATATCTGCATTTAAAATTTAACTAATCAACTTTGGTATCAGCTGTTAATGTTTACCCTAACTGGAGTAAACCATTCAACATTCACAAATGTATTACTTTACTACGCCAATGTTGTGGTTAATGATTAATACAATTTTGGACAATCAGAAGCTTTAGAAGATACATGACTATTATTCTGGCTAAAAATGCTATGTATTACTTAATTTTTATCACGTAACAGTAATGTTGCTAATGCAAGTTTATTAGGGTGCTTTAAAAAAAAAACAAATGCCATTAACTGGGAAATTCAATGGTCAGTCTGGAAAAATTGCAGCATTTATAAATACGTACTGTGCAAAGGTGCATAATTTAAAGCTCAATGTCATATAGAATCCCTACAGTTCGGAAGCAAGCCATTCAGCCGATTGAGTCCACACCGACCCTCCCATCCAGACCCACAGTATGGGTCCTATCTCTGTAACACTGTATTTCCTATGTCTAATCCACCCAGCCTGACCACTATGGGAAACTTAGCCAGGTCAATCCAGCAAACCATACCTGTGGACTATGGGAGAGCACCCGAAGGAAACATGCAATGTTCACACGGTCGCCAGAGGGTGGAATCAAACCCAGGTCCCTTGTGCTGTGAGGCAATAGTCATAACCACTGAACTATTGTGCTGCTCGCATGGTAATCATTCCTATTTTTCAATAGTTTGTTTTTTTCTCTATCCACTTTGGGGAATATTTAAAACCAGCCTGCTGCTATACCATCCATACAAAGCACCACAGTGCCAATCGAACATTAGCTTTGCGGAGCTTTTATTGTACTTTGGTTTTGTCTCCAATTCAAAGCATATTTAAAAAGCAAGCAGTGATTCAGAATATTATAACATCAAATTTATTGGAAAAAAACTTTCACAATATATTAAAACTATGCAAAATTTATTTTAATTTTCAATATCACAAAAAGCTGATATGTAGTTGCATGCCTACAAGTTGATTGAGCCATTGTAATGCAGACCCATAAAACATTAGTCTTGGCTCACCAACATAACTGATCTTTTGAAAACAAAGATGTTTTCATTGCTTGTTGCAATCATGCTTACCATATAAGTTCAATGAGTATTCATATGAAAATATTAGTGAATATCTGATGAAAAAAGTCAGACCAAAACACACTCCACTACTGCATTAACATTTCAGTTATCAATGAGGTTCCTCGAAAAATCCAGTAAAAACAAAGGTATCAACGATTCTCTCAAGGTAGGGATGATATTAAGTTTTATTGCAAAATAATGTTTTTCCTCAATATCTACAGTAGCATGTTATTCAGTAATTTAGAGCTGAAAATGTGTTGCTGGAAAAGCGCAGCAGGTCAGGCAGCATCCAAGGAACAGGAGAATCGACGTTTCGGGCATAAGCCCTTCTTTAGTTGGCCCTAAATCAAGTTGAAGAAAACAATTCACATCAAATTTTGTTAAATAAAAATAATTTGTTAGGAAGTCTTGTATCTTTTATAAAGCCAGAAGTGCAGAAAAACTCAACATTAATGGAATTTATTACTTGCAATCAGTGCCAGGCTAGAGATTTTGAAGCTAAAAATGATTGACCCATTTATTATGAAAACCATGGTCGGTTCATTGTGGACTGAAAATGAGACAGACATCAGCAGTAACAGTTGAATTAAAATTAGAAGTCCTATAGTGTGGAAACAGGCCCTTCGGCTCAGCAAGTCCACACCAACTCTCTGAAGAGTAACTCTCCCAGACCCATTCCCCTATCACTCTACATTTCCCCCTGACTAATGGACCTAACCTACACATCTCTGAACACTATGGGCAATTTAGCATGGCCAATTCACCTAACCTGCACATCTTTGAATGGTGGGAGGAAACCGGAGCACCCAGAGGAAACCCACGCAGACACGGGAGAATGTGCAAACTCCACACAGAGTCGCCCGAGACGGTAATCGAACCTGGGTCCCTGGCGCTGTGAGGCAGCAGTGTTAACCACTGAGCCACCATGCCGCCCTTCCATAATTCAATAACATTGCACAATACTATCATTAATAAATTTAAGTTACCACATTTAAACAGTGATGTAATTGAAGGAATTTATAAGCCAATTGTGTGATTAATATTTTCTAACTCCACCAGCAAGAAAGCAATGAACAGACTCAAATGCATGGAAGTTATGATTACATCTCTAAAATCTAATTTTCTGACGTGAGTGATTCAAATCAAAGTGTACACAATACTCTCACTTCTCTAACAAAATATGAACATACATATGAAAAAATAGGAAGGCTCAAAACAACTTTATGCAATAATATTCTTCAGTTAAAGCATGCATCCTCTCCCATCATTACAGCAATATCTTCGACACTCAACGATGTTTTCACATTGGATTTCAACTTCATACAGCCCTGATCAGAGTTGATGGTGTTGTATAAAATAATTGATATGGAAGGGTTTATTTAGGAGCAAAGCAGAAACTCCAATCACTCTGTTGAATCCCTCAGACTCTGGGAGTCTTAAGGAGGCTGCATTATCCATCATTCCACTTTACTCAAGCCTTAATGTCATTTTATTTCTACTCAAATAAATAAGCTTTTAAAATTGAAGGCTAGGATTTTCAAATGCCCAAGGGGGCTAGAACAAGAACAAGCATGCTTTGAAAATAGTGTTTCCCATTAGAATGGGAGTGTCCTGATGCCTTTTGGATGCTGAAATGAAAGTAAAAGGTGGGAATAGGTAGTTGTCAGGAATCCAAAAGCCTTTAATTAACAATCAGCTAAGCTCCTTCAGTATCTTATTAACAAGTAAGGGTAGACCAGTGGGCATTTTTAATTTGTCAAATTTGCAGAAGCCGACCAGTCAGGCGCACTTCAGTGTATAGTTGCTAAGTTCAACCTGGGCAGAAATTGATGACTTTTTTTTCCCCACCACAAAACTAAAAATATTTGCAACTAGGAGACCTTGCTCCAGATTGGGCATGGTAAATTACGGTTGGCCATTTTTGCACAGAATGTGAATGCCAGCAATCTAAAATGCATTTTTCTGTATTCAGCAAGACAGTAGCAGGCCCCATCATGGCTGCTGCCTACCTTTGCTATTTATCTTTTACAAGCTGCTCCTACCTCCTGGCAACACTTGCTGTCATGAACTGGGCAGTAAGCTCACCTCCAAGCTAATCAGAGCACTTATATTTGTTGACTGACTCATAGGGGTAACACAGGTATGGCATGGATTCCTCACCCAGAATTGAAGGTTAATTCCCAAATTTAATGAAACACTTCTTGAAATCAATGTGTGACTGCTTTTCTAGTTGGAAGAACACTCATATTCTCCTGTTGATCAGATGCTTAAAACTGGGCTAAACTATGTCTGCTCTCAATTCACACTTGGACTGAAAAAAGTTAATGTTTTCAGCAGCCCCTTCACTTGATATTCAACAGATTACTTTCAGAAGTATTTACACTGGTGGTGTTGTCTTCCACAGATTTATTGAATTAACGTGATTATATGACCTTATTCCACAGCCTTCGTTCCTCTCTGAAAAGTGAACATGGAACATACCATTCAGAGATTCCATCATTGGTACAGTTGCTAGATATGTGTCATACTGTGATACAGTAATAGGTAATTATTCTGACTTCTGACTTACATTGAATTGTCTGACATCAACAGAAAAGCAAAATAAGGCAAGTTTCATTCATGATAGTTCAATTGATCCAATTCACTGCCCACACAGAGACAAGAATAGAGAATAGGTTCAGCTTCAGCAGTCAAATAATCTACCAACACTTAACAAATGGGATTCATATGGTCAATATGGCAAGACACAGCAAAGCCATCTATAATCCAGCATGGGTCATCTGTTCACATATTTACCAAACAATCTTTTACCAGAAACACAAACAGAAGGTGCTGGAGAAACTCAGCAGGTCTGGCAGCATCTGTACAGAGGTAAGGAAAGTTAATATTTTAAGCCCAGTGACCCTGAATCAGTGTTCTGACCTGCAATCAATTATTGTGACTTTTCTTCCATTTGTAAATAATATAACTTAATGCTCTACTAAGCTTCCCTAATAAAGACTTGCTAAATGTTTTAGGACGCATATGAGAGCACAGAACAAAAACAGTAGATCACACAACTTTTTTCACATCATAACACTCTTATCACTTGCAGCCAGACCTTATTTCCCTTCACAAGTACGAATATCAAATATCTGATATCTGATTAGTTTATCACGTATTCATCTGATCATGCATTCTCAGCTTTCATCCAAAAGGAATAATAAAAATGCATAGCTTAAGGAGAACCTGTTGTCCAAAAAGACTTCAACAAAGCATTTGACAAGGTTAGTAAGGTGTGGAGGTGCAATGTTGGAGCAGGGTGGACAAGTTCAGAAGTCACACACCATCAGGTTATCGGCCAACATGTTTATCTGAAATCACAAGCCTTTGCAGCACTGCTCCTTCATCAAGTGACATGACATGGTTGGTAAGATTAGATCACATGGAATCCAGGGAGAGCTAGCCAACTAGATACAAAATTGGCTTGAAGGTCAGGGATAGAGGCTGGTGGTAGAGGGTTGCTTTTCAAACTGGTGGCCTGAGACCAGCAATGTGCCTCAAAGATCTGTGCTAGATCCACTGCTTTTCATCGCTTATTCAAATGATTTGGATGTGAATATTGGAAGCATGCTTAGTAAGTTTGCAGTAGATGATGTAGTGGACAGTGAAGAAGATTATCATAGTATTACAGAATCCATTCAGCCCATCCTCTGAAGAGCATCCCAACTCGACTCATCCCCATGGGACATTGATCAGATGGGTCAGTGTGCTGAGAACTGGTAGATAGAGTTTAATTTAGCTAGCTGCAAGGTGTTGCATTTTGATCAGGCAAACCAGGACAGGACTTATACAATTAATGGTAGGGCCCTGGAGAGCATTACCAACAAAGAGACCCAAGGATACAAGTACCTAGTACCTCCAAAGTCGAGTTGCAGGTAGACAGGGTGGTGAAGGTGGTGGTTGGCATCTTGCTTTCATTGGTTAGAAATTGAGTATAAGTGTTGGGATGTCATGTCGTGGATATACAGGACATCGGTGAGGCCACTTTTAGAATACTGCAAACAATTCTGGTTGCTCACCTGAAGGAAAGATTTGTTAAACTTGAAAGAGTGCAGAAAAGACTTACAAAGATGTTGCCAGGACTGGAGGATTTTAGTTACAGGGAAAGCCTGACAGTCTGGGATTCTTTTCCCCTGGAACGTCAGAGGCTGAGTAGTGACCTGAAAAAAGTTTATAAAATCATGAGGGGCAGAGAAGATGAATAGCCTAAGGTCTTTTTCTCAGGGGAGTCCAAAACTAGAAGGGAACAGAGGAAAGATTTTAAAAGGGATCTTGGGGTAACTTTTTCGTGCAGAGGGTCATGCACCTAAGGAATGAGATGCCAGAGGAAGTGGAGTAGGCGGGTACAATCAAAACGATTAAAAAGCATCTGAATGGGTATGTGAATAGGAAGGGTTTACAGGGATATGGGTCAAAGTTGAGAGTGTGGTGCTGGAAAAGCATGGCAGGTCAGGGCAGCATCTGATGAGCAGGAGAATCGACTTTTCGGGCATAAGCCCCTCATCAGGAATGAGGCTTGTGATCCAAGGGGGTGGAGAGATAAATGGGAGGGAGTGGGGCTGAGGGGGAGAAGGTACCTGAGTGTGCGATAGGTAGATGAAGGTGGGGTAATTGGGATAGGTCAGAGAGGAAGGTGGAACAGGTAGGTAAGGTCATGAGGGCAGTGCAGAGTTGCAAGGCTGGATCTGGGATAAAGTAGGAAGGGAGCGAAAATGAGGAAACTGGTGAAATCCACATTGATGCCAATATGGGTCAAGTGCTGGCAAATGGAACTAGGTCCAATTGGAATGTCTGACTGGCACGAAGAAGTTGGACTGGAGGGTGTTTCCATACTGTACGACACTATGACTCAATATATTGTATAAAGGCAATCTCCCAGTTATTACAAAGTATGGGTCATAGTTTATAAACTTCCGTCTCAATGAACGAGTAAAAATCCCAAAAATGCCTTTAATAAAAAAAGAATTTGGCTTATTCAATCACTGTAAATCAGCACCTCAGAATTCTTACAAATACAACATAAAAAGCCCTGTTATGGAACAGATACTTACTCAACAATAGACCTACATGTTTATCTAAGAAAAGCCATTTATTCCCAACAGAATAAATATTTCTGGGATTTATTGCCTGTATCATCGCATTACCAAACAGATAAAAGTATTTTCCATTATAGCAGAGCTGAATAAAATCCTATAACATTTAAGAGCACATTTGTGTAATCTTTCAAGGAACACTATTGGATAATTATAATAATGGGTGGAAAACATAAGATTAAATTAATCTCACTTAAGAACAAATTATATTATTATTTTTTAAAAAAGATAGATCAAGTCTATAAATCAAGTCTTCCTAACTTGTGTGATGGACAAACTACTAGGAAAGAAAAATCTACAGGAGGTTATAAATCTTTATTTAAAAAGCCATAACTTAATCAAGGAAAGTCAACGTTAACTTTTCAGTGGAAGCTCACCCATGACTAACTCAGTTGAATAGATTGTGGAGATAATTAGGAGGGTTTTTGAGGGTGGCACAGTTGAAGTCGTCAATATGGGTTTTAGCAGAGTTTTTCAATAAAGTCCCCCATGACAGATAGTTCAGAAACTGAAATGTTCTGGGAAATCAAGGAAATGGCAAGCTGAATACAAATTAGCATGACGGTAGGAAATAAACTATAATGGTAAATGAGTATTTTTGTGACCAAAACGATGTTTCCGATGACATTTTTCAGGATTAAGTACTGTGACATGTCACACTTCTCATGACATATCAACGATTCGGTATTGGGGTATGATTATGAGGTTATGTAATGAAGCGATAATTGCTTGTATTGTTGATAGGTAGTTCGACAGTGTGGATATTAGGTAATGTCCTTTAGCAGAGAGCTTAATAACACTGTGGCAGCAATCTAAAAATTACAGACAGAAGGACTAGAGGAAAAGGTTTCCTCCCTCACCATACCCCAAAGATGGTAGCAGGGGTCTTAAACTCATTGTGTGAAAGGGTTATAGGGGACAAAAATCCCTGGCACTTTTAAAAATACTCAGGATATTGATACAGACCAGGCCAGACCCCTCCACTGCCAAAGTATTCTAAGAGACAGCCAATTCCCTTAACTTTTGTATTTACTGAGGCTGTGCTGTGTTCCAGATATGATTCAATTGGTCCGCCACTAGGCTATAATCAAACACATTAAAACATATAATAGAGTTTTTTTTAAAAGGTCTAACTTTAACTACATTGAAATACTTAACAAGATAATGTATTAATTAACCAATTATTATAAACTGTTCCAATATAGACAGCACCCCTATAAACATACGCTTGGTAAAAATACAATTCAGCAAAACAGACATTGTTCTCACATGCTGTCTTTTTACTGCAGCAGCAGAGACAGAGTTCTAGCAGTTAGCTCCAACAGCCAGCCAGCAGAAACGTTCTCATTAACTGAAAAACAAAACCAAAAGTCTTCCTGGGTCTGTGTGAGCTCTGACCCTGGCCACTCATGACACTTTAGCCTTATTTTTTAAAAAAAAAATCACCAAGGGAAAACTCAAAAGCTTTATTTGATTAGATTACCTACAGTGTGGAAACAGGCCATTGGCCCAAAAAGTCCACACCGACCCTCCGAAGAGTAACCCACATAGACCCATTCCCCAACCCTGTATCTACCTCTGACTAATGCACCTAACACGAAGGGCAATTTAGGTGGCAAATTCACCTAACCTGTACATCTTTGGACTGTGGGAGGAACCGGAGTACCCAGAGGAAACCCACACACACAGGGAGAATGTGTAAACTCCACACAGACAGTCGCCCAAAGCGGGAATCGAACCCAGGTCCCTGTGAGAATGTGTATTGGGTATGAGCAGGTAGGGAGAGTTAAGTTTTGAGTTTAGTGAAACAAAAAGCTTCAGCTAGCATGATTCAGATCAGATAAGAACTTGCAGTAGACAATGAGGTGCTGGAAGCAAGGGTAGTGGGTTGATGAGGTGAAAAGATATTTATTATGTAAAGCCATTTAACAAGATAAAGAAGCATTCAGTATGTAAAATCAAAAATCAACTAGGAGAAAGTGAGAACTGCAAATGCTGAAGGTCAGAGTCAAGGAATTCCTGAAGGGCTTAAGCCCAAAAAGTCAATTCTTCTGCTCCTCGGATGCTGCCTGACCTGCTGTGCTTTTCCAGCAACACACTCTCGACCCCAGTATGCAAAATCAGTTAACTAAGGTGAAAAGTATTCATTATGTGAATCCAGTTAACAAGGTTAAGAACTTTCATTGTGTAACAGCAGATGGCTTAATCTTTAGTATTGACATTCACTGAGTGTAACGGTCACCCGATCAATATGTATGTTGCCTTATCTGGATGCTCCTCCCTGCATGACCATATAATTCATTAAGAAAATGCTGTTTGAGAGAAGACTAAGAACTCATGTTTCTGTGCACATGGGCGATTGTTCTCGCTCCCTCTAGGGCCCGGAATAAAGATGAAGGAGGTAAAGCCATACTGTATCTCTGAGTGTTTGCTTCGATTGATACAGTGATAAGGAAACAGTACATCACCTGGCGCCGTGAGGCAACAGTGGCCACTGAGCCACCATGCTCACCAACTGTTTATCAAGTGCAGACGTTTCAACACCACTGTGGGCAATTCCCTTCTGCAAGAGAAATAGCACAGAACACTTCTCTTTTAAAACACAGTACCATCACAATATACACTGAAGGAGTACAGGCCTGGTTAAGTGGGATTAGGCTAGGTAGTCATTTCAAATATTTACAAGCAGAGGCCATTATGAACAGAGCAAACCATTAAAATTGATGGGGAGGTAAGGAGAGAGGGAAGGGGCTAAATCAAAATGGAGTTGGAGGGGGAGGTGAAGTACTATGCCCCCCACAGTTTCCACTTCTCTCTATTGGCACCAAGCGCACTGATTGACAGTGTGTGCTCCTTTGCCAACAACACTAAGGCATGAAAGAGGAAAAGGGGCAGACAGTTGGCACCCGAAGATCAGAAGTGTAGTTGCAACAAAAATAACAAAACTTTTTACAAATAACTAAAAATGGGGGTGCAATCTCCTGCAAACAATATGCACATGGTCTATGTATTCCATAATGCCACAAAAACCAACAATTGGGCTGAGTGTCCATGAATCGCTGCAATCTATGGTTATTAGGCTTAGCTGTGCACAACACCCTTCACCGCAGGTCCCTAATGGAAGACTCTGGTCACCCCCACAGCCCTCTCTGCCAGCCTCTTGAACCCACGATAATGGAGGTGTGGATGCCTGAGCATAGAGTTTCTGATGACAGCTGCTACTCTTGACAGTGGGAAGACCCAGCATGAGTCAACAGTGTTTCAGGCATTGATCTGGTCCTGGTAAAAGATAGGCAACTTGTTGAGGGAAACTTGAAGACCCTTGTGGTCTACAAACAGAAGCTGCATGTCATAACTGTAGTCACACACTTGGCAGAATTATTTTGTTTTGTCTTAGGGTTTAGCTCATACACTAAGCCAGGCAACTTGTCATGGTTGTCTGAAGTGGTCACATAGTATAGCACCGAGTTTTGTTAATCACACACCTACAGGACATGCCAACAGCCTGTACAGCAAAGACACTGCCTATGCATGAACCAAACTAACATGTCTCAAAGTCAAAGGGGAGTGGTTCACAGTCAATTCAGGGGGTCCAGATACAGCAATTCATGGGCAGCAGTCGATCTCAGATCAGGGACTTGGATACAATGCTCCCAAGTTGAACAATAAGGAGAATTTGGGCCACACTTGACATTTGGTAAAAACATAGCACTGACTTTGACATTGTTATCAAATGAGATGAAGCTAAGGGCAGGTGAGCTGTGTGGCTTGGATCGTAAATAGTGATAGGTGAGAGATGTTAGACTGGTATGTGCAATAACATTAGTTAGAGACAAAAAAAAGCTGCAGGGGCTGAAATCCAAATTAGCCAAGCACAGCAACACAGCAAGCCAGGCTACATCAGGAGGCAGAGAAGTCAACGTTGACTTCTCCACTTTCTAATACTGCCCAGCTTGCTGTGTTCTTCCAGCCTCCTGCTTGTCTAATGTGCAATAACATGTCAGCCATGCCGCTTCTATGCTCAGAGAAGCATCAGTTTGAGATTGCCCTCCAATCTCGTACCCAGTAAAGGGCAACTCTAGATTATCATCAACTGACCAGGTGTACAGCTGGTTTTCAAACGTAGACTGGTGCTAGGGATCCCAGGATGTCCCAATAGAGTCAAGTGCATCCTCCAAGTAGGAAATTACAAGAAGCAAAGCACCATACAGGCTCGTTCATAGGTAATAAGGTAAGTTTGATGATAGCACAAGAAAATGCAATAAGCCAATGACTGATTTAGATGAGAATATATAAGGCATGATTGGTAAGTTTGTGGACGACACCAAGATTGGTACTATCGTGGACAACGAAGGTTATCCAAGATAGAACGAGACCTTAATCAATTGGGTCAATACACTGAAGAGTGTCAGTCGAAGTTTAATTTGGATAAATGCAAGATATTGCAGTTTGGTAAAAACAAACAAGGGCAGGACTTAGACAATTAGAAGTCGGGCCTTGGGTAGTGTTACAGAACAGAGAGATCAAGGAGCTCCGGTACATAATTCTTTGAAGTTTGCATCACAAATAGATAGAGTGGTGAAGAAGGAGCTTAGCACATTTGCCTTCATTGCTCAGATTTTTGAGTGTAGGAGTTGGGACATTAAGTTGAGGTTTTACAAGACATTGGTTAGGCCTGTTCTGGAGTATTTTGTCCAGGTCTGGCTGCCCTGATATAGGAATGATATTCTTAAGCTAGTAAAAGGTTCAGAAGAGATTTATGAGAATATTGCCATTAATGGAGGGTTTGAGTTATGAGGAGAGTTTATAGGCTGGGACTTTTTCACTGGAGAGTAGGAGATTAAGGGGTGACTTATGGAGGTTTATAAAATCATGACAGGTATAGATATGGTGAGTGACAGATGTCTTTTCCCTGGGGTTAGGGATTTCAAGACTAGAGGGCATATTTTTGAAGTGATATGAGAACGTTGGGAACGTGGGCCAAGCACAGGCAGGTGGGACAAGATGAATTTGGGCTTATGGTTATCATGTTCTGGTTGGATCAAAGGGTCTGTTTCCATGCTGTATGACTCTACAATGAGGTCACCTTTCCTCACAGGTAACTCGATATACCATTACTAAGAATCTACATTATAGAAGAGATACCTGTAACTGTTAGTCCAATTGGATCATCCAGTGCATTTTTAATACAAAATAACATACGAATCTCAATACATTCCTTTACATTTTATAACTAAGTATCAATTTTGAAACATTTTACTAAATGAAATTAATGTATTTCATAAGGGGTTTACCATTTGGGATGGACATGAAATCTGGAGAATATCTAAATAAATGCTTTCCAATTTTTTTTTCCCTGCTGTGACTCCATTTCAAGGTTTGAAAAAAATTGCAACCCCTCAGTAAGCTGTGGGAGGGGAGGGTGAGGTATTCAGCTACTGATGCTTGGGATTTCTAATCCCACTGTGGTTAGCCTGGATTAAATTCTCTATTTTTTCCCCAGTTCTACATTCTTGTCTTGAATTAGAAGGTTATGTTCTTGCTTAATACAATGATGCAATTTAACTGATGTCATTTAATGTATGTTACATGTCATTGGCAGCACCTGCTCATGGCCATCCTCTCGATTGTGCTCAAAACTCTGCAGTGAGTTTCAACAATATCATACACAAATTTAAAGTAAAATACTATAGATTCTGGAAATCAAATAAAAACAGAAAATCTTGGAGAAACTCAGTAGAGTTGGCAGCATCTGTGCAGACAGAGAAAAAGTCAATAAAGCAAGTCCAATACAACTTTTCTTCTTGGACTTGAAACTCTGTCTCTCCACAAACACTGCCAGCCCTGCTGAATTTCTCCAACATTTTCTGTTTATATTTTAACAATATCGCATTCATCTCCCTCCCCTAGCCTTTCTCTGACTCAATCATAGATGATGCATGATCTGCCTGCACAGTTTAGTTTCTTAAAATTAATTATGTGGTCCAGCTCATTTTGGGAATAGTAAAAGCTCTTTTCCCTCATGACACATCCCCAAAAGGCAATTCTTAAGAGTAAACAAGTCTCCCAGTATGTTTGTTTTTAAAATAGGTGTTTCATTTTTTTTCTTGCTGGAAGCGTAATCAGTTACACCCCATTATGCTTCCTGTTCACAACCTTTCCACAAAAAATCCAAATGACAGCTGCACTACCTAACTACTGAATACAAATGTATCTCTAAAGTTTAACAACAGGATCCAACACGATGTTCCAATTAAGTCAGATTGGAATTGAAATATTAATTCTGCTCCTCTCTCTACAGATGGCATCAGGTGTGCTGAGCTTTTACGGCATTTTTTTAAATATAGTGAACACCATGTTACAACAGATTAACAAATTCAATTTCGACACATCTGCCATCATATTTTACTTGCGTATTCATGCTTTAGAGCTCATCCAAATGTTTTCTTTGAAACATAAGTTGGCAAATAGGTGGCCAAGGGACCAGATGGTATCCCAGTCCACAAAGACGTGGGGGCTCTAATCCTCACTGTTGTCAGCCGCCGGCCCCCAACCCCAAAAGATGTCCATTTCAGTAAACGGTGAGAGTATAAAACATGATTATGGTCACACCACAGCTACTGAATCCATGGGATATCATTGCAAATGGAAGGAGCGGCGGGATGAAACATCATCGGTAAAGTGAGATCCCACTTTATCCTCTAACCCCGTTCAGGTCACAAACCGAATGTAAACAACATCGGAGCAGCCTGGAAGACAGCAGCAGGCACCGCTCAGAACACTCTCAGCCATTCCTGCCCATTCATTCATCACAGCTCTCCCGCGTGAAACAATGTAATGGAGGGACTGAACGTGCCCTTCGCTTACCGTACTCGATGCCGCTAAAAAGGAAGAGGAGACCGATGGTGATGTTGGTGAGCCTGCGTTTGGTCCGCGGATCCATCGCCAGCTCTTGCTGCTTCTACTGCGGCCAGCCGGAGGAAGCAGCCACTCCGGGCAACGACGGACGACACGGCAGCTCCTCCTCCCCCACCCGCCCCTCTCGACGCTGGACGAATGAGTCGACCGGCCTGCAGTTAGCCACTCGACCCCTGAACCGACCCTCGACCCGGCCCCGATTGGATCGCGAGCAGACGACCAACCGTCCAGGCGGCCGAAACCAGCTGAAGCCCCGCCCATTCACTCTTAGGTTCGCCCATTCCTACATGTGCCCCGCCCCTGCATCCACCCTACAACACACGGATCCAGAGTCTCCGCCCATCACCTCAGCCCCGCCCATTCCCACCTGTGCCCCGCCCTTACTGCCCCTTTCCCACCAGGACCCACTGAGTGCCCGCCCATCACGCCTTGGCTCGGCCCATCACCTTAGCTCCGCCCATTACTAACTATGCCACGCCCTTGCTACCCCTTTCTCACCCGGAGCCAGAGTTCCCTCCCATCACGACCTGGCTCCGCCCCTTAATGCCCTGCCCATCCCGACCTGTCCCCCACTCCCACCTGACGACAGCAAGACCTTTTTCGAGTGAACATTGAAACTCTGCCACGTGACCTTCCTAATTTATTACTGATGATGTGGAGGTGCCTGTGTTGGACTGGGATGGACAAAGTTAAAAATCACACAACACTAGGTTATAATTCAACGTTAAAAATCACACAACACCAGGTTATAGTCCAACAGGTTTAATTGGAAGCACAATTCAACAGTTGGAATGCAACCTGGTGTTGTATGATTTTTTTTAAACTTTGTTACTGGCCAATCTTTGGAATTCCCTTTCTCAAGGGAGCAATGGATGCAGAATCACCCAGGGGTTGAAGGATTTTCAGGAATTTGTGGAATGTAGAATTGAGGTTAAAATCATTGTTGTGGAGGCACCGTGTTGGATTAGGTTGGACTACCACCTAATCTGGCTGAACACTTCGATAAGATTAGATTCCTTACAGTGTGGAAACAGGCCCTTCGGCCCAACCAGTCCACACCGACCCTCCAAACAATAACCCACCCAGATCCATTTCCCTCTGACTAATGCACCTAGCACTATGGGCAATTTAACATGGCCAATTCACCTGACCTGCACATCTTTGGACTATAGGAGGAAACCGAAACACCCAGAGAAAACCCATGCAGACACGGGGAGAATGTGCAAAAACCTGGGACCTTGGAGCTGTGAGACAGCAGTGCTAACCACTGAGCCACCGTGCCCCTTCCACTCTGCTGAGCACATGCTGGACCTGGGCCTCCTCCATCACCACTCCCTTTACAACCCTGATCCTTCTGTCAATATTCCTTCCCACCTATCCACTACACCCTCCTCTCTGACCTATCATCTTCACCCCCACCTCCATCCACCTATTGCACTCTCAGCTACCATCCCCCCATCACCACCCCACTCCTAGTTATCTCTCCCCCACCGCCGAGGCTCCCAGCCTCATTCCTGATGAAGGGCTTTTATCTGAAACATCGATTTTCCTGTTCTTCAGATGTTGCCGGACCTGCTGTGGTTTTCCAGCACCACTCTAATCTTGACTCTGATCTGCAATACTCACTGTCGCAAAGTTAAAAAAATCACACAACACCAGGTTATAGTCCAACATGTTTATTTGCAAGTACAAGCTAAGCGCTGTTCCTTCATCAGGTACCCAGTGGGGCAGGATCATTGTACACAGAATTTATAGTAAAAGATCAAAGTGTCATACAACTGATGCAATGTATTGAACAAACCTAGATTGCTGTTAAATATTGAATTGAATTGAATTTATTGCCACGTGTACCTAGGCACAGTGAAAAGCTTTGTTTTACGAGCAATACAGGCAGATCACGGAGTTAAATAGCATAGATAGTAAATAATAGGTAAACAGCGGCAAAAACCAAAACATAGGTACAGGCGAACGCTAAGCGTTTGTGAGTCCATTCGGTATTCTAACAACAGTAGGGTAGAAAATGTTTCGAAACCAGCTGGTGTGTGTGTTCAGGCTTCTGTATCTTCTCCCCAATGATACAGATTGTAGAAAACCATTGCCAGGGTGGGATCGATCTTTGAGAATGCTGGCAGCCTTTCCTTGACAGCGGGCCTGGCAGATGGATTCTTTCAATGGGAGGTTGGTGTATGTGATTGTCCGAGCCAAGTTCACCACTCTCTGTAACCGTCTCCGATCTTGAATGTTACAGTTGATATACCAGGTAGTGATACATCAAGACAGAGTGCTCTCGATGACGGACCTATAAAAGTTGGCAAATCTTCTCAGCTGCCTGAGAAAGAGATTTTGTTGGGCCTTTGTAACCAGTGTGTCCACATGAACAGTCCAAGAAAGCTTGTTGTTGATGACCACCCCTAGGAGCTTGACACTCTTTCCACCTCTGCGCTGTTAATGTGTAGGGGGGCATGAGTAACATCTTGCTGAAAATCAATGAGTTCCTTGGTTTTGCCGGCATTGAGAGCCAGGTTGTTCTCACTGCACCATTTTTCCAGGTCTTCCACCTCCCATCTATAGTCTGTTTCATCGCAATCTGAGATTCGACTAACTATGGCGGTATCATCAGCGAACTTATAAATGGCATTAGTCTGGTATTTGGCAATGCAGTCATGGGTATACAGTGAGTCCAGTCAGGGGCTGAGTATGGACCCCTGGGGAGCTCTAGTGTTGAGTGTTAATGAGGATGAACTATTATCCTCAATCTTCACCGATTGTGGCCTGTGGGTCTGGAAACTGTGGATCCAGTTGCAGAGGGTGGGGCTTAGTCCAAGATCATTAAGTTTAGTAATCAGTCTCGCAGGGATAACAGTGTTGAAAGCTGAACTGTAGTCAATGAGTAGGATTCTTACGTATATGTTCTTGATGTCAAGATGTTCTAGGAAGAAGTGAAGGGCAAGTGAAATGGCATCTGACGTGTATCTGTTGGTCCGATAAGCAAATTGGAGTGGGTCAAGTGTAGTGGGGAGGCTGGAGTTGATTAATGCCATGACCAGCCTTTCAAAGCACTTCATGACCGCTGGGGTTAGGACCACTGGGCGGTAGTCATTGAGACATGCTACATGAGCCTTTTTAGGCATAGGGTTGAGGTTGGCCCTCTTGAAAGAGGCAGGGACAGTGGCCTGCTGCGGAGAGAGGTTGAAGATGTCCGAAAAGACCTCTGCCAGTTGATCTGTGCATACTCTGAATGCACGGCCTGGCAATCCATCTGGTCCCACCTTTCCTTGGATTCACATGAAGGAAAACTGATCTGACCTCTGATGCAGTGACTGTTGGGATAGGTACTTCAGGACTTGTCGGACTAGGTGTTACCTCTCCGCCGAAACTCTGCTTAAAACGAGCATAGAAGGCGTTGAGATGATCTGGGAGGGATGTTTTATCGTCTGCTATCTTGCACTTTCTCTTTTTAGAACCTGTGATGTCATTCAGTCCTTACCATTGTCGCTGGGAGACTGTCTGGTCTCCAGTTTGGATTGGTATTAGTTCTTGGCTGTCTTAATGGCTCTGTGAAGGTCATACTTGGATTCCTTATATTTGAGTGGATCTCCTGATCTGAAGGCCTTACACCTGGTTTATAGCAGGTTCTGTATGTCCTGATTCATCAATGATTTGGAGATGCCGGTGTTGGACTGGGGTGTACAAAATTAAAAATCACACAAATCCTTCAGAACCAACATGTTTATTCTAAGAGAGACTTAAACAATCCAGCTCTTTTTCAAAATATAGTTTCAGTTACGTAATTCTGTAAACTTGTGCTATAAATTCTGCATCTTATGATCTTATACTCTACAACCACCTGATGAAGGAGCAGCGCTCTGAAAGGTAGTGCTTCCAAATAAATCTGTTGGACTATAACCTGCTGTTGTGTGATTTTTAAATGATTCATCCAGGGTTTCCTGTTGGGGAAGTTTTTAATCACTTAGAATGTGGATGCAGGGTTTGATTAATATGTAAATCCTAGAATTTCTTTCAAGTCACAGTCCCACAATAACTTAAAATTTTATTTAAAAAGGTGATATCTCAGCTCAGACAATGCATTAAATGTGTGAGGTTAGTCTGTATCCCAATGTTGAGTCAGAGCGGTTCTATTGTCAAAGTAGGAATTTATAAAATGTCTCATGGACTAATTCCCTACAGATTGTGTGCTTTTTGAACAAAATCGAATGTATCTGCAAATGCAAATTCACCCCATAGAATCGTGCGTGTGTGAGTGAGTGAGTGACTGCGATAGAGAGGTGCTTGGTAGAGTGTGTCCTCAAGTGTGATGAAGCATATGCCTATATGCAAGGGTGTGCGCGTGTGTGTTGAGGATGTATAGTGTAGTGGGGTCACTTGTAGTGTGGCATGAACCCCAGAACCCAGTTGAGGCCATCCTCATGGGTACTAAACTTGGCTATGCGACTCTGCATTGTTGCGTATCCTGAAGTCCACCTGGGAGGACGGTCATCCAAAGATCCAAAGCCGAATGTCCTTGACTGCTGAAGTGTTCCCCGACTGGGAGGGCACATCTCTGTCAGGCAATTGTTGCACGGTATCCATTCATCCAATGTCATAGCATCTGCTTAGTCTCGCCAATATCAGGTCAGCCATATGTTAGTGTCAAAGCAGGCTGACCTAATCTTGTTCATATGTTCATGGCTCATGTGTTGTTCAAATCATTGGTTGCACCAGTGTTGACTATGCCAAACCACTCCTGGCTGCACTTCAACATTCGCCCTTCCAAATAATTCAGGTCATCAAAATACTGCTTCAGAGACGTAACTTACATTAAGGCTGGCTCACTTATCAGCCAAGTATACTCACTGAGTTAAAAACCAAAAGAACTGCAGATGCTGTAAGTCAGAAACAAAATCAGATCATTGTGAGGAACAGTCATTCGATATGAAACGTTAACTCTGATTTCTCTCCACAGATGCTGCAAGACCTAGTGAGTGACTGCAGCAATTTCTGTTTTGGGCACTCACTGAGTTACACTGGTTTCTTGTCAAACAAAAACTTGCTTTTAAAATATTCTTGTATCAAATTCATTCATGGCCTCACCTCTCTGAATCTATGGAATCTCCTCTGAACTCATAACCCTCAACAACATCTGCACTCCTCTAACTCTGACATCTTAAGAATCCCCAATTATAATCGCTTCAGCATCAGTGATTGTGCTTTCAGTTGCATGTGCTGAAATCTCTGCCTCCCTATCTTACTCTCTGACTTTAAGACAATTTTTCTCAGAATGTAACCTCTTTCCTCTGAAAAGCAATTGAGTGAACAATTCCTGTGACTGTTTCTCATGCAGTGTGGCTTCTTGTCCTCAGTTGAAGCTACAGCACTGTCCTAAAGCCCACATTGAAAATCCCACTTATATTTCTGCTGCTGAAATGACCAAATACCAGAGGTTTTAGTTTGCCCCTTGCATTCTCAAGAGATCCTAGTTTGCCCATTGTCGACCCACAGATATTACAAATCAACTGATCCTTCTTTCAGATCAAATTTGTTGAAAAGTAAAACTGGTTATAATATTGGTTGTGGTACACTAATTCTTTGTAAATAAGCCTTTACCATTGAACACAAGCATATTTTTATTTGCAATGAGAAGTTCAATTACCAGTACACCCATTTTGTACCTATTATTAAAAGTTCTTTCTTTTTACTTAATAGCCAGTTTATAAAATATTCTTTTGTTTCACATAGTGAGGCAAATACTTTTCCTTAGGCAGTTACTTTTCTACATAATCTCCTTTAAAACAGGGGAAACTAGAAATGTAAGGCAATAAATGCTTGTTGATTATATAACAACAAACAAACTTGATTTCAATGATAAAGCAAGAAACATTCGGATTGCCATCATTATTGTCCATGTAACTTAAAAAGCAAGCTTCTTCATTAACAGGTAGACTCTGGAATCTACTTCAAAGCCGTGTAAGTTATTTGCATCACCTTGAAGCCTCATCAGTAGACCTCCATATGATACATAGGCTGATCTGAAAAGAGGGAAAATCCACAATGAGTGTTTCTGCATCAATTTCAAGAAAGCAATGTTTCTGCTTTCACAGTCTCTAAGCATATAGGATATATTTACCAACAAGCTGAGATACTAGTATCAGAAGTCATTTAATCAAACGTATTATTGAACATACTGCCAGTTGATCAGCATTGTATCTATTGGCCAAAATGACCACCATTCTTCGTACCAGAATACTGTGACAGTAGCATGTCCTGTTCATAGTATTCACGACAGAATTCATCAAGGATTCATCAGCAACAACCGCAAAATATGCAATACCCAAACCTAGAAGGGGAAATCTAGATAAATAGCAAACCATTGCCTCTGGGTTCCCTGCTATCTTTAATAATAAAACAATCATGGGATGTGGGCATTGCTAGATTGGCCAGCATTTATTTTTTGTCCCGAGTCGCTTTTGAGAAGGTAGTGTTCAGCCAACTTCGTAAACTACTGCAGTCTATTTGGTGTGGGTACATCTACAATACTGTTAGGCAGGGATTTTAAGCAGCAACACTGAAGGAACGGCAATTTATTTACAAATTTGCATGGTGAGTTGCTTGAAAAGTAATTTGCAGGTGGTGGTGTTCCCATGTATCTGCTGCCCTTATCCTTCTACATGGCAATGGTTGTGGGTTTGGATGTTGCTGTGTAAGGAGTCTCAGTGAATTGTTGCAGTTAATCTTGTATATGGTACATACAGTTGCTACTGGGCTTCAGTGGTGGAGTGCTCATGGACATAGTGCTTATCAGTCAAGCTCCTTCGTCTTGGATGGTGTCAAGCTCGAATGTTGTTGAAGTTGCACTTATCACTCAAGTGGTGAATACTTTATCACACTCCAGTCTTGTGCCTTGTAGATGGCGGACAAGCTTTATTGAGTCAGGAAGCAAGTTACTTGCTGCAAAATTTCTCACCTCTGACCTGTTATTGTAGCCACAGGATTTATGTTCGCCAGTCCACTTCAGCTTATGGCCAATGGATACTGGGGGAGTTTACTACAGAGGAATCTTGATTGTCCGGCATTCGATTAACCAAATTTCGATTATCCAAACAAGATTGCAAGATCCCGACACTTGGCTAAGTTATCCAGCATTCGATTAACCGAACAAAATACTGCCATCCGTGTCCTTCGGATAATCAAAATTCCTCTGTAATAGTAATGCCACTTAACATTAAGGAATACTGGTTAAATATTCTCTTATTAAAGACTGTCATTGTCTAGCACTTATATGGCAAAAAGAATGTTACTTGCTACTTGTCAACCCAAATCTGGATATTATCCAGAGTTTGCTGCTTTTGAACATGGATTGCTTCAGCATCCAAGAAGTTGTGAATGGCGCTGAACATTGTACAATTATCAGTAAATGATCTTATGATGGAGTAAAGGTCATTGATGAAGCAGCTGAAGATGGTTGGGCTGAGAGCACTACTCTGAGGAACTCTGAAGCAATGTTCCCAACCTAAGGCAAGTAACCTCTAATAACCACAACCACCTTTCTGTGAGGTAGGACTCCAGCCAGACGAACCTTACAGTTTCACCCCCCCGCCTTGCCCATGTTTAACCCGATGCCTTCACGTTTCATGGGACGTGGAAATGTGGAGACAATTTTGACAACTCCCAGGGAAAGACTTCCCAACTGTATCCCTTTGTACTGCTATCTCTGCTGAGCATGTCCTGCTATTGAAACCCATGAAGGTGATGGTATTGTCTGGGTCATGGTGTGTAAGTTATGGTTGCGTGAATATGACGATGTTAAGCATCTGCATCATTCAGCTGTTCGACACAGTTCTCCCAATTAATCACTAGCCTTCAGATAGTAATAAGGAGGACTGTGCAGGGTTGACAGTGCTGAGATTATCATTGTTGTTTCCAGTGCCAAGATCACTATCAGATGGTCCATCAGTTTTAGTCCTTTTTTGGGATTTTTTTTCAATAGTTGATATAATTGAATTGACTTTTATGAATGGCATTTGAAGACTTAACCAGTTAAGCATCAACCATATTGCTGTAGGTCTGGAGTCACATGTGTGCCAGAACAGCTAAGCACACAAAAGACATTAGTGAACCAGATGGCTTTTTAATGATTTAATAATTTTGAGTTCATTATTCAAATTTTAATTCCAGATTTTATTGAATTCAAACTCCACAATCTGCTGTGATGGGATTTCAACCCAAGTATCCAGAATACTACTTGGATTTTGGGATTACTCATCCAGTAACAATATTACTACACCATTACCTTGCATAGACTAGGGCTGCATCATCACTGAACCTAAAATCCTCAAGCTCCTTATCCAACAGTAGTAGACTACACAGGGATGACCACCATCTTCATATGAATAGTTTTCAACAGATAAGAATTACTAGGTTTGCCAGTAATGTACGGATGAAGGGTCAATTTCCAAAGTTTATTCTAACATCTTTCTATTCATCACAAACTGCAAGCACTTATCCCCAGACTTCTTTCTAATCAGAATTGAACAAAGATTAAGGAATGAAAAGATTTGCTCCAAATAGCAGTGCACGATGACTAATTTCAGAAAGTACAGTCTGTCTTGATAAGAACCCAGATTTTGAATGATAATTGCATCAAAGGATTTTACCAAATTATCTCAATGACCATGTGTAGCATATATTTTTTAAGTAATAAAACTCACCATTTAAGAAACATAAAATTTCAGTAAAACATAAAATTGCCTGTATTGTGTTCAGTTTGGCCTCCTTATCTGATGATGATGATTTTGGCTATTGAGGGAGTTTAAGGAAGGCTTATCTGACTGATTCTTGGGATGGCAAGATTCACACACAGGGATAGACTGATCGGTTCGAAAAGTGAGACAGGATCTCATTGGAACCTATGAAATTCTACAAAATTAGACAGGGAAGATACAAGGAGGATGTTGTCTCTGACTGGGGACTGCAGAACCATGGGTCACAGTCTAAGGATAAGGGGTAAAGTCAGAGAGTCACAGAGATGTTCAGCTTCAGTTCAACTCATCCATGCCGACCAGATATCCTAATCTAATCTAGTCCCATTTGCCAACACTTGGCCCATATCCCTCTTAACCTTTCTCACTCATATACCCATCCAGATGCCGATTAAATGTTGTAATTGTACCAGCCTCCACCACTTCCCCTGGCAGCTCATTCCATACACGCAACACCCTCTACATGGAAATGTTGCCCCTTAGGTCTCTTTTATATCTTTACCATCTCACCCTAAACCTATGCCCTCTAGTTCTGGACTCCCCCACCCCAGGGAAAGGACCTTGTCTGTTTATCCTATCCATGCCCCTCATGATTTTATAAACCACTGTAAGGTCACCCCTCAGCTCTAGAGACAACAGACCCGGCCTCAGCCTCTCCCTATTGCTTAAACCCTCTAACCTGGCAACATTCTTATAAATCTTTTCTGAATCCTTTCAGATCTCACAGCGTCCTTCAGATAGTAGGGAGACCAGAATTGCATGCAATATTCCAAAAGTGGTCTTTTAGGAATTGCTTCACCTAGGGAGCGGTGAGCCTGTGGAATGCTCTACCACCGCAAACTGTTGAGGCCAAAACACTGAAGAACGATGTAAATATAATTCTTAGGACTAAAGGGATCAAAGAACAGGGGAACAAAGTAGAAACCGGGTACGATGTTAGATTATCAGCTACGAACATTTTGAATGAGAAAGTCAGTTTGGAGGGCCAACTTCTGCTTTTGTATTCTACGTTTCCATTCTGGTTCACATCATTCGATACTTACAGTCTGGTGGCTGCTTCAGTTGAACTCTCATCGCCTTCTATTCTATAAACCTTTCCATACATGACATACTCAAATTGGTCAGCCCTGTTAGAATATAGAAAAGAAATAACATTAAGTAACATGAGACAATAAATCCCCAGAAACAGAACATACTTTTTTTTTTGGACTCAGTTGATCATGAGTTAACTATACCCAAGATTCGATTATTTTTATGATAAAAATCATAAGTGATAATTTGAAGTAGGTGGCAATTATAAGGTTTAGCAATCAACCTATCAAAACAACATGTCTGCTTTTGCAACATTTTTAGGCGATAATGAACCAGATACAATCCATGTACTGTATAAAACCATAATGTTACATATCTGTTCTCCAGTGCTTTCTTATCATCGACCTATGTGGTTCAGTGTTGTGCAATTTTAAAGGGGATGCAAGAATATAGAGATACAGAGTTTGCATACAGAAATCTTTGTGGATAGTTGCCCTGCTATAGGAAGGATGTTATTACACTGAAAAGGGTACAAAAAAGATTTACAAGGATGTCACCAAGACTGGAAATTTGAGTTCTAAAGCTAGGCTGGATAGCCTGGGACTTTTTCCCCCTGGAGAGTAGGAGGCAGAGTGGTGACCTTCTAGAGGTTTATAAAATCATGAGGAACATGGATAAGGTAAATAGCAAACGTCTTTTTCCCTCTAGTCTAAAACTAGAGGGTACAGGTTTAAGTTTAGGAGAGAAAAAGTTTTTCAAAAAAAAGAGACCCGAGAAACAACTTTTTCACACAGAGGGTGATTCATATATGGAACGAGCTATGGAACAGGAAGTGGTAGAGGTGGATACAATTATGACAATTAAAGGACATTTGGACAGGTACATGGATAGGAAATGTTTAGAGGGCTATGGCCAAATGTAGGTAAATGGAACTAGCTCAGTTTAGGACCCCTGGTCGGCATTGACGGGTTCGGCCAAAGGGTCTGTTTCCACTTTCATGTGCTGTTAACAAAACAATTCAGGGTTTTCAGCTTTACAAATAGAGTCACAGAGTACAAAAGCAAATGAAATCAGACTATTTGAGATAATTAAAATTATATGTTTAAATATGCAGTAATAACCTCACAGCAGACAAATGTAGCATGCATGCTCTCTAAGCATGATGATAATGTAGCCAATACTGTCAGCATAATAGGATATGTAGCCAGTCCTGTGATAATCAAGATAAGAATTTCCATTTGAAAAACATGTAACAACTTTCACAACTTGAATCAGCAAGCAAAACAGACAGGGAGGCATGTTAGGCTCACAGTGATAACAAACATCCTGGTACTTTTGAAGAGAAAACAAAACAATCTGCAAAGAATGAATGGTCCTGTTTTTATTCAGGATATGTAACGTCATTGATTATTTTCTCACTTACAAGTGATCTTTGACGAGAAGTAAAGCAATGTAATTCACTGGGAGATTTGAATCTATAAACCTCCAAGCTGACCACATCAGGAAGAGACCTAGATGAAATTTTCCAAGAATATCTCACAACCAGATGTTCATAAATAAAATCTCTGTTAGCTGGACCTCACAAAGCTTTTGGTAGCTGTGTGAAGCACAAGACAAAGAAATGCTATTGACCCTTTCTAAATTGATGGATAGGCCTCAGCTGGAGCAAGGCATCTAATTTGGAGTATCACACTCTAGGGATATCAACGGTACTGCCCATCCCTTTGGGCCAGGAGTCCCAGGTGCAATTCTGCCCTGCTCTAGAGTGTAACAGCATGTCTGAACAGGCTTATTACAAACATTTATAAGCTCTAGGATGAAGTTCAAGGTCTTGGAGAGGTTGGAGAGATTTGCAAGAAAGGCACCTTCAGTTGCCTGGATAGACAACTGTCTGTGCTTGTTGTCCTAGCAGCAATGAGGATTAAGAGGAAGTATAATCAAGGTGTTCAAAATCATGAAGGTGAAACCATTCACAATAGCTGGTAGTTCAGCAACCAGGATACACAGATTTCAAACCATCACAAACCAAAAAGATGAGAATAGCAAAACTGTTTCTATCAGTGAGTTACAATGATGTGGAATCCATTTTCTGAAAGAATGATAGACAAAAATTCAATGGCAACTTTCAATAAAAAGCATAAATGTTTGTAAAGACAGCAAGGCCATGAGAAAAGAGTAGAGTGGAACTTATTAGGTGGCTGTTTCGTAGGACTTGCACTGTCAAGATGGGCTCAATGGCCTCTATCTGTACAGTAAGATTTATCATTCTATGTGTACCTCGATGGCCGGTCATCTGTGGGATTATACTCTCCATCATCTGGCGTTCCATCTTCATAAAGAGTACTTGCTATCACAAGACGAAACTTGTCACCTGAAGAAAAGCATGAAGAGAAAGAAACTTTCAACATGACAGGGGACAACTTTACAACTTGAAAAACTCCTCAGATTATTCTACATACAATCCAAAACTTGAATAAATTCAAATATATTTTCTTTGTCGACAGTCTATTTTACTTCCTTTCAAGAATAGTGTAACTGTATAAAATGAGCTGAAAAATGTGTTGCTGGAAAAGCGCAGCAGGTCAGAAAGCATCGAAGGAGCAGGAGAGTCGACGTTTCGGGCATAAGCCCTTCTTCAGGAATGAGGAAGGTGTGCCAAGCAGGCCAAGATAAAAGGTAGGGAGGAGGGACTTGGGGGAGGGGCGTCGGGAATGCGATAGGTGGAAGGAGGTTAAGGTGAGGGTGATAGGCCGGAGAGGGGGTGGGGGGCGGAGAGGTCGGGAAGAAGATTGCAGGTCAAGAAGGCGGTGCTGAGTCCGAGGGTTGGGACTGAGATAAGGTGGGGGGAGGGAAAATGAGAAAGCTGGAGAAATCTGCATTCATCCCTTGTGGTTGGAGGGTTCCTAGGCGGAAGATGAGGCGCTCTTCCTCCAGGCGTCGTGTTGCCATGGTCTGGCGATGGAGGAGGCCAAGGACTTGCATGTCCTTGGCGGAGTGGGAGGGGGAGTTAAAGTGTTCAGCCACGGGCGGTTGGGTTGGTTGTTCTCTGAAACGTTCCGCAAGTAGGCGGCCTGTCTCCCCAATGGAGAGGAGGCCACATCGGGTGCAGCGGATGCAGTAAATGATGTGTGTGGAGGTGCAGGTGAATTTGTGACGGATATGAAAGGATCCCTTAGGGCCTTGGAGGGAAGTGAGGGGGGAGGTGTGGGCGCAAGTTTTGCATTTCTTGCGGTTGCAGGGGAAGGTGCCGGGAGTGCAGGTTGGGTTGGTGGGGGGTGTGGACCTGACGAGGGAGTCGCAGAAGGAGTGGTCTTTCTGGAACGCTGATAGGGGAGGGGAGGGGAGGGAAATATATCCTTGGTGGTGGGGTCTGGTGGCGGAAATGATGAAGGATGATACGATGTATCTGGAGGTTGGTGGGGTGGTAGGTGACGACCAGTAGGGTTCTCCAATCGCCACCAGGACAGAACCCCACATGCAGGGCCTTGGTCTCCTCCATCGCCAGACCATGACAACACGACGCCTGCAGGAAGAGCGCCTCATCGTCCACCTAGGAACCCTCCAACAACAAGGGATGAATGCAGATTTCTCCAGCTTCCTCATTTCCCCTCCCCCCACCTTATCGCAGTCCCAACCCTCGGACTCAGCACCGCCTTCTTGACCTGCAATCTTCTTCCCGACCTCTCCGCCCCAACCCCCACCTTAACCTCCTTCCACCTATCGCATTCCCAACGCCCCTCCCCCAAGTCCCTCCTCCCTACCTTTTATCTTAGCCTGCTTGGCACACCTTCCTCATTCCTGAAGAAGGGCTTATGCCCAAAACGTCGATTCTCCTGTTCCTTGGATGCTGCCTGGCCTGCTGCGCTTTTCCAGCAACACAGTTTTCAGCTCTGATCTCCAGCATCTGCAGTCCTCACTTGCTCCTAAATTGTATAAATGAGTTTACTAATATTCTCTGCTTAAAATCTATGTAAGACGTGTATGTACATCAAAAAAGTACAAACTGTTTTTTTACATCTGAGGAATACTATAAATGTTATCAAACCAAAACACAACCAAGCAAAGCATTTCTAAATGTCCTTACATCATTACACCGAAGATTTTCAACTCCTGAAAAACCTAAACATTTTCATCAGACCAATATAATGAAAAACAAATTTCATATGATAAATTTGCACTACATTCCAGCATGCAACTCTTAGTGATAACTTATACCACTGATTCTGGATTAGTGGTGCTGGAAGTGCACAGCAGTTCAGGCAGCATCCAAGGAGCAGCGAAATCGACGTTTCAGGCAAAAGCCTTTCATCAGGAATAAAGGCAGTGAGCCTGAAGCGTGGAGAGATAAGCTAGAGGAGGGTGGGGGTGGGGAGAAAGTAGCATAGAATACAATGGGTGAGTGGGGGAGGGGATGAAGGTGATAGGTCAGGGAGGAGAGGGTGGAGTGGACAGGTGGAAAAGAAGAGAGGCAGGTAGGACAAGTCATGGGGACAGTGCTGAGCTGGAAGTTTGGAACTGGGGTGAGGTGGGGGAAAGGGGAAATGAGGAAACTGTTAAAGTCCACATTGATGCCCCGGGGTTGAAGTATTCCGAGACGGAAGATGAGGCGTTCTTCCTCCAGGCGTCTGGTGGTGAGGGAGCGGCGGTGAAGGAGGCCCAGGACCTCCATGTCCTCGGCAGAGTAGGAGGGGGAGTTGAAATGTTGGGCCACGGGGCGGTGTGGTTGATTGGTGCGGGTTGTTCCCTAAAGCACTCTGCTAAGAGGCGCCCAGTCTCCCCAATGTAGAGGGAACCGCATCGGGAGCAACGGATACAATAAATGATATTAGTGGATGTGCAAGTAAAACTTTGATGGATGTGGAAGACTCCTTTAGGGCCTTGGATAGAGGTGAGGGAGGAGGTGTGGGCACAGGGTTTACAGTTCCTGAGCCCAATTCATGAAACTGAAGGACACAATTATCAAAAAGCAATTTTGGAGGAACCAGTTTGGATTTTATCAAATCGGATACCAGCTCAGCAAATTGCACTGGATGTGTAAACACCAATGTAATCTCAAATAAGATAGTCTTCACAATAACTATAATTACTACAAATATGTTACAAAAGATTAGAAACACATTAAAACTTCTACTGGTAATGACAGCCTGGTATCCAGAAGTAATATTACCTTGGGGTACAACTGAAAGTTGTCCACCCCTGCCACTTTTAGTATACTAGGAGAAATTGCCACTTTTGCAGCACTGCAGGTGTCAAATGAAAAGACCTTTCAATTCTTCCATAATAGCAACATTGCTTGAGCTGGATTGGAACTGAACTGGAATTTTTAAACACAGTAACCACAAAAATGTGTTAATTGAAATTCTTACCTAGTTCAACAGGGTAAATCTGAATGTTTACATCAAGTATTAGATCCATTTTAAAGGATTCACTTTCACAGTGTAAGCGAGAAACTGTAAAAACAGCAGAAAAGTTCTATTATTTGCCCAAAGGTATCTAAATGTTACTTTTAGTCGTTAGTTTATCTGAACTATCTGCTACACAATCAAACACTATCTTTTTGTCAGAGTAATATTTTTGTTATGATTGCACATTTGTTAGTTCATTTTTTTTGCACTATAGTGCATCCTCCTCATTAAAAATACATAAAATACAAGGCAACCCAAAGTGCACCAAATTAATTCAAGCAGAAAATGACAGATTTAGGCAACAGCATATTACAGGATGTTGTTGAATTGGGGAATGGACTAAAAATTGGCAGGTGGAATTCAACAACTTATATTTAGATAACATTGTTAATATAGGAAACAGTAAGTTGGACAATCAAAAGGTTGCTCAGAGTTATGTTTTGGAAGCATCTTATGGGATAAATGAGAGGTAGAAGGTAGAGAGAGGTTTAGTAAGAGAACTCCAGAACAGAGTCAGAGACTATGTAACATAATTTGCAACAACAAAAATAGTCAAAGAAGCTCAAGAGACCAGAAATAAACGAATCCAGGCATAACAGTCACAGAGGTGTACAGCATGGAAACAAGACCTTTCAGTCCATCTTGTCCATGCCAATCAGATATCCTAAATTAATCTTGTCCCAGTTGCCAGCAGTTGGCCCATATCCCTCTAAACCCTTCCTATTCATTTACCCAATCAGATGTTGTAACTGTAAATGTTATAATTGTACCAGCCTTCAGCACTTCCTTTGACAGTTCATTCAATACATGGACCACCCTTCTTATGAAAAAGTTGCCCATTAGGTCCCTTTTAAACCTTTCCCATCTTACCCTAAATCTATGCCCTCAAGTTCTGGATTCCCCAACCCAGACGTGATAAAGGGACGTAGGATGGAATTAAAATATTCAGGAGGGGTAGGCCAATGGAAGGATTGGAAAAGAAGGATGTGAATTTTAAAATCAAGGCATTGCTGAAACAGCAAACACAATAGGTAAGCGAGGACAGGGGTGATGTGAAAAAAAGGATTTTGTGCAAGTTAGAACATGAGCAACAGAAATGACTTCAAGTTTACAGAATATGGGAAGTCAACTTGGAAGCCTTCTAAGTAATCAAATTCTGCAGTATTAAAGTTATGAATGAGAGTTTTAAAAGCAGATAAATTGAGGCAAATGTTTACAAAGTGTGAGGTGATGCCCTTAGGTTAAAAAAGTTACTAAATTCAGAACAGAAGTAGTTTTGTTGTGGAGGAAGAGCAGAAATATTTAAGGATATGGATTTATAGCCAATTAAAACCAGTAAAAAAACAAAAGTTAATGAAAATTCAGGTTTTACCATAAAAGATATATTATGAATAAAGCAATAGGTGCTGATGACTATTATATACAAACTATAATAAGACACTAATGCCTATGAGGAAACAGGGATAGATTTAAAAATTGGATACAGAGTTGAAAGAACACAAATTTGAGGCAACATAATGTTAATTTAAAATTATTGAAGAATGATACAGGTATATATAAGCTGTTTGCTGAAAATGTGTTGCTGGAAAAGCGCAGCAGGTCAGGCAGCATCCAAGGAGCAGGAGAATCGACGTTTCGGGCATGAGCACTTCTTCAGAAATGTTGCCTGATGGATGCTGTCTGACCTGCTGCGCTTTTCCAGCAACACATTTTCACCTCTGATCTCCAGCATCTGCAGTCCTCACTTTCTCCTATATCAGCTGTTTTAACTACTTTAATGAAAGTGTGTTTGTGCCTGTTTTCTACAGCAGAAGGTGAATTAAGTAAAATTAAACCTAATTATTAAGGTCACTCTTTGGAGGAATGTCATTGAAATCTCAAATGCAAAAGAAGACAGGAGATTTTTGTATTGTTACAAAGCTGTGGGAATTCACTTCCAGTATTCGTGGCGAAGGAAGGGGGGAATACGCGTGGGTCGACTGAGTACTTAATGTACAATTAAGAACAAGTGTAGGTGTCACAATATGTTTGAACAGGTTGACTGGAAAAATAGGATACTGCTTTTTTTAAAAAATAAACATTTAAATGAAAGGGTAGGAACAGGGCCTGTAAATGTGGTCTAAATTATTGCTGACTGCCGTGGAAGCCGCAATAGGGTTTGTTCGGTCCAACTGGGGCTTTTACAAACTTCAGGAAAACACATGTACAACATTACAGGAACTGGTCAAATCAATGAACTAGACACTGTGTATTAAACGATGCACTGGAAGATTGTGAAGAGTTTGAGTTAAAAGTGGACGACGAAGGCTGGATGGCTCTGCTCTGCTCCTTTCCCTGTGTTCGAGCGGAGCTACCTGAGCCCATTCTCACGCATCTCTTTTCCTTACCTCTGTCAAACTTTATACCTTCCGGGTCAATATCCTTCACATCAAAGATATCCTCAAATAAAATTCCTGCCATCCTTGTACAAACAAAATTACAGTTAACTGCTAGCAAACACAAGCAAGATAATTTCAAACGCCTGCCGAACAGGCCACGACAGATTTCTCACAGTATGCCGGGATACTGGCAGACCTGCTTTGCCTCCCAGCAGACTGGCAACAGTACTGTGTGAGCATTTGACTGTTCTCCCGCCATCTTTAATCAAGGTATTTTTTTGTGTTTCACAATACAATATAGTGTTTAGATTAGATTCCCTACAGTGTGGAAACAGGGCCTTTGGTCCAACCAGTCCACACCGACCCTCTGAAGAGGAACTTATCCAGACCCACTTCACTCTAACTAATGCACCTAACACTATGGGCAATTTAGCATGGCTAATTCACATGACCTGCACATCTTCGGACTATGGGAGGGTACCAGAGCATCCGGAGGAAACCCACACAGACATGGGGAAAATGTGCAAACTCCACACAGACAGTCGCCCAAGGCTGGAATCAAACCTGGGACCCTTGGTGCTGTGAGGCAGCAGCGTTAACCACTGAGCCACCATGTCCCTAACTGAAAGGTTTTTTCTTAATGTAAATAAATCAGTTTAGTTTTTTTAGGTCTCTCTGTTTTTAACTGTATTTTAAACATTGATGGAGATATATGAAAAGTATGGGAGGTGCTGTAAACCTGAAATATATAAATTGTTTGGAATATCTCTTGGTCTGTAAGCCAGCTATGGACACAGAAATAGACTTAGAGTCATGGAGTCATAGCAACGTACAGCATGGAAACAGACTCTTCGGTCCAACCGATCCATGCCGACCAGATATCCCAACCCAATCGAGTCCCACCTGCCAGCACCCGGCCCATATCCCACCAAACCCTTCCTATTCATATACCCATCCAAATGCCTCTTAAATGTTGCAATTGTACCAGCCTCCATACACGTACCACCCTCTGCGTGAAAAAGTTGCCCCTTAGGTCTCTTTTATATCTTTCCCCTCTCACCCTAAACCTATGCCCTCTCGTTCTGGACTCCCCGACGCCAGGGAAAATACTTTATCTATTTATCCTATCTATGCCCCTCAAAATTTTGTAAACCTCTATAAGGTCACCCCTCAGACTCTGAAGCTCCAGGGAAAACAGCCCCAGCCTGTTCAGCCTCTCCCTGTAGCTCAGCCTGGCAACCCTGGCAACATCCTTGTAAATCTTTTCTGAACCCTTTCAAGTTTCACAACATCTTTCCGATAGGAAGGAGACCAGAATTGCACACAATATTCCAACAGGGGCCTAACCAATGTCCTGTACAGCCGCAACATGACCTCCCAACTCCTGTACTCAATACTCTGACCAATAAAGGAAAGCATACCAAATGCCTTCTTCACTATCCTATCTACCTGTGACTCCACTTTCAAGGAGCTAGGAACCTGCACTCCAAGGTCTCTTTGTTCAGCAACACTCCCTAGGACCTTACCATTAAGTGTATAAATCCTGCTAAGATTTGCTTTCCCAAAATGCAGCACCTTGCATTTATCTGAATTAAACTCCATCTGCCACTTCTCAGCCCATTGGCCTATCTGGTCCAGATCCTGTTGTAATCTGAGGTAACCCTCTTCGCTGTCCACTACACCTCCAATTTTGGTGTCATCTGTAAACATTATAACTGTACCTCTTATGCTCGCATCCAAATCATTTATGTAAATGACAAAAAGTAGAGGGCCCAGCACTGATCCTTGTGGCACCCCACTGGTCACAGGCCTCCAGTCTGGAAAACAACCCTCCACCACCACCCTCTGTCTTCTACTTTTGAGCCAGTTCTGTATCCAAATGGCTAGTTCTGCCTCTATTCCATGAGATCTAACCTTGCTAATCAGTCTCCCATGGGGAACCTTGTCGAACATCTTACTGAAGTCCATATAGATCTATCTCTTCTTGCGGCGTTCAGGACCAAATCGGTCTTCCAAGTCCACACTTGCTGGATTCCAAAACTGAGCTCAGCATTCTTCCTGGAAGCAGCATTCACCCACATCTGTTGACCGCCTGCAACAGTCAGTCACTCCACCATCAACAGTAAACCCGATGAGCTATCTGATGAAGGAGCGGCATTCCAAAAGCTAGTGCTTCCAAATAAACCTATTGGACTATATCCTAGTGTTGTGTGATTTTTACTTTTTCCGCCCCAGTCCAACACTGACTCCTCTACATCAACAGTGTACTGTATACTGCATCTTGCTAAGTTCCTTTCACCAAAACCTCTATCTGTGACCCACTATGACAAATAACAGGCGCATATCAGAACATCACCATCTAACATTTTTCTTTCAAGTCACACACCAGGAAATATGCCACTTTACCTTCATTGTATCTGGGACAAGATTTGAGAACTTTGGTACTGTGGGTATGCTGACAACACAGACTCTGATGCCCATGCAATCAGCATGGCCATAAATACTGGCCTTGACAGCAATGTTCATATCCCATGAGTAATAAGATGATGAATATAACTGGCTTCCTTGCCAGCTTGACCACATTGAGTGTCCAGATGAAGACTCAGTGGGAAAGCTGCTGCCATTGCTACTCAAGTCTTTCCTGGTGAAGAACTTCCTTCTCCAGCTTCAGGCTTTGACCAAACAGAATCAGAGTTGTTTGCCTTTTCTCTTTTCAGTATCAGTGCAGACACATTCCACTGGATAAGTGATTATCAACTGAAAGCTCCATATTTAAGAAGTGAGGAAATTCTGAGCAGATGGAAAATATTATATTTCTCCAAGGGACTGTAGTAAAAGATGTCATAGACAGTTTAAGAGGTGGAGGATGATGTGACGGTTGAAAGCCTTAAGTAGAAACTCTGCCTTTGGATCATGAGAGTGCTTGATTATAGATTTTTGTGGGAATGGTCTCCAATTCTGCTATAATGCTTCATTCAAACTTCACATTGTCAATGATCAATATTAGAACTCTGACATTCAATGCAGGGAATGAATAGTTCCTCCGATAGGAGGCAGTGAGGAAACTGCCAGCGTTTTACCTTGATGAAAGCCTAGGTTATTGCTCTGAAGACCCTCTTAGATTACAAAATTTGGTGGATTATGACCTGTCCCTAGTCTGATTTTGAGGTGTTATAGAATCTAGTTAATACCATTATACTAGTTATCAGGCTGATGATTGTGCCTGCCAACCAAAACTGCAAGGAGAAAATGAGGACTGCAGATGCTGGAGATCAGAGCTGAAAATGTGTTGCTGGAAAAGTGCAGCAGGTCAGGCAGCAGCCAAGGAGCAGGAGAATCGACGTTTCGGGCATGAGCCCTTCTTCAGGAATGAGGAATGTGTGCCAAGCAGGCTGAGATAAAAGGTAGGGAGGAGGGACTTGGGGGAGGGGCGTTGGAAATGTGATAGGTGGAAGGAAGTTAAGGTGAGGGTGATAAGGTGAGGGTGATAGGCTGGAGTGGGGGTGGGAGCGGAGAGGTCAGGAAGAAGATTGCAGGTTAGGAAGGTGGTGCTGAGTTCGATGGTTGGGACTGAGACAAAGTGAGGTGAGGGGAAATGAGGAAACTGGAGAAATCTGAGTTCATCCCTTGTGGTTGGAGGGTTCCTAGGCAGAAGATGAGGTACTCTTCCTCCAGCCGTGGTGTTGCTATGGTCTTGCGATGGAGGAGTCCAAGGACCTGCATGTTCTTGGTGGAGTGGGAGGGAGACCTGATTTGATTAAATAGTGTACCTGGAATATCAAGGGAAGTCACTCACCAATTAAGAGGAAGAAGGTACTCTTGAGTCTTAGAAAGGAGAAGGTGGATATTGCTTTGTTACAGGAGACACATTTGGATGACAAGGAGCATCTGAAATTACAGCAGAATGGCTTTGACCAAGTTTATTTTTCATCATTTAATATCAGAAGTAGGGGAGTGGCTATATTGGTTAGGAAAAATCTTTCATTTAAATTGTTGGAATGTGTTAAAGACACATACGGGAGGTTTGTAATTCTTAAAGCCTTGATAAATGGGGAAGAATATGGCATTTTAAATGTTTATTGTCCCCCAGCTCATCCTCTTAAATTCTTGGTAGATGCTTTTTCTAAACTGATAAGTCTCAAGTCTCGGCACATCATTATAGGGGGATATTTTACCTGCCTCATGGATGCCACAGTAGACAGGTTGCCTAAAGGTCCCTCGATACCCTCTGCACAAACTAAACAGTTATTGGGTTTGTGTGGGGAATTAGGATTGGTGGACGTCTGGAGGTGTCTTCACCCTACAGGTAGGGATTTCACGTTTTTCTCCAATCCGCATAGATGTCACACGAGGATTGATTTTTTTTTTTCTGACACCTGCGGTAACCCTGGATCTGGTGGCCTCCTTTACGATTGGTAATATTGCCATCTCTGATCATGCTCCAGTGTACCTCATGGTTAAAATTAAGGATGTAACAGTGGATTCAAGGTACTGGTGAATGGACCCCTTTATTCTCATGGACAGCAAGTTTGTGGAGTATTTCTGTAGGGAATTTCGGGCATTCCTAGACATCAACATAGGCTCGGTTGATAGCTCATCTGTTCTCTGGGAAACTGCCAAAGCTTATGCCAGAGGGTTAGTTATTTCATATTCCACAAGTAGGAAGCGACAGAAGGGTGAGCAGCAATGTCTCCTTGAAGCACGGTTGAAGGCAGCCGAGAAGGCCTACTTTGACAGACCCTTGTTGGTCAAACTACAGAGGATTACGGCACTGCGGTCTGCACTAAATTCCGTGCTCATGCAGATGGCAAAGAAGGAGCTGGCTTTTGCAAAGCAAAGGTTATAAGAGCATGGTGACAAGCCAGGAAAATACTTAGCATACCTTGCCAGAAAGAGAAGTGCCCCACAAACCATTAGAGTGATAAGGGAAGGGTCTGGGAACCTAACACGTGATTCTAAAAAGATTAATGTGGCGTTCTAGAGATACTACTCTAAATTATATCAGTCTGAGAATTGTGAGGAGGGGCAGGCCAAAATTGAATCCTTTTTTTAGAAATCTGAAGCTCCCGAGTGTGACTCCCAAACAACAGTCCTTTCTCAATGCCCCATTATCAGAGCAAGAAATGCAGGAAGCTGTGAGGCAGCTTCAGAGTGGAAAGGCACCCTGTCCTGATGGACTTCCCATTGAATTCTATAAGGAATTTATAAGTATACTGTCAGGACCGATGCTGAATAGGTTTAATGATTCATACAGTCAGGTTTGTCTCCCACCATCTCTGAGAGAGGCCAATATTTCACTTATCCTTAAAAAAGGGAAGGATCCGGAAGAATGTGCTTCATACAGGCCCATCTCGCTCTTAAATGTGGACTTTAAGATCCTTTCTAAGGCTCTTGCGTTAAGGCTGGAGACTGTGTTACCTTCTATTATTAAAGAGGATCAGACGGGCTTCATAAAGGGTCGCAGATCCTCCAATAACGTTAGGAGGCTGCTTAACGTAATTCAAGCATGCCAACAACAGTCAATGCAGGGATTGGTGATTTCTTTAGATGCAGAGAAGGCCTGAAAGTTGGCAATCAACCTCTGCCAGGTAATGGTTAGCATGCCAGATGATAACCACACAACCCTTATTGATAGGTTTGATAATAAGACTTGAAGGAATGGAGTTCAGCAAGTTCACAGGTAGACAGGCTAGAGTGGGTGAGCGGATCACAGAAATTAAGGTGGCCAGTGGTAAGCCAGTAGTTCTCAATGAAGAAATTAAGTGCTCGCAAAGGGCCAAATGAAGGGGTCCAGGTGGAGGGGTTCATCAGAGATGGGTGAAAGTGTCTTTGTGGTTGGGAGATGATTCCTGTCCAAGGTCATGGACATAGAGGTGAAAACAACAGAAGAAGAGTTCAGAATCATACTGTACCTGAAATTCATTGAGGGGGGTATGTCCTTTGCTGAGCATAGATCGTTTGGTATCAGAGAGGGGGACATAGGAACATAGGAATTGGAGAAGGAGTAGGCAATTCAGCCCTTCCAGCACATTCCAACATTTAACATGATCATGGCTGATCTTATCCTGGTCTCAATAGTACTTTCCTAACTGGTCCCCATAGCCCTTTATCATGCTTTTCATCAGAAACATGTCTATTTCTTTCCTGAATCTGCTAATTGAACCTGTCTCCACTGCACTTTGGGTCATTGAGTTTCATGGAATCACAACCCTCTGAGAGAAGTAGTTACTCCTCATCTCAGATTTGAACCTCCTCCTCTCACTCTATATCTATGACCTCTTGTTCGAAACTGTCCAACAAAGGGGAACATCTGTTCAACATCCACCTTGTCAGCCCCCTTCAGCATTTTATAGACCTCAATCAGATTCCCCCCTCATTCTTGTGGACTCCAGCGAGTACAAGCCCAAGCTATTCAACCTTCCTCATTCCTGAAATCAACCCGGTGAACCTCCTCTGAACTCCCTCCAGTGTCACCACATCCTTCCTCAAGTAAGGACACCAAAACTGGACACAATACTCCAGATGTGATCTCACCGACACCTTGTGTTGTTATATAATTGTAACAATATTTTACTTTTATGATCCAGTCTTTTTGCAATAAATACCAGATTCCATTTGCTTTTCTTATTATATGCTGCACCTGTATATCCATTTTCTGCAATTCATGCACAGAGATACTCAGCTCTCTCTGCACTAATGCATTTTGTATCTGCTTCCCATTTGAAATAATAATTTGCCCTTCTATTTTTCCAGCCAAAATGGACAACCTCGCCCTTATCCATATTCAGCCCCATCTGCCAGATTCTGACCCATTCTTCCAGCCTATCAATATCCAACTGTAAATTCTTTATTTCTTCATCAAAAGGTCAGAGGGTATAGTGAATACTTGGCAAGAGTGGGATGAGATGAAGGAATGGAAACAGAGGTAAGGGGAGGGGAAGAAGGATCCAGAGGGGATTCAAGTGTTTGCTTACTAAAATAACATATCACTGTCAACATGACCTACCACAGGTCCACTGTTCTGCAACCTGGCATCTTCCCATCACTGTTCCACGCATCCATGTGATAACTGTGTTACTTGCAATAAGTGCATCATGACAGGCTTCAATGATTTGATACTGCAACAGGGAACTGTGGCTGACTGTGCAACTGAAAGTCTGGTCACAATTTCAAGAAATCCACTAAGCAATTGCAGAGATTTACACATCTGACTCTGTAATTTCAGAACAGAGCTATTATCCTCAGTAAATTTGCATTCACAGATAAGCTATAGTAAATGATCAAAGAAAACTTGGTGCAAAACACGTAAAATTTCTGCAGTGACTTAGGTTTGCAACCTCTGAACATCTCTCTGGGTTTAACTTTACAGGATCATCAAGGCTAGTAACCTATTAACAGCAGAGTGGGTTGGATTTTTTTAAAGGGGCTATTTGACTACAAACTTGCCAGATCAAACAAAGTTACTTACAAAGGTTAGTTTCTCAACAGATACAATACTGTTTCCACAATCTGCCAATATACATAAACTACTGAATAGGGATTATGTGTCATTGATCTATAAGTAGTGATGCTAATATTCACTGTACTGTGTGAAGCCATATATTTGAATTACAGAGGCAAACCCATGAAACAGTTTTTCAATTGTATGAAGTATTCTAAAGCAAGAAAGATGCAATCTTTAATGGTTTTAAAAAGACATTTCATTTGGTGTTTGAACATTAGAGTTCATCTCTCCCAGCCTTGTTGCTACTTTCACTATGTTTTACAGATTAAAATAGATAGAAATAGATTAAAAGCAGGAAGTTAATGTTATAAAGATATAGTAATGAGGAACTAGTGTGACAGAGAACGGTTTATAATGGAATCAGTTGTTAAATTTGGATTATTTGCATGACAGTAACCATCGACAAGGCTTAAGCAGGGGGAGATTAGAGCTGACCAACTTTCTCATATTCTTTGGTGCTGTGTTCCTCACTGTCCAAATAAATTTAGCTCTTAATTAAACTCAGAGTTCTGGGGTTTGGAATAAACTTTGTGAATGAATTAAAACAATTGGGTAAACGGAAAGAAAAACTGAAAATATAGTTTGCATGAGGAATGGGACTGTCACATCAGACTCGAAATGTTAACTCTGTTTTTCTTTCTCTACAGATGCTGTCAGATCTGCTGAGTTTCTCCAGTGTTCTCAATGTTTGTTTCAGAGGGCAGCACAGTGGCTCAATGGTTAGCACTGCTGCCTTACACTGCTATAAACCTGAGTCTGATTCCATCCTCAGGTGACTGTGTGGAGTTTGCACATCCTCTGTGTGGGTTTCCTTTGGGTGCTCCAGTTTCCTCCCACAGTCCAAAGCTGTGCAGGTTAGGTGGATTATTGCTAAATTGTCCATAGTGCCCGGAGATGTGCTCGGTAGGTGGGTTTGCCATGGGAAATGCAGAATTACAGGGATGGAGTTTGTCTAGATGGGATGCTCTTCAGAGGATAGATGCAGGCTTGATGGGCTGAATGGCCTACTTCCACATTGAAAGGATTCTATGCTGCAAGACTGAGTGCAGAGGCCACTACTATTTCTTATTTACACAAATTACCTGAATTCATACATTCATCGGAATGTGGTCATGTGTTTATTTTCTTTCCAATTTTGGAGATGGAGTTAAATTGAAAAAAAAACTAATAAATTGTAGAATGAATTGTATAAAATCTGTAAATGATAGACCACTGACAAAATTGTGACATAGCAGTAGGATACCTACCTCTGAGCCAGGAGGCCTGGATTCAAGATCCATTTCCTTCAGAGATTTGTTATACTATCTCTGAGCATGATTTGTATGAAGGAGCGACGCTCCAAAAGCTAGTGTGCTTCAAATTAAACCTGCTGGACTATAACCTGGTGTTGTGTGATTTTTAATCTCTGAGCAGGTTGGTTAGAAGATATCTTGAACACTGACTGATGAAATTTAGTGCAGAGAACACTTGGAATGTCAAAATAGCAATACAGGTAACAATTTACAGATTTCCATGAGTCTGAGTTGATTTGACACAAATCAAAGCAGAATAGCAATAATGAAAAACAATAAAAGAAAATCAGGCACATAGTGAGGGAACCTCCTGAGTGGATCCTACTTGCAAACTATTTTTCAGCATTATAAAGTGGGGAGAGTGACAATTCCCCTCTGGAGGTGAGGCAATGGTACCTTGGTAGGTCTAGCTGCTCAGAGCAGGATGGAAAAACTGTGGAAGGGGATTAGTGGTAGGAAATTTGTTAGTGAGGCGAGTAAATAGGTACTTCTCGACTGTAGATGTGATTCCAGGATGATATATTGCCTTTTGGGTGCCAACGTCAAGGATGTCGCAGAGTGGCTGCAGGGCACACTGAACGGGAAAGTGAACAGCCAGAGATTGTGGTCCATGTTGTAATTTATGACATAAAGGCTTTCACAGAGAAGATCACAAATGGCCATCTTCTTCATATTCTTTGAAGTGGTAAATATCACCTTCCAAAAAAAAGGGTATTAGTGAAGTTCAAAGCCATGGGGATTCAGGTTAAACTCTGGAAATCAATAAAAAGAATCGGACAAGCAGTAGGAAAAATTGAAAATATATTATGCATGATATTGGGAAGAGGAGGACACAAGGACCAAGAGGACCATTGATATAGCATTAAAGAAAAATTAGGGAGTTAGGTCAAAAATTGAAAAGTAGAACTTTAAAGGTAGTAATCTCTGGATTATTCCCTGTGCCATGCAGTATGAGTATAGGAATAGAAGGATAGAACAGCTGAATGTGTGGATGGGGAGGTTATGCAGGATAGACGGCATAAGCTTCCTGAGGCATTGGGATTGTCCCCGCCGACCCATTGTCTCCGCCTGCTCCTGCCCCACCGAACTCATCTCCGCATACCTTGACACCGTCCTGTCCCCCTTAGTCCAAGAACTCCCCACCTACGTTCGGGACACCACCCATGCCCTCCACCTGCTCCATGATTTTCGCTTCCCCGGTCCCCAATGCCTTATTTTCACCATGGACATCCAGTCCCTGTACACCTCCATCCCCCATCACGAAGGACTCAAAGCCCTCCGCTTCTTTCTTTCCCGCCATACCGACCAGTACCCTTCCACTGACACCCTCCTTCGACTGACTGAACTGGTCCTCACCCTGAACAACTTCTCTTTCCAATCCTCCCACTTCCTCCAAACGAAAGGAGTAGCCATGGGCACCCGCATGGGCCCCAGCTATGCCTGCCTCTTCGTAGGATATGTGGAACAGTCCATCTTCCGCAAGTACACTGGCCCCAACCCCCCACCTTTTCCTCCGCTACATCGATGACTGTATCGGCGCCGCCTCGTGCTCCCACGAGGAGGTTGAACAGTTCATCCATTTCACCAACACCTTCCACCCCGACCTCATATTCACCTGGACAGTCTCAGATTCCTCCCTCCCCTTCCTCGACCTTTCTATTTCTATCTCAGGCGACCGAATCAACACGGATATCTACTACAAACCGACCGACTCCCACAGCTACCTGGACTACACCTCCTCCCATCCTGTCCCCTGTAAAAACGCCATCCCATTCTCCCAATTCCTTCAACTCCGCCGCATCTGCTCCCAGGAGGACCAGTTCCAAAAACGCACAACCCAGATGGCCTCCTTCTTCAAGGACCGCAATTTCCCCCCCCCGACGTGGTCGACGATGCCCTCCACCGCATCTCTTCCACTTCCCGCTCCTCCACCCTTGAGCCCCGCCCCTCCAACTGCCACCAGGACAGAACCCCACTGGTCCTCACCTACCACCCCACCAATTTCCATGTACAGCGCATCATCCGCCGTCATTTCCGCCACCTCCAAACGGACCCCACCACCAAGGATATATTTCCCTCCCCTCCCCTATCAGCATTCCGTAAAGACCACTCCCTCCGTGACTCCCTCGTCAGATCCACACCCCCCACCAAGCCAACCTCCACTCCCGGCACCTTCCCCTGCAACCGCAGGAGGTGCAAGACTTGCGCCCACACCTCCCCCCTCACCTCCCTCCAAGGCCCCAAAGGAACTTCCATATCCGCCACAGATTCACCTGCACCTCCACACACATCATCTATTGCATCCTCTGCACCCGATGTGGCCTCCTCTATATTGGGGAGACAGGCTGGCTACTTGCGGAGCGTTTCAGAGAACACCTCTGGGACACCCGGACCAACCAACCCAACCACCCTGTGGCTCAACATTTCAACTCCCCCTCCCACTCCACCAATGATATGCAGATCTTTGGACTCCTCCATCGCCAGACCACAACAAAACGACGGTTGGAGGAAGAGCGCCTCTTCTTCCGCCTAGGAACCCTCCTACCACAAGGGATGAACTCGGATTTCACCAGTTTCATTTCCCCTCCCCCCACCTTGTCTCAGTCAAATCCATCGAATTCAGCACCGCCTTCCTAACCTACAACCTTCTTCCTGACCTCTCCGCCCCCACCCCAGTCTGACCTATCACCCTCACCTTGACCTCTTTCCACCTATCACATTTCCGACGCCCCTCCCCCAAGTCCCTCCTCCCTACCTTTTATCTTAGCCTGCTGGACAAACTTTCCTCATTCCTGAAGAAGGGCTTATGCCCGAAACGTCGATTCTCCTGTTCCCTGGATGCTGCCTGACCTGCTGCGCTTTTCCAGCAACACATTTTCAGCTCTGAGGTAGGTGAGACTTGTACAAGTCAGAACAGTTACAGCTGAACAAGAACTGGCAAACATGCTCTCAAGGAGGTATGCTAATGCTGTGGAGGTGTATTTAAAGGAGATGAAATGGAATCCTAACAAGTAGTTCAGAGGAGCAAGAAGCTGAGATAGAATTCAAAATTAAAATGCTTGGAAGTGAATCTGGAAGTGTGGAGAAACTATAGCCAATGTTAAAAAAATCAACTTTAACAAACTTAAAAGGAATATGTTTTAGTAAGACAGACAATTTATCAGCACAGATAGGTACTTGGGAATATGATATCATAGCTATGACAGGCTTGGCTGAAAGATGGGCAGTATTGGCAGCTCAACATACCTAGTTATAAGCTATTCAGCAAAGAGGTGGGAGGGATAGGAAGGGAGGAGATATCACAAAATTGATCACGGAATCAATTGTAGCAGAAAGAAGAGATGACATCTGGGAAGCCATGTGGATAGAAGTAAAAACACAAGAGGGGGAAACATGCTGTTAGTTGTGTACTCTAGGCTTCCAAACAGTCAGGGAGTGATAGAGGATCAAATATGTATCAAATTTCAGACAAGTGTAAGAATAATGTGGCAGTTAAAATAGTGTATATTAACTATCCAAATGTGCAAGGTAGGGAGGGAAAAATATTTCTTAAATTGCATCCAGAAGAATGCTTTTTGTCACTACATAGAAGACCAAATGAAAGAGGAGGCAGTTCTGGACCTCCTATTCAGAATTAAGGCTAAGCAGAGGGAAGGCGTATCAGTAGGGGAGGATTTTGGAGATAGTGATTTAAGTCAAAAATCACATGACACTGGGTTGTGGTCCAACAGATTAGATTACATTGCCTACAGTGTGGAAACAGGCCCTTTGGCCCAACAAGTCCACACCGATCCTCCAAAGAGTAACCCACCCAGACCCAATTTTCTCTGACTAATGCACCTAATACTATGGGCAATTTAGCATGGCCAATTCACCTGACCTGCACATCGTTGGACTGTGGGAGGAAACCGGAGCACCCAGAGGAAGCCCACACAGACACAGGGAGAATGTGCAAACTCCACACAGACAGTCACCCGAGGGTGGAATTGAACCCAGGTCCCTGGTGCTGTGAGGCAGCAGTGCTAGCCATTGAGCTAAAAACGCAACTATAACCTGGTGTCGTATGATTTTTTACTTTGTCCATCCAAGTTCAACACCGGCACCTCCACATCATAAATTAATTAGATTTACGATTGTTATGGAAAAGTAGAGTGGGAACAACTGCTTGAAAATAAACTGTGTCAGAACAATGAGGGACTTTCAAGAGGAAATAGTGAGAGTGCAAGGGAAACATGTTTCATGAAGACAAAAGGTGGGAACAAGACCGGAACACCTTGGATGTCAAGGGACATAAAGGATTAAGAAAGAAAAAGCCTATGGCAGGCACCAAGGGCTCAATACATCAGAGTCCCTAGAGGAGCGGTGAGTGGGGCGGGTGGGGAGGTGTGTGGTTGTTTGGGGAAGGTTTAAAAAGGAAATTAGAAAACTAACAGAGTTTATGAGAAAGCAAGGGTGGGTAGAATAAAGGACAATCCAAAAGGTTTGTTAAATATGCAAACAACAAGTGAATAACTAGGGAAAGAGTAGGGCCCATTAAGAACCATACAGGCTATGTCTGTGTGGACCCTGAAAACAGTCCTCAATGAATATTTTGCGTCAGTCTGCACAGTAGAAAAGGAATACGCAGGTGTAGACATCAGGATAGATGATTGTGGAATATTAAAAAAAATTAATATCAGGAGAGAAAAGGAAATAATAGTATGGATAAATCCATAGGCCCAGATAAGACGTGTCCTAAGCTATGGAAGGAGGCAAAGGAGATGTTAGAGTCCTGGCAGTAATTTATGAATTCTTTCTGAGGAGGACTGCTAAAGAGGAATCTTTGGTCGCATTATCAAAAAAGAGAGGAAGGAATAGACCAGGAAATTATAAGTCAGTCAGTCAGTCAGTCTAATCTGAGTTTTGGGGAAGTTATTCGGAATCATTCTGACAGACAACGTGTATCTGCATGTGGAGAAACTTGGATTAATCGGGCAAAGTCATTACAGATTTGTGAAAAGAAGGTCATGATTGACAAATCTGATCAAATGTTTTGAGGGGTTAACCAGGAGTGTTGATGAGGTTAATGAATTTGATGTGGTCCACATAGACATTTGCAAGGCTTTTGATAATGTCCCACATGACAGACTGGTCAAGAAAGTAAGAGCCCATGGGATCCAAGGCAAACTGCCATGTTGAATCCAAGATTGGCTGACAGACAGAAAGCAGAGGCTAATCATAGAATGATAGAATCCCTACAGTGTGGAAGCAGGTCATTCAGCTCATTGACTCCAAACCACCCATCCAAAGAGTATCCTACTGAGACTACCCCTATCCTATCCCTGTAACCATGTATTTACCATGGCTAATCCACATAGCCTGCATGTCCCTGGACACTATGGGAAATTTAGCATGGCCAATCCACCTAACCTACAGTAGAGGGACGTTTCTGTAACCAGAAGTTTATTTTCAAGGGATTCCACAGGATACTGTCCTGGTCCCCTTGCTGTTTGTGATATACATTAATGATTTTGACTTAAATGTAGGTGTAGAAAGTTCATGATTGATACCCATACTGCAGGAGGATATTGATACCTGGTGGGCAGAATGGTGGCAAAGGAATTCAACCGGGAAAAGTGAGAGGAAATGCATTTGATGTGAGTGAACAAGGATTATACTCTGAATGGTAGCGCCCTGTGAAATATTGAAGATTAGAATGTCCTTGATGTGCATATCCACAGATCTCTGAATTTGTTAAAAAGATAGATGAGATTTCTATGCTAAGGCACAGAATGAAACTGCAGAGAAGTTATACCAAAACTGTATAAAATGGTGGTTAGGATACAACTAGAGTACTGTGTGCATTTCTGAACATCACATTTTAAAAGGATGTGATTACAGGAGAAGTGATTTATTGGGATGCTGGGCTATAGTGGGTCAGTGACGAGGTAAGTTTGGATAGGTCAGGGTGGGTTTTGTTTGAGTGCCAAAGGCTGATAGAGGTATATAAGATAATAAGGGGCATAGATGGGCTTGAAAGGAAGACACATTTTTCATTAGTAGAGGAGTCAATAACCATGGGTATAGATTTGGGGTAAGGTTGAGGAGAATTTGTCTGTAGCTCATTGCCTGAAGTAATGGCTTAATCATAAACTCTCAACAACATTTAAGTAGAATTTAGATACTCTTGTGTTGGCAAAGCCTCTAGGACGATGGGTTGACAGTTGGAAAATGGGATTAGTGTAGTCAGATCTTTGTTGACTGACATGGACAAGTTGAGTTAAATGGCCTCCTCCTGTGTTGTAAAAATTTATGAATCGATAAAATCAACTACATGGTCAAAGTTATAAAGTATAAGGCCCCATGAGTAATGTTTAAACTTTATCTTGGTTTGATCAGATTTTACCTCATCCAATTTGCTCACTAGTTCAGGTGAGATAAATTAATGTACAGGAATCAGTGCAGAGAAGAGCAACTGTGTGATCTCCCTATGTCAGAGTTATTGAAAGTGTCTGGGGCAACTTCACCATTTGGACCGAATAGAGGTACTGTTTGTGTGGTGGTGTTAAGGGTGTAGTAAACATGACTCCAGATGCTCCATAAATTATGTTGCAGCAGTGGAACAAGGGGGCAAAGATTCAAACTTGTAAATGTAAATTTCTATTTTTATTGTAAATTCAAAGTTGGTAAGATTGTTATCTTTTGGGATTATCTTTTTAATTAAAGGGAAAATGGAGGAATCAAAGGGGAATGTGAGCTGACTGTGTGTAGACTATTAGCCTCCAAGTCTCATGAGTAGTGTCAGGGTTTATGAATTGTTAAATTATTTATTTAATTCCAAGATAAAATGGAGTTGAATGGATCCAGTGAGTAACCTAATTCACATTTCCACTTGCATACAAGTTCCACCTGGTTCATGTTGCAATGAAGAATGATTTTAGGAATGAAATATCACTTGAAAGCCAAAGGAATCTTCAGTGTAATGCTCATTGTGCAAATTACTTTATGGACTGGGAGGTTGTAAGTGTAACTCTACTGTTTCAGAAAGAAGAAGGGAGGGAGTAATCAGGTAACCAAAAATTACTTAGTCTGACATCAGTGGTAAAAGAAAGTATAATGTAACATAAATAATTTGATAACTGAACACTTAGAAAGTAATGATCTGATTGTGCAGACTCAACATGGATTTATGAAAAACCACATATGAATGAAAAAGCCTGTTGGAGTTTTTTGAGCATGGTACTGATAAAGGAGAAACTTTATCTATTCTGCAAATGGATGTGGTGTAGCTAGATTTTCAGAAACCTTTAGATATGTATATACCCAGGAGGTTAGAAAATAAAATGAGAGCACATAAGATAGTGGGTAATATATGGCATGGATTGAGAAAAACTAAACAGGTCATGTTCTAATTAGTGATGTGGTAACCGGGATACCATAACATCAGTGCTTCAGCCACAGTTGTACACAATCCATATCATTAATGTTGACGTGGAGGTCAATTGTAATACTTCCAAGCTTGCTGATGATACGAGTGACTAGGTAAGAATGTTTCTTTTGAGACTAATGTAGCCCAGGAGATATAATGTGAATAAGTATGATGCTATCCACTTTGGTAGAAGGAACAGATGTGCAAAGTATTTCTTAAAGGGTGAGAGATTGGGAAGTGTTGATGTACAAAGAGACTTGGGTATTTGTTCATAGTTCACTGGAAGCTAACATGGAAGTGCAGCAAGCAGTTAGGAAGACAATTGTTAACTTAGCCTTTATTATAAGAGGATTTGAGTACATGAGGAACATTGTTTTGCTTCATTTGTATAGAATCTTAGTATAGTCACACCAGAAACATTGTGCACAGTTTTGATCTCCTTCTCTAAGAATGAAAAAACTTGCCACAGAGAGGGTGCAGCAGAAGTTCACCAGATTAAATCATGTGATCACAGGACTGTGCTCTTATTCCCTGCAATTCAGAATAATGAGAAGGGTTATTCTCATTTATTTGTAAAGGGTTGGTCAGAGTAGATGCAGAAAGGATGTTTTCCTTGGTCATGATTGGGTGGGGGTGGAGATCCAGAGGAGAAAGTGAGGTCTGCAGATGCTGGAGATCAGAGCTGAAAATGTGTTGCTGGAAAAGCGCAGCAGGTCAGGCAGCATCCAGGGAACAGGAGAATCGACGTTTCGGGCATAAGCCGAAACTCAAGAAGGGCTTATGCCCGAAACGTCAATTCTCCTGTTCCCTGGATGCTGCCTGACCTGCTGCACTTTTCCAGCAACGCATTTTCAGCGGTGGAGATCCAGAATCAAGTGATATAGTCCAGAATAAGATAGACTATGTAGGACTGAGATGAGGAGGATTCACTCGGAAAGTAGTGATTCTTTGGAATTTTCTGCCTGAGAGGACTGTAGAAGCTCAGTCACTGAACATGTTGAAGAGAGAAATCAATTGATTTCTAGATATTCATGAAGTCAGAGGTGTGCAGATAATGTGGGAAAATTACATTGAGGTAAATGATCAGCTATATTCTATAAAGACAGAGCAGGCTTAAGGGGCTGAACGGCTGTTCCTACCCTGCAGGGAAATGGAAAGGGAAACAGGCCAGAGATTGAAAAAATAACTAACTTATTTGAGGGAGAATAATGTCCACTTAAGGGACAGAGTAAAATAAAACTATTTTTATTTGTCAGTTGTTTAACAAGTTAAATGGGGAGTATTTTTCTATAATTTAGAAAAACATGGATTTGTTAAGGATAGCCCGGATGCATTTGTTTAGGTAAGTTGTGTTTGACTAAGTTGATTTTTTGAGAAGCTATATCAAGAAGGGTTGATGAGGGTAGCATGTCTGAATCATCTACATGGACTTTAGCAAGATTTTTGATGAGATTCAACATGGCAAGTTGATCAGACAAGTAAGAACCCATGGGATTCAACTTCAACTAGCAAGTTGGATCTAAAATGGTCTTGCTAAGCACTAGCAGCTTATCCAAATATCTATTTGAAGCCCGACCAAGAAGCCATCACATAAATGTAGCATGTACCCTGTCAAACATTTTTGTAATATTTTCTCAGAATTTCCCTGAGCATTCATCTCTCTGTACCAAAATTTGTGAGATCATTGGTTTACTAGTTAGAAATAAATTCATTCCCTCGGTCATGAAGATTTTGTGTTCCTTGAAATGCTGTTAACATTGTTCAGTTCAGTAATGGTATGATTGAAAGTACTGACAGAACTTACTGCCATTGCTTTGCTGGTGTCAGGGTGACATGTTGGAATAGCTATGGTCCCATGGCCATTCAGCATCTCATGTCTATTGGACTTCCTGCCAGTATTGACAGATAATGTCCAAAATATTATTCGATTAAGGTTGGCATATTGGTAAATTTACTCAACTGATGGAGATATATCATATTCCCTGAATCTTCAACATCTCCAACACCTAGCAAAGCAATGGCCACCGAGGGTTGGGAGAATTGAACTTTCAAAAATGTGGGAACATGCGAGAAATTGCTCATAGGCTAATGAATGATATATAAAAAAAGAAGTCTATACTATTTTCAGCAACTTGAAAACGGAAGGCAAATGTTTTCTGAGGCAAGTCTCCATAACCTGCCATACCTGAGAGACCAAGGCCAATCATGCCAAACAAAATACTATGCTATTGTAATTATCTGAAAGAAATACTCTTGTCTGACTGGAGCCAGTTCTAGTTACTTTTTGTTATATTACTATATATCATCATGAATTTAATTTAAAGAAATTGGCTGGAATCAAAAGTAACAAGAAATGATATGCAGTTTCACAAAACAGAGTGACAATGGGCAGTTTCCTTTGTTTATGTAGTCTCCCAGCGCGGAACTATCTTCTCACTGTCTCTTGTATAATTGATGAATTGTCAAGTGGAAACTGCAGCATCAATTGCAATTAATGTGCTAATTAAAACATTGATTCTGAGTATCAAGTATCCAGGGTTCTTGTTTATTCAGACAGTTAAGGAAAGTAGAGAAAGAAACCAATCTTAGATATATATTGCGTTACTAGAATTGAGAATTTATATCCATCAGGACATTTTTGATATTTTCTCAATTTACATTACATACAAACCATATTGTGTTTAAATTTAACTGAGCCTGTTCTTTGAAATAGGTACAATTAGCAACTTAACAATGCAGAGGTCATATCAGATCTGGGAGTTCAGGTTATTGTTAAAATGGTTGGAGTCTTTATTTAGGAGATCATAAGTGTAGGCCTCATTTCCATATTGGAATGAGACTTCAGTGCTCATTTCAGATAAAGACTCCTTGTCTGCTCTTGTCAACGTTTATACAGTTTACCTGCCAACAATGAAGAGACTGTCACTGATCACCTTTTAAAAAAGCTCAGAAAATCTGGAATATTTTGTTTATTTGCTAAGTTATAAAGTATCAGGATAATTCCACCTCGGTTCATAGAACAACTTCAGTCACTACAAGTTCATTTCCTAAAACATCTGGTCTCCCCCCTCAACAATGGAACTTATTCCTGAGGCCAACATTTTCAGGGTCCTGACTGCCAAAGTACATTAGCTGTGTGATTAAATAAAGTGACAAAAAAGTAATGCATCTCTCCTGTTAAGGCAATACTCCATTAGTGTTCTCCATTCAATGAAAAATAGTTCAGTTGGGCTAGCAGTTCAGCAATTCTTCACTGGGTTAGGACAGTATTGTTAACAACTGCTGACAGTACTGTTGTAGATTCGTGAAAGCCAGTGTTCTAACTGAGAGATGCACATTCCAGAAACCACGAGGTTCCTGCCCTAATTTTGTATGGGAGTTTTTATTTATAACAACAGTTACAGTTGAGAGAAGAGGGATTGCACTATTGCAAATATTTTTGTATAATTTAACATTTTGTATGATTTTTATCAGCTGTGAAGCAAACATGGAACAGGTACACAAAAGAGTGTCTTGTGTTGATCATACTGTAATGTGTTAGTGTCGAAAAATGTGATGCTGGAAAAGCACATCAGGTCAGGCAGCATCTGAGGAGCAGGAGAGTCAATGTCGTGGGCATAAGCCTTTCATCATCACATTCCTGATGAAGGGCTTATGCCCAAAACATCAACTCTCCTGATCTTCGGTTGCTGCCTGATCTGCTGTGTTTTTCCAGCACCACACTTTTTGACTCTGATTGCTCACATCTACAGCCCTCACTTTCTCTCTGCCATTTGTTAGTGACAAGCTATTATGTGATGATGATGTGGATGTTGCTGGTTAGGACAATATTTGTTGCTCATCCTCAGTTGCAGTTGATAAGGTGGTGGTAAGCCACCTTCATGAACCACTGAGATATCTCTAGTGCAGGGGCAACCAAAGTGCTGTTGTTATTGAAATTTTCAGGATTTTAACCCAACAACAATGAAGAAATAGCAAAATACTTCCATAACAGAATAATATGTGGCTGAGAGGCACAAGTCACAGGGAAACTTGCAGGTGGCAATATTCCTATGTTTCTGTTGCCCTTGTCCATCTAGATACTCAGGAACACAGATTTGGCCGGTGTTGTTGAAGGAGCCTTAGAGAATTGATGCAGAGTATCTCCTACATGTATGTTTGCCAGTGTATGATGGTGGAGGAAATAAACACTTAAGTCAAAAAACCAAAAGAGCTGTGGATGCTTGAAATCAGAAACAAAACCAAAACAGGAATTGCTGGAAAAATTCAGCAGGTCGGGCAGATTTTGTGCAGAGAAGTCAGAGCTAACATTTCAGGTCCAGTGACCTTTCTTCAGAACTCAAGCTTCAGAACTTCAACATTTAAGTTGTTGGATATGTTGCTGAACAACTGCTTTGGTCTGCATGGCATTAAGCACTTGGTAATGCCCTGAGTGCCAAGGAGTAATTGTTAGATTCTCTCCTGTTGGAGATGGCCATTGCCTGGCACTTGTGTGGTGTGAGCTGAAAATGTGTTGCTGGAAAAGATCAACTGGTCAGGCAGCATCCAATGAGTAGGAGAATCGATGTTTCGGGCATGAGCCCTTCTTCAGGAATGAGGAAAGTGTGTCCAGCAGGCTAAGATAAAAGATAGGGAGGAGGGACTTGGGAGAGGGGCATTGGAAATGCGATAGGTGGAAGGAGGTCAAGGTGAGGGTGATAGGCCGGAGTGGGAGTGGGGGCAGAGAGGTCAGGAAGAAGATTGCAGGTTAGGAAGGCGGTGCTGAGTTCGAAAGATTTGACTGAGACAAGGTGGGGGGAGGGGAAATGAGGAAACTGGAGAAATCTGAGTTCATCCCTTGTGGTTGGAGGGTTCCTAGGCAGAAGATGAGGCGCTCTTCCTCCAGCCGTTGTGTTGCTATGGTCTGGCAATGGAGGAGTCCAAGGACCTGCATGTCCTTGGTGGAGTAGGAGGGGGGGGGGGGGGGGGGGTTGAAGTGTTGAGCCACGGGGTGGTTGGATTGGTTGGTCCGGGTGTCCCAGAGGTGTTCTCTGAAACATTCCGCAAGTAGGTGGCCTGTCTCCCCAATATAGAGGAGGCCACATTGGGTGCAGCGGATGCAGTAAATGATGTGTGTGGAGGTGTAGGTGAATTTGTGGCGGATATGGAAGGATCCCTTGGGGCCTTGGAGGGAAGTAAGGGGGGAGGTGTGGGTGCAAGTTTTGCATTTCTTGCAGTTGCAGGGGAAGGTGCCGGGAGTGGAGGTTGGATTGATGGGGGGTGTGGACCTGATGAGGGAGTCACAGAGGGAGTGGTCTTTTCGGAACGCTGATAGGGGAGGGGAGGGAAATATATTCCTGGTGGTGGGGTCCGTTTGGAGGTGGCGGAAATGACGACGGATGATACGATGTATCTGGAGGTTGGTGGGGTGGTAGGTGAGGACCAGTGGGGTTCTGTCCTGGTGGCGATTGGAGGGGCGGGGCTCAAGGGCGGAGGAGCAGGAAGTGGAGGAGATGTGGTGGAGGGCATCGTCGATCATGTCTGGGGGGAAATTGCGGTCTTTGAAGAAGGAAGCCATCTGTGTTGTACGGTATTGGAACTGGTCCTCCTGGGAGCAGATGCGGCGGAGACGAAGGAATTGGGAATATAGGATGGCGTTCTTACAGGGGGCAGGGTGGGAGGAGGTGTAGTCTTGGTAGCTGTGGGAGTCGGTCGGTTTATAGTAAATGTCCGTGTTGATTCGATTGCCCTGTGAGTATTACTTGCCACTTATCAACGCAAGCCTGAATCATATCCAGATTTTGCTGCATATTGGCAAAGGCTGTTTCAGTATCTGAGAAATCACAAATGCTATTGATTATTTTGCACTCATCCAGGCAAGTTTACAGTACACCATGCTGACTTGGGCCTTGTGGATGGTAGACAGGCTTTGGATCGTCAGTAGCTGAGTTACACACATCAGTATTCCCAAACACTGACCTGATCTCATGGACACAGTATTTATATGGTGGATTCAGTTTAGTTTCTGGTCAATGGTAATCCTCAGAAGGTTAACAGTGCAAGGCTAAGCAATGGAAATGGCATTCAATGTCAAGATGAGATGTTGGAGACATCTTGTAATAATAAAGCATGAATGTTGCTTATCACTTGTCAGCGTATACCTGTACATTGTACAGGTCACAATATATATTACCATGATCTGCTGTGGTATTTGAGGAGTTGCTGTACTTGGCATGCTTCCAACCAATGGAGAGCTTTCCTCTTGATTCCCATTGACTTCAATATTGCCAAAGCTCCTTGATGCCATGCTAATCTAAATGCTGCCTTAATATCAAGGATAGTCAATCTTATTCCCATATATGAGATAGAATTATTGTCTAGGAAATGAAGTCAATCTTTAAATTAATATTTGAATTTGATATCATATTTCTGATAACTCACAAATATATATTTCGGTTTTTATTTTTCATGTGCCACCAATATCACCTTTCAATCCACAGACTAATATATAAAATTTCAAGGCAAATTAAATAGGGTCTTGTGGCACGCCTCCAGGCCAGAAAATCCACATTCCACCTGCCTGAGGTGTGTATAGATTAGATTAGATTAGATTACTTACAGTGTGGAAACAGGCCCTTCGGCCCAACAAGTCCACACCGCCCCGCCGAAGCGCAACTCACCCATACCCCTACCCCTACATTTACCCCTAACCTAACACTACGGGCAATTTAGCATGGCCAATTCACCTGACCTGCACATCTTTTGGATTGTGGGAGGAAACCGGAGCACCCGGAGGAAACCCACGCAGACACAGGGAGAACGTGCAAACTCCACACAGTCAGTCGCCTGAGGCGGGAATTGAACCCGGGTCTCTGGCGCTGTGAGGCAGCAGTGCTAACCACTGTGCCACCGTGCCGCCCATTAAACAGATTTGCATTTGTTTTAATAACAGATATAACCGTGTCATATCTGTTATTAAAACAAATGCAAGGTCAATTAGTCCATCTGCACGCTAGTTCATTGAGGCACTGAGTGGAAATCAGACGATGAATTGTCTTTTTGCACCTCTTTATAGTCTGGGTTAAAACAATCTTGGACGTTTGTAGCACCTTGTCCTTTATGCAAACAACCATAAAGATGGGAAAACAACAAACAAACAAGCTGCCTTTTACAAGTCAATTTGGTAATATTAACCTCTTTTATCTACAGGTGTGTTATCTCCTAGAGACACGAGGTGTGTGGGAGGAAACCCACGCAGACACGGGGGGAATGTGCAAACCCCACACAGACAGTAACTGAGGCTGGAATCGAACCCGGATCCCTGGTGCTGTAAGCAACAAATGAACCACCTTACCGACCCACAAAGCATACTTGGATGGAAATCCCTATGGCGTTAAAATCAATAAAAGAGGAGGGATTGCAGTACAAGAAGAAAGTGGGTGGGTGGGAAAGAGAAGATGAGTGAACGTCTTTTATTATTTTGCGTTCCAGGTGTTTAGAATTGTTATTAATATTTAAATAAAACATCCCTATCATGTATGTTGACTTCAGCTTCAAAGCATGTGTGAGCTAAAATGAAAAGCTGGAGGCTGTTCCGAGAGACCGAGTTTAGATTGTCCAATAAACGCATTGCTCTTCCAGGATGGGCTTACTGGGAGCAGAAGGCTAAAAATAGTTTGCTGAGGCGAGTGTGACACATCTAACCTCCTGTATGACATTATTACATACATGTGAACAAAACCAGAAAATCCCCAGATTTAGCCTGTGTTGTGTTGATGAATGAATGGAATTCCAGAACAAAAAGGCAGTTCAGGGGAAGTGACAACGCTTCACGCGTTCATGTGAAATTACCATACCAATACAGAGAGTGACAGCCCTCAGCCCACACAGCAATACCACTGGTGCAATCCTTGGCTTGATCTGCACTCAGATTTCAGGCTGCTTTAAAACTTCAGGAATGGTGTTGCGCCTGGACAGTAACATCTGCCTTTAACAGGACCAGCGCCAAACAGCGGTCTGGGATGTTCAGATTACAAGAGTAAGTCGGTTTCGTAAGCCATATTTTCCTTGATTGGCAAACGCGACCAAGCATGTTATCAGGCGGAACTAAATCTGGAGCTGTTTTCAAACCAGTAATCCTCATGGCAGTTGTCTGCGAATGAATAGCGCCTGGATCGTTCGGTTCATTAACTTGTTTTGACGAAGTGTCGTTCTTGAGCTTTCACCTAAATTGATGCATTCGGACTGTTAACAATTATGAATCTTATTTAATTTTGAAACGTCGAGAAACCGCTCAATACCATATCAGGTTACAGCTATAACCGGAGTTTTGAATTGGCAGGAGTTGCACTGCGATCAGCAATATTTAATCATAAAAATGCTCATCGATATTTATTAGTGAGCATATTAAACTGAAACGCCAGGAGTCGAGAAATGTATCTTTTACGTTTGAGTTTCACAATATTCCAAGTGTATAAATTTTATTTGAATGGAGTTGAACCGACCTACAAGTTTTGATATACAGTGACATGCATGCGTGTGTGGAAGCAGGCCATTCGACCCTCCGAAGATCATCTCACCCGCACCCACCCTCCCCTGTAACCCTGCATTTCCCAAGGCTAATCCACGCAGCCTGCATATCCCTTGACACTGTGAGCTGTTTCCCATGGCCAATCCACCTAACCTGCACATTTTTGGATTGTGGGAGGAAACCAGAAAACCCAGAGGGAATCTATGCAGACACCTGGCGAATGTATAAACTCCACACAAGGCAGTTGTGGGAAGCTAGAATCCGTGGTGGGCTGTGGAATTCATTGCTGTGGAGTGCAGTGGGAGGCCTGGACGCTAAATGTCATCAAGGCAGAGATTGATAAATTCTTGATGTCACAAGGAATTAAGGGCTACAGGGAGAATGAGGGTAAATGGAGTTGAAATGCCCATCAGCCATGATTAAATGGCGGAGTGGACTCAATGGGCCGAATGGCCTTACTTCCACTCCTATGTCTTATGGTCTTATGGTCTTCTAGCACTCTGTGGCAGCTGTGCAAACCAGTCAGCCACTGTGCTGCCCCTAAAACATCTTTAGCCCTTAAACTTAGGAACGCACTTTGTGCATTGTTCTTAACTGAATATTATAATTTATCATAAATGATTTGGAGACATAGAGGGATCCATATCAAAATTCCCAAAGAAACAAAAGGCATTTGAGGAACTATGGTAGGAAGACAGAAAGGTAGGTGATTGAACAAACAACCACAGTATGATGCGGATTGTTGTGAATGACACGCGGTGAATTTTAAAATAGATTCCGAGTATATTGATAGTTGGTCACGATCGTCTTGACATGCTTTGTATACATTTGAATTCGTGATAAACAATGTTAGAAGTTGTCTTTTGTTATGAAAATTTGCACTTCTGAATACAAAAGATCAAATAATGTCATGCTATATTTCAATCAACAACAACATGCATAATGAAAATAAGGAAATAAAAGGCAGAGATATGTTGTAAAGAGTGGATCTCCAAGCCACTCACAGTATTGGGAACCATAGTCCCATCGGGCTGTTCTTTCAACTGAGAAAGACAACTAGTGGTGAGTTAAGTCTGAGGATTACCATGTCTCAGGTGCTGGGGACAAGGATGACAATGCAAGACATCTGTGTTCACCTCACTAAGGATTGGACCAATGCTATTGGCAACATAATACATCACAGCCAGTCAACCAACTAAACTGCTTTGGAATGGTAACATAATGGAATGTTATAGAGTTTGTAAATGCAGCAGTTCTCAGCTAGTGATGTTCAAACCTCATCACAGCACTTAGGAAATGTTAATGTGAGATAAAATGCTAGCTTCAGTAATGATACCTATGAATAAAATTTTGTGGTCCTGAAAGTGGCCACTTAAATGGATGGGGTGTCGGTGTTACCTGCACCCACCACCTTCTCACCTCCACTCAAATTAAGTGAGGGGCAAATAGGAAGATCAAACTTTGAGGAGTTAAGTGGCCAATTAAGGACCATTTAATAGCCTCATTCTTCCCCCGTTCTGATTAACTCAGCTGCTGGCAGACATGCCTATAACCATATCGTGTGCCCAGCAGGTGAATCTGAGCTGGAATACTGTCAGCTTGGGTGGGTACACCTTGATCAAAGGCAATCAATTCCTGATTGAGCGACTGGACATAGGACAAGGGATGCAAGCACCCACTCTTTGCTTTGGATCTTCTCACACCATCTTCTTAGAAAGATCTTCATCCACAACTCGCTTACCTTACACTTTGATCCTGGGTGTTCTTAGCAGCCTTGGATTTCTCTGTGATGCTGCTGAGTGTAAGAGCCACTGGCCTCATATTAGTTGGCAGTCTCTCTGGCAGTACAGTGACCTTTCAAGCCTAATTCCAGGCAACAGCCCACTGTTTGCCTCACCAATGTCTGACTGGTTTTTAGATGCAAAAGTTCATGCCTTAAGGAGTCAGCATGGATCAGCATCACCAGCTGACGAAGGCTCCACATCTTCCATAAGATTCTGACCCATGTCACTTCCAATATTTTATAAATGAACCAGATTTATTTTCCCTGTCTATCCTATCTGGGATACCTGAGCCACAGTTTTGTGAGTGACTTGACTGTTTTTTGAAATGGTCAAACAGGCCATTCAATAGTTAAACAAATAGCTCAGCTTCTCAGCAGCAGTTATTGATGGCAACACATATTAGTTTTGCCCCAAATCACATGAAGAATTGAAAAATGAAACTCCAGTTATTTGGAATGGTAAACCACAATAAAACATATGCTTTTTTAATTAGCCAATTGCCAGCTAAAAGATGCAGTAATTAACTGGATGTTCAACCAGCTCAGGTACTGAAGTATTCCTCAAAGCAAAGCCCAGACAACAGATATGTTATGAGTCATAAAGCATGTCCTTTTGTAACTTAGTATTCCTCAGTGAGAAAATGCATTCCTCGTCAGTTCTTATTCCCTGAAGACTTACTAGGTAATGACACCTCATTATTTAGCACGCAGTCACCACAAAACTTTCCAGACCAGTTAATGTCAAACTCTCTATCAGCTTTCCTTTCTATAGCTATCAGCATACAGCTTCCTGACTCTGTCTGTGTGCTGAGTCAGGCTTCTCCCATTCTCTACTGTTTAAAGAGAATATGTTCAGAAGGTGGTGCAAATGCTCAGCAAGCCAGCCCAGCATTCAAATAAAATACTGAGTTCAATCCAATTATTAGTTTCAACCATTAGCCCACTGTTATGGGTTTTTTCTTAAGCTGGAGAATGATCCACAAAGTGTTTGATATTCCAGACTTGCAAGAGTTTTTTTTTGTTATTTAGCCAGATTTGGAATGTTTGTCCAAAATGATTTAATAGCAGCTGACAGGAAATTATTATACATGTGAAAACTCTGATCAGTTATGCAGAGTACTTTTAAATGTATGTTTTTTTAAAATAACAGCTTTAATGCATTTTTTCTGTTTCAGATGGCTTCTAATGACCACTTTAGTGTGGAATACTCTGGGGATCCCCAACCTGGGGACTTAATTGAAATATTTAGACCTGCATATCAGCATTGGGCTCTTTATCTGGGAGATGGCTATGTTATAAATGTAGCACCTTTAGGTAAGATAAATGCATCAGAAAAAATTAGTACTGTACAACCTTTGTTTTTGTTCTCAAAGTACCTTTAGTTGAAAATGGCATTTAAGTGCTATATTGTCTGGATTCTTAAATTTTCTGTGATCTGAATAAAGACACACAATTTAAACACTAACATCAGATTCCACTCCAACCATCCTTATGCTATAACTCCCATTTAATCCTTTGTTCAGTTCTTGCCTGAGTCAACTCCAAACTGTGAGGCCAGTTACCTCAATAGATTTGAGCTCATTGTGGGACCAAAGACTTCAATAACACTAAGACATACCACACATATTTTCCTATCTCAACTTAATTGTTGTTCCTTGATTTGAGAATTGCATGTACTCAGCCACAAACTTCTGCTGTGGGTCTTCATGAGACTGAACAGGCTAATTTTAAACCCACAGATCTTTGAGCACATGGTGCAGGGTGTCCCATGAGGTGTAGGATCTGTTCTCAGATTTACTTTTTTTCCTTCCTACTCTGTTGCCGCTCTGCCTCCTTGTTACATTGCTGTAACTCAAAGCACGATGCAGCTCGAAAAACAAATTGTTGCTATTTTAACTATTGGTAGCAAGCTCCTGGCAGTCATTAATGTCAATTTGTTTTTTTACCTCAAGAAAAGCTTCAGAATGTGTATGTAACATTATCTCTGACCCCTTGCTCCCAAGACACTGGCCTTTTGAAAGTTGCAGAAATAGGACCTGGTTGTGTGAGATGCTTTTTTGCCATCTGAACACAGCATCCAATTCATTGTAATCGATGTTGTAGGAGGTTTGTATGAATGAATATGGAGTTGGATCCAAAAAGGACGTTAGTGTTTGTTTGTTGGTCCCAAGTTTGAATATGGTGGATACAGTGGAAACATTGCTAACAGGATTTCTCGATGCTCTTATGTGTTTCTGGTCCTCACATTTCAGGTTGAACGGCTGTAAAGGAATATGGTGATGCCAATTGCTCTATACACCAAGACTTTTGTTGACATGAGGATGTCTTTGTTGTCAAGCATGTACTGCCATAGTTTACAGAAGGCTGGTGCAGCTGATCTGGTGCTGACCCCTTTCTTCAATGGTGATTTTAATGAGAGAGGTGACTGACAAGGTATAGGAAGTGTTGAAGATATTTCAGAGTCCCTCCAATGTATCTGTGAAGTGAAATATTTAGACCATGTGTTGGTTTAGGCAACATTCAAGGACAGGCCAAATTTCTTGTATGCAGAATTGAAGAGCCTGGCAGTGATTTGAAAACCTGGTGCAAATGTAATGAGAAATGACACGACAGCTCAGTTTTGGCATGGAGTTGACTGAGGTTAAAGAATAAACAAATCAATAGAAGAATAGGTGAAGGAAGTCTACTTTTTTTGACTTTTTTCCAAGTTGCATCGATTTGTTTTGGAGGTTTTATTACTGCAAAGCCTCGTGTGTTCTCTCACTGTATTTTGCCAAACGCGCACATCAATTACCTATCAACCCCACCCTTCCCTCCCAAACTGTCTCTCACATCTGATTTCTACACCATCTTACCAGAGGGTATTCCCAGAACAATGCATCACTCAGTGGATATCCACCCAAAGACCAGCAGCCCTTGCACCCATGCCATCTTTGAAAGGCTGCTGTGCCAAGTGTTGGCAATCCCACATTACCACTCACCAGTAATGTCATGGCACATCAGCTAAACTGCCCATAACACCTCACTCTCCATCTTAATAGCTGTTTAACCATGCTACACAAGTTACCTGTCCTTAGTTATATCTTGTCTGAACACTCTTTCTATGTCAGTGCGGCCCTCTCCCCACTGTAGACTTGCATTGTGGCATTGTTTAGTAAGGGAACATGATGTAGATGCAAGCAGTTGGACAAATAGAAACACAAACATGAGTTTTATTTACAGAAAGGAAAAGACAACAGAAATGAACAAAGGCTGCACTAGATAGTTGTACTTCTTGAGATGGAATTGATAGGTAATGGAAAAGCTCAGGGTCTCCTGGGCACCCCAGGCCCCCTCCGGCAGTGACTTCTCACTGAGCAGGGAGCTCCTCATCGTCCTGACAGACCTGCTACTGCTCCAGGTCTTGCTGTCAGCTCTGGTCTTCCTGCATCCGCCTTCACCTTCTTAGGTAGGCAGCAACATGCTACCAGTAGCAGGGCCCATCATTCTTGCTGGAAAAGACCTAATTTGGGAGCAAAAGAAACAAAGGCTTTCTTAGCTTTTGGAAGTGTTGTGGGTGCCATGCTGACTGAGTGATACCACATGTCAGTGAAAAGGGACTATAACCCAACCCCACCCTTTCAACCTGACACCCACATCAAACCCTGAAGCTCACATTGCATTCTGCACAGACAATCATTATACTTACATGAGGTCACTTTGGTGGAGACGCAATAATTGAGCTTCATACACAACTGTGCCCTCGACTGTCTCCCAAGGGGACCAACAGCTCCCCTTGACTGGAGTGAGAACTATCACCCACCAATTTCCGATATGGCTGGTTGATTAAATGAACACACACTTGCCACACAGGCAGCTGGCACGTGCTGTAGTCTCTGTGTGTCCTTCATCAAAATGCTTCCCCACCTCAACAAACCCCACTCAAACCCCCCAAAGGACTGTTCAGCACTGACAAGTAATCTGTATATCTGTACTAAACAACCATTTAAACATCAGTGGTTAAAGCGTTTGACTCTGCCTGAAGTGTCAATGTGCCAACTGGCAACACAAGACAAGACATTAAAAGGCAAGCCAAAACTTGGCATGGATTATGCAAGAATTCAGGCCAGCACAAAATTGAATGAGCATAAAGAGAGTAAGCAAGCAGCCCTGAGATGTGGCCTGGTCCAGTTCTTGAGCCGAATGCCCGTTCACGCATATAAATGTAACCCTGCTGCAACCCATCTCAATGCTAGTTGGTAGTGTGCTCTGCACTGAACATCTGTGCCTTGTGTGTGGCCTGTCTATGCATCAGAGGTGCCAATATGATCATAGATGCCAATTTCTGTAGATCAAGGTTAATGCATCTGGTACCCATGGACTGTGCCCTGAAATGTTGCTGCCTAGTATCCAACATAGAGCTCATTTGGAGCAAACAGTGAACTGAATTATTCAGATACCTACTCTGTTTTCCATGTTGAATTTTCTCAACATCCAGCTTGTTTGACAAATTTGGTAGGATAAATATTAATAAGGAGAATCATGACGTTAACCAAGTGTTTATCAAGTGCTAATCCTGGTCAGTGTGCATCTCGCCACTGCCTCGCGAGAATTTCATAACTATGCTTGTGAAAAGCATCAAGGTGGAGTAAAAAGATCTCACATCGGGGCGGGTCTTACTACACATGTCGCTCGATTGTGCCATACACCTCCTCAAAGCCCCTGCCGCTCAGACCCATGTAAGATTCTATCCTTTGAATCTCTGCAGCTGATTGTTATAAAACATCACAAAAAGACAACAAAGAGTTCAAGGCAGTTTAAACAATCGTAGCTATTTGTATGGACCAAACACAGCTACCAAATTCCAAAGCAGGTATTTCGAACAGATCAATAACTGTATTGACATTGGAAAAGTTTACATTGTTACAGTAAATTATATTTTAGCATTTTTATTTAACAAATATACTGTAATGTTTAAAATGTTAAAATAAGAAGATTAATGGGGACCTTAGAAGCCTGCCGTCTTCTTCCTGAACTAAAGCAATCTTACTCTCTTACTAAGTCTCTCTTTTCATTCAACAGAGGAGGGACCAGCTGCGTCATTCACTAGTGCAAAGTCAGTTTTCAGCAGGAAAGCAATGGCAAAAATGCAACTACTTAAAGATGTTGTTGGGCAAGACACTTTCAAAATAAACAACAAATATGATGACAAACACACACCTTTACCAGTTGATGAAATTGTTAAGCGAGCAGAATTTCTGATTGGTCAGGAAGTGTCGTATGATTTGCTTGGAAATAACTGTGAACATTTTGTCACTTTACTTCGTTACGGTGAGGGTGTATCTGATCAGGTACGAAAGTTGTTTGAAAAGCCTATCGCATGTATGATTATTTTGTATGATATACTCACTTCAGCTAAGAAGACAGATGTAAGGTGCAGAACTCAGACTGATGTAAGAATCATTGCTGATGCTAGTTTCCTTTGGGTTCTTTACTCCACACCTTCAGATTTGTGCAAACACAAAGGAACAGCCCAAATTAACTTTGCGAAAAAATTGCTATTCCTGAATGGGTATCACATTGAAAACTGTACATGAACAAAATGCTCATTAATTCACAAAGAAATGATATTAGTAAGCATTTGATAAAATGATGCCTGTCAATTTCTAAATAGCTCCAAAGTGAGTTTTGAGAAGATTTGTAGCTCAAGTTTTGGATGTAGGTTTATTCACTGAGCTGCAAGGTTCATTTCCAGACATTTCGTTACCCTACTAGGTAACATCTTTAGTGGGCCTCAGGTGAAGCAATGCTGAAAATTCCTGCTTTTTACTTATATGTTTGGGTTTCTTTGGGTTGGTGATGTCATTTCCTGTGGTGATGTTATTTCCTGTGGTGAAGTCAATTCCTATTCCTTTTCTCAGGGAGTGGTAGATGGGGTCTAACTCGATGTGTTTGTTGATAGAGTTCTGGTTGGAATGCCATGCTTCTCGGAATTCTCGTGTGTGTCTTTGTTTGGCTTGTCCTAGGATGGATGTGTTGTCCCAGTCAAAGTGGTGTCCTTCCTCATCCATATGTGAGAATACTAGTGAGAGAGGGGCATGTCTTTTTATGGCTAGTTGGTGTTCATGTATCCTGATGGTTTGTTTTTATTCATGGTAACCCATAAACCCACCAACACTCTAAAACAGCAGCTAATGAACTTGAAAGCCCCTATACAGACAGCAAGCAAGACTAACGTCAGTTACAAAATACTGTGCAAGGTCTGTAACAAACACTACATTGGACAAACAGGCAGAAAACTAGCCACCAGGATACATGAACATCAACTAGCCACAAAACGACATGACCCTCTCTCACTGGTATCCTCACATACAATAAGGAAGGACACCACTTTGACTGGGACATTACATTCATCTTAGGATAAGCCAAACAGAGACATGCACGAGAATTCCTAGAAGCATGGCATTCCAACTGGAACTCTATCAATAAACAATCGAGTTAGACCCCCATCTACCACCCCCTGAGAAGAGGAACAGGAAGTGACTTCACCACAGGAAATGACATCGCCAACCCAAAGAAACCCAAACATATAAATAGAAAGCAGGAATTTTCAGCATTGCTTTGCCTGAGGCCCACTGAAGATGTTACCTCGTAGGGTAACGAAACGTCTGGAAATGAACCTTGCAGCTCAGCGAGCTCTGAAGTAGATGCCTCTATCATAAAATGTTTTTGAACGACCATATATTGAAATGATTCTTTAATGTTTACTTTTTAGCATGTTATTTAATTAATGGATTCCCACAATATCTGACCAGTTCTATTAATGTATTGTTAAATACATTTTTGTTTCCTCAGGCAAACAGAGCTATAAGTGCCATTTCCTTTGTAACGGCTGCCGCTGGTGCCTTCTCACTGGTTGGACTATTTCAAAATAGATCAAGGCACAGAAATTATTGAAAGATGGAAAAGAATTAAGTGAAAGTAATTAAATATGAAAATTGAGACAAATCTAAAATAATTGAACAAAAATATTACTTCATGTCTTTTGTTGCCATCTTTTCATAAGTTTTAAACATTTATATTCAACCATCTTTAGCCAAATTGTTAATTTATTTTTTCTAGAAAAATATGGTAATTTTAAGTTTATCAAATCTTCTGTTATATAAAATTAACATGTTAATCCTAAAAATGTAATTGCATAAATTTTAATCAATATTTCCACACATTAACCTTGTACCAAAAAAAATTCACCACACACAATATATATTTGTGCATGTGGGTCTTTGTCTGTCTGTGTGTGTGTCTGTCTGGGGTGGGGGTTGTGAGTGTGAGAAAGTGTGTGTGTGTGTGTAGTGAGTGCAGAGTCTGCAGTTACATTGCACTTTGCTCAAAAACCACATAGATTCATTTCGAACTCTGAGCTCAAAACCTGCATGAATTTATGTAAAACTCTGTTATTTCACTTTTTAGATTGGAATCAATCTAAACATCAGGTCATAGACAGAGAACACAGGGGGCTAGCACCTTCAACACATTGTCTAGCTGTCACCATTGTTAACAGCTAACCCGAGAATGCAACTTTAAAAAAAAGGGTTTTGTGATTTACACATGAAAGAAGTGAAACTAACAGATGAAAGGCTTAACAGACAATCAATTCTTCAATGTATAATTTCAGTTACATCACATTGCAAATTTTTGCTATAAATTCTGTGTTACGATCGAGCCCTCCACAATCACCTGATGAAGGAGCGTCGCTCCGAAAGCTAGTGTGCTTCCAATTAAACCTGTTGGACTATAACCTGGAAGTGATATAGATAGACTTAAGCAAAAGGATAAAAAACGAGAAGGAAACTCATTGATTCAGTTCCAGGGAGAAAAATATAGGACAAAGGCCAGTAAAACACAAAATAAAAATGAAGCATAATTGTGGCACTTATCACGTCTTGTGGTTCACTTTATGGCTAAGTGACACCATTATAATTTATATAATGTGAATAATCCAGTGTAAACCGAAATGCAGGATAAAACAATGCATCTCCCCAGTGGAGGGATCTCTACGCGGGAGTCCTCCCCCTTTCTCTCAGGGAACTGGGGTGGAGGGTGCTGCACGCAGCGGTCCCCTGCAACCGCAGATTGCGGTGGTTCACGGACTCCCAGCCCAACTGCTTGTTCTGTGGTGCTGTGGAGTCCATGGACCATGTATATATTGGGTGTGGGCGCTTGCACTCCCTTTTGATTTTCTTAAAAACCTCCTCCTCTGCTTTTGGTTGCACTTCAGTCCCACGCTCCGATCTTCAGGCACCCGGTACGGAGGAGGGAGGGCAGGTCTGAAGACCTCCTTGTGGGTCTGCTCCTGGGCATGGCCAAACTGGCCATAAACAGGTCGAGGCAGCGGGCCGTGGAGGGGGTCGTTAGGGCCGACTGCCTGCCCCTCTTCCGCGGTTATGTTAGAGCCCGGGTGTCCTTGGAGAAGGAGCACGCGGTGTCCACCAACACCCTGGAGTTGTTCAGGGAGAGGTGGGCGCCACAGGGAGTGGAGTGCATTATTTCCCGTCCAACTCTATTTTGATTTAATCCCTGCCCTCCCCTTCACTGTTTGATCACACAGCATTGCCCTTTGATGTGAAGGGCAGTGCTTGTCACAGGCCACTCGGGTGTTTCCTTTCTTCTTGGTGGTGGGAACTGAATAAAGATTCGTGCACCTTGTGTCTCTCACTGTGTCTCACACCTGCACATACACACACCATGGGTGCTGGGGAAAAAATAAGCCCTACTGCAGTTAGGCGGTAGTATGGGGGTTAAAAAAATAAACAGGAGATTCAGGGGTTCTGTTCACTCTGAAAGCTGGCTAAAAAAGTAAAACAACGCGTCGTATAGGGATTGATAGGAAAGGAGTGACACGATAAATTGGGAACTTTGAAGGAATGGCAGAGCAGTCAGGATTGATGGGGCTGAGGAGAGAGTGAAATCTGGAATTGAGAGAAGGTAGAGAAAGTTATAAATAGACGAAAAAAGAGAAACACACACTCTTGAAGAGGAATACAAATAAAGAAGATGGAGAGAGACAGGTTAAGAGGTTCTCCCTTTGAAAGGAAAAAAGACCATGAATTTCTTTGTATGTGCTCTCACTCCATTACAAAATTGTGTGTCTAATTAGGAAAAGGGGACTACTTCTGATGAAACTACTAAAAACAAGAAAGGACAAATATTAAGAATAATGTTTGGGGATAGTAATTTCTTTGAGACATTTGAGTCTGAAATGCCAGCTCATCTCTTGTGGCTGTAATTTAACCTATTGTAGAAAATTATACTAGGACAATACAGCGCTGTAATGTTCTATGTTGTATGAATATATATTTACAAAGGTGAAAGGATATTTACAATAAAGTATCACTCATGCCACCTTGTGGCCAACTGCTTCATTTACAGGTATGAATGTACTGAAGTACTTGATTCACAATTGCTTTTTGCCGGCATTACCTTCCAAATGTAAGGGTTCAGAGATGACTTGGCAAAGGGAGTCCAAACTAAACCATGGAGTCTAAGGGGGCAGCCCCTTGAGACCTAATGCATATTAGCCAAATGAGGTTTTACTAAAGGAGGCTTGAGAGCAGATGGATGGCTGCCCACCATATGGCTGTTGATGTGGTCAGTGACTGGCTTGCTCAGTCACCAATGGGAGATCGTATAGCATGAAATCATATAACTTGCAGGAACTGCTGATGAAGGTGCTTGCGACATATCAGAGTTAAGTGCAGAAAAATGCAACAGTTTTTGCATATCACAAACATGTTTAGAGGCGGATGCAGCGTGGGCATTGATTTTCAAAAGTACCAGATGAGATCAAGATGCAGCAGAAGCTTTCTTGGAATGGAAGAAAATACGACATCCCATTACCACTAGCATAAGCCCGCCAGTATGGTCAGTCTGAAAATGGACGGATCATGGAAAAAAACGGACTCAACCTGTGAGCCCACCTTCTGGGCAATAAAGAGGTACTGAAAACATTATCTTAACTGCCCACCATACCTTGACCAAGATATTATTAGAGAGAACGTAAAGGATGATCCAATTATAAATGGCTTTGATGTAAAATTGAAACCATTAGCACAGCCAACGTTGGCAAGGAATGTAACCTATGAGACATTTGCATCGTGTAAAGCTTTTGGGATGCTGAAGGGGGTATGCATGCCAGTACACACCCGAAGGAAGGAAGATGTATGTGGATGGGTGCAGCTCTGTGGTAGAAGGAGAAAGAAGACGGCTTGTGAGATCTACAACCCTGCTGAGGTAGTTAGGGTTGGCTTCAATAATGCCCTCTAGCCCAGGAGTACTCAGCAGGCCAAACTGGAAGCAGTAACATATTTGGTCACCTATCTTCAAGAGTTCCAATGCTGTTCACGAGTTGTTCAAATTGATTGTTCACTTGGAACTCCTGTGCAGGGTATGTGATGAGTTGGGCCAGGAAAGGCTTTACCTTAGTAGAAGGAAAGCCTTTGGTCTTCACACCCATGGTGAAAGCTATATTGAAGGTAGAGACTAAGCCACAATATTTCATCCACAGGTAAAGGCACATTCTAAGATGGATATCAGGTGGGAAAACAACAAGAAGGCTATTGAGTTGGCAAAAGAAGGGGGTAGAAAGCTAACTGCTGGGATCTTTACAAGTCAGGAATGGTGACAGCTGTATTAGTCAGAACAGAAACAGTGTCTGTATCACTACCATGGATCTAAAGGAAGTAAAATACAAAGACTCAATCATTGGGCAGCACAGTGGCTCAGCAGGTAGCACTCCTGCCTCACAGCGCTAGGAATCCAGGTTTGATTCCAGCCTCGGGTGACTGTCTATGTGGAGTTTGCACATTCTCTCTGTGTCTGCATGGGTTTCCTCTGGGTGGTCTGGTTTCTTCCCACAATCCAAAGATGTGCAAGTTAGGTGAATTGGCCATCGTGTTCAGGGATGTATAGGCTTGGTGCATTTTGACAAAGTATTTAATGACCAAAGCAGGGGTTCATTTTCTGCGTGGAGCTGAACAGCTGCTGGGTCTCCAGCGGTCCTCTGGGTGCCAGAGACTTAGTGCACATTTTGTCCTTGATTAGATGCAGAGACGTGTCAGGTAGGTACTGTCCAGATTGTGCTCGTGAGTCTACTGTAGAAAGCATACTCACCGAGGTGAAAGTCTCTGAGCAGGAAGCGGGTTCAAGTAAAAATTGTGCTGATACATCCTTTAAGGGGTCAATTGACTTCCTCTTCAGAGTTAGAGGTAGAGAAGGAATTGCCGGCCTCTGGTGGTAGTCAGAGGTTTGCTGGAGGTTGCTAAGGCCTGCATGAAACAAGAGTGGAAATTTGTTGTCCAAGAATAACTCTGTGGGTCTTATGGTCCAAAGGCTTAAGCAGATTAAGAATCAGTTCGCAGTGGTAGCATTTGGAGAGCAGTGCAGCACAGCACCATTGCAGTTAATCTCCTTACAAATTCTAGAGGAGGAGGTGTGTAGGTCAATTTTGTGTTTATTCAAACAATCTCACTCTTAGCCTGGCTAAATAGAATTCTGTCTAATATGCTGTCTCACATCTGTCCAATCTTGTCCTGACATCTTGCTGATTGTGCTATCTTCAACACCTAGCCCAATACATACAAAAAAAACTTAAACCTTTATGCACATAATGTTTACATTTCATTCTTGTATAATAAACAGCAATCTTCCATTCTAGATCTTTCTCTTATCCTGTCTATAGGAATCTGTTTCTACTCTATTTGATCTCAAAGTTGACACAAATCTTAGAGGGTACAAAGTTCCTCAGCAGTCATTTCTGCAAACATGGACACTTTGGGTTTTAAAGGTTAATTCCTGATGAAATGTGCCCTACACCATGTAGCTTGTAAAGTTTCACCTTAGTCCTGTTATGGAGTCTTAGAGTCATAGAGTCATACAGCACAGAAACAAATCACTGACCAGACATCCCAATCTGACCTAATCCTATTTGCCAGCATTTGGCCCATATCCCTCAAAACCCTTTATATTCATATACCCATCTAGATGCCTTTTAAATGTTGTAATTGTACCAGTCTTCACCACTTCCTCTAGCAGCTCATTCTACTTACATGCCACCCTCAGTGTGAAAAAGTTAATCCTCAGGTCATAGAGTCATAGAGATGTACAGCATGGAAACAGACCCTTCAGTCCAACCGATCTATGCCGACCAGATATCCCAACCCAATCTAGTCCCACCTGCCAGCACCTGGCCCATTTTCCTCCAAATCCTTCCTATTCATATACCCATCCAAATGCCTCTTAAATGTTGCAATTTTACCAGCCTCCACCACATCCTCTGGCGGCTCATTCCATACATGTACCACCCTCTGCATGAAAATGTTGTCCCTTCGGTCTCTTTTATATCGTTCCCCTCTCACCCTAAACCTATGTCCTCTAGTTCTGGACTCCCCGACCCCAGAGAAAAGACTTTGCCTATTTACCCTGTTCATGCCCCACATAATTTTGTAAACCTCTATAAGGTCACCCCTCAGCCTCCGACGCTCCAGGTAAAACAGCCCCAGCCTGTTCAGCCTATCCTTGTAGCTCAGATCCTCCAACCCTGGCAACATCCTTATAAATCTTTTCTGAACCCTTTCAGGTTTCACAGCATCTTTCCGATAGGAAGGAGACCAGAATTGCACGCAATATTCCAACAGTGGCCTAACCAATGTCCTGTACAGCTGCAACATGACCTCCCAACTCCTGTACTCAATACTCTGACCAATAAAGGAAAGCATACCAAACGCCTTCTTCATTATCCTATCTACCTACGACTCCACTTTCAAAGAGCTATGAACCTGCATTCCAAGGTCTCTTTGTTCAGCAACACTCCCGAGGACCTTAACATTAAGTGTATAAAGCCTGCTAAGATTTGCTTTCCCAAAATGCAGCACCTTGCATTTATCTGAATTAAACTCCATCTGCCACTTCTCAGCCCATTGGCCCATCTGGTCCAGATCCTGTTGTAATCTGAGGTACCCTCTTCGCTGTCCACTACACCTCCAATTTTGGTGTCATCTGCAAACTTACTAAGTATACCTCTTATGCTCGCATCCAAATCATTTATGTAAATGACAAAAAGTAGAGGACCCAGCACCGATCCTTGTGGCACTCCACTGGTCACAGACCTCCAGTCTGAAAAAAAACCCTTCACCACCACCCTCTGTCTTCTACCTTTGAGCCAGTTCTGTATCCAAATAGCTATATCTCCCTGTATTCCATGAGATCTAACCTTGCTAATCAGTCTCCCATGGGGAACCTCGTTGAATGCCTTACTAAAGTCCATATAGATCACATCTACTGCTCTGCCCTCATCAATCTTCTTTGTTACTTCTTCAAAAAACTCAATCAAGTTTGTGAGAAATGATTTCCCATGCACAAAGCCATGTTGCCTATCCCGAATCAGTCCTTGCCTTTCCAAATACGTGTACATCCTGTCCCCCAGGATTCCCTCCAACAACTTGCCTACCACCGAGGTCAGGCTCACCGGTCTATAGTTCCCTGGCTTGTCTTTACCGCCCTTCTTAAACAGTGGCACCACGTTTGCCAACCTCCAGTCTTCCGGCACCTCACCTATGACTATTGATGATACAAATATCTCAGCAAGAGGCCCAGCAATCACTTCTCTAGCTTCCCACAGAGTTCTCGGGTACACCTGATCAGGTCCTGGGGATTTATCCACCTTTAACCATTTCAAGACATGTCCTTTTTAAATCTTGCCCCTCTCATCTTAATTCCATGTGCTTTAGTATTGGACTCCCCTAACCTGGGGAAAAGATCTTGGCTATTCATCCTATCTATCTGGCACTCCAGGGAAAAATGCCCCAGCCTATTCAGCCTCTCACTATAATTCAGACCCTCCAGTCCCAGCAACAAATTTGTAAATCTTTCTGTACCGTCTCGAATTTGACAACATCTTTCCGATAGAAGAACAATGAGAATTGTATATAGTATTCTAAAAGTGGCCTCACCAATGGCCTGTACAGCCACAACACAATGTCCCAACTCCTATACTCAATGTTCTGACCATTAAAGGAAATTGTACCAAACACCTTCTTAACCACTCTGTCTACCTAAGACTCCACTTTCAAGGAACTATCCACGTGCATTCCTAGGTCTCTTTGTTTGACAACACTCCCCAGGACTCTATTATTAACTATATAAGTCATGTCGTGATTTGCTTTACCAAATTGCAACACCTCACATTTATCTAAACCAAACTGCATCTGCTACTCCTCAGTCCATTGGCGCAACTGATCAAGGTCCCATTGTACTCTGAGATAATTATCTTCACTGTCCACTATACCACCTATTTTGGTGTAGCCCCTTTGTTAAAAAAAAATTAGTTCATTACCACGACAGCACAATGACGCTTGGTGGGTTGGTTGACTTATGAGGTCTTCACATGAGCTCTTCTCTGACCAAACCCAAAATGTTGTCCTCATAAGAAATGAGGAACCTGATGTCTACCCCACCCCCGCCAACCTTGAATTTGTCAGCCAGACTGTAATTATTTCCTGAAATGAGACTGAAGTAGGAATTGAGTGTGATTGAAGTTGATAGATGATCAGTTAATGATAATGCATGAGCAGGAGGTCTGATGAGGAGTCCCCAGTGAGTGAGTAAGATGTGCAGGAAGGGTTAGAAGTTCAGGAGGATGAGGTGGTGACAGCTTTCAATGCACATGATGCAGAAATCAGTGAGAGTTGTAGTCTATGAGCCTTTGTGAAATTAGTTTGCAGTGACAGAAGTAAACTGACTGGTAGCCCTTTGAGTATGAGAAAGCACAGAGACAAGATGATGATACTTCTTCTTGTGGAGCGCAGAAAATCATTGTCATTATTCTTGCTCTGCTGGGAGTCAGAAAAACTGAAGGGTTTGAAGATGGATAAATCACCTGGACCAATGTACTCCACCCCAGAGTTCTAAGGGAGATAGTTGAAAAGATAATGGAGGTATTAGTGGTGATCCTTCAGGAATTGTTAGAATCAGGAAGGGTCCCAGATGACTGGAAAATTGCTAACGAGACATGCCTATTTAAAAAAGGAGTAAGGCAAAAGATAGAAAATTACAGACTAATTAGTATAACCTCAGTTGTGGGTAAAATCCTGGGATCCATTGTGAAGGATGAGATTTCTGAATACTTGGCAGTGTCTGGTAAAATAGAGCAAAGTCAGCATGGCTTCATTAAGGGTAGGTCATGCTTGACAAATCATCTCAAATTCTTTGAGGAAGTAGTGAGCAGATTAGACCAAGGAGAGCCAATGGATGTTAACTACCTGGACTTCAAGAAGGCTTTTGACAAGTGCCGCACAGGAGGCTACTGTGTAAGATAAGGGCCCATGGTGTTAGAGGCAAGGTGGTAGCATGGATAGAAGCTTGGCTATCTGGCAGAAAGCCGAGAGTGTGGATGAAAGAGATCTTCTCAGGATGGCAGCAAGTGACAAGTGATGTTCCACAAGGCTCAGTGTTGGGACCACAACTTTTCATTTTCTAGATTAATGATCTAGATGTAGGAACTGAGGACACTCTGGCTAAGTTTGCAGATGATACAAAGATAGGTAGAGGGGCAGTAGCATTGAGGAGGCAGGAGGCTGCAGAAGGATTTGGACAGGTTAGGAGAGTGAGCAAAGAAGTAGCAGCTGGGTTACAATGTGGGAAAGTGTGAGGTCATGCACTTTGGTAGGAAGAATAGAGGCATGGGCTATTTTCTATGAAGAATAGAAGAAAATTCAGAAGTCTGAAATGCAAAGAGACTTGGGAATTCTTGTAAACTTGCAGGTTGAGTCAATAGTTAGGAAGGCAAATGGAATGATGGCATTTATTTTGAGAGGATTTGAATATAAAAGCAGGGATATACATCTGAGGCTTTATAAGGCTCTGTTCAGACCACATTTGGAGTATTGTGCACAGTTTTGGGCCCCATATCTCAGAAAGGATGCCCTGGCCTTAGAGCATGTTCAGAGGATGTTCACGAGAATGGTTCCAGGAATGAAAAGCTTAACATATGAGGTTTATTTGAGGGCTCTGGGTCTCTACTCAATAGAGTTGAGAAGATGAGAGGGGAATCTAATTGAAACATACAGAATAATGAATGGCCTGGACAGAGTAGATGTTGGAAAGATGTTTCCATTGGTAGGAGAAACTAGGACCTGAGGGCACAGCCTTAGAGTAAAGGGAAGACCTTCTAGAACAGAGATAAGGAGAAACTTTGTCAGCCAGGGATTGGTGTATTTATGGAATTCAGTGCCACAGGAGGCTGTGGAGGACAGGCCATTGAGTATATTTAAGACTGAGATAGGTAGGTTCTTGTGTATCAAGGGGATCAAGAGTTACAGGGAGAAAGTGGGAGAATGGGGTTGAGAAACGTTTCAGCCATGATTGAATGGCGGAGCAGACTTGATGAGCTGAACAGCCTAATTTCTGTTCTTGTGCCTTATGTCTAATGGTCATGCTTCACTCAGAACTCAGACTGATCTGGGCTGCAATTTGTGTCCAGGTTGGATGTGTCTGGTGGCGTAAACGCCCGTTTTGGTCAGGTGGGAAAAGAGGTGCCTTCCTCTCCACTATCCTGTCCACCAAGCCCTTCAAGTCCTTGTCCATAAAGCAGGAAGCAAGCTGTCTTTTCTTCTGGGCAATGTCATCATGTAGAGATTTGAACACTACAGTGTGATAGTTATTCCTGGCTTGCAGCATCAGAAATAGTTTGCTTTGAATATCAGAGGCATGTCTGCCAGAAGGCCTCAGCACTTTCATCACCTCTGTCACACGAAACCCTGAAGATGGCACCCACTGCCCAGATCATAAATAACTGATGGAGAGCAGAGGATAGCAAGAGAAGTATTGCCCTGAGCCATAGTGTACCAGATGCTGTGAATCTTGTTTGACAAACTGAAAATGGGTAAATATTTCCTACGGTAATTATACAAGTGTGCTATTAAGGTGTTAAAATATATCTTCTGCTACCACATTGAAAAAGGAAATCAGCACACATTCCACTGTTGGCACATGCACAATGCAGTTAACATCATCTTACGCTCTCATTGGCCATTGAATTTTCTCCACTTGCCACTTGCCTTGCTGCCCATCCCAGTCATGCTGACCCCTGCTCACTGCCCTGCATGCCAACCCCCTTGCTGGCTTACTCACCACCTTCCTTCACTTCCTCCCCCACTTTACTTGACGGCTGGTATCAGGTGCAAACCAAGAAATAACACGTTAACATTTTATTGCAACAATACTCTGAACTGGGATAGTTTACTGCCTGGGGCATGATAAATAAACTCTGCAAGTATAAAGATTAGGGATATATTAGCAATACAAACCTGTAAAAATGAAATGTATTATCACTTTAGAGATATTGAAATGAGGGAGTGAATTGTTGTTAATATTTATCTGCTTTCATTCATGAGTTTTTGAGTGGTGTTTTACAGATGTATACTGAATTTAGGATGCTGTTTTTTCACAACTGAGCCTAATTTCAACATGAAGTTCTCTGCACTATGGTGAGCCATGTGTGCAAGTACTGCAATTCCAATTACAATGACTGCAACTTCTGCAGTCATGGTGGCAACAAGTGCAGTCTTAAAATAAATCTGTACATATTGGTGGGTCAACGTATCAGAGTCAAGAGTGTAGTGCTGGAAAAGCATAGCAGGTCAGTTAGAATCCAAGGAGTAGGGGAATCAACATTTCGGGCAGAAGCCTTTCATCACGAATGAGGCTTTTGGGCCGGGGGAGGGGGTGAGAGATAAATGGGAGGGGGTGGGCTGGGGGGAAGGTAGTTGAGAATGCTTTAGGCAGATGATGGTGGGGGAGAAGGTGATAGGTCGGAGTGGAGGGTGGACTGGATAGATGGGAAAGATGATAGACAGATTAAGAGGGTGGTCCTGAGTTGGAGGCTTGGGACTGGGATAAGGTGGAGGGAGGGGAAATGAGGTGAAATCCACATTAATCCCATGTGGTTACAGGGTCCCAAGACAGAAGATGAGGCGTTCTTGCTTTAGGTGTCAGGTGGTAAGGGTTTGGCGTTGGAGGAGGCCCATGTTGTGGGGAAAATCACCAGCCTTGGAGTGAGCGTCACGGTTCAACAACAGAGTTTATTGTACAAGGAAATGCAGGAGCTCCGGGATAGAGAGACACAGCACAGTGGCCAGCTGCGAGTCCTCTCTCAACCTTGAGCACATGTCAAGATACTTTTATACATTTTATAATGTAATAGGTCAGTGATGACGTTATTGTCTTTGTAATATTGTTTGTTTATTGCAAACATTGATAGTTTTGATGTAGTCATTGTCAGTTCCAGCGCAGCCGTTGTTAATTTCAGCATGGTCATTTGCAGTTTCAGCGCAGACATTGTCAGTTTCAAAGTCTGCGCAGAAGTCCATTACTGTAATAACAGTTGCTAATTGCTCATCCTGAGAAGGACGATTACTGAAGGCCTGGCTATTATCACTCTGTATTGAGTCCGTATCAAGCTGGTAGCATTTCTATCCAAAGTGTTGGCTGGTCCCAGACACTTCGGCTGGCAGTATACACTACTCATGTGTATTGTCTCCCTCACCCGCCTTAAACTAATTAACTAGGTTGTGAGTGCATTGTGCTGACATTCTGGTGGCCCCTGGCAGTATCTGTATTTGCTCTGCTGTCCCTCTCCATATTGTGGTCTGGCGGCCATCTTGTGTGTCAAGTGGCCAACTTATGGCTCAGCAGTCATTTGCATGCCCGTGTGCCTAGTGTCACCATGCCCTGTGCCATCTCCCACTTCACTCAAGACCTGTATGTGCTTGGTGGAGTGGGAAGGGGAGTTGAAGTGTTTTGCCACGGGACAGTTGGGTTGGTTGGTGCGGGTGTCCATAAATGTTCTCTGAAACAATCTGCAAATTGGCGTCCTATCTCCCCGATGTAGAGGAGACCACATCAGGTGCAATGGATACAGTAGATGACCTTTCTGAAGGTACAGGTACATTTCTGTTGCATGTGGAAGGATCCTTTGAGGCCTTGGACAGAGGTGAGGGGGGAGGTGTGGGCGCAGATTATGCATTTCCTGCGGTGGCAGGGGAAGGTGCTGGGACTAGGGTGAGGGTTGGTGGTGGGGTGTGAATCTGACAAGGGAGTCGCAGAGGGAATGGAGGTCAGTGGGACGGAAGGTGAGGATCAGAGGCGTTCTGTCCTTGTTGTGATTGGAGGGGTGGGGTTCAAGGGCGGAGGAGTGGGAAATGGAGGAGATGCACTGGATGGCATTGTTGACCACGTGGGAGGGGAATTTGCAGTCTTTGAAGAAGGAGGCCATCTGGGATTTTCTGTGGTGGAACTGGTCATCCTGGGAACAGATGTGGAGGCGGAGGAATTGGAAATAAGGGATGGCGTTTTTACAGGAGGCAGGGAGGGAAGAGGTGTAGTCTAGGAAGCTGTGGGAGTCCGTGGATTTGTAATAGATGTCTATGTTTAGTCGGTCGCCAGAGATGGAGACGGAGAGGTCTAGGAAGGGGAGGGGGAGGTATCCGAGATGGTCCAGGTGAATTTGAGGTTGGGGTGATGGGTGTTAGTGAAGTTGATGAACTGTTCAACCTCCTCGTGGGAGCATGAGGTGGCACCAATACAGTAACCAATGTAGCGGAAGAAAAGGTGGGGGATGGTGCGGAAGATAGACTGTTCCATGTACCCAACAGGATGCAGGCATAGCTGGAACCTGTGCGGGTGCCCATGGCTACCCCTTTGGTTTGGAGGAAGTGGGAGGATTGGAGGGAGAAGTTGTTAAGTTCAGCCAGGCGGATGAGGGATCAGTGAAAGGGTACTGGTTGGGACAGCGTAAGAGGAAGAAACGGAGGGCTTGGAGGCCTTTGTTGTGGTGGATTAGTCGACCACCCTTCCCAATGCAACAAGGACAGAAAACCCCCGGTCCTCATCTTCCACCCCACCAACCTCCGTATACATCACATCATCCTCCACCACTTCCACCACCTACAAACAAAACACACCATTCGGAATATATTTCCCTTCCCGCCTCTATCAGCATTCCAGCAAGATCATTCCATTCGTGACTCCCTTGTCAGATCTACACTCCCCACCAACCCTCAGCCCACTCACACCACCTTCCCCTGCCACTGCAAGAATTGCAAAACGTGCAGCCACACCTTGCCCCTCACCTCCATCCAAGGCCCCAAAGGATCCTTTCACATCCAACAGAAATTTACCTGTACCTCCACAAAGCATATTTCAATGTTTTAATTTTTAATAGATACCCTACAGTGTGGAAACAGGCTCTTCAGCTCAACAAGCCCACACCGACCCTCCAAAGAGTAACCCACCCAGACCCGTTTCCCTCTGACTCTAATGCGCCTAACACTATAGACAACTTAGCATGGCTAATTCACCCTGACCTGCACATCTTTGGATTGTGGGTGGAAACCTGAGCATCTGGAGGAAACCCACGCAGACACGGGAGAATGTGCAAATTCCACACAGACAGTCACCCCAGGCTGGAATTGAACCTGGGTCCTGGAGCTGTAAGGCTGCAGTGCTAACCACTGAGCCACCGTGCCACCCTGTACTGGTTGCACCCAATGTGGTCTCCTCTACATCGGGGAGACAGGACGCCAACTTGCAGATCATTTCAGAGAACACCTCTGGGACACCCGCACCAACCAATGCCATTGCCCTGTGGCTGAACACTTCAACTCCCCCTCCCACTCCACCAAGGACATGCAGATCCTGGGTCTCCTCCATCACCAAACCCTAACCACCTAACGCCTGGAGGAAGAACGCCTCATCTTCCGCCTTGGGACCGTGCAACCATGTGCGATTAATGTGGATTTGACCAGTTTCCTCATTTCTCCTCCCCCACCTTATCCCAGTCCCAAGCCTCCAACTCAGCACCACCCTCGTGATCTATCTATCTGTCTTTCCCATCCATCCGCTACACCGTCCTCTCTGACCTATCACCTTCATCCCCACCTTCACCTACCTAAAGTATTCTCAGCTACCTTCCCCCAGCCACACCCACCTCCCATTTATCTCTCAGCCCCCTAGCCCACAAGCCTCATTCCTGATGAAGGGCTTATGCCTGAAACGTCAATTCTCCTGCTCTGCGGATGCTGCTTGACCTGCTATGTCTTTCCCACATCACACTCTCGACTCTGATCTCTGGCATCTGCATCCCTCACTTTCTCTGGGTCAACATACCAATTAAGGATTGATAAGCTGACTTGCTTTCTTGAGAAAAGAAGGCCAAGAAGTTGCTTACAAGAGGCTTTTAAAATGATAAAGTTCTGATAGAGTGGATAGCCCCTCCTCCTCCCTTCCATTCCTCTGACTGACCCTTCCTTCTAGCTACCAACCAGATTCATTCCTCCCATCGACCAACCAGGCCATACACTCTACCTGTGTTCACCTAATCCTACCTCCCCATCTCACCCCTTTCCCTACCCAAACCCTCCCCCTGTCCCCACCTTTATCTGCAGCTCCCCTTACACCCACCCCTTGTCCTGAAGAAGGGTTACACCCAAAACGTTGACTTCTCCATCTCTTGATGCTGCCTAACTTGCTGTGTCCTTCCAGCCTCCTGCTTGTCTATCTTGGATTCCAGCATCTGCAATTTTCTGGTCCCTAACTTAGTTTCTGCTCGATCTGACAGATTTATACATGCCTCCTCGTCCTGTTGCTAAGAGCAATGAGTCAAGTAACTCTCTTTGATTCAGGGTGGAAAGAATAAGTTTGAAGGGAACCTAAACATCCATGAGCAAGAGGGTATATGATAGATTTAAAAGGGGGAAAATTGTGAGATAATTTAATTGAGTGAAGTATAAACACCTTATGATTGGTTAGGCTGAATACCCTATTCCTCTGCCATATATCCCATACAATAGTAATTGTAGGTGCAAATTAAGAATAAAGAACAAAGAAAATTAGAGCACAGGAACAGGCCCTTTGGCCCTCCAAGCCTGCGCCAATCCAAATCCTCTATCTAAACCTGTCACCTATTTCCAAGGATCTGTATTCCTCTGCACCTTGCCATTTCATGTATCTTAACTGATGCTTTCATGCCTGCCTCCATCACCTCCGCTTGCAACACATTCCAGGCTCCCACCACCCTCTGTGTAAAGAACTTTCCACGCATATCTTCCTTAAACTTTTCCCCTCTCCCCTTGAACTCATGGCCCCTAGTAGTTGAGTCTTCCACTCTGGGAAAAAGCTTCTTGCTATCTACTCTGTCAATTCCTCTCATGATTTTGTAGACTTCAATCAGACCGCGTCCCCCATCTCAACTTCTGTCTTTCTAATGAAAATAATCCTAATTTACTCAACCTCTCTTCATAGCTAGCACCCTCCACAGCAGGCAACATCCAGGTGAACCTCATCTGCACCCTCTTGAAAGCATCCACATCCTTTTGGTAATGTGGCGACCAGAACTATATGCAGTATTCCAAATGTGCCCAACCAAAGCCCTATACAACTGTAACAGGACCTGCCAACTCTTGTACTCAATACCCGTCTGATGACGGAAAGAATGCCATATGCTTCCTTGACCACTCTATCGACCTGTGTTGCCATCTTCAGGGTACAATGGATCTGAACACCCAGAACTATCTGTACATCCGTTTTCCCCAGAACTTTTCCATTTATTACATAGTTCGCTCTTGAATTCGATCTTCTAAAATACATCACCTTGCATTTGCCCGTATTGAACTCCATCTGCCATTTCTCTTCCCAACTCTCCAATCTATTTATATTCTGCTGCATTCTCTGACAGTCCCATTCACTATCTGCTACTCTACTGATCTTAGTGTCATTTGCAAACTTGCTAATCAGACCACCTATACCTTCATCCTGCATATCACAAGCAACCGTGGTCCCAGCATGGATCCCTGTAGAACACCACTGGTCAAAGTTGCCATTTTCAGAAACTCCCTTCCACTATTGCTCTCTGTCTCCTGTTGCTCAGCCAGTTCTTTATCCATCTAGCTAGTACACCCCCATGCGATTTCATTTCCTCCATCAGCCTACCATGGGGAACTTAATCAAATGCCTTACTGAAGTCCACGTGTATGACATCTACAACCCTCCTCTCATCAATCAACTTTGTCATTTCCTCAAAGAATTCTATTAAGTTTGTAAGACATGGCCTTCCCAGCACAAAACCTTGCTATCACTGATAAGCCCAGTTTCTTCCAAATGTAAATAAATCTTATACCTCAGTATCTTCTCCAGCAGCTTCCCTACTACTGATGTCAAGCTCACTGGTCTATAATTACCTGGATAATCTTTGCTACCCTTCTTAAAAACCGGGAGAACATCAGCAATTCTCCAGTCCTCCAGGACCATGCTGCAAAGATATCTGTTAAGGCCCCAGCTTTTTCCTCTCTTGATTCCTTCAGTGACCCATAATACTAGTTCTCTTACCTCACAACGCGCAGCCCTCCACTCCCTCTGCTCCAATCCCAACCTCACCATCAAACCAGTGGATAAAGGGGGTGCAGTGGTAGTCTGGTGCACTGACCTCTACACCGCTGAAGCCAGAAGCCAACTCAAAGACATCTCCTCCAACCGCCCCCTCGACCATGACCCCACCCCCCCATCACCAAACCATTATCTCCCAGACCATACACAACCTCATCACCTCAGGAGATCTCCCACCCACAGCTTCCAACCTCACAGTCCGGGAACCCCGCACTGCCTGATTCTACCTCCTTCCCAAGATCCACAAGCCTGACCACTACGGCCAACCCATTGTCTCAGCCTGCTCCTGCCCGACCGAACTCATCTCCACCTACCTGAATACTGTCCTATCCCCCCTAATCCAGGAACACCCCACACACATTCGAGACACCACCCACGCCCTCCACCTCCTCTAACACTTCCGTTTCCTCAGCCCCCAACGCCTCATCTTCACCATGCACATCCAATCCCTCTACACCTCCATCCACAATGACCAGGGCCTCCAAGCACTCCGTTTCTTTCTCTCCCGACGTCCCCAGCAGTACTCTTCCACTGACACTCTCATTCGTTTGGCTGAACTGGTCCTCACCCTTAACAATTTCTCCTTCGAATCCTCCCACTTCCTCCAGACCAAAGGGGTAGCCATAGGCACCCATATAGACCCCAGCTATGCCTGTCTCTTTGTTGGCTACATAGAACAGTCCATCTTCCGTAGTTACTCTGGCACCACTCCCCACCTCTTCCTCTGCTACATTGATGACTGCATCAGTGCCACCTCGTGCTCCCGTGAGGAGGTTGAGCAATTTATCAACTTCACCAACACATTCCACCCTGACCTTAAATTCACCTGGACCATCTCTGATACCTCCCTCCCCTTCTTGGACCTCTCCATCTCCATCAATGATGACTCACTTAACACTGACATTTTTTTACAAACCCACCAACTCCCACAGCTACCTGGATTACATCTCTTCCCATCCTACCTCCTGCAAAAGTGCTATCTGATATTCTCAATTCTTCTGCCTCCACCGCATCTGCTCCCAGGAGGACCAGTTCTACCATAGAACACACCAGATGGCCTCCTTCTTTAAAGACCATAATTTCCCTTCCTACGTGGTTGAAGATGCCTTCCAACGCATCTCATCCACATCTCGCACCTCCTCCCTCAAACCACACCCCTCCAACCATAACAAGGACAGAACCCCCCTGGTGCTCACCTTCCACCCTACCAACCCTTCCACCCTATCATTCGCCGACATTTCTGCCACTTCCAAACGGACCCCACCACCAGGGACATATTTCCCTCCCCACCCCTTTCCGCTTTCCACAAAGACGATTCCCTCCGTGACTACCTGGTCAGGTCCATGCTCCCCAACAACCCACCCTCCCCTTCTGGCACCTTCCCCTGCCACCGCAGGAATTGCAAAACCTGAGCCCACACTAGCCCCCTCACCTCCATCCAAGGCCCCAAAGCAATCTTCCACATCCATCAAAGTTTTACCTGCACATCCACCAATGTCATTACTGTATCCGTTGCTCCCGATGCGGTCTCCTCTACACTGGGGAGACCGGACGCCTTCTTGAAAAAGCGCTTTAGGGAACATCTCCGGGACACCCACACCAATGAACCACACCGCTCTGTGGCCCAACATTTCAACTCCCCCTCCCACTCTGCCGAGGACATGCAAGTCCTGGGACTCCTCCACCACCACTTCCTCACCACCCGACGCCTGGAGGAATAACGCCTCATCTTCCGCCTCGGAACACTTCAACCCCAGGGCATCAATGTGGACTACACTCATTTCCACATTTCCCCTCCCCCCACCTTACCCCAGTTCCTATCTTCCAGCTCAGCATCATCCTCATGACCTGTCAAACGTACCAATCTTCCTTCACACCTATCTGCTCCACACTCCTCTCCAACCTATCACCTTCATCCCCTCCCACCTCCATCCACCTATTGTACTCTTGTTTACCTTCTCACCATCCCCATCCCCCTCCCATTTATCTCTCTCCACCCAGAGGCTCCCTGCCTCATTCCTGATGAAGGGCTTTTGCCCGAAATGTCGATTTTCCTGCTCCTCAGATGCTGCCTGACCTGCTGTGCTTTTCCAGCACCACTCTAATCTGGACCTGGGGACTTGTCCACCTTCATGCCTTTTAGAGTAGCCAACATTTCCTCCCTCCTTTTGCCAACTTGACCTAGAATAATCAAACATATCCTTAACTTCAACATCCGTCATGCCCTCTCTTCGGTGAATACAAACACAAAATATTTATTAAGAATCTCACCCATTTTCTCTGACTCCACACATAACTTTCTTCCTTTGTCCTTGAGTGGGCCAACCATTTCTCTAGTTATCCTCTTGCTCCTTATATATGAATAAAAGGCTCTGGGACTTTCCTTAATCCTATTTGCTAAAGATATTTCTTGACCCCTTTTACCCCTCCTAATTCCTTGTTTCAGATTAGTCCTACTTCCCTGATATTTTTCCAAAGCTTTGTCTATTTTCAGTCGCCTCAGCCTAATGAATGCTTCCTTTTTCCTCTTAGCCGGTCTCACAATTTCACCTGCCATCCATGATTCCCTATCCCTCATTTTCACAGGGACATGTCTGTCCTGCATTCTAATCAACCTCTCTTTGAATGCCTCCCATATATCAAATATCGATTTACCCTCAAACAACTGTTCCCAATCCATGTTCCCCAGCTCCTGCTGAATTTTGCTATAGTTGGTCTTCCCTCAATTTCGCAGTCTTCCTTTAGGACCACTCTTGTCTTTGTCCATGAGTATTCGAAAACTTACGGAATAGTGATCATTATTCCCAAAGTAATCCCCTACTGAAACTTTAACCAACTGGCTAGGCTCATTCCCAAACACCAGATCCAGTATGGCCCCTTCCAGAGTTGGACTATTTATACTGCTCTATAAAACCCTCTTGGATGCTCCTTACAAAGTCTGCTCCATCTAAACCACTGACACTAAGTAAAAGCCAGTCAACGTTGGGAAAATTAAAAACTCCCATCACTACCACCCTGTTGCTCCTACGTCTTTCCATAATCTGTCTACATATTTGTACCTCTATATCACGCTCGCTGTTGGGAGACCTGTCGTACAGTCCCAACATTGTTACCACACCCTTCCTTTCAGAGCTCTGCCCATATTGCCTCACTGCTCGAGTCATCCATAGTGCCCTCCTTCAGCACAGCTGTGACATCCTCTCTGACTAGTAGTGCAACTCCTCCACTCCTTTATCTCCCTCTCTATCCTGCCTGAAGCATCTATATCCTGGGATATTTAGTTGTCAATCTTGCCCTTCCCTCAACCAAGTCTCAGTAATAACAATAATATCATACTCCCAGGTACTAATCCAAGCCCTAAGTTCATCTGCCTTACCTACTACACTTCCTGCATTAAAGCAAATGCACCACAGACCACCTGTCCCTTTGCATTCATCATCTGTTCCCTGCCTACTCTTCCCCTTAGTCACACTGACTGCATTATCTATTTCCTTACAGGCTTTAGTTACTACTTCCTTACTGTCCACTAGCCTCCACATTTGGTTCCCATCCCCCTACTACATTAGTTTAAACCCTCCCCAATAGCATTAACAAAAGCATCCCAAGGAAATTGGCTCCAGTCCTGCCCAGGTGTAGACCATCTGATTTGTAATAGTCACACCTCCCCCAGAACTGGTCCCAATGTTCCAAAAATCTGAACCCCCACCATCCCTTCCCCCTCTACCCCCACTCCCCCCAAACCCCCCCCCCCCCCCCCCCGGCACCATCTCTCAAGCCACTCATTCATCCTGCCTATTCTTTCATTTCTAGTCTGACTAGCATTTGAATATTTTGATTGGAAGCTGAATTGAGTTTGCCCAGATATATTTCACTGCGTCCTTTCAATAATTAGGATTAAATTAAGTTAACCAGGATAATTTGAAACCAACATATTTCAGAGGTTTATAATAAAGATTAATCATTGCTTCACCCAAATTACCAACCCCACCAATCACTGCATCGTTCATCAAATGGAATCATTAGATTTAAAACAAAGTGTAATCAAATAGTTTTCATTATCAGATCAAATTCAACCTGTGAACTGCTAATAATTAATTTCCATCTCTCTCTGCTGATGTAGTTTACACCGCCATGTTATTATTCTGTGTGCTGAAAGACTTTACTTATCTATAGTTCCATCTTGTAAACCCCTCATCAATAATAAAATGTGAACATAGATGTAGTAGAGAAGAAAATTGAACAGGAACTTGAAAAAAATAGCGAATTATATAAAAACACAAAGGGATTTTATTCTTTAAAATGACTACTTTCATTTCAAGATAACTCTGATTTGTACACTTTGCCCAGAAAAACTACACTCATATATTCCAAAGGATTAATTATTAAAATAGTAAACAAAGGGGACTACAGGGGCCATGTCAAGGAACCATGTGGAAATCTGGGGCCACCAGTAAAAATCCCCACTGGGCAGACGACCTGCAAACAAACACCGGATCAAAATATTTCAGAATTTAAAGTTACTGGCAAAAGGGAGCAAGATAAACCCAGCAGATTTGTTACAACATAAATACTGACAGCTGTAGTCTCAGTTTACAAATTATCAACCATTCAACAATGCAGAAACTTAGAAACATGGGGAATAATAATTTAACATTTAAAAAAAAACTACTTGTAGTATGACCATCATACCAAGGCCAGCATTTTCTGGTCGTCCCTAACTCCCATTTGATAGTAATTGGGTAGCAATATTTGAACTGCTACAGTCCATATAATGTGGGTAAACTGAGTGACTACTTCAGGGGACAGTTTCAGAGCTGACCATATTACTATGGGTCTGGAGTGACCTATAGGCCAGATCAGGTAAAATGTCAGATTATCTTCCCTAAAGAAATATTCATGAAGTTAATGGGCTTTTACAATAATTCTCTTGCTTTCTGTCATTATTAATGGAGCAAGCATTTCATTCAATATTTAATTATTTGAGCGTGTATTAAAATTGCTCACCATAGAATGAAGATCCAGGACATTAAAGGAACAATTTGCTTGAAGGAGGAATATAACTGATGCAGAGATGTGGTTGTATATAGGACATGGAGGGTCCAAAATTCCAAGAATTCTTAATTCAGTTCTGTATTCATTATTATGAACAGGAATCTGGGAAAATCTCAATGCAAGTGGGATATGTTGCAAGAATGAATTTCCAATGAGATTCCAGATCAAACAATCAAATTCAAACATCTACATAACCTTTTTCAAGACATTCCAAAGTACAGATACCAAAATCCCTGTTTATGTTTTTATGTCAACTGAATGTAATTGATTATTTTGCTTTCTCATTGAAACATATCCAATCATTTTTGTATGAAAAGCTGCACAAGCAAGTACATAATGGTGAGATTTTCAAAACTTTCCGTGAAAGGCAAGCAGTTATAAATTGAGAGGAAGATTGGACTGCTGCTTTCTTTATTACAATCAGTAAAAACTCTGCTGAATGTTAGATGAGGGTGCTCCCACATGTATGGTTTGACATAACAAGTTACAGAAATGATTAAGCAATGAAAATGAATTATGTAGATTATTTGCTTATTGATTATTAATGGTGTAGGACAGTATTGCAGTAGGGAGTAAAACTTGACTTATTCAGCCCTCCCATCCAATCTGCAAAAGTTCCTTCAACTTCCAGACAGATTTAAACCTTGTTTCAGAAAAACAATAGAGAGCTGTAAGCACATAATAATTCTTTCAAGAAGCTCAGGCATACTGGTACTTTTAATTGCCTAGTTTGTAAATAAAGTTGAAGGTGCATTTTCACTCTAATAAGGACATAAGAGTAATAGCAGTAAACAAAGAGTACCGTATCATAGGGTAAATGAGCAATGTCCAAAGTTCTTAGGTGATTTTCCGATTGTATACATGTAAATTAGGTTAATTGCTTTGAAAATCATTTACATTAATCCCATATTGATTATTGTACTTCATTATTAAAAATGTTTACCAAAAACCATTAGCCAGTTGGAAGTGTTTCCTGGTGGAATGGTATTACAGTTTTAAACTAAAAGTTTCTGCAGTGGTGTCAATAACCATTTTAAATGTTATCTTTTTTACAGCTTCCCTCCTCAATTTACTTTGAAGTAGTATTTGCAAACCCATTTGAGGCTGTTTTAGAGTCTTTGTCATGTTCATAGTTCATGTTAGAATAAGCTTCCAGAGCCGCTTCATCCATGGTACAAGATGTTGTATAATCTGTATCATCTTCAGGAGGCCAGTTTGGTTCTTTCGTTATTATTCTTTGCATCTTCTTGTAACGCTGTGTAGATTTTACTTTGCAACACTTTGTTAGGAACACCTTGAGGCATCTATTTTCTATTAGAATTTCCTATTAAAATAACATCAACTTTATTTTATTAATTACTTTTTCTTCATTTAACCTACAGGTTCAAATTCTTTTGAATTAAGTGACACATCCTTCTGATAAAATGTACAGCAATTGTAATCTAAATAAAATATCACTATCTCCTAAGTAAAAAGTGAATGTGTGATCACCATATTTGTGGATGACACAAAAAATAATGGGAGGGATGTGGTGAAGATGGCATAAAGAATCTGCAGAGCGATATTGACAGGTCAAGTAAATGGACAAAAGCTTGGCACCACCCTCTTGATCTGTTCATCACCTTTCCCATCTATCCGCTCCACCCTCCTCTTTGACCTATCACTTCTGCCCCTATCTTCATCTACCCATCGTATTCTCAGCTACCTTTCCCTCAATCTCACCTCCCCCCCCCCCCACTTATCTCTCAAAGCCCCGGCCCACAAGCCGGGGGTTTTGCCCGAAACATCGATTCTCCTGCTCCTTGGATGCTGCCTGACCTGCTGTGATTTTCTAGCACCACACTCTCGATAAAATTAGGGAGATCTTGCTAAAACTAAACAAAGTACTATTTAGATCACACCCACAATACTGTGAACAGTTTTGGTCCTCTTATCCAAGGAAAGATATATTGGCTTTGGAGGCAGTCCAGAGAAGGTTCACTTGATTGACCTAGAGCACAAAGGAATTTTCTTGTGACAAGAGGTTGAGTAGGTTGGGCTTGTACTCATTGAAATTTAGAAGAATGAGAGGCGACTTTATTAAAATATAGGAGTCTGAGGGGATTTGAAATCGTAAATACTGAGAAATTGTTTCCTCTTGTGGGAGAGTCTAGGACCAGAGGGTATAATTTCGAGAGTAAGGGGTCACCTTTCTCAAACAGAGATGAGGAGGAATTCTTTTCATGGAAGGCAGGGAATCTGTGGAATTTTTTATCACAGAGGGCTCCAACATCATGTTATTAACGATAGTCAAGGCTGAGATAGATCGAGTAATAAGGAGAAGGCAGGAAAGTGGAGTTGATGAATATCGGATCAGCCATGAACCTACTGAATGGAGGTGAACAGTCAAAGGCCGCATGGCCTATTTTTGCTTCTATGTTTTACAGTCTTGTTTAATCTCAAGTGCCAATGCACACAGGAGCCTGTGGCCTTGAGATTCAGCAGTTAGTGACAATGTAACAATTTGAACCAGGTCCAACTTTAAAGTCATCCATTCTGTCCTTAGGACCTCTTTCAAATTTATATATTCACAATTACAATGGAAACATATATAACACCTGCCATGCTGTAACTACAGTGTGTGGCTATTGGTGACACTCTAGCATCTCCACTGGGGCAGGGACCAATTACAGGTTGACAAGTTTTATACATGCAGTTTACAAAACAAAAGTCACTTTTGGAATTTATAATGGAAAAATTCGTGGAGTCAGCATAGGACTGTTTCAGGTTCTGCAATTTAAATGCAATGTTATAAGAATTTTCTTATTCTGTGAACAGTTAACATAAATAATTTAGCATACGCATAAGTAGCTCTGCACATAAATTCTTGATTCACGTGCAACCCTCTTATCAGTTTGCAAATTTTAATTACAGGAAATGGTTTCTTAGAACATTATAAAGGTTTTAACATGTGATTTTCCATTAAGCTAAAGTTGTGCTGCAGCTGGTGCAAACAATCTGCTTTGAGACAGCCTCCTGTGCACTCAGTTGTTAGAGAAATAATGCATTGCTACCACTTTCACTGATGCACATCTGAAACAATCAGCTGCTGTAAAAGTAGGGGGCCCTCTTGTGGCTCAGTGGTAGTGTCCCTATCCCTGAACCAACACACCTGCTCCAGGAGGTTTTTAATAACGTCTCTGAACTAGTTGATTAGGAAAATATCTAGTCTTAGAGTAGACTGCACTTAGCAGGCTCTGCAATAAATTGGGTATTAATTGAAAACATGGGTGAGTGGTGGGAGGAAAAATAACCGTTGAGGTGTGCATGAAAGCACCTCTGGATAGTGTGGGGAAAAAAATAGTCTTAGAGTAAGTGGGTTCTGATTTCAGTGGAGCTTGGTAGTGAAAGGAAGAAGTAGATTTGAAAGAACACATTTCACAAAAGCCTAAACAGAATGCAATTTGTTTTGCTGGTAAAGACAAAGCATAGGGAGTGATTTAAAAAAAAGTCTTTCACATCCTAATCACATTTACACTATTAGACACCAAGGCTAGGTGCCATAAGGATATGGAAATCACCAAATAAATCCATATTTATTGGATTATTTGTAATAAAGCCATTATGGAAATTAGGAAAAATCTCTTTGCCCAAAGTGTATGAAGCACATGGAGACCACCACCACAACCAATGTTTCACTCTTAGCTGGACAAGCATGCAGCTACTCCAATGTTCCATGCATGATGATTGGAATACTGATCATTGCATTGACTTCGGAAATCTCTGCTGTGCATTGGAACTTGAAGGCCTGCATGAAAACTACAGGGAATGCATACCAACACAAGCAGTAATTGTAGCATTGTTGGATTTAAAGTGTTTATCTGTTTCAGAGACTTGCATTGCAGACACTAGCATTTGGAGGATTCTCCAAGTACAGTGTTAAGAAAATCGCTCAAACAGCAATGTCCTCTCCCAAGCCAACATACCCAGCATCAAGGTGCTGGTGACTCCAAGTAAGCTTTGCTGGTCAGGACATGGTATATACATGTCTGATATCAAAGGTCAAAAGAAACTGCTCAACTTGAAACATGTTCATGACAGGACAATTCCTGGAGGAAAGTGGAATGCTTTAGGAATGTCCTCAAACATTCCTGAAGAGTTCAATCATTCATATAGACCAGGAGTATCTTGATCCGTAATCAAGCAAAATGGACAAGGTCATTCTGGCAGGCACCAAATGCATCATGAGACTTGCCGGAAACACAAAGAGGCAAGGTTAAGGTAACTCATGTACTCAACACTTCCAGCACCACCTGCAGATTGTATCTTAAATTTATGAGCTTCTTCAGGAACCATTGAATTACAGTGGGAGCAAGTCATCCTGAATCCCAAGGGATTGCTTATTGTGTAAAGCACAGGGAGTGAAAAGGAAGAGAATGATATGTTGATAAGATTCGAATAAGTGGGTGGTAGGTGATTCAAGGCATGAGTGCTGACACAAATCTGTTGGACAGAATGGTCTATGCTATAAACTTCCAATAACATTATGGATGTTTCATAAATATCATGAATACATATGTCTAGCATAAGTAAACAAAAGCAATAGAGTTTCCCTATTTACCTCAATGGCCATTATGACAGTAAAATGAACAAGAACCATAACTAGAAGGTAAACTCTCCAGCTTCTCGGGGTGCAAACAAGCTGAGAAAAGAAAAGAGATATAACATTACAATGATAAAACAAAACATTCATTGGCTCTTTATTCCATTAATTTATCATAAACGTATTGGTGGAGTCAGCTTTATTTTCTGCATCAAATCATCTGAGTTTGAGCATATTTGTGGAAATTGTTTGTCAAACGCTATGATTTTTATTACATTTGTTGTATTGCCTAGAAGTCAGGTTGTTAAAGTTTTAACTGATCAAAGTTTCCAAGTTCTTAAGGGGAACAGATAGTATGGATGGAAATAAATTATTTCAGCTATATGGGGACCCTCAGACCAGGGAACAAAGCATAAAACTTAGCACAAAATGTTTCAAGGATGAAACTTAGAAAGACTTTTCAACATATTTTCAGCACATAAAGGGTGATCAAAGTTTTGGATATACAATTGATACTGGATCAATTGTTCATTTAGATCTAAGCTTACTTTTTGTTAAGAAAAGTTTTAAACTGTTATGTGGCAAAAGCAAATATAATGATTTCAGTTGCATGTCAGCCATCAATTGTTGAATGATGGGAAAGACTTGAGAGACTAAGTGGCCTACTCATGTTTTATGTGGGGTCCAACAATCCACATTCTCAGTGCATCATGAACAAAGTACTTCAAAGACAAACTATATTGTGACAGGACTAGAAAATAATGTAGTTATTTTCCCAGGTTGCAAATAATTACTTTTATATTTTAAAATCAATTCTGAACAAATTTCTCTATATTATAGAAGAATATAATGCATGAAAATACTAGGAAGTACTTTACACACAGTGATGAAATACAGTGTTCCTGGAGGTGCAAAACAAATGGCTAATCTGCAACCATCTATTTTCCATTCCTGCTGAGGTAAAATTTCACATCTGTTGATTTTACATACTTACATCTAGAGCATTGTATAAAGTTTCATGTTTGCCAAAAAGGAAATACAGACATGTTCCAAACTGAGCCAAAAGGACAATCATAAAAATATCTGCAATCAATGAGAAAAGTATTGTCAAGGAATGAAGACGCTAACAAATTAATAAGCTTCTCTTGTTTAGAAATAGATTAACCAGGATTCTGATTCTAACATTATCTGATCTTACCAGCTCCAGCTGGTAAGTGAGCTACCTCCCTTTTAGGATCAATTCAATACTCTCAGTGGAGGATAGCCTTTGTCAAGATCCATCATAGAAAATCATGAGCACACTGAAAACCAAAGGCTGTGCAACCATGGGCCATCCTCTGAGAACAGCATTCTTCAGGGGACTGCATTACATGTCCTTTCAATTCTTCATTGAAGTTGGGAAATGACCACATGCATGTCCAATACTTTTTTTTAATGAATCCTTATGAAATAAATGATTCAAATAAGGACTATGTCGGCAACTGAGTAGCGTTTTTAGGATTCTATCAACAACATAAACCACCTGATCAAAATACTGCAGATGCTGGTGATCTGAAATTTAAAAAAAAACTGTAAGTGCAAGAGAAAACACAGCAAATCTGGCAGCATCGGTGAAGATAGGAACGGTTCCCATTTCTAGTTCAATATAAGCTGAACTGAAGAATTTTGAAATCTCGTGGGTTCTTTTTTTTAAATCAAACCATTTAATCAGTGTTTCGTGCCTTTATAAACCACCAGATCTGTGTTCTTTGAGTTTGTGAAATATTAGATTAAACTGAACCACAGTAAATCTCTCAATCACATAAACAAAACAGAGTGAGTGAACTAGCGCTGATTTTGACTTACAAATTATCAAACGATTTCAAAAACTTGTACTTGATATATTTTGTTTTTCTTTATTTAACCACATTTTCACAAAGTATTACCTTTTCTCAGTATAGAATTCCATAGAATTCCTACAGTGTGGAAACAGGCCATTTGGACCAACAAGTCCACACTGACTCTCCAAAGAACATTCCACTCAGACTCACCTTCCTACCTATCCCCGTAACCCTGCATAGCTAATCCACCTAACCTGCATATCCCTAGACACTATGGGCAATTTAGCACAGCCAATTCACCTAACCTGCACATCTTTGGACTGTGGGAGAGAACTGGAGCACCCAGTGGAACCCCTCGCATACATGGGGATAATGTGCAAACTTCACACAGACAGTCCCCTGAGACTGGAATTGAACCTGCGTTCCTTGCACAGTGTAGTAACAGTACTAACTACAAAGTCACCACGTCACTTCATAGGCACTGGTTTCAGAAAGGCACCTATTCCAGCTAAATTTGCTGACAGTTCAAAGTTAGGTAAGAACATGTGCTGTAACTTCAGAAAAAGGGAAATGACCTTTTATATTTTGACAGCCTTGTTTTCTTTTACAATAGATGGTGAGCAAACTTACAGATACAGCTAGTTAGAGATCTCAAATAGGGATAATGTCAACAGCTTGTTCAAAGGTTGTTTTTGGAAGAAACACTGCAAGCAAAACCACTGATTAACACTTGGTTTACTAACATAAGAAATAGAGCTAGAAGCTGAGAGTGCTAAGTATGGCTAATTTATTGTGGTTGGCAAAGGAAAGGTTTTGTTGAACAAGTGGAGAGCAAGCAAAATGCTTGCTTCATCTCCCTGGAGGACAAGTAAGCCAGGACAAGAGTACAACAAAATGAGAGGGGATTGCTGACCATTGCCCCTAAAAGCTGTATCAACATTATCATGGATATTAGTTCCAGTTATCCTTCTATTTAAATAAGTCTGATTAGAAAATGTGTTCTTGCATGCCAGAAAATTGCATAACCAAGAGAACGCTGAAGCCAATGCTAATCCTGTCACTATATACACTTTTCTAGCAGAGGTTGCTGAATAGTATTGAGTGACAGAAATATTCAACCATTTTATTCTCCCTAGCCAAACAGTATAGCAGCCAATCACAGTGTCTCATTATTTTCCCAGATGTGATTGGCTCACCAAGCAGAGTTGATATCAAACCTGAGAATGTGCAATCTTGTGTTGCCCAGTTGAAACAATATAACCTTTAGTGGTCTTTAGTGTTTAGATGAGTATCAAAATAAAATAAATTAGCACATAAACTACAGTGATCTGGATTTCTATTGAAGATCCACATGCTAATATTAATTTCTGAGGAATTAATATTAATTTCATGCATCTATAATTAGCTGAGTATCATAGTAAAATATAATTTAATTGATGCCAACTGAAATAACAAATTTCCTTACAGTTAGTATAGATTGGTTTGCGATAGGGCTTTCCTTTACTGAATACAATCGCTGTTGATATACAGTTGAAAAGAGATAAAAGGTACACAGTGGTATTCTCATAACTTTTGTAGCTGTCTTCATTTCTCAGAGCGCTGGCAATAGTGTCTGTTGTCTTGTTAGATGTGGTTTTGCCATCACTGGTTAGATTTGTGGGGTTACAAGCTCTACAACAAGAAATTATCAAACAATTTAAACAATTATAAATTCATTGTATTATTGACTGACATTTTATGAAAAATATCCTTTATATAAAGTTCCCCTCTCCCTTTTTAATGCTCCTACAACCATTAATGTAGATAGAGAAAGCAAAATGGCCTGACTTAATTCATTTTGACATACAAAAGAATTTTTTGTATGATGCTTTACAATAGATTACCAATAGTGCAGTAAGATATGGTTAGTGTCTAAGAACAATTGGTTTTATTATTGAAAAATGCATTTAACTCAAATCCTGGGAAAATAAAATTGTAGGCTGTTATTTCTTAATTACTAATGTTTTGCACCGAATACAGTTAAAATTAGCCACAATTAGTTTAATCTCCATGTTGGGGAATTTAACAGAAAGCATCCTTACAGATGGTGTAAACAAATAATTAGCAGATCTATAATATAAATGATATTCACAAAGCTTGAGAAAGCAAAGAAACATTTCACCATCCTAATGCAATGTTTTGAAGAGCTGATGGGAGTGGAAATTATATGAGTGGATATCAGCTCTTGCATTTCCTCAAGGATTTAATAGAGTGTCACCTGATGCATTGTGCAAAACTAATAGTGCAGAAAATGAAATAAATAAGTTATTTTTAGAAAAGGATGATGGAAATGGAGATTTTGATGAGTTATAGTGCAATTAATTAATGAAATGTTCAAATAGTCTCAGTTTTTTCATAATGTTCTAATAGGAAAGAGTTTGGAGGCAGCACAATAACCACATTTCCTGATGACACCAAAATATGTGGCAGTCACTCAAAACAGAAAATAGATTGAAAGTTGAGATGAATAGTTCGGGGGAGTGGATACACTTTGTGGAGCAAATCTGCTTCGATGTAGAAATGTGAGAAATTATATATCTAGATACTTAAAATAAAGGCATAGAATGCACCATGAATTGCATGAATTGTTGTTAATTACAGATGAATGCAAGGGAGAATGTTTTGGAAGTGACCACAATCCATTCCTTCAAACACCAATCTCAGTGTGAAGAAGCCATTATCGCCATTAGGGCTATATTGTCTGACCAAGACACAACAAATCTCAAGGACCATGATTACAAGGTGTGATGTAATGTGTATATATGTTTATATATTAAAAAAATTATATTAGATTTTGAACTAGTGGCTTGTGGGAACCCTTCTCTCACTTCCAACACACCCCATCTACCTAGACATCCACTACTGGCCTGTTAACCACCATCAATCTCTTAATCTCAAACTGCCACTGTGACATCGACTGCCTCAACCTGTCCACCTCCCTCACCCACTCCAACCACCTGACCTTGCAATGTGAAAGCTTCCACTCCCTCCACTGTAATCCCAACCTCACTACCAAACCCGCAGACAAGAGAGGCACAGTGGTAGTTTGGTGCACTGACCTCTACAATGCTGAAGCCAGGCACCAACTCACAGACACCCCCTCCTACTGCCCCTTCGACCACGATCTCACCTCCCATCACCAAACCATCACTTCCCAGACCATCCTCAACCTCATCACGTCTGGGGATCTCCCACGCACAGCCTCCAATTTCATTGTCCATGAACCTCACACAAATTCACAAACCTGACATCCCCGGTTGACCCATTGTCTCAGCCTTGAGTGCTCTTGTCCCACTCAACATATCACTGCATACCTTGATACAGTCCTGTCCCCCTTAGTCCAGGAAATCTCCACTTAATTTTGGGATACCACCAACACCCTTCACCTTCTCCAAGACTTTCATTTCCCCAGCCCCAATGCCTCATCTTCAACATGGACATCCAGTCACTGTACACATCCATCCACCATGACAAAGGCCTCCAAACTCTCCATTTCTTCCCCTCACGTCGTCCCAAGCAGTGCCCTTTCACTGACACCCTCATCCGCCTGGTTGAACTGGTCCTCACCCTTAACAACGTCTCCTTCCAATCCTCACACTTTCTCTAAACCAAAGAAGTAGCCATGGACACCCCATAGTCCCCAGCTATGTCTGCTTCTTTGTTGGGTACGTGGAACAGTACATTTTCCACAGTGACACTAGCACCACATCCTACTTGTTCATCTGCTACTTCGATGACTGTATTGGTGCCACCTCATGCTCCTATGAAGAAGTTGAACATTTCATTAACTTCACTAACACCTTTCACCTTGACCTCAAATTCACCTGGACAATCTCAGACACTTCCCTCTTCTTCCTGGACCTCTCCATCTCCAACGACCGACTAACCATAGATATCTACTACAAGTCCACCAACTCCCACAGCTACCTATACTACACATCCTTCCACACTACCTCCTGTAAAAATGCCATCCCTTATTCTCAATTCCTCTGCCTCTGCCACATCTGTTCCCAGGATGACCAATTCCACCTGAGAAAATCCCATATGGCCTCCTTCTTCCAAGATCACAATTTCCCTTTCTGCATGGTTGACGATGCCCTCCAGTATATCTCCTCCACTTCCCACACCTACTCCCTTGAACCCCTCCTTCCCAACACAGCAAGGACAGAACCACTGGTCCTCACCTTCCACCCTACCAACCTCTGTATACATCGCATCACCCTCTGCCATTTCCGCCACTTACAAACAGACCCCACCACCAGAGATCTATTTCCCTCCCCACTCTATCAGCACTCCGGAGAGACCATTCCCTCTGCAACTCCCTCGTCAGGTCCACGTCCCCCACCAGTCCACACCACACTCCCGGCACCTTTCCCTACCACCGCAGGATGTACAAACCCTGTGCCCACACCTCTCCTCTCACCTCCGTCCAAGGCCTTAAAAGATCCTTTCACATCCAACAGAAATTTATCTGTACCTTCACCAATGTTATCCACAGTATCTGTTGCACTTGATGTGGTCTCCTCTCATTGGAGAGACAGAATGCCAACTTGCAGATAATTTCAGAGAATATCTCTGGGACACAAGCACCAACCAACGCCACCACCCCGTGGCTGAACACTTCAACTCTCCCTCCCACTCCACCAAGGACATGCAGGTCCTGGGCCTCCTCCATTGCCAAACCCTTACCACCTGACACTTGGAGGAAGAACGCCTCATATTCCACATTGGGATCCTGCAACCCACACAGGATCAATATGGATTTCACCAGTTTCCTCATTTCCCCTCCCCGCACATTATCCCAGTCCCAAGCCTCCAACTCGGCACCCCCCTCCTGACCTGTCAATCACCTTTCCCATCTATCTGCTCCACCCTCCTCTCCAACCTATCACCTTCTCCCCCAACTTCATCCACGTATCACATTATTAGGTACCTTCCCCCCAGCCCCACCGCCACTCCCATTTATCTCTCAGCTCTCCAGCCCACAAGTCTCATTCCTGATGAAGGGCTTATGCCCAAAACATCAATTCTCCTGCTCCTCGGATGCTGCCTGACCTGCTGTGCTGTCTACTCTGATCTCCAGCATCTACAGTCCTCATTTTCTCCTTATATAAGACTTTGGTATGACCTTATTTATTTCCTATCCTTCAAATTTAGAAAGGACAATATAATACTGGAGAAGATGAAATAAGGTCAGCATGATGATTCTTGGCCTGAGAGTTCTGAGCTATAGCCAGACTTGATATCTTGATTATTACTGCTTAATAGGGTAAGAGTCAATTGTTCTGTAAAATAATGTGTGAACCTGGAAGCTTATAGAAATTTCTTAACATGTAGAGATGGAAAAGATTTTTTAAAACAAAAAAATCATGATTTGTTTACAATTCACAGTTCTCTTGCCCTTTTTAGGAGGGGAATCGGAATGGCTGACTGATGGCCATGAAATCAGCTGATAGTCTTTCCTACCCTGTATACATTAGCAATCACAAAGATGAACCATGCTCACACATTCCTCTAAATGGAATACTAGTGGACAAGCATTCAAAAATTATTTCAGACCAGAATAAAAAGAATTTTTGCAGAAGGTGTGCAAAAATAAGTTGAGAAATATAGAATATATGAATTTGATTAGCAGCACGATACGGGCTCAAATGAACCTACAGTTAGTTTTACACACTGCTTGATTGTTTTTAATGGAACAACCAAAACCTAAGTGAAGTTTAGAATGTATCGCTTATTCTTTACTTTAGTTTAGTTTCTAATTATCGTTATCCAGATTTATTCAAGTACAGAATTTAACACACTGATTATGAACAGAAAGGGAAGATGAAAAATTCCAGTCTGAATCAAAACTTTAGATTAAAATAGTTGAAGATATCAATAAGAATCATGAACTAATAAAATCAGTTTCCTTCATTAATAATTGATTAAAGAATGCATTTTTTCTTTTTTTGCTGATAATTTCTTTTTTGAGATGTTATCCTGTCACCTGATTAAGCAGGTGATCGAGTGATTATTCAATGTTTTATAATAGTTCTGGAGCAATATTTTAAACATAACTTTGTGCCAAAATAGAGTCATAGAGACAGACAGCATGAAAACAAACCCTTTGGTTCAACTTGTCCATGCTGACCAGATATCCCAACCTAATCTAGTCCTATTTGCAGCACTTGATCCATATCCCTTTAAATCCTTCCTATTCATATACCCATCCAGGTGTCTTTTAAATGTTGCAATTGTACCAGCTTCCGCCACTTTCTCTGGCAGCTCATTCCATACCAGCACTACCCTCGGCGTGAAAAAGGTGCCCCTTAGGTCTCTTTTTTATATCTTTCCCGTCTCACTCTAAAGCTATGCTCTCTAGTTCTGGAATCCCCCAACCCCAGGGAAAAGACTTTGTCTACTTGTCCTATCCATGTCCTTTATGATTTCATAAACTTCAATAAGATCACCCCTCAGCCTCCAACACTCCAGGGAAAACAGGCCCAGCCTATTCAACCTCTCCCAATAGCTCAAATCCTCCAACCCTGGCAACATCCTTGTGAATCTTTTCTGAATCCTATCAAGTTTGATAACATCCTTCTGATAGGAAGGAAACCAGAGTTGCATGCAATATTCCTGAAGTGGCCTAACCAATGTCCTGTACAGCCACAACATGATCTCCCAACTCCTGTACTCCAGAACCTGCACTCCAAGGTCTCTTTGTTCAGCAACACTCCCTATGACCTTACTATTAAGTGCATAATTCCTGCTAAGATTTGCTTTCACAAAATGCAACACCAAAATGCAATAACTCTCACAATGGATTGCATCATAATTTATTTTCATTAAAAGTAAAAATAACACAAATATTCATGGCTCTTGAAGTAGTGAAAACATTGGAAAGGCTGTTAAGCTAATATAAAATTTAGAATGGTGAGAGTTTTTAACAAAACTAATATCTAGTGTGATTATTGATCATCCAAGTTGTTGCAGTTATTCATTTTTAAATCGAAGGTTAAACCAAACCAGGAATGATGTGAAGAGTTCTTGGTTGCTTATTCAAAAAATTACAGGCATTGGAGAAGACACAAAGAAGGTTTTCCAGAATGGCACCACAATTGGGTGGTTACTTTTATCAGGAAAGATTTAAAAAATCTGTGACCTTATCTCCAGAAAAGGAAAGAGGTGACTGGATAAAAGTCTTAAATATAATGAAAGATAAAACAGATGGACAGATAGAAAATGATGTTTTCTTGCAGGTGAGACCAGAACCAATCCATCAAAATTAGATAAACATCAAGAAATGGGAAATTCAAAAGTAATATCTTTACCCAGATGGTGTTTAGAATGTGCAACTCGGAAGGAATTCTTGTGGAAAATAATATCAGTGTCTGTAAAGGGGAAGCTGAATTAGGATCAGATGAAGAAAGGAATAGAAAGATGTTGGGGGTTATATGAAAAAAAGGTGGGAGAAGACTTCTATTCAGTTACTTTCTTCCTATTTTATCTAAAATTTGTTGTAAATACTTTGTAATGCATTCTAAAGCTTTGTACCTGTATATATCTGTGGGTGTGTACCAAGGTTGTTGCTGAACCATTATGAATCCAAACACGTGTAAAACCAGGCTTAGAATAACATTAAGAATAACCGACAGCAGCAAAGGTGGAGAGATAAGCTGACCAGGGGGTTGATTTGGATCCAACTGTGGATAGGCATGATTAAAGCTCACTGAAATACAAACAAAGTCTTGAATTAGCTCCTAGCAGTTCATTTACACCAATATGTGGGACCTGCTGAAAGACACATGGACCTCTTTTAAATATTACTAAAAGAGGTCTTTAATAAAGAATTACATACCATCAACACAACAACATTAAAAACCTCTAATTGGCTGAACAGTTTTTCTATTATTATGAGATTGAGTGAAAGGACTGCAAGATATTCAACTGGTCTCAATAGTTTTAAAACAAAAGAACAAAGAGTCTTCAGAGCACATTACACTGTTGAATACACATTTTTGACTCATGACGCAAGCAAGTCAAATTTGAATTCTTGAGAATTTATCGAGTTAGAACATATTCCTCTGTCACTTCCAAAATGGAGCAAGCTATTGGCTTCATGGTAGCATTCCTATCTCTGAATTTGAAAGGTAAGATTCAAACTCTAATGCAGCCATTCCTGGTGAGTGAAACCCAAAGTATTGGTTTTGAATTCTCAGTTGGCATCTAATGGGATACTCACATCAATGTAGTTGGTGGAGATTTTCCCCTTTGTCTTTCTATGTGGGGATAAGTGTGTCAGGTAGTTGCATACCTGCTGCCCCAGTTGAGTGATGACTAACCTGATAACCCACCAATCAGCTCACTGAGAGTTGACAACACTGGAGGTCAAAACACTAAACGCTGCTGGCTAGTCAAGACTGGCAGCTTTAAGGTACTAAAATCTGCTATTCCTTTCAGGTAAGTGGCAAAGAGAGAAGAGACTTTTGGTTTCTTGTCACAAGGTGGGGCTCATGGGCAGAGAGGGGTTGGGGGAGTAGTGGCATGGGCAGTGTTTGGCTTTTTGAGATCAACCCTGGCCTACCATTTGTGCCTTTGATTGCCCCATTCTGGGCGCATTTGGTGCCCCTCACAACTCAGCAAGCAGGACACACTGGTTTCCCAGGTCGGAAACTTGCCGCCACCTCTTTAATCTGCCAGGGAGGAAGGTGATGGAGGAGGTGGTGAGATGAGACTCTAAAATGCCGTTAATTGATCACTATGGACTTTAATTGCAGGTGAGTTGAGAAACGTATCACAGACCTTATTGCGTAGCATTTAATTAGAAAGCTAGCGAGAGGGAGTGAGTTTCTTTCCAAGGCAAACTTTTTACCTTTTCATCACTTCTTTTGCTACCTCCATGCAGGGGAAATTTCCATCCATTGACTTCCTCACTCATCATGGTAAGGCTTGTAGTTGGTGATAAAATGTAAATCATTCTTAATGTGTATAAAAGGTATTTAAGCCCATTGGTGCAGCATTACACATCATTTAACTGTGATTTTACAACTTCACATTCTCTTCTAGGAGTTGGAAAATAAGAACTAACAACTGCTACATTCTCTATCACTACTCATTCATCTGTGTACTCTGCTCTGAAAGATGAGGCTCTGGTGCTTTTCTTCTCAACACAGTAAGTATTTGTTAAAATACTTTATACATCATATTTGGATCTCAATTCTGTTAGCACCATTTAATGGGAGGAATAGAGTTGTCTTAAAAATGTATTGTTTAAGATTATGCTGTAATAGATCTACATATAGTACATAATGTCATGTCACAATTTACAATGTACAGCAAATTTAGAAATTTTAAATTAGTAATTTAAAACTATAGTTGATTTAACAATGTACGCACTGTTAAAATCATATGATACAATTTGCACAATAAAAAAGGCTTATTAATATTTCAATTATGTAGGCTGCTTATCCATTTATATGCTTTCTTGAATGTGGAACCAGGTGAGTGTTGGATATCAATGGAGCTGAAAATGTGTTGCTGGAACAGCGCAGCAGGTCAGGCAGCATCCAGGGAACAGGAGAATCGACGTTTCGGGCATAAGCCCTTCTTCAGGATCCTGCTGCGCTGCTGCGCTGTTCCAGCAACACATTTTCAGCTCTGATCTCCAGCATCTGCAGACCTCACTTTCTCCTTGGATATCAATGGAGCAGATGAAGTGCTCATCAATCTTCTATGTCGGTTGTCTGAGAGATGCATCTTTCCCCCTTTCACTCCAGGGAGAGTAGTGAGTTCCCAGGAATAAAAGGAGCAAACCATGGAGATGACAGGGCCAACAATACTTTTTCATGAATTGCACCATTATTTTTCTCGTAGGACTGATCGTCACTGGGAGAATTCAGGTCCTTACGATTCCGCCATCACAACCAAACAGAATGTTTTGGGTCCAAAAACTGACTAAAACAAAGTACTTTTTCGATACTTAATAAATTCCTTCGAAATCTTTACATCAATATGCTATATTATCACCAAAATTCATGCATACCAAAGCAGACAATAATATTTTCTGACAAAACTACTTGAAAGTTCTTTTCCTTAATAATTTGAATTCAATGTTTTTTTTTCCTCTGTCTATGAGTATGCAGGAAAGTGCCAACAGTTTCTCTAATTTATACACAGATTTTCTACAGAATTTAGAAGCTGATAAGATGGAGTAGGACTTTCACTTTGTGTGCAATTAATGATTCGGGACAAGTTAATCAGAAAGGGAATCAAGGGATATGGGAAAAAGGCAGGAAAGTAAAGTTGAGAATCAGCCATGATCTCATTGAATGGCAGACCAGACTCGATAGGCTGATTGACCTACTTCTGTTCCTATGTTTTATGATCTAAAATATACATTGAAGATGCTATTAACAAAGACCATTATGGAGCATTTTTGTTCAAAGTGTGTGGCAAAATGTTTGAAAAGATTCGGTAAATGTGTGGCAAAGCGATCACCTAGACTGTGTTTCATCTCCCTAATCTAGAGAACACCACATTGTGAGCAGCAAATATAGTAGATTAGATTGAATGAAGTGCAGGTAAATTGCTGCTTCGTCTGTTGGAATACTTACTTGTGATACCAATTACTGTTGCAATAGCTAGATCCTCGAATAAAAATTGATAATTTCCAAATGTATTTGCTTGCTAAATTGAAAGAAATATATATTAATACATTGAATATGTTTAACTTCTATTTAATAGGAAATCTTAGAATAGTGACTACAAGCTCTAAAGTTGCGATTTTGATATCATGTTGGGAAAACAAATAGGCTGCACATTACATAAGTAAAAGTAATATCAAATGTATTTCTATACCTCATTAAACATGCAGATCACAGCCTTCATTTCAATTGACAAACTAATGATTCAACTTGATTAAAAGCTTATACATGCTGCTTTGTAAAGTATTTGTAATTGTAAAAATACAAAGTGTCAATCTGAGCTCCCCGAGGGCCTAATAGGAGGAATAATATCATTTGTGGCACTTTGTAGAGTGGAGGATCCTTTAGTTTAATTTTTGGGGTATTGGTGTGATTTTTCACCTGATGCTTTCTTCCATTACGTAAGAAACTGGGCGTGGATAATGTGGTATTGAACAATCTAACAGACATTTATTGCAACTAATCATTATGTGTAAACATTACTTTCCTCAGGTACATAAATGTCTGGCTAATATTGTTACAACAGAAGAGCATGCTTCTAGTAGGTTGTCATGCTCAACATTATCAGGTCACCATGCTACGATACAGTGATGGTGTCATAAGCATGTCCGTTCAAGGCATACTGACACACTGATCATGACATCTAATGCAACATGCTGAGTTAAAAGATTTTAACTGTCGTGGCCAATCTCGCACTCTGAGTATTCTTGTTTGAGAGGAAGAAGTCAGCCAATATATGAACTGTTAATCACCTGAACTAGAAAATATATATAATTTATTAAATAAGGACAGCATTGAACTTTGTTTTGATTGAATAACCTGTTCAAATGTAATCTCTGGACTAATACATAAAGACTGGGAAATTGGGTAAGATTACACAAACAGAAAACATTCAATGCAACCATAACATTTCCAAAAGCTCAAAGAAATAAAATTGAAGACAATAAACAAGTGTTTTTTGTAAATTTGAGATTTGCTTTGTGAAATGCATGCATTTTAATAAAGAGATTCCTGATTAGAAACAGTACACTTTAAAATTTTAGCATAAATTTATAAATTGATGTAATTAACACTTTTAAATAAGTGGATTCAATTTCCTTGGTTAAAGTGTACCCTTTATTTGAAAATCAATACACGTTTGAATTCACAGTTGGGTTGACAGCAGAATTTAGAACAATCAGATTAAAGATGATCAACCGGAAATTTTATCACAGTTTTGTTGTGCATGCCTGCCTTTCCAGCATTTCATTTCAGGTTCTCAGCTGTATTTTGCTGTTGTTTCAGAAAAATAAATGTCTTTTCTTAACTCTGGTCTTTCAAATTTCAATGGATTTGGCACACCTTATAACCAGTGCTCTGAATTTTAACCAAGGTCTTTTGAATCCGCAGAATGAGATGAATATAATACATATTTATATAATTTGACTGACTGAATTAAAATATGAAAATCTTTAGATTCTTTATCAAGAAAAATAGTTTTGAAAAAATTACTCATACCCAGTACAGACACAAAACCCCAATATACTGGATCATGCTGTAGAGAGCCATATACTTAAATATGCAAAATGAAGACACCACTGCAGCCCTTCCCTCCCTGTTAGGGAACAAAAAACATTATAAAGACATTTATTGCTAAGCTGTGAATAAAAAATAAAGTACGTGCCTAACAATTTTCATTCCTAAACCTATCCAGCTTGACTTTGTCCCCTTCATCAAGGATAATCAGTTTGTGTGTTTCTTCTCTGTATAACATTAGTGAATAATATAAAATGCTTATCAACTGTGTTGTAAGCTGGACGTCATGTAGCTTTCACTATATTGTGGATCAGATGGTACTTAAACAATGTTGAATTTTACATAAACTCTACATTCTTAATTGACTGAAGTTGAATAACCTTGGGTGAAAACTTAGCTGAATTAATGAGAGCTTCTCACCATTTAAATAAAAATCAAGGATGTATTATGCCTATAACATATAGTGCTTAAAGCACTATTCATATACCAAATTAAAATCCATGGAATGTATGCCGAGAAATGTCTCTTTGAATAAAGCCTAGAATTGCAGGATTCCGCATGGCATACAGTTCAATTGATTATACATCCATTGCTTTGCAAATGCCACATATTAAATCTGCCCTATACAAGTGCTGAAGAGGATTGCACTACACAAATACCCAGCTATTGTTTGATCGTAGGCAGGATCATCATGCAGGACAAAATCCAGTATACTGCGTAAAGAATATATGGATGTGCACTGTGCCAGTTCCATTTCATCCACCTTGGCAACACGGGTACACATATGTCAGCATGCATATAATAAAAAACATTCTTGGGAAGAGGAGGTTGCTGGTTGGACCAGCATTTATTACCCATCCATACTTGCCTTTGAGAAGATGGTGAGCAGCCACAGTCCATTTGGTACAGATATGTCTCCAAAGCCATTAGAGAGGGAGTTCCAGGATTTTGACCCAGTGACACGGAGGGAACAACAAAATAATTCCAAATCTGAATAGTAAGCAGCTTGCAGGTAATGGTGTTCCCATGTATCTACTACCCTTGTTCTTTTTGCTGAAAGTGGTCATAGATTTGGAAGATACTATCGAAGGAGTCTTGGTGAGTCTTGTTGCTACTGAGCATCAGTGGTAGAGGAACTTAATGTTTGTGGTTATGATGCCAGTGAAGCAGGCTGCTTTGTCCTGGACGGTTCTAAGCTTTTTGAGTCTTGTTGGAGCTGCACCTATCCAGGTAAATGGGAATATTGTATCACATTCCTGACTTGTCCCTCATAAATGGTGGAGTCAGGAGTTAAGTTACCACTCCAAGCTTCCTAGCCCTTGACCTGCTATTGTGACCATTGTATTTATATGGCTAGTCCAGTTCAGTTTCTGATCAATGGTAACTCCTAGGGTGTTAATAGTGGGACTCAGTGATGATTCTCATTTGTTGGAAATGATCATTGCCTGGGATTTGTATGGCATGGGGCTGTTCCATGCCACTTGTCAGCCAAACCTGATTGTGTCCAGATCTTGTTGAATTTGAGCATAGACTGCTTCCGTAACTGAGAAGTTGTGAATGGTGCTGAACATTGTGCAATTGTCTGTGAACATCCCAATTCTGACCTTATGAGGGAGGGAGGTCATTGGTGAAGCTGTTGGAAATGGTTGAGTCTAGGACATTACACTGAGGAACTTCTTCAGAGATATCCTGGAACTGAGATGGATGACCTCCAACTACCACAACCATCATCCTATATGTAGATAAGACTCCAACCTCTGGAAAGTTTTCCCCCGATTTCTTTCAAACTCCAGTTTTCTGAGAGATCCTTGATTCCACACATGGTTGAATGCTGTCTTGATGTCAAGGGCTGTCACTTTCCCTTTATCTCTGAAATTCAGCTCTTTTATCCACATTTGAGTCAAAGCTGTGACGAAGTCAAGAGCAGAATGGTCCTGGTGGAACCCAAACTGGGCATCAGTGAGCAGATTATGGCTTAGCAGGTGCTGCTTGAAAGCCCTATTTTTGACATTTTATATCACTCTACTGATGGTTGAGAGTAGGTTGATGTGGTGGTAATTGGCCAGGTTGGATTTGTCCTGCATTTTGTGTACAGATTGTACCTGGGCAATTTTCTACGTTGTTGGGTAGATGCCAGTGTTGTAACTACAGGGGTGCAGCAAATTCTGAAGCACAGAACATCATTGATAGAATGTTATCTGCATGCATAGACTTTACAATATCCAGTGCCTCCAACTGTTTCTGATACCATATAAAGTGATTCGAATTAGTTGAACTGACATCCATGATGCGGAAGACCACTGAAGGAGGCTGAAATGGATCAGCCGCTTGATACTGCTAGCTGAGTATTGTCGCAAATGCTTCAATCAGCCTTTTCTCTTGAACTGATGTGCTGGGCTCCTTCATTATTGAGTTTGGAAACATCTGTGGAGCCTGTTCCTCCAGTGAGTGTTTTAATTGTCCACTACCATCATATGGATGCAGATTTTCAATCTGATCCATTGTGTATGGATTCGCTTGGCTCTGTCTAATACTTGTAGCTTATGCTATTTGTATTTTGTAGCTTCACCAGGTTGACACCTCATTATTTGGTGTGCCTGGTCCTGCTTTTGGCATGCCCTCCCACACTCATCATTGAACATAAAGCCTATTGACCCCCCCCCCCCCCCCCACCACCCCTTTAGTGATCAGATTTAAATCAAAATTTGTATGTCTCAGCAAGGACTCTTCAATCTGATTTTTAAAGAATACATAGGATTGCTCACCCCATTTGCACTCAATCTCAGGTTCCTATAGCCAGTGTCCCTCAGTTTTCATTCTGTAACTACCATAAATCAATATGCCAATGCCCACTGACTTTTATAGCCATGTTTAAGGACAGCGAATGGGAATTTCATTTTTTACAAAATCTGGGCAGGATGCAGAATCAATTAATTATCTTATTGCTTGGAATCAGTACTCATTAGTTCTTGCTACTTGGTATTAACAAGGAAGACAATAAAAATATTTGAATTTGTAATAATAATGAAAACCAGTACACTTGTAAGTTAAATCTGCTGTATCTTAAGTGGGAATAGCACTTGCCCAATGACTGATTGATTGATTTATATGACTGAAATGGCATCCATACTCATGCTTCTAATGATCCAGATGGGGTGATTGTGATTTGAAATGCAGAACAACTCATTATAAAAGTACTACAAATAAAACATGCCTTTGATTCATTCAGTAATTGAGAAATGCCATTGAAACGCAAAGCCAAATTCCAACCATGTTTGCTTGACAATTCTGTACTGTTATATTAATGTTCAATTGTCCTGTTGAATATTTTGACTCAAAGCTATTGCTTGTAATATCTTAGCATTTATATTCTGACTTGTATTAATTAATTTCCATTACGTTGGTTCTCTATGAACTTGATTCTTAAATGTTAACTCTGCCCAAGTAAGATTTTTTGAGAAAAATCATACAATAAACTTACTGTTCAAATGATGATTTCTCACATTTTTATATAGATTTTGATGTTGCTGGACTTACTTGATAAGTTGTGGAACGCAGTCAATATTTGGAATTTTTGAGGTAAATGGTGAAGCGACTGAGGCTTCTTGTTCAGATAATGAGATCCCTGCATGAGCAATCTTTAAAGCCTAAAAATAAAAATATTTCACTCTTACATATCTGAATCGCTTTGTTTTTAACAGTAACAAGGTTAGCCTTTTTGAAATTATGCTTTTATAAACGAGACATTACTTCCACTGAGATCATTTCTGTACTAAGCAGCAAACATATTCCTGAGAATTTGGACTCATGATCAAAATGGGCAGAAAGTCAATAAAATTCTTTCTTTGCGTGTTGGTCCTTGTTGGCTTGATATCTGATGGAACTTCAATATTGAGCCTCATTTGAACTCATCGGGTGAACTTCAGATGGAACTGGAGTGGTCAATGCTCTGGGAATTCTGTTGTCGAGCCAGTTACAGGTAGGTTCATGAAGGCCATGGGTTCATGACCCCAGATTTGTGCTCCTATCTTTCATTTTTTACTAATAAACAGACAAAATTATGTGGAATTTCTTAATCAAGCCACATGATATTTTCATTTCTCAACTTTCCTTGATGATATGTATTTTTAATTATAAATATCTAAGCATAAAATCGTGTAAATTAAGTCAGCCCCAACACATGTCAGAGATGTATTAATAGGAAATCCACTAAAGGCTGAAGGTTCATCATTGGTAGCCGTACTGATATTTATTTTTTTCATGGTATATTGTCTTTTCTCTGCGTGTCATAGTTTTTCTCCTCTTTTGTTGACTGTGATATGAATTCCCCTGCAGTTGGGAGGGAAGGTGAAAAATGCAGATTTTGTGCCAGAAACTAATAATGGCTGTGTAATGATTCTCATTCCACTTTTCCTATGTTTGCTTGTCCACATTACTGAACGGCTTTGAATGTTTTGGGGAGGACTAAAAACTCCAGAGTGACACTCCTCTGGGAAGACAGAGATGCAAAGATCTACCTTGAGCTCCTGAATTAAAAAGGCAAATATTTGTTAAAAGAAGATAATTGATTAAACGTATGAAGAAATGAAGAATAATCCTTGCATATCCAATGCAATCAAAATAATATTTCAGGTGGATACATTTGGGATCAATACTCTACCAAGAAACATCAGCTGAGAAAAAGATTTTGTGTAATAAATTGTCAGCTTGGTCAAAAAAGGGAACATGCTGGATCCAAGTAACTGCTGAGGTTGCAGCGAGAGAAGAAAATGTTGCGAACTAATCACTGCTTAGTTATTTTTCTCAAGGACAAATTTTATTCAGGACTCGCAGTTGCAAAATGAGACAATGGAAAAGATAGAGGTTACAGCTGAAAACAGAAAAAACAAGTCTTATTATTCTGTCATTAATGAAATCAAGGTGAAATAACAAGACAAACACCAAGACTTGAGACTTTACAAGAGCAAAATAAGTTGTAGATGATCATTTAATCCCCTCAAATCTTCAAGAGCTAGGACCTAATAATTCCTAGAATTGCATTATATCCCCAGACACAAACCTATGGCATAGATATCTGCAAAACCATTGTATCCTAATGTCAAGAAAATTAGAAGCCAGTTATAAAGTCTCAGTAGATTCTTAATCTGCTGACTTTGTTAATTAAGAAAACCCTACAACTGAATACCATGGCTGTGATTAGGAACTCAAAGATTTAAAAATAAGTCTGCCACACTGTGATGGTGTGAGTTTACAAACTAATATGCTACTTATTTACAATTCACAAGTATTGCTGAATACAATTTTGTTACTACAAAGCAAGTTTTCTATCACATTTTCTCACAGAAGAATGGAAATTTACCATCAAAAACAAATCTCTGTAGTTTCTCTGAAGATTAGTAAGTAAACATAATTAATTTTGCATCAAGAAGTTGTTCAGATGGAAAAGCATATTTCACCTCTGACTACCAGGTCAAGTGCTACAGTTGCTCTAAGCACCTCAAACTGTAGAAAGAACTCTTGTCAATATTTGCAACTCTTGAGTGCTCTTCAGTGACCTTCATCTGGAAAGTGCACAGCATGACTGGGAGCCGAACGTAGGCTCTAAATTGATATAATGCCCTCACAATGAAAATACCTAAGTTTGCCATCTATTGACTCTATGGAAAGGTCGCAGATCTATTTTAAATAGCTGCACATTAGGTCAGGATTGTAATTTTTGTCTCACATCACAAGACTGATTTAAATTAAATGTTAATTAAGCTGGTGACATTTCTAGCTCCTTTCATTGAGGCTTGAAATAAGCAAAAAAAAAGGCAGGCAGTAAAGTCGGCCTGAGCTGCACACCTACCTATCATTTCATAAGATTCAGATATAGCTCACCGTCTCACCAGATGGACATTTAGGGTGTTCAGAAGATGAACCTCAATTTCTGTGTATTTTCATTCGATTACATCTTTGACTTCTTTAAATTCCTCACTCTAGATTGCTATTTTGAATCAGAAGTCCTCAATGTTCTAGTTTTATCTTACTGAAAGAGATTAACAGGATTTGAGAGTGAACTACTACAGCTTCAATTAAATTATAGGCCTGGGAGCTGGGAGATGAAAATATGTGAAAATAGGGAAACCTCTTTCTTTGTCTGGTTTGTTATAAATGATCAGGTCTTACATTACATGTGAGTTCTGTGAATGATTTCACTTCCTTTCTTAGCAGATTATCTTCATCCATAGGCAAAAATGGAAATGTTCATTATAAACACTTACATTTACCCAAGGTAATTGTTTCCACATTTTGAATGGCATTACTAGCGTGAGAGGATTATCTACTCAGTTTTATTCATATCAATGCAAATCATTTTCATCTGAAAAATTGTAAGGCTATGATTAAAAAAAACCTGAAGTTTCACAGTTGTACTAATGCAAATATTAAGGTTAAATGTTAATTATAATGAGGTAAAAACAATGACTGCAGATGCTGGAAACCAGATTCTGGATCAGTGGTGCTGGAAGAGCACAGCAATTCAGGCAGCATCCGAGGACAGGCAAAATCGACGTTTCGGGCAAAAGCCCTGTTAATTATAATGTACAGGCTCAGGGTTAGTGTTAGCACAGCTGTTGTGAATCTTTTCTTCTTCTTGTTTGCTCTCTCATTATTTATTTGAAAACACATTTTATAGAGATTCTATTTTATGTGATCTAAACCAAAAGAAATAAAAAAAAATTGTCTTTTATTCACAGGGTTTAACTGGATTCTACTGATTAAAATTTTAGCCATACTTACCCCACAGTCATTTGCACCATCTCCACACATTCCCACAAAATAACTGGAAAATAAACAGAATTATTTCCAATAAATATCCAATTATAATTCTATGACTCTCACAAGAGTGGTCCTTTCCTCACTATTGTTCCTCAAGAGTACATATTACCATTTCTAAACTTCTATTAAATTACACAGGAAGCCTCTTACAAAGTTCAATGCATGCCTTTGAAAGTGCTGCGAGTTAATTTCTTGCATTGTTCAGAAATTGGCATTTTTCCTGTAATGCATCAATTTAAATGTCGGTGGCCAATATAAACTGCTACCCAACAATCTTAAAAACGGAAAAATAATGCTATTGCTTCTACACTGAATTATCAATTAGAACTCAGATCACTATCAAAGTAACTGGGTGTCAAATGTGAGATCTTGGTGTTGTAATTTACACAAAGCTTAGCAACAAGGGCACTTCCATACTTCAGGGAAGTGTAACGGAGGAAATATTAGGGAATGAAAGAAATAACTTGATTCTGTGAAGATGGACGGTAGGTTTGCTTTATGTGGATGAGTGAACATGTGATGTGTGATCTTTTAGATCTGAATTCATCTTGTGATATAGTTTGTATTATTTTTCTTAAATTTATTTTTGGAAAAACAGTTATATTAAAGAAAACTGAAGAACATGGAACAAAATAATGCAAATTTTCTGACTTGTCATGGAAAACCTATTTGCATAAAAGCTTTGAAATAAAATTATTTATTTTTGCTCTGATTTATGGTCAGACTGCTGCCAGAAGCTAGGTCAATCAATTTAATTGAAAGGTAATAAGAAAATAAAGTCAAAAACATCTATTACAAAGTACTTACTAATTTACCCATAGATTAGAATCTTTTGTTTTCTTGCATTACAACTCAAAATTTGGGGTTGGTCAGGGCTTACACTGATTTAATTGAAAGCCAAATATTTAAAATAATGGTAAATTAACATTTATGATTGATGGTGTTCACTGAAGGTAATTCTCATTTAACTTAGTATGCATGTGGTTTATTTAAAACTATACATTCAAAAAACTTACTCCATTTTTTGAAACTCCTCTATGAGGCTTCCCTTCTGGGATGGTGACATTCTGGCAAAAACTGTAGCACTTATAAGCAACTGAAATGAAAATACACCAAAGAATGTTTGCTATGAGGAGTGCTTATTTGATAATATTATACATGTACAGGAATATAATTTAAGAAAAGTCGATACAATATTACTTTACATGCGTTCATAGGGCTGATAACTTACCTTAGGTAACAAATGGTTGAAGTGCTGCACTAAAATGTTATAAGATTTTCCAGTCATAACAAAATGGAAGTCTTTCTTCTTTACAAACCCATTGATAGGAATGTTAGTTTCCTTGAACATATAAATACCGGATTTTGTTTATTGCTATATTAAACAAAGTTATAGATGCAAAAATAATATTTCTGTTATATATTTGAATGTGTGTTACAAACTAAAGCTTTCAGATAGTATCAAATGTAATGAAATTAACGCTCATGGGGTTATGAGTAACATTTGAACAAATGATTCAGATGGAAGCAATGGTCTGAAAGCTTTAATTTTACAATCTTGAATTGATTTATGTTATACAGCATAGAATTGCTAAATATAAACATAGTACTGAAAAATTATTGTAAGTTTACAATATTTAAACATTATTTCATAAATATCACAATGTACTTGCCAACATACAGACATAATAACTTGAATAACTGAGTTGCAAGGTGACAATTTAAGCATCTGTTTCTGCTGGGAAATTGCTTACTTTTCCCCAAAATATCTGTGAAGCTCCTCAGATGATTATCATTTGTAACACATTAAAAACTAATAAGATCTTCATTAAATACAACATTATTGTGAAAACTGGTACCTAATACTAAATGCTTACATCAGTGTTCTTGCCATTTTCCATTATCTTCCAGGTGATGACCGCTGGACCAGATTCCTTGACTTTTGAGGCTTCAATTAAAATGATTTTGTGAGTTAAGGGAATCATTCCAGCATTTCTCGCTATGGTCACAGCTGTCTGCAAGTTATCACCTATAGAAAGTCACTGCAATTTAAAAACAATTCATGACAGTCTAACTGCTAATTGTGAAAAATAATTGGCAAACATCCTACTACCACGCAAACATGCATTTTAAGAACTTCTTCAATATATTCACTTGCAGTGGATGTTTTCCAACAAGTCCTTCTGAAAGTAATAAAACAAAAAAAAGGTGGAGAAATGCAGCAAATGTGGCATCATACAGCATGGAAACAGACCCTTCAATCTAACTCGTCCACGATATAACTCTGACCAGATATCCCAAACTAACTTAGTCCCACTTGGCAGCACCCGGTCCATATCTCTCTTAACCGTTCCAGATGTCTTTTAAATGCTGCAATTGTACCAGCCTCCACCACTTCCTCTGACAGCTCATTCCATACACGTATCACCCTCTGCATGAACAAGTTGCCCCTTAGGTCTTTTTTATATCTTTCCCCTCTCACCCTAAACCTATGCCCTCTAGTTCTGGACTCCCCAACCCCAGGGAAAAGACTTTCTTTATTTATCCTCTCCATGCCCCTCATGATTTTATAAACCTCTATAAAGTCACCCCTCAGCTTCCAATGCTCCAGAGAAAACTGCCCCAGCCAATTCAACCTCTCCTTATAGCTCAAATCCTCAAACCCTTGTAAATCTTTTCTGAACCCTTTCAAGTTTCACATCCTTCCGATAGGAAGGAGACTAGAATTGCACGCAATATTCCAACAGTGGCCTAACCAATGTCTAGTACAGCCGAAACATGATCTCCCAACACCTGTACTCAATACTCTGACCAATAAAGGAAAGCATACCAAACGCCTTCTTCACTATCCTATCTACCTGCAACTCTACTTTCAAGGAGCTATGAACCAGCACTCCAAGGTCTCTTTGTTCAGCAATACTCCCTAGGAACTTACCATTAAGTTTATAAGTCCTGCTATGATTTGCTTTTCCAAAATGCAGCACCTCGCATTTATCTGAATTAAAATTCCACCTGCCACTCCTCAGCCCATTGGCCCATCTGATTAAGATCCCGTTGTAATCCTGTGGTAATCTTCTTCGCTGTCCACTGCACTTCCAATTTTGGTGTCATTTGCAAACTTACTCACTATACCTCTTATGCTCACTTCCAAACCATTTATGTAAATGACAAAAAGTAGTGGACTCAGCACCGATCCTTGCAGCACTTCACTGGTCACAGGCCTCCAGTCTGAAAAACAACCCTCCACCATCATCCTCTGTCTTCTACATTTGAGCAGGTTCTGTATCCAAATGGCTAGTTCTCCCTGTATTTCATGAGATCTAACCAAACTAACCAGTCTCCCAAGGGGAACCTTGTTGAATGCCTTACTGAAGTCATACTCATCACATCTACCACTCTGCCCTCATCAACATCTTTGTTACTTCTTCAAAAACTCAATCAAGTCATGAGACATGATTTCTCACGCACAAAGCCATGTTGACTATCCCTAATCAGTCCTTGCCTTTCCAAATACATGTACATCCTGTTCCTCAGGAATCCCTCTCACAATGTGCCCATCACTGACGTCAAGCTCACTGGTCTATAGTTCCCTGGCTTGTCCTTAACACCTTTCTTAAATAGTGGCACCCACGTTAGCCAACCTCCAGTCTTCCGGCACCTCACCTGTGACTATCGATGATACAAATATCTCAGCAAGGGGCACAGCAATCACTTCTCTAGCTTCCCACAGAGTTCTAGGGTACACTTGATCAGATCCTGGGGATTTATCCACTTTTACGGGTTTCAAGACATCCAGCACTTCCTCCTCTGTAGTCACCATCTACTTCCTTACATTCTATATCTTCCATATTCTACTCCACAGAAAACACTGATGCAAAATGCTTGTTTAGTATCTCCCCCATCTCCTGCGGCTCCACATAAAAGCCATCTTGCTGATCTTTGAGGGATCCTATCCTCTCCCTAGTTACCTCTTTGTCCTTAATGTATTTGTAAAAACCCTTTGGATCCTCATTAACCCTATTTGCCAAAGCTATCTCATGTCCCCTTCTTTCCCTCCTGATTTCCCTCTTAAGTATACTCCTACTGTCTTTATACTCTTCTAAGGATTCACTCGATCTATCCTGTCTATACCTGGCATATGCTTCCTTCTTTTTCTTAACCAAACCCTCGATTTCTCTATTCATCCAGCAATCCTTACACCTACTGCCCTTACAGGAATATATTTTCTATGGTGTCTCGTTACCTTATTTCTTAAGGCTTCCCATTTCCAGCTGTCCCTTTACCTGCAAACATCTGTCCCCAATCAGCTTTTGATTACCTGCAAACATCTGTCCCCAATCAGCAAAGACCATCAAAATTGGCCTTTCTCCAATTTAGAACTTCAACTTTTAGATCTTGGTTATTCTTTTCCATCACTATTTTAAAACTAATAGAATTATAGTCCCTGGCCCCTGTCACAATGCTAGTCCCTATTTTTCTAAAAGCTGTTCCTTGGCTCAAGGATTAGATTAGATTAGATTAGATTCCCTATAGCATGGAAACAGGCCCTTCGGCCCAACAAGTCCACACCGATCCTCTGAAGAGTAACCCGCACAGACCCATTTTCCCTCTGATTAATTCACCTAACACTACGGGCAATTTAGCATAGCCAATTCACCTGACCTGCACATCTTTGGATTGTGGGAGGAAACCGGAGCACCCGGAGGAAACCCACGCAGACATAGGGAGAATGTGCAAACTCCACACAGACAGTTGCCCGAGGCTGGAATTGAACCTGGGACCCTGGTGCTGTTAGGTGCAGTGCTAACCACTGTGCCACCGTGATACTCTGTCCTTGATTTTTTTCAGAGGGGCAATAAACTGGGCCGGGCTCCAATCAGTCTGGTTTGGTACAGAGATGAAAAGGATTTTGAGAGGCCTTTTGTTTATATGTAAACAGATGAGACCTCAGGCCAAAGTGATCTTGTTTTAGAAATGACCTGTATAAAGGAAGGAGAGTTGTCATCTCTCTAGCTGAGCTGAGCTGAACAGTTTAGTTCAGTCTGATCTGGTGAGAAGTTGAACAGTGAGCTGTGTTGGAAACTCTCTCCCTCTGCTTTCTGTCCTTCAACTTCAACCTGTAAGCATGTGTTCCATTTATACTTGCTTTTAAAGGGAGTTTGCTTATTGGGACTGTTGTGTATGTTCAGAACAGCATACTTAAGTCTAGTTGGATAGACAGAGTTCTTTATTCTGCGGGGGTTCCTTATTCTGCTCTTTGTATTTCATTGTGTAATTTTGTGAATAATCTTTTGGTCAGTTTTAAAACCTAGTAGTCAACCTAGCTAACTTAATCCAGGTTAATCTTTACTGTTCACTTACCAAAACAAATTGCAAAGTTATGGTCTGAGCTGCCTGCTTAAGGATGTTTGTGTGGTCTGGCTTAGTCCATAGCACCCCAAAGTGCTCCCCACTGACACCTCAGTCACCTGCCCTGCCTTATTTCCCAACAGTAGGTCAAGTTTTGCACCTTCTCTAGTAGGTACATTCACATACTGATTCAGAAAATGTTTTTGTACACACTTAACAAATTCCTCTCCATCTAAATCCTTAACACTACGCCAGTCCCAGCCTACGTTTGGAAAGTTAAAATCCCCTACCATAACCACCCTATTATTCTTGCAGATAATTGAGGTCTCCTTACAAAATTGTTTCTCAATTTCCTGCTGACTATTAGGGGGTCTATAATACAAACCCAATAAGTTGATCATCCCTTTCTGATTTCTCAGGCATCTGTGGCGAGAAATCAGAGTTAATATTTCTCCCAGAAAAAGGATCACGGGACTCGTTACATTATCTCTGTTTTTGCTCCACAGATGCTGAAAGACCTGATGTGTTTCTCCAGCAATTTCATTTCAGATCTTTAGCATCTGCCGTTCTTTTACTTCATATCTTGCTGCAGTTGTACAGGGCATTAATGAGGCCACAACTTGAGTATTATGTGCAGCTTTGGTCTCCCAGTCTGAGGAAGGACATGCCTGCTATTGAGGGAATCCATCGAAGGTTCACCGGATTGATTCCCAGAATAGCAGGGCTAACATATGAAGAAAGATTGGATTGATTTGGCTTGTACTCACTGGAATGTAGAAGAATGAGGGGGGATCTCATAGAAACATAAAATCCTGATGGGCCTGGACAGGCAAGATTCAGGAAGAAAATTCCCATTGTTGGACAAGTCCAGAACTAGGGGTCGCATGTACAAGAATAAGGGGTAAGCCATTTAAGACTGAGATGAGGAAGAATTTCTTCACCAAGAGAGTTGTGAACTTGTGAAATTCTCTACAACAGGAAGCTGATGAGGCCAGTTCATTTGATATATGCAAGATGGAGCTTAACGCGGCCCTTGCAGCTAAAGGGATTAAGGGGATGGAGAGAAAGAGGGAACAGGATACAGAAACTGCATGATCAGCCACAATCATATTGAATGGTGGTGCAAGCTTGAAGAGTTGAACGGCTTATTCCTGCTCCTGTTCTCTATGTTTCCATGCCAATTGCATCAACTAAAAATAGAAAAAAAACAACTTTCTCTAATAAGTAAAAATATAATACATTGTAATTGGCAAGTTTTCAGTTCAGCGTAAATTGTACTTCATGTGAGCCAATGAATGGCAATGGCCAACGGGACCATAAAGCCTAATTATGGTTTTAGCAGACATCCACCCCAATCACGAGACAATAAGTACCAATGGGAGCTTCAGCCAATTTTTTTCTTTATTGCAAAGTTCCACTGTTGTAGGTTGACTCAGTCCATTTGGATTGAATTTGAGTCTTTCTTTTAGTTGAACGTCTCAATTAAGTCATTGGGCATTCTATAAGTATATGTAAAGTAAATGGAGTAAGGCACAATAAATTTCTCAAGCACCTGTGATCATAACTGTTCGAATCCTGGCTTTGGACAATTCAGAAAGTACAGGGATTGTCTGTGGTTTCAGTTTGTTCTCTAGAATCATTAATCCAAGAAATACGAGATCAGATTCCACATCTTCCCTATGGGAAATTAAGATAAAAATAAAATAGTTATGTCAATTTGTATGCATCTGATGCACATTCTAATCGGTACCTTTTCAAATATGTGCTTTGAGTCAATGTTTTCCTTATACTTCAGCCAAGAGTGGATTGAGCTATTATATATCCAAAAAATGCAGTTCCCACATTCATGCAATATAATAACTCCTGGTTGAATTTGACATTCTGTTGCAGTGCGTGGGAGTCCAACTCAGAGGTACATGGTTTTCTGACTCCTACACCTGCTTTGAATAGACCTGGAATAGTCCACTATAAGCCAGTTAACAGGCACTGAGTATGCTTTTGAACAATAGAGCTTCCCAATGGAGAGCTGCTCCTCCAATGGGTGATAGAGTGTAGGATGTGCAGTCACTATCCTAGCAGTCCATAAACTGGAAAGAGTTATTTAACTGGGCTTCTAGTTCAAGACTGTCAGGTGCCCCAGGTTTGGAGCACGAATGAGAAAGCAATAATTTTACTGCTGCTATTAAAAGTATTGATTCTTTCACAGTGAAGACAGCCAGTTTTTTAATAGATTCCTGTATTCTGTTATGAAAACGTGTCATTCAAAATATTAATGTAGAATATTGTCTATTAGACACATACAAAGTTAAATAAACCTGTTGGACTATAACCTGGTGTTGCGTGTGATTTTTAACTTTGCACACCCCAGTCCAACTCCGGCATCTCCAAATCATCGACACATCAACAAATTATCATCTTGAAACCTTTTAGAGTGCATATTGCAAAGCAAAAGATATTAGGCATGAGCTGGGTCCATGTCCTTGAGCACACAGTGTCCTTTCTGAAGCACTACAGTCATAGTTGCCACTGTACCCCAAGATGCAGCAGTGAAGTGTAGAGGTGTTCTGTAAGTGGATTGAAGATATGTCATGAGGGCTCTTACAGGTTGGCATATGACACATGCCAATGTCTGTGGATCTTAGACATGTGTGCTGAATGCCTATAGAATGTTCTCTAAGGTATTGCTCACAATTGCCCAACATGGACATCCTTTGGAACAAGTGATGAACTGAAGTTACCAGGTACCTGCTCTGAATTCCATGTCAAGTATTCACTGTTTTGTTCACTGCAGATGGTCACATAGAAAGTTGCATATTAATAAGGTGAGATTTGTTCTTATGAAGGTCATTAACAAGTAACAAGTAACAATCTCCCTCTACAGGCAACTCATTGCCTAGAATCTCACCTCAATGCCTGGAACTTGGTTAAAAATTGCAGCAAGTTGTTCCTGATGCTGAGTTTGATCTTGTTGGCTTTTAGCCCCATTGCTTACCAGGGCCCATGTCATTCAGGTCCTATAAGATGCTACCCTGAGACTTCCTCAGTCTGATGCTGGATACCCTAGACATACATAACATGAGGTCATCTCCTGTCTCATTTACACTTCTCTGGGTGTCAGGGTAGGTATGTCCTGGGGGGATCCCTATGGTTTCTAAACACCATCAAAAGAACAAATCCCAACATAAATTTCATGGTCCTAACAAAATTTGAACTCCCAGGATACAGGCAGAAAAGTCAAGAACTTATATTTTACCAACCTACAAGCCTCAGCACTTTGCTGGTGTAATTTTTTAAAGAATAATTTTATTCCTTATATAAGATTGACATTACTGATACATGAATTCAAGAAACAAAAGATTTCTAAATAAAATGCTAGTTTAATGGCAGCTATGCAACTTCTCTTTATTGCCTTAAAAACCCACTAGGTGCATTAATGTCCTTTAGGGATGGAAAACTGTGTTGTCCTTACCTGGTCTGGCCTACATGTGACTCCACATCTACCAATAATGTGGTTTAGTCTTAACTACCATATGGACAATTAGAGATGAGTACAAAATGTTGGACTAGCCACTGATATCCACATTTCATGAACAGAAATAAATAAATTTCCAATAACACATGATATTCACATCTACATAATTAAACACTTTGTCTTTCGTATGTCTTGGAACACCACATCTTTTATAAAGAAATTAAAAGATTTTTCTGATGAGTCATTTAGAATCTTTTTTAATGTATACACAAGTGTGAGACTTTTACTTGTTATGCACTGGTTGTCTGGTCTTCCAAACGTGTGAGCAAATTGCAACAGATGTATTAACATTTATACTGAGGAAGGGTCACTCGACCCAAAACTTTAACTCTGATTTCCCTCCTCAGATGCTGACAGACCTGCTGAGCTTTTCCAGCAATTTGTGTTTTATTTCTGATTTTCTGCATCTGCAGTTCTTTCGGTTGTATCAACATTTATTAAGTTGTTTTTGAGAGGTTGCATTTGTGTTCTCTTTCAAACATAAATTACCAAGATTAATGAATTGAAGGAGGAAAATCCTAGCATTTAATAATGGGAGTGCGCTGACTTACCTTGTTAAATTGGCGACATTGATATCTCTGCCATTCCAAAGAGACTTAAATGCAAATCCAATAACTCGAAAACCTTGCTTTGTGTAACGCTGCAGTTCAGTTGAAAAGGTTCGTGGAACTGCAAAATATATAAATTATGCTGTAAGCATTATTGCAATCTACTCTTCTTTCTGCCAACAAAAACAATAACTGACAAAAATTCTGATGCACCCCTACCTCACCCAGTCTCATTGAAACTGATAGCATCCACACAGCTGCCTGATTTTAGAGTGCAGCCCAATGCGACCCATACTGTTGGCTAGTTTCATGCTCAACAGGATTCAAGATTAAGACTTGTTCCAGTTAGATATTGACTCTTAAAGGCAGCCTGGTCCTCTTAAAGGAGAGTGGCATTGATTGAAGTGAAGTTACTGCTGACTGCCAACACTACAATTGCATGCAATGTTCGAAATGGCTGTTCCTTACAAAACTGTGTTATTTTAGTATTCCATATTTTGCATGGCTGGTAGCACAAGACCTAATTTAACCATGTCACAGTATTAACTAACACTGAAAATGCTGGAGAAACTCAGCAGGTGTGGCAACATCTGTGGAGGGAGAAACAGATGGAATTAGAATTATATTTTATTGTCACGTGTGTTCAAGTATAGGAATACATGAGTACAGTGGAAAGTGTACAAAGTTGGCATTCTCCAGCACCACCTTAGTTACAAAACCTGAATTGTAAAAATACAGGAAAAATAAAAGAAGCAGAACCCAAAGGAGAAAAAAAAAATCCAATTCTTCTTAAAGTCCCATGTCAGAAAAGAGATATAGAACACTTAGCCTGTCGTTCCACTCCCTCCTCAGTCAAAGAAAAACGCTTAGAGACACAGTGTATTTTTACCTCCTTCATCTTTATTCTGGGCCCTGGAGGGAGAGAGAACAATCGCCAATGTGCACAGAGACATGGGTTCACGGTCTTCTCTGGAACAGCAGTTTCTCAATGAACCACGTAGTCATTTTACAAGGAGGAACATTAAATAAGGTAATATTGATTGGGTGACTGTCACAATCAGCGAGTTTCATTAGTAAGGATTAAGCAATCTGCTGTTACACAATGAATAACTGGCTTCACATAATGAATACTTTCACCTTGTTAAACTGACCTCATATACTAAATGCTTGTAATATTATTAAATGGCTCTACATAATGACTGCTTTTCCACCTTGTTAACACATTACCCTTGCCTCCATTACCCCATTGTTAACTGTAAGTTGTTATCTGATCTGATTCATGCTCAGCTGAACCTCTTGTTTCACAAAACTTAGAACTTCACTCTTTCCTTGCCTGCTTATACCCTATACACATTCTCAAGCCAGCCTACTAGTCTTGCATCGATCACTGGAAGGAGCTGTATTCTTGTTCCGGCTGCTGCCTCCAATCAATAGGAGGAGTTGCGATCTTGCCGTCACTGCTGATTCCACCTTAGACCACTGGGAGGCAACTGCCATTCCACGCTTAGCCCTTTCTCACTGCCATGTCAATGCCAATGACTGTGTTGCATGGTGTCAGTACCCCATGAATTGGAACCACATCTTCCACACCAAACTTTGATCCATATTGTAAGTAATCTAATCTAATCTAATCAATTCATTCATCACTCTAATCCGATTTTCCCCCATTGATTTGCATATGACCCAGATAATAACCCAGAGATTCTGCTTCTTAATTTTGTGCCTAGCTCCTTGCCCTAACAATGCAGAATGTCTCTCTTTTTCCTGTCTATGTCATTAGTACATACATGAACCATGACAACTGGATCTTCCCTATCCCACTGTAAGTTTTTTTCCCTTAGCAGATGTTGTAAGTCCTGGCAGCGCTGGCTACATAGCCAACTGGACTTGCATTCTTTGCTGCAGAGATCAAAATCAATCTCACTGACTATGCTGTCCCCTACTACCACTGCATTCTCTTTTTCTCCACTCCCACTTAAACAGCTTCCTGTATCATGGTGCAGTGGTCAATGAGGTCATCCATCTGTATCCCTCACTCTCAGACAAACAATCTGAAAGAATCTCAAACCTTTTAGACAATTGTAAATGCTGAGGTCCCTTATCCTACCCTCTGAGAGCTCTTAACTGCCTCACTCACAGTTACACTGTTCTGCCCTGATCATTGAACAAATCAGGACAGCCTTGACATGACTTAATTGGGAAGTGAGCTGATAATCGTACCCCACTGTTCAACAAGTGATCACAAATGTATAGATGTATGAAATCCTATTTTAATTTATAGTTGGTTTTGGCAATGATGATAATCTGTGTCTGAAGATGATATTCATTCTTTAATTCAACGGTTGATCATGTGGACCCATGTCTTTTCTTGTTTTCGAATTCTTTCTTCTTAAACTCTCTTGGTTTTTCTGTCTTTTTCCCCACAAAGAGAGAGGGTGAGATGTATGTTTTCTGTCTGTAAGATCTGCATGTTTCTTTCCTTTGGCTGTACTTGGCGTATTCAGCATTTTAACGTTTTGCAGCTAAACCAATCAGAGGGCTGTTGTCAGACAGGATTTCCTTAACTTGAAAGATTCTCGTGCCACTTAGTCTTGATTTCTCAAATTCTCTCCCCTACTGTTTCAACATAATACATTGTATTACATAGCTCAATAAAGTGCAGCATTTGACTATACTTCAAAACTTTCCTGGTTTATCAGTAATAGTAGTTCAACTTCATTTCCGTATATAACTGCAGAAAAGAAGTGGTATATTACACACTATTCCAAAGAGTTGTGCCTGCCTGATTTTTCCCTGCATCACAGTGTCTGCAGTTCAGCCTCCAACACAAACTCTGAGCTAACGCTGCCCAAACATCAAACACATACTGCAGACGTGTTTGCTCTGGATCAAACTGGCATCCAAGAGCTCTCACATACTGCAACTTGATACATCACCAGTCCTATCATCCTGAATGTGTTCAAATTAATGTTCAAATTCACTACTTAATTATTTTATACCATCGTATATTTTCATATATTTGATTGATCTTACCTCCAGTATATCTTTAATTTTTGACTTTCTCCTAACATGTTTTACAGAAATATCTATCAAGAACTTTACATATAACACCACTTTATTTCTGGAATTGATCATAATATTGATAAATGATTTTCATTTTCATAGATAGCCATTCAAACCTGTTTCAGGTTTACAAAGTTGAGTAACCATCTCAGGTGCTCCCTTGAGGTAAACAGTCAGTTTTTCTTTTCCAATCACTTGAGTTATAACGGACATCCTCTGCAATGTTGGTGAGAATGGATACTGTTTCAGAACAATGACACCTTCCTTTGATACCTGCAAAACACAATAATATTAACATTCAAATAACACTGATACACTTTAGGTGCCATTAATTTCCTGTTATTAGATCCACAAGACTTTACAGCATATTTGGCCTCCATTTACCACTCTCTCCATATATCAATAACTTCCTCTGCTTCAAACTTTTACTCAGTTTTCCTGGGAGAACAACTTTAAGCACTCCTTCTGGTCAAATGTTCCAACATTTCATTGTGTCGCCTCATAAATATAAATTGATAGCTTTTTACCATTATGTCCTCAGAGCAAATATTCTACCAAATACTTTATCAATAGTCTCTACAACTTTGTTTTGAAAAATCTTTGTTAAATCTCATTTTACTCATCTTTGCTCTATAAACCATACAACCATTAAACATAGAAGCAGAGGTAGGGCTTGCAGCCCAGTGAGTCTGCTCTGCTCTTCAATGAGATCATGGCTGATCTGATAATCCCTCACTCCATTTTCCTGTCTTTTCCACAAAGTTCTTGATTCCCTTACTGATTAAGAATCGGTTTATCTCAGCCTTGAATATATTTAATGATCCATCTTCAACAGCCCTCTGCAGTAAAAAAGAATTCCACAGATTCAATTCCCTCTGACAGAAGAAATTCCTTCTCATCTCTGTCTTAAATGGACCATACTTTACTCTGAGATGATGCCCTCTATTCTAAACTCTTCCACAAGAGGAAAAAACCTTTCCATATCTAACCTGATAAGGCCCATAAGAATCTTTATGTTTCAAAGAGGTCAGCTCTCATTCTTCTAAATTTCAATAAACACAGGCCCAACTTACATAACATCTCCTCATAAGACAGTTCCTCCATACTTGGTATCAGCCTACCAATCCTTCTCTAGACTGCTTCCAATTAGGTAAGAGACCCAAACCATTCATATTATTCTGAACTATGTGCTGCACAGTTGTAGCAAAATCTACTTTTCTACTCCATTCTCTTTAAAATAAAGACCAACATTCCATTTGTCTTCCCTGTAACACACCAGAACTTGGATGCTGGCTTTTAGTGATCCACGGTTGAGGACTCCGAAAATCTCTCTGTTCCATAGCTTTTTGCAGTCTTTCTCCATTTAACTAACATTTAGCTCCTCTATTGTTCCTGCCAAAGTGTATAACCTCACATTATATTCAGTCTGAATCATAGAATTCCTACAGTGTGGAAACAGGCTATTCAGCCCAACAAGTCCACACTGCCCCTCCGAAGAGTATCCCACCCAGACCGATTACTCCACATTTCCCCTGACTAAAGTACCAGACCTACACATCCTTGAACACTATGGGCAATTTTAGCATGTCAGAGGGAATTGATGTGGAATTGAATCTGGATCCCTGGCGTTGTGAGGCAGCAGTGCTAACTGCTGAGACATTGTGCCGCCCAGTCTGCCAAAGCTTTGCCCACTTGCTTAATCTGTCAATGCTCCACTGCAGACTCTGGGTAATCCTCACCACTTGCCTTGCCAATCACATTTTGTCATGAACAAACTTAACTTTGGTACATTCTCTTTCTTCATCTGTCTTTAATATACAGTGTAAATAATTGTGGCCCCAGGACAGGTTATGATGGCTTTGCGCACCAGTCATTATTGGCTGCCATCCTTAAAATGTCTGCCCTTATCCCAGTTCACTGTGTTCTATTGTTTAGTCAATTGTCTATGCCTGCTATTGTACTATTTCCAACACTACCTTTCTCTTTAAGTAGCCTAACATGTGGTACTTTATCAAGCATCTTCTGAAAATCCAAGTGTATCACAACCACTGCTTTGCCTTTGCCTCTATCCTGCTTGTAACCATCTCAAAAAAATCCAGTCAATTTGTTTAGGCTTTATTTCCCATTCATGAAGCCATGCTGACTCTGCTGAATAATATTATGGATTTCTAAATGCTCTATTATTTCATCCTGTATGATCCACTCTAACATTTTCTGAATAACATGCAATAACAAGTCAAATGGCCTACAGATACCTGCTTTGTTTTTGTCTCCTTCCCTTTTTAAATAAATGTGTTGCTTTGGCAGTTTTCCAATCAACTGTAATTGCTCCACAATCCAAAGATTCCTGGAAGATGATCACCAGTGTGTCCACTATCTCTGTTGGTACTTCCTTTAATATCTAGGATGTATCTCCTCCAGACCAGGGCACTTATCAGTCATTAGTCCCATTAGTTTTGCCAGCACATTTTCTTTAGTTATAGTTATTGTATTTATTTCCTCTCTTCTTTTTGCCCCTCAAACATTTAGTTACTTTGAAATGCTATTAATGTCTTCTCCAGTGAACAGATATGCAAAATACTTATTCAACACTTCCACTCAATTTGGCTTCTGTCTTCATTTTTATATGTTTACGGAAGTCCTTTCTGTCTGTCTTCATATTGCTTTACTCCAAGTTTCTTTTATAGAGTCATAGAGATGTACAGTACGGAAACAGACCCTTCAGTCCAACCTATCCATTCCGACCAGATATCCTAACCTAATCTAGTCCCATTTGCCAGCACTTGGCCCATATCCCCTAAACCCTTCCTATTCATATACCCATCCAGATGTCTTTTAAATGCTGTAATTGTGCCAGCTTTCACCACTTCCTCTGGCAGCTCATTCCACACACAGACCACCCTCTGTGTGAAAACATTGCCTCTTAGGTCCTTTTATATCTTTCCCCTCTCACCCTAAACCTATGCCCTCTAGTTCCCCCTACCTCAGGGAAAAGACCTTGTATATTTATCCTATCCATGCCCCTCATGATTTTATAAACCTCCAGAAGGTCACTCCTCAGCCTCTCTCTATACCTCAAATCCTCCAACTCTGGAAACATCCTTGTAAGTATTTTCTGAACCCTTTCAAGTTTCACAACATCTTTCCGATAGGAAGGAGTCCAGAATTGCGCGCAATATTCCAAACGTGCCCTAACCAATGTACTGTATAGCCACAACATGACCTCCTAACTTCTATATTCAGTGCTCTGACCAATAAAGGAAAGCATACCAAATGCCTTCTTCACTATCCTATCTACCCGCGACTCCACTTTCAAGGAACTATGAATCTGCACTCCAAAGTCTCTTTATTCAGCAACACTCCCAAGGACCTTACCATTAAGTTTGTAAATCATGGTCTGATTTGCTTTTCCAAAATGCAGCATTTCATATTTATCTAAATTAAACTCTATCTGCCACTGCTCTGCCCATTGGCCTAGCTGATCAAGATCTCATTATACTCAGGGGTAAGTTTCTTCACTGTCCACTACACCTCATCTATACCCATTATGTTCAGATCCAAATCATTTATATAAATGACGAAAAACAATGGACCTAGCACTGATCCTTGTGGCACTCCACTGGTCACAGGCCTCCAGTCTGAAAAACATCCCTCCACCACCACCCTCTGTCTTCTACCTTTGAACCAGTTCTGTATCCAAATGGCTAGTTCTCCCTGTATTCCATGAGATCTAACCTTGCTAACCAGTCTCCCATGAGGAACCTTGTTGAATGCCTTAGTGAAGACCATAGAGATCACGTGTACCGCTCTGCCCTCATCAATCCTCTTTGTTACTTCTTTAAAAAGCTCAATCAAATTCATGAATTCCCACACACAAAGCTAGCTGACTAACCCTAAACAGTCCTTGCCTTTGTTTGCCTTCAATTTTTTTATCATCTTTTGTTAGTTTTCTAAAACGTCCCCAATCTTCTGTTCTATAAGTACTTTCCCATACTACATGTTTTTTGCTTTCAATTTTATGCTATTCTTAATTTCCTTGGTTAACTATTGTTGGATTATCCCTTTCCTAGAATACTTCTTCCTCACCAGAATACATCTTTGCCATGAACCTGAACAATATTTTATTAAACATATGCCATTGTTCCTCAGCTGTCTTTGCTGCTAAACTCCTTTCCCAGTCCACTCAAGTCAGTTCTGTCCTCATTCATTTGTAATCATCATTGTTTGAGCTTAATTCCACTATTGCAAATATTTGCCGACAGTTTCCTCTCCTGAGCTTCAACTTAGTGAATTGGGTGTAAACAGATAAACTAAAAATAATTGATTCTCGAATGTAAACCACAAATTTTCTGATAAATTGGATTCTGCTTTAGAAGCAGCGTATCAGTTTTTTTTCCAAAGTAATTTACCTTATTAGCTTTAGGCCCAGGTTTGACAATGAATGAATGTGTTTCCTCATTTTGCAGCTTTAACATTGTATTTTCTTTCAACTCCTGTTATGAGTTCAATAAATATATAGTTTAATGAAACTAGTAATTAATTTAACTCAAAATATATTTTAATATTTGTGTACTCAAATTGTAGTGATGTGGACAAATACCAATTGCTTATCTGAATAAATCTGATGGCTTCTCTCTTTTGTAACAATACTGACAAAAGCATTAGTTGAGATGAAGGAAATAACTTTTTTTTCAGAGCAACTTTACATACTCAGAACTTCCCAAAGTACTTCGCAAGTTATAGAATCCTTACAGTGTGGAAAGAGGCCAATCAGACCTTCAAGTCTGCACCTCCAAAGAGCATCCCACCCAGACCCAGTCCCCCACCCTAACCATGTAACCTCACATGTACAAAGGCTAATCTACTTTGCCTGTACATTATGGTGCAATTTAGCACGGCCAATCCACTTAATCTGCATAAATTTGGTCTTTGGAAGGAAGCCCATGCAGACACAAGTAAAATGTGCATACTCCATATACACTGACAGTTGTCCAAGGGTGGAATTGAACCTGGATCCCTGGTGTTGTAAGGCAGCATTAAGCCACTGTACTACTCCAAAGTAGTAACTATTTAGAATTGTAGTTACCCCTGAATCTATAGGCAGCCACAATATCCAAACTATATACAAAGTTCCACAAACAGTAAAGAAAATTAATGACCCAATATTCTGCCTTTAATTACATCAGCTGAGAGATGTTAGTCAGAAAACCTGGGAGACCTTCTATGTCATTTTTTGATCAGTATTATGGGATCAGAAATATTTACCTAACCCAGTGAAACAGTGACCATTGTTAACAATCTCAGCTAAAAGATGCCAACAGATCAACACCTCCTCAGCTATAAAATCTACTTTAAGGCCTATTTTTGCTCGCTGCAATTTTTATCAATATTATTTTGCAAAGTAGCTCATTCACTTTCATTTATAATAAATTCATTTTGAGGTTGTGTATTATACACACAGAGTAAATTTGTATCAGTTTCACCCACAAGCTGACTTCTTTATTCAGAAAGCCAACTGTGAAGAATAAAACTGAAACCAATCTTTACACATTTGTGTAAGCATTTATTTCAAGAATTATACATTACAATATGTACAGTCTAACCCAACAGTAACAGTTCAATTTGTGTCTATAAAAGTGAGCTATCAGTGAATACCCAATATCTGCATACAACTAGACATAATTAACATGTTATTTTCACAGTTAGACACAAAATTAATTTTCTATCAGCTTGCCTTCCAAACAAGGGAATAATTTGCACTTATAATGCACAAATTTAGGCAAATAGATGAATAATCAAATTAATAGTATTACCTTGAGAATGGAGAATTGGGGTTTGGAAGAATTTTCATTTAATCTGCAGGACACGTGAGTTAAAAAATGTGACCACCCTATTTAATTATACTTCCTACTCACTCTAGTTGAAGTTAAATGCAAGTGGGATATAAGAGTCAACAGTTTTCCAATTCGAAAGTTAGGTTAAAATTACTCTCAAGACATCAAAGTAATTTTTAAGTTGCCAGAACTTTCTGGAACATTTGCTTTGTAATCATGTAATACAATACTCAAATAATAACATAAGCAATGACTTAAGTTTACGTAGAACACTTAGTACAGAAAAAAAAATTCCAATGTATTTTACAGATATCTAATCAATCATGGATGCTGCAATATTAGGAGAGGAAATCAAAATATTGCTAGAACAGATGAATTTCAGGAAGAACTTGAAGTAGTATAGGTAGGGCTCAAGGAGTTGAAGTCACAATTAGCAACAATGAGCCAAAAGGTACAGGGATATGCACATGAGGTCAGGGGAATGGAGAGTTTAGGAGCAAGGGTTGTGAAGCTAAAGCAATAAATAGGATATAATATAGGTGATGTTTTTGGAAAATGATAACGTAAAGTGTTGAACTGAAGCAATTCATTTGGGTCTTAGTTTGTCAAAATGAAAGCATATAATACCTTTAAAATATGTAATCTGTCTCTTACCCAACGAGTGATCTCAAACATTTTCAAATCCAGAGGGTCACCTTGAAGAGTGTTGTCTAAGAGGATGAGTGAGTGACAACTGACCATAGCACCAAATAGTGGCCCCCATGGTAACGTATCTCCATTGTTAAACTTGAATATATTCTGTAAACTGGATATTTAGAAAAGTCTTACTAAAAGCATAAAATCAGTCTTAAACAGTGCTCTATTGTTCCTCTTTTGTTATCAATTTATAAGTGTCATCATTTTTCATAGGTAAGCTAAAACCATTTTGAAATATCAAAAGTATTATTAACAACAGGAATTGCTATTTCAGTGGTTTCAAGGATGAAAATATTTTTCAAAGATATCAAACTGTTTATTTTGTTCAAAAGTGAGATGTCAGAAATACAATGTAATTTGTACATTTTAAAAATGATCATGGCAAGATGTCCAACAATATACATGAACTGCTAGATTACTGCATTTCCAAAGATGTAAACAAAATGGATAAAGCATAGATGTTCCTCACTACAACAATCCCTGCTCTTCTATATGTTCTGATATCACACTTTACATATCGTCCATGACCAAGAGAGATATGTATCTTCCACAAAAGTTGATATGTCAATGCCAAAAACCAATTTTGTAGCAAGAATTTAGTATGCATTTATCAATTCATCAATATATTGCTATTACTCTTTTACACTGTGCATCTTCAAACCTTGTTAAATTTTCTGTTGCTATAATTTAAAGGTAACATACCCCTTCCCTTTAGTTGATACCAAGCCCCATAAATCCAGTCCATCCTCAGTCAGAGTTCCAGTCTGTATAAAGTACAAAATAATATATGTATCTGATAATTAGAACAGTGTGGGGTAAAAAAAGCTGCTCATTCCACAAACAAAAATTATCCTGTGTTATACTTTGGTTTCCTGATGCACCAAACCCTAACATACTTGAATGAAATTCATCTCTCTGCTACTTTAATTCATATTTTAGTAAATGATTAAAAATAATAGAGAAATGAATTTCAAGATGAAAGTGTGGAATGCTGTGCTCTCTACTAAGCAAGAAAAACAAATAAAGAGAATGTATTAGTTTTTGAAAATATTTACAATCAATTAATGCAGTTGAAATATTCATTTTAGCAAGAGTAGACATAAGCTTGTACGTCTTCCTGCTTCCTTTCTTACTCTTCCAGCTCTTCATTCCTCTCTGTGAGCTGAGCAAGGCCCACTTATCTTCGATATGGTTTCTCCATTCTTTGTTTCATCATATACATCATCAGATTCTGATTGAAATGGTCTTCTAATGTAGGTCATAGTGATTAGAGATCTCTTAGATCTTCAGTTGTTAATCCTGACGTGTTACATCTATGCAGATTTCGTTCCCAATTGCTTAACAATACATCACGGTTTGCTTTCCTGCATTGGATGTCCTGAATCCAGAAGCAATAACTCTGAATACTGTTTAAACATTTTAAGCTCTGTTTGGAGATCGATTTAAACCTGGAATTTTTGTGGATACTATAACAACATAACTTTCACCTCCTTTTCTGCATATTGATCCAGCATATACCTAGATCACTTGCCTTTTTCAAGTGAGTTCAACTGACTTCTCAAACAGAATTTGACTGCTTACCAGCAAGCTATTTTCCTAACATCAAGGACTAATTAACTCCTTAGGTTAGTTTATTTGAAATAGTGAAATACATTACAAGCTATAAAGCAGACAATACAGCAAACCATTTTGAGTGTGCAGCTTACAGAAGTAAAGTAGATAAACTGCAAAGCAGAGTTGCAAAACTACATACACACAGCACATGGGGTCCTTAAAGGTGAACTCTCTTGAAGGAAAAGTATGCATACAACTGAAACTACACAATGAAATGGTGTAGCATAAACTAGTACCACCAGGAGGTGAGATCTGGGGGAAATGGTACCTCATTTTATTCATCTTTCCCAACGTCTGTATTTCCTTACAAAAGATGATATAACTCCAAATGCTCCAACTTTCAACTACAGTTTTATCAAAGTTTTGCTGAGTCTGGCCCTCCTGTTCCTCACTCCATTCATGGTTCCAAATTCAAGATAAATAAGTGATGCTGTTGTAAAATACAAGTTTAAGCCAGCCTAAAAGGTTGTAGTATTGAAAGGATTACCATGCGACAAAACAATAAATGGCAAATTAACATAAATATAAGTCTAAGTTTAAACATAGGCATACCTTATCAAAGCAGATAAGATTCAACTGTCCACACATATTGATCCTCTGTGGGTTAATACAATAGATTCCTTTCTTTTTCAGTCTTTCTTGAGCATATATTATACCTATGGTCACAGAAGCTGGTAGGGTAGGTGATACAGCAATAGTTATCACATCAAGTGCTTTCCTCACCACTTTTCCTGGTGGAATCTATCAAAGACAGACGTTGTCAATAATCTTTCAGTCAATTAAGCATATTTCATTATATATATAAAATAAAGTAGATGCTGTCCAAAAACCTTTGATGATGTCGAAGAGATGATGAATAATCACAATATGTAAACTCTACTGAATGATTCAAATCATTTTGGGCTACAATTTGCTGCAGCTGGTGAATGAATGGTACCTGTTTTTTATAGTTCCGACTTTGGCGAGTTTTGAGAAGATTTGTAGCTCAAGTTGAGGTTTTGGATGTAGGTTTGATCACTGAGCTGGAAGGTTCATTTCCAGACGCTTCGTCACCATACTAGGTAACATCTTCAGTGAGCCTCAGGCAAAGCACTGCTGTGGGCAAACCTATATCCAAGTTCTGACTTTGCCAAGAATATAATTTCTATGATCTTTTGCACTGTAAGTTGTTCTGAGTTAGTGATTCAAGTATGCTACTCAAGGCATAAACTATGCAAACAACGGTTTGTCTCCTAACCAATCATTATTAATAAACTGGACAGCCCTCTGTATTTTGAGTTTAACAGTACATCTGTACTCACCAATAGATCATTCTAGGAGCTTCATCATTATTTTTGCAACAAATGCTAACTCTATATGTAAAAAGCATATATAGGCCTAAACATTTGATGGCTCTGGCCTTCTGGTATAGAAGGCGAGGGTAGGGGTGGGTACATATGACTGATATAAGTTTGCAGGGTACAGTGAAACTGAAAGAAGCAGTCTTGTACCTCCTGGTTCCATAATCAGATAAAACCATATCTTTTGAGTGGTGGCTTGTCACAGTCCCTTTAAGGATCAATGACTAGATCACAAGCAGATTTGATTCACCTGACTGTAGTAAGGTCAAGTGTACACTTAGGTAAATGTATATTTAACAGGCTTTATTAAAATACCAGAGGACTGCAGTGATGCCTTCTGCTTTCTGTATGTAACACAAGTAAGATGCATAGATTCTGTTTACCTCAGGATCTCCTATTAATTTATTTCAAGCTGAAACTAATGCAAGCCATATACTTCCATATACTCCATATACTTCCATATACTTCCTTGGCCTGACAAGTTGCAATGTAGAGTGACTGTGGCTTATAATTATGTGTTGACATGCTGGCCTTTGACTCTGATATTGACTTCTGAAAACAGGTTATATGCATCTGGAACTCTAAGACATAGGTTCCAATCCCATGTGATCCACACGACTATGACATAGCTCTGTATACACATGCTCAGTAGCTATTCTTAACTATTCTTTACTTTGCTCCACACTGACTGCACGAAACCCTTTGCCTGCTGCATCAGGACAATTCAATATTGCAGGAGCGGGCCTCAATCTCATGATAGGTTCTTCACTAAATTATACAAATAATTTGACACCTATTTCACAGAGGTGGCTTTTGATACTGTGATATTATGCATTAAAATCTGATGGATAGTGTACTTCCAATTCATAAAGTCCAGCATATTGGAAGCCTAAGCACCTGCTGACTGTTTAAAATATAACCACATCAAAAAACATTGAAGGATAACTTTTAAAGTCAAAATCCAATCAGGGTATGGGTGGAATGGCAGTAGATTTCATCATTGGTAACAGAATTGAGGCAAAGTCAAGTTCCACTGAAATTCTACTCTATACTTCCAATTCTGTGATCTTTTTTTGTGAGGGAGAAGGAACCAAAATTGACATTTCTCCTCCACTATCTTAGGGTAACACTCCTGGGCTACACCAGTAACTCTGCTTTTTACAACCTCTATAAGCCTTGGTGGAATTCACAAGAACTTAACTTGGGAGAAATGTTAAACTATAAGGGGGCCAGTAATCTTCCACAAGACGTTTGTTTTCTCAGTTGATTATACAGAAGTACAAACTGTTTTCAGCTCCTTGTAGGACTTTCTCTCCATTGTGGTCTAGGGTGGAAATCTTGAATCTAGATTAGAGTGGTGCTGGAAAAGCACAGCAGGTCAGGCAGCATCCGAGGAGAAGGAAAATCGATGTTTCGGGCAAAAGCCCTTCATCAGGAATGAAGCATCTGCAGTACCCACTTCTGCCTAGTGGAAGTCTTGATGTAACCTGGCTATTCTAATGATCTTGCTTCCATGATTTCAAATAAGGCTTTAGGACGGAGTTAGGATGTAATGGTAAATTTGTTTCTGGTTTGAAGTATTTTAGGCCCTGAACAACCAACTATTATTCCACATGGGCTTTATTAGCTTCACTCAGTTCTCATTTGAGTGCATAGTCAGCATGTGCAATCAAAACTATAAACTAACTTGATTTAAAATACTATTCTTGTTTTGATTTTAAATATTCCCCACAATATCTTGTAATTTTTAAAACACTTTTTCTAAAAGCTATGATGTAGAGCATTTTACGAGAGATGGAAATTAAATGGTGACCATCAATCAGTTTCTGTATGCCTTGTCGAGTCCAATGCATCTGAATTCAGTCATCCACAAGAGAGCTTCCTCTTCATCCTTCTCCAGCTCCTGTTTTCCTAGCTTCTCAGCATCACCTTGTTGCCTGCTCCAATTGTACAGAATGCAGTACACCCAGGAAGGTGCATAGACTGGAGCTCCTCCCCATAGTGCTCCAAGCTGTGGAGCTAGACTTCCATCAGCCCTGATGTCTGCTTCATCACAGCCCTGGTTGCAGCAGGTGCAATCTGCCTTTGACTGGAATTTGATGCATAAACACATTCTATATGCATGTCTTGCATAAGTGAGAGGAAACATATTTGCATATGAAATGCAGCTGGAGTTTATAAACTCACGCTTCATGCATTTGCCCCTGCAATCTTTTAATGTCCATCAGACATCAATCCCATGCTTTCACCAATCAAAGTGACATTGACTCTATCCACTCCAGCATTGTCTAAATCAATTTTCAGCTACATTGTGCATCTAAAGAGTGGCAAGTGATGACACGGAATACAACCTTCAGTGGACACCATCAATATAGTCTCTGCCAGGCCATGAGATATCTTTCTCCTTGGATGCTGCCTGGCCTGCTGTATTTTCCCAGCACAACACTCTCAACTCCAGCATCTGCAGTCCTCACTTTCTCCTCCTCGCTGTACAACCAGTCCCAGCTCCCATCTCCCCAAATCATGATCCAGGTCCTTTCTGAATAGCACTACATGTGTACCTGTACCACACAGGCTGCAGGTAGAAGGCATTGCACTCCTACAATCTCAATAGCAATTAAGGATGGTCAACAAGTAGTTCCCACATGACAAAAAAAAATTTAAAGTGATATGCAGTATTTGGGGTATGAGGAACAGTGAGTACTGGTTGAGATTTTAGCTGGAAAAAATAAGTGCAGGGAAAGTAGACTAAGGCAATGAAATGAAAATAAGGAAAGGAATTTTTGAACCTATTCACCAAGCACACAAACATAAAATAACATAGATTTTGTTACTTCAGGTGCTTTCATATGGACAGTGACTATTATTGACTTACCCCATTTAACACAAGGATACAAACTGAATATATCATTCCAATTGTTGCAATAGCTGCCAGGCACAACAGGAATCGAAAGGCATCTTGGTACAATTTGAAGTCAATTGGTTTTGGGTACAGAATTGATCTCACTAACTCTCCCTTGGTAGTAGTAAAACCTATTGTGACACAATTTCATTGGTATTAAGGAAGAGAAATTATTAAGGTCATTAAAGGTATAATAATTTATTAAATTATTACTCGGTTCTTTATAGCAAGTTTTGTGAGAGATGAAGCAAATATTTTCTGACATACACAGATTGCCATTGGTTTAGGAAACTATTAATTCCATCATAACTGAAGACGCCACATGTATTGTAGACTGCAAACTGTTCTTAGTTCTGACTAATAAGCTTTTATATTGAGCAGATAAAAAAAATCCTTCGCACAGATCTTGACAGCGATAAGATTAGAACTATTAGGAAGTGAATAAACGCAATCTCAATGAGTTCCTAGCTATATTTCCTTCTCTCCATTGAGGAAGAATGAATACTTTTGCATGTCATCTTCCTTCCCAATAATATCGCTGAACTCCTTGTTGAAAATTGAGGAATCAAATTCTTATGCCTCAATAACACACTTGCTGCAGCATCAATACCTCTGGTGTCTAATCTTGAAAACACTATTAGGCAGACAGAGTAAGGTCTGTGAGTAAGGTCAGTATTAATCTTCATGTTCAGGGAGGACAGGAAGGAAGATTAGCAAGGTAGGATTGTATGCAAGGAATAAAACCAGTCAATTTTCCTTCTATTGATTCCTTTCTATATTCTGCCCAGGTGATGATTATCCATAAATAGTGCAAACAAAAAAGGCAATCCTCCTGAAATGAAGTGCAGCAGGTGGAGACATTAGCATTATGTGGCACATAAGGAAACATTTGAATTCTAAATAATTTATACTTTTCTCTCATAGGAGACAGACCTGTTCGATAGACAACAGCTCTCACTTCACCCTCGCGAGTTGCCTTTGATTGAATGACTTGAGTCCCACAGAACAGAATGTGACGCTTGTAATCTTCGGTTGAGCTCTTCCAACTGCTACAGTTAACTGTGCTTGGCAAAGGTGTCTTTGTTACGGGAATACTTTCGCCTTGTATAGTAAAACCAAAGAATAAGAACATCAACACAGTTACTGTCAGTTAACAGTAATTCATTGCAGAAGCATTCCCTAAATGTTCAATGGAGCAAGAAAGCTTTAAAAATGTGGACACATTTTCTATTTCTGGCATTATCCAAAAGTTTACTTTTCAAGATTTTCTGGTTCAGTATTCACACAAGGCAGGCTGTTGAAGTAATATTGGCTGACAGGTGGAATGCACTCCAGTCTGTGGTGATGGTAGATGGTGAGGGCTGGCTGGTGGGGGGTTGGGAGGCTGGGTATTGGGGGGTGGTGGTTGGTGTGCTGAATAGGATGCAAAACATTATGCTGCTTCATTATCGCTGTAGTCTACAATTGAAGGTATGACAGTTGAATCACAGAATCCCTACAGTGTGGAAACAGGCCTTTTGGCCCAACAAGTCCACACTGACCCTCTGAAGAGTAACCTATCCAGATCTATTGCCCTATCCTATATTTATCCCTGACCAGTGCACCTAATATACACATTCCTGAACACTATGGGCAATTTAGCTTGGCTAATTCACCTAACCTGCACATCTTTGGATTGTGGCAGGAAACTGGAGCACCCGGAAAAAACCCACACAGACATGGGGAGAACATGCAAACTCAATAAAGACAGTCGCCCGAGGCTGGAATCAAACTCAGGTCCCTGACGCTGTGAGGCAGCAGTGCTAACCACTGAGCTACTGTACTGCCTCGTATGCAATAATATAGACAACTAATGCTTTAGGAAAGTGATCCTTAACTCCAAATGTGTCATTTGCAAGTGACTCTGGGCCTACATTATGTGGTTGACTCAAGAAAACTCGAGATGACCAAATCCAGCTGACGTACAAGAATCACACACCTCAAAGGCAAAAAAAAGAAAATTATCCAAGAAGAGAAAGAAACAAATTTACACTGAACAAAATCCATTCCAACATCCACACCATAAGTGAGAGGTTCCTGTCTATCTATTCTGTTTGTTGGTAGATTCTTGCCACTTGTGAGATTGCTCTGGAGGTAACTCTCTTCTCCAAGTTTCATTTTTTGAATTTCTCTTGTTTCCCAGGGACAAATGAACACAAGGACATATGCAAGAGGAATATAAATAAACCATATAAATGCTACAGAATCTTCAACCATTCAACGTGATCAGGGCTGATCTTTTGCCTTACCATCACTTTCCTACTGTCCCTTGATTCTCTAGATCAGTCTATCTTTCAGAAAAGATGTTTAATTTACAGAAGAAGGAATTTTCTCATTCAGTTAGGTCATTGTTCTGGGTTACCCAAAGATCCAAAGATGTGCAGGTTAGGTGCATTGGCCGCTGTAAATTGTCCGTATTGTCTAGGGATGTGCAGGCTAAGGTGAGTTAGCCATGGTAAATGTGAGGCTATGGGGATAGTGTGGGGGTCTGGGTTTGAGTGGGATGCTCTTTGGAGAGTCAGTGTGGACTCGATGGGCCGAAAGGCATCTTTCTGCATTGTAGGGATTCTATGATTCTACCCAGCAAAGCACTCACCCTGTGAGTGAATCAAAAAAAAATCAAGGACACTTGATTTCCACATTCCCAGCATATGTCCAAGTGTCAATGAAGTTTTTTTGAATTGTCACTTTTCTGAGAACAAGATAGAATTTCAAATGCAAATGAAACTGAGATTCTTACCTGTAAGCATGCTCTCATTGACAATGCAGCCCCCATGGATCAGTATGGCATCACAGGACAATACTTGTTTATTTCCTGTAACTATAAATACATCACCAGGCACCAGTTCACTTGATGGCACTTTCTCGTATCCTGCAAATATAAACCACAACCTGCAATCTAGTGAATCCACTTCGTTTTTCATCATCTTCCAGGGTGAATAGGAAAAATTTCATTTAAGACTAAATCTTTGCTGCTAGTATTTTGAATTGGAACACAGAACGAGAAGGGATCTATACATGCTGTACAACATCATAATTCTCATAGTTGTGGGTATGTTCACCCACAACTGTGTGCTTGTTGATGGAGTCTGTGGATACATGCCCATGCATCCAGAAATTCTCTGACTGCCCTCTGTTTAGCTTGTCCTCTGATTGTTGTGTTGTCCCAGTCAAATCTGTGGTCCTTGTCATCTGTGTGTGTGGCTATTAGGGACAGCTGGGTGTGGCGTTTAGTGGCTAGTTAGTGTTCGTGTCCATCAACAAGCACATGTACCTAGACCCAATATACCAGCATCCACAACAAACAACTGGAATCAGAAACGGGAAGCAGCAGGAACTGAATAAATTCCAGAAGACACAGTACAGCAGGGCTTCACAGGAGGCTCCAAAACACTGAAAATGTCATCTTGACAGAGGACAAAATGTCTGTAAATCAACTTCCCAGCTCAGCGTACATACCCACAACTATGACAACTGGCACCCGAGCGACAAATCTTTATGCGAACCTTGAAATCATAATTCACAGACCACTTTATGGACATGGTCAGTTTGTTTGCATCACTGTGCACCAAGCCAATTTTACTGTGCTCATTTTTCACATGCCTTGAGCTTAAAATAAATATAAGAAGGGGGTTACATTGTAATAATTAATGTAATTCTGTGCTTAACCTAAAGATTTCATTTTGCCTCCCTCTCAAAATCAAAGGAAAATACAAAGTAACATCAATACAAAAGTTCACTTTTGATGTCTGGGCTAAGATGTGGGGATACAGATTAGGAAATTGCATGGAAAAAGTATGTTCCCTGTAAGTTTTAGTCCATTCCTTTTACTTGGATGTGTGTGTGTGTAAGCACGCAAAAGGATTGGAAAGTGGTACTGTTCAATATTCAGATACCAGGATAAAACTGGGGAAGGATGGGTTCTGCACCTCAGGCTCCAATGTTTCCTCACCTTGCCACAGGTATGTAATCTTGATTGAGTGAGCAGCTTCTGCAAAGGGTTGGTGTGTGGCCTCTCCATCACCCTGAAGCCTACTACTATGCAGCTGGGAACATTTTGCCCAACCTGTCAGGTGATTTTCAATTGTCAATAGGGTAAAGCAGCATGTATTAATATTTTAGGCATTATGACAATCAGAATGAATTGTGTTGAACTTTACTAAAAATAGGATTATGAATTCATGACTTAGCTTCTTATTTCCCAACTGACGAGACGTTAAAATGTTCTTCAGTTGTTCATTAGGAAAATACAAATGAGCTTACCTGGGAATGTTTAAATATTATTATCCATGATTATTACATAATTCAATACCAAGTTATTGAAATATTTGTCTAAATGTGTCAGAAATGCATAAAAGATAGTGTTTATGCTGAACTGGAGAAAACATGCAACAAATTTCTATACCTGATTACAGAAATATAATTCCTTTCCTTTCTATACTACTGTAGGAAAATGAAAGAATTCCTGAGACACAGAGTACATAGTATCTCAGGTTACTATGTACTCTGTGTCTCAGGAATTCTTTCATTTTCCTACAGTAGTATAGAACCTGAGATACCACACTGCCCTTTCTCTCCTGGTGGAAGTTTCAAGCCCCTTCTGCTATATGGCTGGAAAAGTGCAAAATGACATAAATTTATTAGTTTCATCCAGTTATTTGGGATTAGTTTGCTTGAAATTTCTGCACAATAAGTTGCAAATGATCCTGCAAAAATCAGAATAGTGTAGTTCAGGATACTGTTTGGAAGCTTTTATTGGATATATTGCTGACAAAATTTTTCAGTGAAAAGAAACAAGTAATGAAGAATTTAAAGGAATGAGTGATGAATTGTGAAGCAAAAGCAAATCAGACAATGCGATTACACATGATGTGAAGGCTTTTCTAATACAGCTCAGGATACCAAGCAGAATATAATTACAAAATTATAGCTTTCGCTCACCTCCACCTTTTCTGCAGATGGTGACCATCATGTTATTGTGAGATTCTACAAGTCTGTACAACTTTATCGATTGCTGCAAACGGTAAAGAAACATAAGAATTTACTCTGCTTATTTTATTATTTTTCCCAATAAAATTAAATCCTTGCATTTCATTTGTCAAATCTCAGGAGGTGAAATATAAATTTAAGTGCAAATGAAACATATGTCTTCTTAACAAATTTAAAATTGAAAGTTTAGAAGTTTAGACATGGTTGGAATCAGAAAGTAGGCAATTTAATTGTTTACAGCACTGTAAATATTGATGAAGATAAGACTAAACAAACCTTTTAATGTAACCTCTGTTTTAGCACTCACCTGACGCACATCATAGACAGAAAAGGCAATGGAAATGAATGACATAATTATGAGTGCAACTGAATATTCAGTATAATCCTCAGAAAGCCACAAACACACACTGAATATTTGAAATATATAAAATGGATTTAAAACCTGTGAAGAAAAGAAAACCATAATTATAATGTTAGATTTACATTTAAAGTGAGAAATGTGATTTAAAAAGTCACATAAAATAAAACTTACCTCTTTACAAAGTAGCTTCCAAATGGGAGAAATTCGGATGTCAATGACATTGGGTCCAAATATTAATCTCCTAAATTTAAACATTATAGGGTTATTAGATGCAAAACAAAGCTACATTTCATTGCCATTTAAAACTATGTAATAAAGATTTTAGGAATTTACATAAATAACTACATTACTATAACTGTTCTGTCTGTGAAATGAGAGATTTAAATCTCAGCATGTTAGAGATAGAAGCTCACTATTTGAAAAAATAAATATTCAAAATTGAGACAAACATAAGTACAACCAATAATTGAACAGATATAACTTTAGTCCTCTGCTGTCCAATAAAAGATACAGAATAAAAACATCACATGTACACTCACGTAGTTTTACAGAACTAAGAAATCATAAGAAAGAGGAGTGTGTTGCTAAAATGTGTTGAGCTTGCACTCAATGAAAAACACAAGAATGCCAAATTTTAAATGGCCTCAACAATTTATATTTCAGGAGAAGATGGTGCTGGTTAGTTGACAAGTCAATTCTGATTGATAGTGGCATTGCTATAGAGAAATAAAAAGGAAACATAAGCTACCCAAGCTCCGAGTATCTCAAAGGAGCTTGAACACATTCTTTTTGTTTGCAGAGAATGAAATTCCTGCATATGAATATATGTCACTTCCAATAAGCTTTAAGAAGAAATGTCACAAGCTTGACTAATTATCTTAAATTTGTTGTTAGTGTGGCTGTTAATGCACTCAGGATTGTCCTGCAAGTTCTGCCCAACTACAGGAGCACAGCAGCTGCTGTTATGTTTTGGGTTGAGCACGTTATCGCTAGTTGAGTACCATCTGCTATTCAGTGCTTTGCATTGAAACAATTAACATCTGTTTTATTTACTTCATCCATCATTATGAGAGTTATCACTGACAAGATTTCAAAATTTTAACAAATGAAACCAAAGTTAGGTTCGAGAATTCTTATCCAAGGGTCATGGACTAAAAATATTTTGCTTCTACAGATGCTGCTGCCAGACCTGCTGAGTTTCTCCAGCACTCTCTCTTTTTGTTTCAGATTTCCAGCATCCTCAGTTCTTTGTTTTATTTCTGAAAGGAATTAAGTTCCTTCTCCTCTGGCCCACTGCTGGCTTACTAACCAATTTCTGAATGGACTGCACACAGTCTAATCTTAGTGATTGTTGAAATGAAATTGGTATATGATTGTCAGTTTTGTCCCAAATATTGGGTGGGTTATATCCTAAAACTATCTGCTCCCATGTGGAGTTATGTATGGAGGTGTGTGGGTACAAACATTTCTGCAACTAGGAGAAAGTGAAGACTGCAGATGCTGGAGATCAGAGCTTAAAAATGTGTTGCTGTAAAAGCGCAGCAGGTCAGGCAGCATCAAATGAGCAGGAGAATCGACGTTTTGGGCATAAGCCCTTCTTCAGGAATGAGGAGGGTGTGCCAAACAGGCTAAGATAATAGGTAGGGAGGAGGGACTTGGGGGAGGAGTGTTGGGAATATGATAGGTGGAAGGAGGTTAAGGTGAGGATGATAGGCCAGAGAGGTCGGGAAGAAGATTGCAGGTCAAGAAGGCGGTGCTGAGTCTGAGGGTTGGAACTGAGAAAAGATGGGCGGAGGGGAAATGAGAAAGCTGTAGAAATCTGCATTCATCCCTTGTGGTTGGAGGGTTCCTAGGCAGAAGATGAGGCGCTCTTCCTCCAGGCATCGTGTTGCTATGGTCTGGCGATGGAGGAGGCGAAGGATCTGCATGTCCTTGGCGGAGTGGGAGGGGGAGTTAAAATGCTCAGCCACGGGGCGGTTGGGTTGGTTGGTGTGGGTGTCCCAGAGGTGTTCTCTGAAACGTTCTGCAAGTAGGCGGCCTGTCTCCCCAATGTAGAGGAGGCTACATCGGGTGCAGCAGATGCAGTAAATGATGTGTGTGGAGGTGCAGGTGAATTTCTGACGGATATGGAAGGATCCCTTGGAGCCTTGGAGGGAAGTGAGGGGGGTGGTGTGGGAGCAAGTTTTGCATTTCTTGCAGTTGCAGGGGAAGCTGCCGGGAGTGGAGGTTGGGTTGGTGGGGGGTGTGGATCTGACGAGGGAGTCGCGGACGGAGTGGTTTTCTGGAACACTGATAGGGGTGAGGAGGGAAATATATCCTGGGTGGTGGGGTCTGTTTGGAGGTGGCGGAAATGACGAAGGATGATATGATGTATCTGGAGGTTGGTGGGGTGGAAGGTGAGGACCAGTGGTGTTCTGTCCTGGTGACGATTGGAGGGGCAGGGCTCAAGGATGGAGGAGCGAGAAGTGAAGGAGATGCGGTGGAGAGCATCGTCAACCACGTCTGAGGGGAAATTGCGGTCTTTGAAGAAGGAGGCCATCTGGGTTGTTCGGTATTGGAATTGGTCCTCCTGGGAGCAGATGCGGTGAAGGCAAAGGAATTAGGAATATGGGATGGCGTTTTTACAGGGGGCAGGGTGGGAGGAGGTGTAATCTAGGTAGCTGTGGGAGTCAGTCGGTTTATAGTAAATGTCCGTGTTGAATCGGTCGTCCGAGATAGAAATGGAGAGATCTAGGAAGCAGAGGGAGGAGTCAAGAAAGGTCCAGGTAAATTTGAGGTCGAAGGCGGAAGGTGTTATTAAAGTGGATGAACTGTTCAACCTCCTCATGGGAGCATGAGGTAGCGCCGATACAGTCATCGATGTAGCAGAGGAAAAGGTGGGGGGTGGTGCCAATGTAGCTGCGGAAGATGGACTGTTCCACATATACAACGAAGAGGCAGGCATAGCTGGGGCCTATGCGGGTGCCCATGGCTACTCCTTTGTTTTGGAGGAAGTGGGAGGATTGGAAAGAGAAGTTGTTCAGAGTGAGGACCAGTTCAATCAGTCGAAGGAGGGTGTCAGTGGAAGGGTATTGGTTGGTTCGGCAGGAAAGGAAGAAGCAGAGGGCTTTGAGGCCTTCGTGATGGGGGATGGAGGTGTATAGGGACTGGATGTCCATGGTGAAAATAAGGCATTGGGGGCCGGGGAAGCGAAAATCATGGAGGAGGTGGAGGGCGTGGGTGGTGTCCCGAACGTAGGTGGGGAGTTCTTGGACTAAGGGGGACAGGACCGTGTCAAGGTATGCAGAAATGAGTTCGGTGGGGCAGGAGCAGGCTGAGACAATGGGTCGGCCGGGGCAGTCAGGTTTGTGGATTTTGGGCAGGAGGTAGAAACGGGCGGTGCAGGGTTGTCCATGGTCAACCAGGACTCCCGCCCACCCTCTGACGACCCCTTCTCCTGGCTCCAACACACCCCATCCACCTGGATACCCCATGCGGGCCTCTTACCCATCCTCGATCTTTTCATAGCCAACTGCCGCCGCGACATTGAACGCCTCAACCTGTCCACCCCTCTCACCCATTCCAACCTCTCACCCTCACAACGTGCAGCCCTCCACTCCCTCTGCTCCAACCCCAACCTCAACATCAAACCGGCAGACAAGGGAGGCGCGGTGGTAGTTTTGCGCACCGATCTTTATATTGCTGAAGCTAAATGCCAGCTCGTTGAAACCTCCTCCTACTGCCCCCTTGATCATGAACCCCACCTCCCACCACAAAACCATCATCCCCCAGACCATCCATAACCTCATCACCTCAGGGGATCTCCCATCCACCACCTCCAACCTCATGGTCCCACAACCCCACAACGTCTATTTTTAACTCCTGCCCAAAATCCACAAACCTGACTGCCCCAGCCAACCCATTGTCTCAGCCTGCTCCTGCCCCACGAACTCATTTCTGCATACCTTGACACTGTCCTGTCCCCCTTAGTCCAAGAACTCCCCATCTACGTTCGGGACACCACCCATGCCCTCCACCTCCTCCATGACTTTTGCTTCCCCAGCCCCCAATGCCTTGTCTTCACCATGGACATCCAGTCCCTATACACCTCCATGCCCCATCACGAAGGCCTCAAAGCCCTCTGCTACTTCCTTTCCTGCCGAACCAACCAATACCCTTCCACTGACACCCTCCTTCGACTGACTGAACTGGTCCTCACTCTGAACAACTTCTCTTTCCAATCCGCCCACTTCCTCCAAAACAAAGGAGTAGCCATGGCGTCCGCTTGGGCCCCAGCTATGCCTGCCTCTTCGTTGGATATGTGGAACAGTCCATCTTCCGCAGTTACACTGGCACCACCCCCCACCTTTTCCTCCGCTACATCGATGACTGTATCGGCGCTACCTCATGCTCCCATGAGGAGGTTGAACAGTTCATCCACTTTACTAACACCTTCCACCGCGACCTCAAATTTACCTGGACCGTCTCAGACTCCTCTTTCCCCTTCCTAGACCACTCCATTTCTATCTCGGACGACCGATTCAACACGGACATTTACTATAAACCGACTGACTCCCACAGCTACCTAGATTACACCTCCTCCCACCCTGCCCCCTGTAAAAACGCCATCCCATATTCCCAATTCCTTTGCCTTCGCCGCATCTGCTCCCAGGAGGACCAATTCCAATACCGAACAACCCAGATGGCCTCCTTCTTCAAAGACCGCAATTTCCCCTCAGACGTGGTTGACGATGCTCTCCACCGCATCTCCTCCACTTTCTGCTCCTCCATTCTTGAACCCCGTCCTTCCAATCGTCACCAGGTCAGAACACCACTGGTCCTCACCTTCCACCCCACCAACCTCCAGATACATCGTATCATCCTTCGTCATTTCCGCCACCTCCAAACAGACCCCACCACCCAGGATATATTTTCCTCCCCACCCCTATCAGTGTTCCAGAAAGACCACTCCGTCCGCGACTCCCTCATCAGATCCACACCCCCCACCAACCCAACCTCCACTCCCGGCAGCTTCCCCTGCAACTGCAAGAAATGCAAAACTTGCTCCCACACCACCCCCCTCACTTCCCTCCAAGGCCTCAAGGGATCCTTCCATATCCGTCAGAAATTCACCTGCACCTCCACACACATCATTTACTGCATCTGCTGCACCCGATGTAGCCTCCTCTACATTGGGGAGACAGACCGCCTACTTGCAGAACGTTTCAGAGAACACCTCTGGGACACCCACACCAACCAACCCAACCGCCCCGTGGCTGAGCATTTTAACTCCCCCTCCCACTCTGCCAAGGACATGCAGGTCCTTCGCCTCCTCCATCGCCAGACCATAGCAACACGACGCCTGGAGGAAAAGCGCCTCATCTTCTGCCTAGGAACCCTCCAACCACAAGGGATGAATGCAGATTTCTCCAGCTTTCTCATTTCCCCTCCCCCCACCTTTTCTCAGTCCCAACCCTCAGACTCAGCACTGCCTTCTTGACCTGCAATCTTCTTCCCGACCTCTCCGCCCCCACCCCCTCTCCGGCCTATCACCCTCACCTTACCCTCCTTCCACTTATCGCATTCCCAACGCCCCTCCCCCAAGTCCCTCCTCCCTACCTTTTATCTTAGCCTGCTTGGCACACCCTCCTCATTCCTGAAGAAGGGCTTATGCCCGAAACATCGATTCTCCTGCTCCTTTGATGCAGCCTGACCTGCTACGCTTTTCCAGCAACACATTTTTAAGCACAAACATTTCTGCAGTCAGTTGACATGCCTCTTTGCTGGCAAATTGTTCATATCCCATACCTTAATATTACTGAACACAAAAGATGCACCTAAATTTCTTTGCTTTCATGCAAATGTCAGGAATGTCATCATATGGTGGAATTAGATTGCATGATATTTTTCCTTTTTGCAATGAAATGCACTCATCCTAGATCATCCAAAGAAATTTGATGAGTGGAAAAGTGGTAGGAATCTAGTGAAACCAGGACCAATCCTGATTCCCAATCCCATCCATTAAAATTCTCTTCATATTGGGATGAGAATGCAACCCTAAGATGTTTGGATCTCTGGAATTTGTTTTGAAAGCGTTATAAATTAAGAACATCTCATGGTTGTTAACTCACGTCTACTTCCAATATTCATTTATTTATTAAATTCAAGCAGAATATTTTAGTAGACATTCAAATTACTTGAGTTTTGAGCACTCAGAAGAATCTCTTTGAAGAAAAAGGGAAAGTTACTGTTCATTTTCATCTCAAAAGTTGACCTTTTAAATCAACTCTTTAAAAATAGCTCAAAAAATGGGCATACAACCAGGCAGAATTAATAGGCCATTAAACCAAATTAAAGAGTATTCTATCTTTCTCTGTCTTATAACAGAATGCACTCTCAGAGAAAATAATTATTTTTACTAACTACCTGGTAGCTTCTTCTGTGGTTGTCAATCCAGATCCAAATTTATAACGAGTATCAGCACAGGAACATCTGTCTTCCAGTACTCTGAAAAGAATAATGAGTTAAAGAAAATTTTTCAAAAAAATCTTAAAATTGCCATCATCCCAGAAATTCAGTTGGATTTGCAAAAACTTACTCAGCTCTAATAAATTGCTTTTCATAAAGGTCCCAGATGTATCTGATCTTTTGAATTTCAATAAAACGCACCTATAAAGATCAGTTAAGAGGATATATATATTTTAAAGGCAGGAATTTAATATTTAAATAGACAGTATTAAATAAAAGTATTCTCGACAGTTGTAACTAAATTACGAGCTTCAGATATGGTGCTGCAGATATACTTTTAACTAATAAAATAACTTGCTGAAGCAAAAGGAGGATTCTTACTTTTAAATCAGGTTTAATGACAATCCTGTGCAGCAATGATGTCTCATCAGAGAAAAGTGAATGTTGTTGATCAGCCCTTGCTGTGCTACTAGGAAAAGACAGCTGAACCCACATTACTTTCTTCTTAGTCCAGATTTTAAATTCATCCTGAACCAAAAAGAAATGAAAGTATAATTATTAAAGATTTTGTGCATTCAATTTATTTGTATGTAATAGCGAAACCAAATTCCAACAATAGAACTGTGAACAAATTGTTTCAGGGCTGGCTCCAACTCACCGGTTGTTCCAACTCACACAAAACATGGGAGCATGTAATATCCAGCATGTGACTATCCCACTACCTGCCTCCCCACTCCAGGCCTGTCTAAACTTTTAAGGCAGCAAGAAAGGTGTTGGGTGGCCTGCCTACCTAAGGCCTATTGGGGTGACCAATTAACGGGCACTTTAAAAGCGTCACCTTGTCACTCCTGTTACTTTTCCCACAGCAGGCAGGGCCTACACCTGAAAATCTGAGGGCTCCACACGTCGAGTGAAGGGAAAGGAACCACATTTGGTGACCCCAGTGCTCATCAAAGCATCCCACTTCCCCCGACACAAAAAGGTTATCCCTTAGTTTTAAAACTTGCTCCAACATTTTGAACTCAGCTCCAGTTCCCCACACAGTTCCAATCAGCACTGTCAACATTGCACCTGAGCCTGGATTCCACGTCTTTTCAGCAATTGGGAGAGTTTTTAGTACCACTGCTGGTACTACTGGGATGTCAGAGTCATCAACAAATTGGAGTGACCAGCATCTCTCTAAACTGGAATTTGGCCCTAGCTCTCTCCTCACCTCAAAGTCACTAATCCTGCTCTCAGCAATAAACTGCTGTGGCACAACTGTTGGGACTGTTTAGCTCAGGATGTGGGGGTAGAGGGCAGGTGTCGAGAGTGCTCTTTGGAATCCATCCCAAAGAACTTCATTCATATTTGGAAACCTACTTCACACAGACACAATGAAACAAGAGGCTGAGTTTAAAGTAGGAATGGTAACTGGCAAGGAAAACCTATGGTGAGTTAACTTCCCTCTGACAAAAAGGGAATGAAATTTGCATCAAATTTAATTATATAAGATCACCTTGGGATGATGTGAAGAAGGTTGAAAGGAATCAAATTAGCTCAATACGGCAGTACACTCATTGAACCTGTGTTCACATTTGGGTCACTGCTTAATTAATCAAGCCCATTAACTTGGTCATGCCAATTGAATAAACCTTTATGAACATGTAAAGCTAAGGGCCTATCCTAAACTTGTTTGGTGATAGACAGGACAAGAATGGAGAAAGTGAGGACTGTATATGCTGGAGATCAGAGTTGAGAGTGTGGTGCTGGAAAAGCACAGCTGGTCAGGCAGCATCTGAGGAGGAGGAGAATTGACATTCTGGGCAAAAGACCTTCATCAGGAATGAGGTTTGTGAGCCAAGGAGGTGGAGAGATAAATGGGAGGGGTAGTGGGGCTGGGGGAAATGTAGCTGTGAATGTGATAGCTGGATGGAGGTGGGGGTATTGGTGATATGTTGGAGAGGAGTGTGGAGTGAATAGGTGGAAAGGAAGGTGGACAAGTCATGAGGGCAGTGCCAAGCTAGAAGGTTGGATCTGGGATAAGGTAGGGGGAGGGGAAATGAGGAAACTGGTGAAATCCACATTGATCCCATGTGGTTGGAGGGTCCCAAGGCAGAAGATGAGGTGTTCTTCCTCCAGGCGTCAGGTGGTTAGGGTTTAGTGATGGAGGAAGCCCAGGATCTGCATGTCCCTGGCAGAGTAGGAGGGGGAGTTGAAGTGTTCAGCCATGGAGCAGTGGGGTTGGTTGGTGTGGGTGTCGTGGAGTCTTCTCCAACTGAGATGCCCAGCACCCTTTGCAGCTATCAACGAAAGGCTTTTTCTTAAATTTAGATGATCTTGCTGTGAAGTCAGTAATGAGACAGCAGTGCTCTCTTCATTTACAATTTTCATGGTCAATATCAGCCACCACTTTTCCTGATACTACCTGTCAAATTAGCTCAATACGGCACTACACTCATTCAACCTGTCAACTTTGTCGCTGCAATCTGTGGTGAATGTTGACATTGCAAATTTATAAAATTTTGGTTAGGCTACACTTAGAGTATTACATTCAATTCTGTTTGCCACATTACAGGAAGGATGTGGAGGCTTTGGAGAGGGTGCTGAAGAGGCTTACCAGATGCTGACTGGATGAGACGGCATGAGCTCAAAGCCTTCAAAAGTGAGATCATGGCAGTCCAGAAACAATACTTTCCTGTTAGTGTGAAGGGCAAAGCTGGTAGGCGTTAGGAATACTGGATGACTGGAGAAATTGAGGTTTTGGTCAAGTATAAGAAGGAAGCATATGTCATGTACAGACAGAAGAAATAGAGTGATTCCCAAGAAGAGTATAAAAGCAGTAGGGTATAAGAGCGAAATCAGGAGAGCAAAAAGGAGAAATGAGATAGCTTTGGCAAATAGGGGTAAGGAGAATCTAAAGGGATTCTACAAATACATTAAGGACTAAAGGGTAACTAGGGAGAGAATGGAGCCACTTCAAGATCAGCAAGGCTACCCTATATGTGTGGAACCACAGGGGATGGGGGAGATACTAAACAAGTATTTTGTATCAGTATTTACTGTAGAGAAGAATATGGAAGATAGAGAACTTGGGGATATAAATAGCAACCTCTTGAAAAATGCCCATATTATACAGGAGGAGGTGTTGCACATCTTAAAACACATAAAGATGGATAAATCCCCAGGACCTGATCAAATCATAGAGTCATAGAGATGTACAGCATGGAAACAGACCCTTCGGTCCAACCCGTCCATGCCGACCAGATATCACAACCCAATCTAGTCCCACCTGCTAGCACCCGACCCATATCCCTCCAAATCCTTCCTATTCATATACCCATCCAAATGCCTTTTGTACCCAAGGACTGTGTAGGAAGCTAGGGAAGTGATTGCTGGGCCCCTTGCTGAGATAATTGTACCATTGATAGCAACAGGTGAGGTTCTGGAAGACAAGAGTGGCTAATGTGGTGTCACTGTTTAATATAGGTGGTAAGGAAAAGCCAGGAACTATAGACCGGTGAGCCTGATATCGGTGATGGGCATGTTGTTGGAGGGAATCCTGAGGGATAGGATTTACATGTATTTGGAATGGCAAGGACTGATTAGGGGATAGTCCACATGGTTTTGTGTGTGGGAAATCATGTCTCACAAACTTGATTGAGTTTTTTGAAGAAGTAACAAAGTGGATTGATGAGGGCAGAGCTGTAGGTGTGATCTACATGGACTTCAATAAGGCGTTCAACAAGGTTCCCCATGGGAAACTGGTTAGTAAGGTTAGACCTCACGGAATACAGGGAGAACTAGCCACTTGGATACAGAACTGGCTCAAAAGTAGAAGTCAGAGGGTGGTGGTGGAGGTTGTTTTTCATACTGGAGGCTTGTGACCAGTGGAGTGCCATAAGGATCAGTGCTGGGTCCTCTACTTTTTGTCATTTACATAAATGATTTGGAATGCCAGCATGAGAGGTACAGTTAGTAAGTTTGCAGATGACACCAAAATTGGACAGCGAAGAGGGTTACCTCAGATTACAGGATCTTGACCAGATGGTCCAATGGGCTAGGAAGTGGCAGATGGAGCTTAATTTAGATAAATGCATATGCGCCAAATGCTGCCAAGTGGGACTAGATTGATTTAGGATATCTGGTCAGTATAGACGAGTTGGACTGAAGGGTCTGATTCCATGCTGTATAACTATATGACTCTATGACTTGAGGAGAGGTTGGGAAACTCGGTTTGTTTTCTCTGGAGTAGCAGAGGCTGAGGGGAGACCTGATAGAAGTCTGTAACATTATGAGATGAATAGATAGGGTTGACAGTCAGAATTTTTTTCCCAGAGTTGAAATGTCTAATACTAGGGTGCATGCATTTAAGGTGAGAGGGGAAGAGTTTAAAGGAGCTTAGAGGTGCAAATAATTTACGTAGAAAGTGGTAGGTGCCTGGAACACATTGCAATGGGAGTGGTGGAGGCAGATACAATAGGGGCGTTTAAGGAACTTTTAGGTAAGAACATAATAAGCAAGGAATGGAGGGATATAGACGATGTACAGGCAGAAGGGATTAGTTTCGTTTGGGCGTCATGTTCGACACAACATTATAGGACCTGTCCCTGTCCTGTACTGTTCTATGTTCTATGAATTTGAAATAAGGCCAGTTTTACTGCAATTTTCAAGCAACTGATCCGGGGTATCCAACCATACAGAATTTTATGGGAACATTCTATAATTTCACCTATTTTCCCATGTCCTATTTGTTGGTGTCCCAGGATGTCATTTGTACCATATTTCCTGGGCAGCGGTTGGAAGATTGCAGGGGAGTCTCCCCTTACTGCTGCCCTTGGATCTTTGGTTTTGGTGTATGTCCGTTTTATGGCCGTGCACGAACTGCCATTGGCAGAAAAACATATGATTGGAACCAGATTCAGGAGTTGGGTCAGTATTTGGCTGTTGCAGAGATTACTTGTACAAAAGGTGCTTACTGTATTATCAGAGCCAAAGTGTTTGCTTATTACCTTGGGCAAGGGAATGTAATCTCCTAGTTCTTTTAACCAAATTAATGTAGATTTTTAGCCTTTTTGCTTTGCATTCCTCCCAGGCCATCATATAGAATTGCAAATTATCACAAATGTGTGTAACAATTGAATGAACCAGATATTCTTTTAATTTCTGACACTGACATTAAGTGGATCAACACATTTACTTCTGAACCTTTCCTCCCAATCTGCTTCTCCGTGTCTTTATTGCTGTTGGGGGGATCTGTAGAAATAGTGTGGGGTCTAGTTGGCATAATGGCACAGTAGTTAGCATTGCTGCCTCACCGTGCCAGGGACCTGGGTTCGATTCCAGCCTTGGTCAACTGTCTGTGTGGAGTTTGCACATTCTCCCAGTGCCTGCATGGGTTTTCTCCGGGTACACCAGTTTCCTCCCACAATCCAAAGATACGCAGGGCAGGGTAACTGGCTGTGCTAAATTGCCCATTGTGTTCACGGAGGTGTAGATTAGGTGCATTAGTCAGAGATAAATGTAGTGTAGTAGGGGAATAGGTCTGGGTGGGTTACTCTTCGAAGGGGCAGTGTGGACTTGTTGGGCCAAATGGCTTGTTTCCACACTGTAGGGATTTGATGATTCTATGATTTAGGAGAAGGTGTTGGTGGTGAGAGGTGTTTGCCTGATGGTGGTGGGTAATTATGGCTGATTGCTCACTGATGACATTGCTGGTTATGTTCTGGGGACCCAGGTTTGAAAACAATTTGATGGTGGAGTTTGAATTCAATAAAATCTAGAATTAAAAGTCTAAAGATGACCATGAAACTGTTGTTGATTATCATAAAAGCCCATCTGGTTCACTAGTGCTCTTGAAGGAAGGAAATTGCCATCCTCATTTGGTCTGACCTACCTGTGATTCAACAGCAATGTGGTTGACCCTCTGAAATGGCCTGGGAAGCCATTCAGTTGGATCACCTACCACTAAGTCGAAAGAAAGGAATGAAACCAGACAGACCACCTGGATTTAACTCAGGCACCGGAAAAGACAACAGCAAACACAGCCCTGACAACTCTGCAATGTCTTTGTAACTAACATCTGGGGATAGTATCAAAATAGGGAGATTTGTCTCACAGACTAGTCACGCAACAGCCTGACATAGTTATACTCACAGAAATATGCACAATGCCCCAGACAATACCGTCACCATCCCTGGATATGTTCTGTCCTACTAGCAGGAAAAGCGAGCAGTTATAACATACTATGGTGTACAGTTGAGAGGGAGTTTCCCTGGGAGTCTTCAACATAAATCGATCCATGAAGTCTTATGGCACCAGGTTAAACACCGGTAAACATCTGCTGATTACCATTCACCATATGCATTAGATAAATTAATCACCTCTTAAAATCTGGATTTACGACCTTTCGAATTTTGCCTATCCTGTCTATACTTTTCTCTCCATCCATAATAACTATTTCAATACATATATCTACCACTACAAACTCATCAGAGGACAGTAAACCAGGAGAGAATATTAGGAAAATAGTAGCAGTGTATCTCGGCACCGAGAGAGACAGATAGCACTGAAATAGATAGCAGTAAATTTGGAAGCTACAACACTGGCATCGATCTGACAATGCAGAAAATAGCTCAGGTATTTTCTGTACACAAAAAACAGGACAAATCCAACCCAGAAAATTCCAGTCCCCTCAGTGTACTTTTGACTATGAGTAAAGTGATGGAATGTGTTATCAACAGCACTATAAAGCAGCACTTGGTGATAATAACCTGCTCAGTGATGCACAGTTTCAGTTTCATTAGGATCACTCAGCTCATGGCCTCATTACAACCTTGATTCAAGCATGTAAGGAAGAGATGATGACTGCCTTTGACATCAAGTGTGGCATCAAAGAGCCTTGGCAAAATTATATTAATCAGAATCTGTGTGAAAATTCTTTGCTAGTTGTAGCCAAAACTAGCACAAAGGAATATGGTTGTGGTTGTTGGAGGTCAGTCATCTCAGCTCCGTGAGTTATAGGCCTAGTATCCCAGGCCCAATCACTTTCAGTTGCTTTATCAATGAATTCTTCCATCATAAGGACAGAAGTAGGGTTGTTTGCTAGTAGTTGTATAATGTTCAGCACCATTCAAAATTCCTCAGATACTGAAGCCATCCATTTTCAAATGCTTGAAGACCTGAACAATATTCAGCTTGGTCTGATAAGTAACAAGTAACATTCATACCACACAACTGTCAGGCAATGAGCATTTTCAACAAGAGACAATTTAACCATCACCTTCACATTCAATGGCGTGAGCATCACTGAATTCTTCACTGCATCTGGATTCTAGGGACAATGTTGTGGCACTGAAATTTTCTGCGACTTTTCTCGATATCTGGTTATGTCTTTATCTTGGCACCCACCGCTGATGAGAAGTTGAACCCTAGATTGCTGAATTCCTGATCAATTAGTATCTCCACCATTGAGTCAGAGATCTTTGGAGACTAGTTGAATTAATCTTGTTTTATCTTCTGCTGACAGATAAACTGTCAAACAAAAGAGATGATTGGACACAGATTTTATGGGTTGGAAATAAATTCCCAGGACAGCAAAATTTTTAAGGTCAGAAATCCAGATTTCAATTAAATTATCTTACACAGTTTGTGATTTATAGCACTGATGACATACTTCTTTTTGTCAACAGATGATCACTTTTACTTCAATAGTTGGTCTGGTGGACTAACTTTTCTTTTCTTGATCTAATTCTCTTTTTTAACCTCTCTTGATGTTTCTCTCTTTTTCCCATGTGGAGAGGGATGGTTGCTTTCAGTTTACTGGCTCTGGATGTTTCTGCTACCCTTGCAGCTACAGCTTTGTAACAAACTGCAGTTCAACAAACTACTTGGCTGTCATCAGGCAGAATTTCCTGAACCAAAAACGTTTTTGATGTTGCTCAGCTCAAATTATCTCCCTCAGTGAGAAAAACAGCATTGACTGGTACAGATTAAAATATGCAGCACTTGATATTTCCAAGTTGCAAACATTTTTGGTATTTCAGTTACAGAGCAGTCCAACCTCTGTTTCAGCATACAGAACCAAAAATAAAAATATATGGTCTTTTATGTTTCTGTCCAAGTATTTTAATGAAACAGATCAGCATCATGGTGGAAAGAAGCAGCAAACACAGCCAAAAAGAAAAAGTTACATTGAATGTAGTAACAAGCTTTGAATATTTCAGTTTAAAAAGGAATAATGCACAGTAAAGTGTTCCAGGTTGCCTTATGAAGATCTATAGAAGGCGGGAAAAAGGAAAAGCTAGGTAGTACTGAGTTTAAAGTAGGATTCTAAAGTAGGCTGTACAGAGAATGTAAAAGATGTGAACGGGGACCTGACACTACTTGTCAGATTACTACGTTTTTCTCTGCACTATATCTGGATTCTGGGTGACAATGTTGTTGGCATTAAAATTTTCTGTAATTTCTCTCCATGTCTGGTTATACCTTTATCTTGGCACCCACCATCGATGAGAAATTAAACCACTATCTTACTGATTTCTTGATCAATTTGTGTCTCCACCACTGAGTCAGAGATCTTTGGGGCCCTGTTGGAATTCACTTCATTTTATTATCTGCTGACAATCACTGCGCCGTACAATGGAACGCACAGTTCCTGAAGATCCTCCTTTGAAAATTTAAGTTGAAGCTGCCTTCCTCGTCAGCAAATGGCGAGTGTGCTGCCCAGCATCTGCAGTCCTCACTATCTCTGAGTGTGCTAAGTGTTGACCATGCTGAATTAATTGAAAGTTAATTGAAATTCATTGGAAATTGTATTTGATTGAGGACCTTTGCTGAATAATGCTAATGTTCCTACCTCTGAGATAGGAGGCCCATGATCAAGTGTCTCCAGCTCTCAAGGTTTGGAGTAACTTTCCTAAACAAGTTGATTAGAAAATATTTTGAAGTGAATTGAAAATGCACTACAGCAGTTTCTACAGCAGATGTTCACCACCTATGAGATTTGTGTTCCACTCAAAAATTGTCCCCAAAGGTCTGAAAATTAACAATAAAAACAAATCATGAGCAATGTTAAATAAAAAGAAAGAGTTAATATGAGTTACTGTCATCTACCTTTATTGTACTTCTGGAAATTAAATGCCTTGTGTTTCCTACAAAATGATCAATTTGTGCATTTGTTGTTTTTGTGCACAGTCTACTCTGACTGCACTTTATGTCACTTCACAGCTCAACAAAGTAGTGGTTGTTTCTGTCCCTGCTGTGGGCACAGCTGACGTTTTACACAAAGCTTAGTCATGTCCTTGATGTTGCAGTTTATATTTAACCAACTGATCGTTCATACATCTCCAGTGAAGGCCTGAACGCAATCAGTAGCATGGAAATTTCCTTTTTTAGCAGGTTGACCAATGGTTTGGTGGAAATATTCCTGCCTCTAAGTAAGAGGGATTATGGTCATACTGATCAGAATACTGAAAACCAGCTCTGAATGCTGAAGTGGTGATCATTGGGGCTGCTTGTGTCAAATTGATGCCAAGTGACAAAAGTATACTGGTTCCATTGCTCAAGAATCTCAGTGAGACTTTGTTTAGGACCTGCTCCAGGATAGAATATAATCCAGGATGGATTATCTTTAGTTCTGCAGATGGAAGGGTTCTAAAAGCTAACCACATTTGTAGGTTCTCGTGCAACAAGTAGCATAAGTCAGTACATGTGGCTTTCTTGAGTTAGAACATCCTGAATCATTGTTCTTCAGTAAAGTCCAGCAATCCTTCAGGAGCAAGGATGTTAGGTCTGCTCTTTCACAGAACCCTGAGCAGATCCATTTGAAGCACAATGGCAAAAATGGTTATAACTGGTACCTGAATATTCTGTCAATGAGTATTACATTATTTATTGCAAATATTTATTTTCAAGAACATGGAATTTACATCAAATGAATTTGGTGATATCTAGTATTATTGCTGAGTCAAATGTAATGGCTCTAAACTGGGTAAATGTCCCTCATGTATTGTATCAATATACAATGCATGATCATTGCAAAAGTGCTAGATTCCTTTTGTTCTTTGGATTGAAGCCAGGGTATCAAACTTGTTATGCTTATGTTATTGAGCCACATTTATATATGTTTCTTTAGCTCTTTTGATCCCACAAGTTTTGGAACCTGTTAGAAAATAAACACTTAATGATTGAGAAAATCTTAATCTGGTTTTGTGAATGGCCTTGTTAAGTGTAAATAGCATGTTAATTTCTCAGGACATCTTATCAAAGAACATATAATTCTATAATCTTTTGATCTGTAATTATTTTAATCAGTGAAGAACAGAATTTGGTACAGTGATCACAACGTTCCATTACTGAGACCATTGCTTGCGTGAACCAGTGCTGAGTAATTTGTAGATGACTATATAGTAGAGATGCAGACAGTAGAAGCAACAACTATTGAATAAAGCTGTTAAGAGAAATGGAGCACTGCAGCACATTATGTCTATGGGTTAGGTATGTGGTAGATGCGATAGCCCTGAATAGCCATACTGGTTTGTGCTGATAATTCCATTGAAGAGCCTGCAGGTATGTTTTTGTTTCACGAGAGCTAAATTTGTGTCACCCAAAACAAATTTTTAATTTAAGCAATATTGTATTATGATAGGGTAACACTTACTGTTGTTCTAAGCAGGACAATATCAGCTTCCTGCAAGGTGCACTGAATACACTTGGACCAGACATCCCACTCGGGCCTCCAGTAAAACAGAAGCAGCAGAAATCCACAGGTTAGGATGGATCCTATGACAAACAGTACACTGCGGCATCGACTGGACTTATAACCAAATATGTCCTTTACAAAACAGAAAGTGTAACATTCCATCAATAATTCTTATTAATAAAGAAACTGTACAGCATAATAATCGAGTATAAAACTTCAGTGCATATAAATTAGTCTGCTATGGTAATGCACATGGTAAATCAGATATCTTGCTAGTTTATCATGGTGAAACATTACAACTGAAGACTGAGTAGATTCAATTGTTGGGTAAGAAAGACTAACTCTTTATTTGTATAAAGCTAATTTTGCCTAATTTTGCCTTGTGCTTTGTAGCGGTACTAAATTGAAATCGACATTTAAATTCTGTAATTGGAAACCTTAAGCAGGTGTTTCCCTCGGGTTCCAATGAAAGGTAGCTTTAAGAACCTGCTGAAATTTGATTCTTATTCAGTGATTCAGATAGATCATTCAGTTGGGAGCATATATAAGTTTCAATTTTGTGTGAATTAGCATTTCAACATGATTTACAATAGAGTGCAAGAGTTGAGCACCTCAAGGATTTAATAGGAGGAAGGAGAGGAATTTGATTGTTTTTGCTGAAATAAAGCATGATATTTCTAATTTTAGTTTGTGTTCAAGTTGCTAGTTTTTTTTTCCTTTTTGGTGTAAATGGCTTATTAGATATAAATGATCCTGATGTAAAATGCTTATTGCAATAAAGTGTAAAGACTAGGGGATTCTTCAAGTGCAGAGAACAGTGATAATCAAGTAAATAATTAATAAATTAAATTAAATATGATAGTGATGGCAGGACGGATGATATGTTGCACATGTGAGAGTTACTGGATACAAATGCAATCCAAAGTGAAGTAAATGTTTGTTTAATGTTTTTAATCTGTATTAAGTGTTGGCAGCTCAAGGAACTGCAGATCTGAGTTGTGGAAATGGAGTCTGAACTGCAGACAATGTAACACAGCAAGGACGAAGAAGCCAACCTGATGTTTTATCCTAGGAAGCAGTCACAGTCCTCAGGTTAAGCTTTTGAAACTTCTGTGAGCAGGAGTGGGAGCATGTGACTACAGATGAGGCAGATACAAGAACACAAGTTGTAGTATTTGAGGAACTTTGGTTCCTGTAAGTGTCTAACTGCTTTGAGATTCTTGCAAGTGGTGTAGACAAGAGTGAGGACAGCAGTGAAGATAAGCAAACTGACCAACAGGGAGGAAATAGGAACATAGTCATGGTAGGGGTCAGTAATAATGAGGAGATATATGTTGATCCTTGCAGTTTTGTGTGTGAGCTCTGAAGACTATATTGCTTGCCTGGTGCCAAGAATAAGGACATCTCCATGAAGACCTGTAAAGTTTGAGCTGTTAAGAATATTCAAGGCTACGATAGACAGCTTTTTACTCAAAATTGACGCTTCGGGCAAAAGCCCTTCATCAGGAATAAAGGCAGAGAGCCTGAAGTGTGGAGAGATAAGCGAGAGGAAGGTGGGGGTGGGGAGAGAGTAGCATAGAATACAATGGGTGAGTGAGGGAGGAGATGAAGGTGATAGGTCAGGGAGGACAGGGCTCTCTGCCTTTATTCCTGATGAAGAGCTTTTGCCCGAAACGTCGATTTTGCTGAAGCTCCTCAGATGCTGCCTGAACTGCTGTGCTCTTCCAGCACCATTGATCCAGAATCTGGTTTCCAGCATCTGCAGTCATTGTTTTTACCTTGTAGCTTTTTACTCAGTAAGGAAATCAGGGGTTCTGGGGAAATGCAGGAATGTGGAGTTGAGGATTACCAGATGAGCCATGATCTCATTGAGTGGAATAGACTCATGGGCTGAATGGCCTACTTCTGTTCCTACATCTTATAATCTTATGGCCTTGAAACATATAAGGTGAAATATGCAATTTTGCCATTAAACTGTAATTGTATTTCAGTTTTATTGTTCCTCAAAAGCTGTTAGGCTTTGTTTCTGTAAATAATGAAGAGACTAAATGGAGTCACAGAGTCAGAGATGTACAGAACGGAAACAGACCCTTCACACCAGCTTGTCCATGTTGACCAGATATCCTAACCTAATCTAGTCCCATTTGCCAACATTTCGCCCATATCCCTCTAAACCCTTCCTATTTATATACCTATCCAAATGCCTTTTAAATGCTGTAATTGTACCAGACTCCACCACTTCCTCTAGCAGCTCATTCCATACATGTACTATCTTCTGCATGAAAATGTTGCCCTTTAGGTCCCTTTCATATATTTCCCCTCTCACCGTAAATCTATGCCCTCTAGTTATGCACTCCCCCACCCCAGGGAAAAGACCTTGTTTACTTATACTATCCATGCCCCTTATGATTTTATAAACCTCTATAAGGTCACCCATCAGTTTCTGACACTCCAGGGAAAATAGCCCCAGCCTATTCAGTCTCTCCCTTTAACTTAAATCCACCAACCCTGGCAACATCCTTGTAAATCTTGTCTGAACCCTTTCAAGTTTCACAACATCCTTCCGATAGGAAGGAGACCAGAATTGCACGCAATATCCCAAAAGTGGCCTAATCAATGTCCTGTATAGCCGCGACATGACCTCTCAACACCTATACTCAATGCTCTGACCAATAAAGGAAAGCATACCAAACACCTTCTTCACAAGTCGAGACTGTAGTGTTGGAAATGCACAACAGGTCAGGCAGCATCCGAGGAGTAGGAGAATCGATGTTTCGGGCATAAGCCCTTTATCAGGAATGAGGTTTGTGGATCGGGACTGAGAGATAAATGGGACAGGGTGGGGTTTTGGGTTAGGTAGCTGAGAAAGTGATAGGTGGATGAAGGTGAGGGAGAAGGTGATAGGTCAGAAGAGGGGAGTGATGGATTGGTCCAGAGAGCGGTGCCGAGTTGGAGGCTTGGGACTGGGATAATGTGGGGGGAGGGGAAATGAGGAAGCTGTTGAAATCCACATTTATCCCTTGTGGTTGCAGGGTCCCAAGGCAGAATATGTGGCATTCCTCCTCCAGGCGCCGGGTGGTAACAGTTGGGCAGTGGAGAGGCCCAGGACCTGCATAACAGAGTGGGAGGGAGAATTGAAGTGTTCAGCTATGGGGTGGTGGGCTTGGTGGATGCGGGTGTCCCAGAGATATTCTCTGAAACAATCTGCAAGAAGGCGTCCTGTCTCCCCGATGAAGACAAGATCGTTTCAGAGAACATCTCTGGGACACGCACACCCACGAACCCCACTGCTCTGTGGCTGAACACTTCAAATCCCCCTCCCTCTCCGTCAAGGACATGCAGATCTTGGGCGCCCTTTACTGCCAAACCGTTACCACCCGACGCCTGGAGGAGGAACACCTCATATTCTGCTTTGGGACCCTGCGACCACACGGGATAAATATGGATTTAAACAGCTTCCTCATTTCCCCTCCCCCCACATTATCCGAGTTCCAAACCTCCAACTTGGCACCGCTCTCTGGACCTGTCCATCATGCCCCCCTTCTGACCTATCACTTTCTCCCTCACCTTCATCCACCTATCACTTTGTCAGCTACCTTCTCCCAAACCCCACCTCCTACCATTTATCTCTCAGCCCCCCCAGCTCACAAGCTTCACTCCTGGTGAAGGACTAACACCCGAAACATCAATTCTCCTGCTCTTCGGATGCTGCCTGACCTGCTGTACTTTTCCAGCACTACACTCTCGACTCCGATCTCCAGCATCTGCAGTCCTCACGTTCTCCTACCTTCTATATTATCCTCTCTATCAACGACTCCACTTTCAGGGAACTATGAACCTGCACTCTTTGTTCAGCAACACCACCTACGAAGATTTGCTTTTCTAAAATGTAGCACCTCACATTTATCTAAATTAAACACCATCTGCAATCCTCAGCCCATTGGCCCAGCTGATCAATATCCTGTTATACTCAGAGGCAATTTTCATAACTGTCCACTACACCTCCAATTTTGGTGTCATCTGCAAACTTATTAACTATACCTCCTATACTCACATCCAAATCATTTATATGAATGATGAAAAATAGTGGACCCAGCTCCAATTCTTGTGGCACTCCACTCGTCACAGGTCTCCAGTCTGAAAAGCAACCCTCCACTACCACCTTCTATCTTTGAGTCAGTTCTGTATCCAAATGGCTAGTTCTCCCTGCATTTTGATTTCTATACATGAGAGTGAGAGTACAAATTGTTAGATGTTCAGGAACAGAGAAACACAGGAGCTGGAGTTAGCCTTTGGCCCATCGAGCCTGCTGTGTGATTCAACTATGTCATGACTGATATTCTAGCAATCTGCATGCCATTACCTTGCACTGTCCTATATGCCTTGATATATTTATTAGCAAGAAATCTATCGATCTATTTTCAGAATACACTCAATAACTTAGTCTCTAAAGCTCTCCAGAGAATTTCACTGATTCACTATGGAAGAGGAGGTATTCATCCCCATCTCAATCCTAAATGGCTGACCTCATGCTGAGACTGTGTACCGGACTTCTACATCCCCCAGCCAGGGAAATCATTCTTCTGTCAACAACTTCACGAATTTTGTATGATTCAGTGAGAACATCTCTCGTTCTTCTAAGATCTAGATAATAAATGTACAGTTTCATCAATCTCTTCTTGAAGGGAAGATGGTGACACATTGACCTGCAATCCAGAGGCTCAGAGTAATAATCTCAGGATGTGGGTATCCATTGTGGAATATGAAATTTAAATGCAATTAATAAATCTGGAATTAAAAATTTAATCCACTGACGACCATTAACCATTGTTGATTGTTGTAAAAACTCTCTAGTTTTCTAATTCCTGTTCAGGAAGAAAAACCCACTAGTGTCACCTTGTATGGCCTACACATGACTCCAAACCATCAGCAATGTGGTTGACTTTTAAATGCATTTTTAACTCTCCTAACAAAACACTTAGTTGTATCCATAGCACAGGAAATCTGCTGATATTGAAAAGACCTCCTTACTAACATTTGGGTATTTGAGCCAAAATTGGGATTGCTGTCTCACAGACTAGTCAACAGAAGTCTGAACTAGTCACGCTCACAAAAAAATACCTTTCAATACCCCAGATACCACCAAGATCACCACTGGGTATATCCTGTCCCATTAACAGAGGTGATGGCTTTGTGATAGACAGTCAGGAGAAAGTTGCCCTGGGAATACTCAATATTGATTCTGGGCTCAATGAAGTCACATCAGCTCAAACATTGGCAAGGAAACTGCCCGCTGATTGTAACTTATGAGATCTTCCTCAACTGATTAAACAGTTTTCTTCCGTGCTGAACACAAATGAGCAAAACTGTGGATGGTGTGGATATAATGGATACCGAATCTGGGTGGAGGACCGCAATGTTAATCATCAAAAGTGACTCAGTAGCCTTGCTACTGATCGAGCTAACTGCTAGACTGAATCTGATGGTAAGAGAACTGACAAGAGACATAAATATATTTGACCTCATCCACAATAATCTACTAATATGCAGATATTCATAATAGCATCCTTTGGAAAGACCACTGCACAATGTAAACAACATCTCATCTACACATTGTTAGCGAGGAGCTACAGAGAAACAGAGAGAGGGATACAAGCTGCTGACGTGCTGCAGGGAATACTAAGTGCAAAACTGCTAACACACAGGAAAAGAGACAAAAACCCGTAGATGCTGGAATTCAAAGTCGACAAGCAGGAGACTGGAGGAATACAGCAAGCCAGGCCGCATATGGAGGTGGAGAAGTCAACATTTTGGGTGTAACTCTTCTTCAGGAATAGCAGCTTGTGAACAAAAATGACCTGAAACCAGGTACTGGTCTGAGCCGATCAGAACCAGTTTGTAACAACTAAGTTCTGCGAAAAGTAAGGTAGCTGAGGTAATGCAAAAGCCTTATTTGGTGCTGAAACTTTATTGCTGGAACAGCACAGCAGGTCAGGCAGCATCTAGGGAACAGAAGATTCGACGTTTCGGGCACATGCCCTTCTTCAGGAATGAAGCCTTATTTGGACAAGAAGCAATGAGGTAATGCAATCTAAGTACCTAGGCCAGGGACAATAAGGTAAAGGTCTGCAATAACTGAACGGGCCTGAGTCAACAGGAAAGAGACAGCTTGACTCAAAAGAGGTAAGGAAAAGAACAAGAAGGAGTCTCTTGGGTGCACAGCCAGTAAAAAGTCTAAAGGCCAACCATCATGGAAGGACGTGGTGATGACATCGGGAGAGACAGAGAGAGAACGGAGCAGCTGGCCAGCATCAGCCCTCACCAATATCAGCAGTTATCCTGATCAGGTATTAGCTTCATATTCACTGACTATTCTGGGAGTGCTAGAGGACCCTAGTGGGTGTTCAAATAGATTCTAGCTGGTGGGAAAACATTTAAGCTTGAGTTTGTGGTTACATGTATCAGCTATATGTGTATTATCCAATACATTAATAAAGTGACTTCTGAGTGAACTGACTTTTCTCCTCTCTGTACAAGCCGATAGCCATAACCAATTAGTGCTAGGCTCCAACAACATTGAGGATATCCTCTGTCATGTTGTGTGGCACCACCACGCTGAAAGGAATAGTCCAGAAAAATCTAGTAACTCAGAACTGGGAATTTATGAGCTGCTACCAGCAGCTACCAGGCTATGAGCAGTAGCAGCAGAATGTATTCAATCACAACCTGTATCCACAATGGGCGGCACGGTGGCACAGTGGTTAGCACTGCTGCCTCACAGCGCCTGAGACCCGGGTTCAATTCCCGACTCAGGCGACTGACTGTGTGGAGTTTGCACATTCTCCCCGTGTCTGCGTGGGTTTCCTCCGGGTGCTCCGGTTTCCTCCCACAGTCCAAAGATGTGCAGGGTCAGGTGAATTGGCCATACTAAATTGCCCGTAGTGCTAGGTAAGGGGTAAATGTAGGGGTATCGCTGGGTTTCGCTTCGGCGGGTCGGTGTGGACTTGTTGGGCCGAAGGGCCTGTTTCCACACTGTAATGTAATCTAATGTTCGAGCATATCCCCCACTACCCAGCCATGCAATCTATCTTGGTTCAATGATGAGTGGAGGATGTCATGCTAGGAGCAATACGAGGCATTTCTAAAAATGAGGTATTGCCTTATTGTGGCTACAATACATAATATTTTACAATCCAAGTATTACAAGCAGCATGTGATAGACCAAGCGAAGTGATTTCATAATCAATGGATCAGTTGTGAACTTTACAGTCCTGCCACATTGAGGAGTGGTGGTGGACAATTAAAGAAACTATAATTAGAAGAGGCTTCACAAATATACCCATTCTAAATGATGAGGTGCCCAGCACAATTGTATAAAAGATAGCATTAGTAATATCTTCAGCTGCAAGTGCCAATTGATGATCCTCAGCCTACTCCTATTAAAGAACAGCTGAATTAATTAGATACTCCAAAGCTGTGGGCTCTGACAATTTTCTAACAATACTGCTGAAGACTTTCGCTCCAGAACTAGCTGTAGTCCCAGCCAAGTTATTCCAGTACAGTAACATTACTGACAACGATCTGGGAGTATAGAAAATTACTCAGATATGTCTTGTGCACAGAAAGAAGGACAATCCAACCCATTCAATTACCTCTCCAGTCAATCTTGATCATTAATGAAGTGAAGGAAGGGGTCATTGATATTGAGCGGCATTTAACTCAGCAATAACCTGATTACTGACTCTCAATTCAAGGGGGTCCCCCAGGCTGACTCAGCTCCTGATCTCATTAATGTTTGGACCAGACATGAAAAAAGAATTGAAATCAAGACAGGTAATGATGGTGACTGCCTCAGACATCACGTCATCAGTTGACCAAGTACATCATGAAGGAGCTCTCGCAAAACTGGAGTCTGTAGTAATTTCTCCGAAGTAGGGACACAATCTCAGGAAATCAGGCAGGTCATTTAGGACTGAAATGAAACATTTCTTTGCACCATGGGTAGGGAATTCTCTATAGAATTCTCTATCACAGAAGGCTATGGAGGCCAAGTCACTGAATACAGGGTATATTCAAGAACTGTAGATAATTTTTTATATTTTGAAATCATCAAGGAGTATGTTAACTAAGCAGGAATATGCATTGAAATGGAAGGTTAACAATGATCATACAGACTGGTGCAGCATGCTGGAAGGGCCTAATATCCTAATCCTGCTCTTTGTTTGTTTGTTTGTTTCTATCAACTGGGGGAATCTCTCTGCTGGTAGATAACATACATAACACAATTGATGATGGTTACAACTATTGGAGGTTAATCATTTCTGCCACAGAGCATCCGTGCAGGAGTTCCACAGTCAAATGTCCTAGGGCCGAGGTCGACTGTCAATAGCTGCTTCATAAATGACATTCCTCCAGAAAAATTGGAGGTGCTTGCTGAATATTTTAAAATGTTCAGCACCATTCATGACTCCTCAGATACTGAAGCAGTCTGTGTCCAAATGCAGAAAGACCTCAACAACATTCAGGCTTAGCTTACAAAAATGTCAGGCAATGACCACCTCCAACAAAATTCACTCTCTTTATTACCAGTACATAGTGGCAATAGTGTGTACACTCTGTAAGGTGCACTGCAATAATTCACCAAGGCGCTTTCAACTGCATCTTTGAAACCTGCTCCGAAAGCTTGAGTGATTTCAAATAAACCTGTTGGACTATAACCTGGTGTCGTGTGACTTTTGACTTTGTCCACCTCAGTACAACCGTGGCACCTCCACATCATGTAATTTTTCCCACCTAGAGTGACAAGGACAGTAGATGGAACACCATCACCTGCAAGTTCCCATTTAAGTCATGCACTATCCTGATTTGCAATGCATATCATTGCTCCTTTGATCAAAGTTCTGGATCTCTTTTTCTCGTACCAATGTAGGTGTCCTTACACCACAACGGCTGCAGATGACCAAGAAGGCAGCTCACCACCACTTTCCCCAGGATAGTTAAAATTAAGTAATAAATGTTGGATAGCATTACCCACTACCCATGAACAAATAAAGAAATGAATGTAATGGTACAATTAAAAAAAAGAGGTTCAGATAGAGAGTAGGTTCTCTCTCATCACCTGGAAAGAATAGGCAAACAAACAGTGTTCCCTGGATGATGACACAGACTGAGACTAAAATAAAACAGTAAAGAGTGAATTTGACAGATGGATATGACAATGAGAATCAGCCTGAATATAAAAAAAAACTCAGGGTGCAGGGAAACGTATAACAAGGACTAAGGAAAGAACAGAGACAGAAAGACAAAAGAATAACAAAGGATTCTATCGGCAGATGAAAAGTAAAAAGGTAGGCGGAAGGTGGATAGAGCTCATGAGGGAATACAAGTTCTGATGAAGGGTCACTGACCTGAAAAATGAATGCAGACTTTCATTCTCAAGTTGAATGGGCAGTTAGAAATCTTCCAGGAAAATATGCCCCAAATTATGGGATCTTCACCTGGGGGTAAAGGTATTGATTTCATTGGGTCCACCAAACCCAGCTGCAGATCAGAGGCAACCATAAGGGCTGTAGGATGACAAGAAGGACACAGTGTCCACCTCATTTTTCTAGGACATTTTCCCAGTTGTTTTTATTAGATATTAGGACTTCAAGGTGCAATCATTCATTAATCCCCTCTCTCAAATCCCCACTCATGCCCATACATACCAACTCATGCAGTCCACGCACTCCTAGATTTTATAATACTCTCTTTCAATTTATATCTCGCCAGCTACTTCAAGGCCCCTTGAAGCCTCAGTGGCCAATTGCATCCCAACTCATATCAATCCACCCTCCTGGTGTCAGTGAGCCTTTATGCCAACCCTGTGCCATTGCATGCCTCCATTAACCATCCTTCATGCCAGCACATCCAGTATTCACTATGGGCAGACCTCAAGAGCCATTCTGAGATGAAGTAAAATAAAGTTCTTAATATCTAATATAGACCTCACTAAATATAATCTTTCTCATCCATGAAAGCCCATTCAATACATTTAAATCTCCTCAAGTACATGATCCTTCATAAAAATAGGCATTTGTTTGAATAATCTCATCTCAAATCTCTTTGATGTATAAAACAAGCTTAATTTACAACAAGTATACTGAAAATAATATGTTAAGAAAAGCATTAACAATAGTAATTCTGCAATGATATCAAATAAGGTTATGGCAACGAACAGTGTTTGAAATTGCAAGCACAGATTTATTTTGAAAATCTCAGACCCATGCAGGCTGTTTTTCCCTAATTTTTAAAAGTCAAATGATTTAAATAACTTGACGTTCTTGCCATTCCACAAACACTAGCTTCTCTCTGTGAGCATTTACATCCGTTCTTACATTTTTTAACACACATGGTGCAAAATAAGAATCCTGCTCCAGCAAAAAATGTGATTTGTTTGAATTCAACATTAGATTCAATAGCAATTTCTGAGTTTGTCCCATGTGAATCACAATCCATTCTTCTTTCCTCTTAGACTGGAGGTGGGACTTGCACCCCTGGGCCCTGCCCGCTGTAGTCAATGTAACGAGGTCAGCCAGATGGATATCATAAAATATGAGTTGCCTGATTGGGGCTGTTAATCTGGTCCAAGCAGGAGCCCTAGCTGACAGATAAAGAGACAGAGATACTGACACTGATACCTGGCTCTGAATGAGGCAGTACTAAAGTCAAGAACTGTTCATGTGTAAATAAAAGGTGATTTGATAATAAGCCCCTGGATTCTCTGACTCAGCAAAGGTATAGACCATTATCTCTGTTTTTTTTAATCCACAGATCCTGCCAGATCTGCTGGGTGTTTCCAGAACTTTCTGTTGTCATATCACATCTCTGGTATTTGTAGCATTTTACTTTCGTAGAAGAAACTTTATTATGCATCTAAATTATGTCAACTTGACCTGGGATTATTAACACTACCATTGGACACAACAGAAAAGATTGACAACCCCAATACTAACATTAATTACTTCAGTGAGTACTACGCTTGCCAAATCTATAAAAATGTAAGACTCCATCATCTTCACATTTTGTCACCAGCATAATAGAACATGATAAGTTTAGGAAGTAAAGAATCATAGAATCAATAAGTACAGGAGACCCCTCTGTTCATTAAATCTGTATTAACAAGAAATAGCACTAAATCCACACCCTCCAAATTCACACTAGTCCCACTTTCCAGCACTTGGCCCACAGCCTTGAATGTTGAGACATTTCAAGTGCTCATCCAAGTGCCATGTTTCCCAGCTCAACTACCCTCCCAGGGATTCACATCACACCAGGCTCTGGGTGAAAGTTTTTCCCCCTCAAATCCCATCTAAATAGGCTGCTTTACATCTTTAAATTATGTCCCCTTGTTATTGACCCTTCATCTAAGGGGAACAGCTGCTTCCCATCCAGCATGTCCATGTTCCTCAGAACCTTGTATACCTCAGTCAGGTCCCCTCTCAGACTTCTCTGCTCTAAAGAAAACATCATGAACTTTTCCAGCCTCTCTTCACAGCTAAATTGCTCCATGCCAGGCAATGTCCTGGTGAATCGCCTTTGCACCTCCTCTAGTTGGATCACATTCATCCTAAAGTGTGGTAACTCACTACACCAACTGCGGCTTAACGAAAGTCCCGTACAGCTCCAACTTAACTTCCATGCTCTTATAATCTATGCCATGACTGATAAAGGCAAGTGTCCTATTTGCCTTCTTAACTACCCTATTAACCTGTCCTCTTGCTGTCAGGGATATGTGGACAACCACACCAAGGTCCCTCTGTTCTTCTGAGCTTCCTAATGTTTTGCCATCCATTGAATACTGCCTTGTCTTGTTACTTCTTCCAAAGTGTATAACTTCACACTTATCAGCATTAAATTCCATTATGCCATCAGCTTCTGTTTCATGGTGCTTGTCTGTAATTCATTACTGTTAGTTTAGCAAAGTCAAACCCCATAGATTTCAAACTGATTAAAATCACAGCTAAAATAGGAAGACAATATGAAAATAAAATAAAGAACTGTGGATTCTGGAGATCTGAAACAAACAAAAATAGGAAGTGCTAGAGAAACTCAGCAGGTCTGGCAGCATCTGTGAAAAGAAAACAGAGTTAAGGTTTGAAATGCAGTGACCCAATTCTGAAAAAGGGTCACTGGACTCAAACCTTTCATGCTGCTTTCTCTCCACAGATGCTACCAGACCTGTGGAGTTTCTCCAGCGCTTTCTGTTTTTGTTTGCAGCAAAGATAGGGAGTGCATGGGCATCATCTATTATGATTCCAGTTGGTCATAATACTAGATAAGTCAGACTCCAGAGTAATAAACCATCGGGCTTGATAGACCATATGTTTTTTGTTTCTTTCTTTACTGGGGAGGCCAGTAACTGAACATATTCACAAAAAGCTGCCACTGTCCTTTCAACAAAAGAATATTACAATTCATTACATAAAATGAAAACGCAAACTACCTTATGCTAACCAAGAACTATTTGAAACAAGATTAACAGGGGTTTAAACCATTGTGAACATTAATATCATCATACCTCAATGTCCTAATAACATCTGCTTCTGAGAGAGTCAAATACCCTGTAATGTCAACACAAGTACCAAAGGTAATCTTACTAAATGACTGCATCATGTAACAAATGAGTTAGTGATGATGGGTTCCACTAAAGTATGGCTAATTGGAACCAGAATTAGCTGAGCGTCAGGAAGAAAGGGTAATGGGAGCTTGGATAAGTATAGGCTGTTTACCTTGGAGCAGGTTAAAAATCACACAACACCAGGTTATAGTCCAACAGGTTTATTTGGAAGCCGTAGCTTTCGAATCGCTGCTTTTTCATCAGGTGGTTGTGAAGCAGGACCGTAAGACACAGAAGTTATAGCAAAAGATTATGGTGTCACGCAGCTGAAATGATATATTGAACAAACCTAGATTGTTAAGTCTTTCATCTGTTAAAATGGGTTTGCTGGTTTCGGTTCTTTAATATGTAAATCCCAGAATGTCTTTTAAGTCATATTCTCAAAATAACTTAAGGTTTTATAACAAAAGGTGACATCTCAGCTCAGACAATGCCTTAAAGGTGTGAGGTTAGGGTCTGTCTGGATCCTAATCTTGAGTCAGCTAGTGCTTCCAAATAAACCCATTGGACTATAACCTTGTGTTATATGATTTTTAACTTTGTCCACACCAGTCCAATACTGACTCCTCCAAATCCTTGGAGCAGAGGAGACTAAGTAGGGGACATGATTGTGATGTATGAAATTATGAAGGGTAATGACAGGATGAACAAGAATGATTTGTTCACCTTAGTAGAAGCATCAATGATCAGGGTGGTGTAGATTTAAGGTAAAAGAGAGCAGGTTTAGAGAGCATTGTGAGGAAAATGTGCTCACCCAGCAGTGGTATGAATCTGGCACTGCCTGTAATCATGGCAGAAAAAGAGACCTTCATAATATTTAAGAAATGTTTTACTGTTCAATTGTGATGCAAAGCACACAAGGCTATGGCTCAGTGCTGGAAAAAGGGATTAAAATAGTTCAGTACTTGTTGTAGATGAGTGCAGACTCAATGGGCCAAAGTGCTTTTTATGTGCTCTAGTCCTGTGACTTCTATGACAAAAAAGGCCTTGAAACCTAAAAACTGGCCCAAGAAAATCAAAAAGTACCTGTTAAGAAATCACATGAGGAGCCTGCAAAAATAAAAAATGTTTTATTTTCTCATTACTACATTCAAGACAGAGAGAAAATGGTTTGCAAAGTAGCCTTGGAGCCATTAAAAGTTCTTCAAGCGTGTGCCAAACCACCCATTATTAAGAGATAGTGTTAGCTGGAGCTTACCACCAAAAGTACTTAATCTTAGATTCCAGTCGAGTTGAAAACCTTTTTTGAACTAATTTGAATTAGGTTCACTCAAAGTTGTTCCATTTGGACATTTGAAACTAGCTCTACTATATTTTGTAAGACTCCATCATCTTCACATTTTGTACAGAAATCAAATTTGATTCAGTGAGGTAAATGAAGCCAAGAGATGACAACAGTAAATTCAATACATGTTGTAGGAAGTTGCGTGGTAATATTTTCATAAAGGTCAAGATGATTCTTCCACTGATAGATTTTAAATGGATTTTAAAGTCTGTAAAAGTATCTACAATCAGAAATTACCTGGAAGAGCCATTTACAAAATACTCTTAACTTGCAGTGGTGTTTTACTCATTTGGAGGATACTTATGATTCCCTAGTATCTACTTTCTGACTGTTTACATGACAATACCAAATATTCTCCATGGATTTTATATTAAAATAAAAAAAGACTTGTAATTATACATAATGACTCTCAGGAACACTCCAAAGCACTTAACCTACAATAAGGTTGAACTGCAACAGCTTCTTCTGGAGGCAGCAGCCATTTTGGGAGGAGTAAAATTCCACAAAGAGCATAAGATTAATTAATTGTTAATATATTTTCGTTCTCGTGATTTTAGATTTGATCAACGAGTAAGGAGAATAATATTCTGTTCTTGAGAGATGCCTTAGTATCTCTAAACCATAGATTCAAGGGTTTGACTGACACTGGCATTGCATAAAGTTTGACCCCAAGCTAGTAGATTTGTTTGGAAGTCCTTCCTTTTCATATTTTTTAAGCAAACCATTCAGATGTGCCATAATACACTTCCAGGTCAGGTAGGAACTGAATTCAAACCTTCAGGCCCAGATTAGTGGCACTATCACTATGTCACAAGACCCCTCAAAGTTCTTCCTTTTAATGAATGCAATCATTTTTGCAGACAGGCAGCCACCTTCCAGTAAATACAGCTTGCATGCTGTTCAAAGGATTAAATAAAAGTGTACATAAACCTAGCTGTGTTGTCACGGTAAAATATGCAATCGGTTCTTAAAGAATATTTTGCATGATCAAGACAATGACTTTTAAAGAAAGTAATAAAACATGTTTATTTAACAGGATCTAATGTTGCAGCTTTGACCCAAAACCACTAAGACTTGTGACAAAAATCCTGTTTGAATAATAACGTCTTATAGGTAATCTATCTTTGTTTTAGAATGTTAATGAACTTAATACACAACTCATAAGCAGGAAAAAGTTACCCCTCCGATTCTTTTTAAATCTTTCCCCTCCTACTTTAAACCTATGCCATATAGTTTCCAACTCTCTTACTCTGGGAAAAAGACTTTGGTGATTTACCCAATCCACACCCCTCACGATTTTATAAACCTATATAAGGTCACCCCTCAGCCTCCAATGCTTCAGGAAAAGAGCCTAAGCCTATTCAGTCTCTCCCTTTTGCAAGAAAAGGTTTTTTTGAGGCTGCTTATGTGTGACAAATGCAGGAAACTAAAGTGTTCTTAAAAATTGCAAGAACAAGCTTAGCAGGTCTGGCAGCATCTGTGGAGAGAAATCAGAATTAACATTTTGGGTCAAGTGACCTTTCCTCAGAACAGAGGAAGTGGAAAGATCATTCAAACTGAAACGTTAACTCTGATTTCTCTCCATAGATGCTGCCAGACCTGCTGAGTTTCTCCAGCAATTTCTATTTTTGTCTCTGATTTGCAGCATCTGCAGTTCTTTTGGTTTTTAAACTTAAATGTTCCTTGGCTCAGATAGCTGAGCCCTGGTAAAATATTGCCATAAGTACAATGTCAGAATAATGTCATTGATATAGCATATGATACAATCAGAATACCAAGTACAAAAATGACACGGTAGCTGAAGAGATTAGTGCTATAAAGGGCAGCATGGAAGAAAGGCTTATGAGAAAAGATCCAAACATCAGGTCCAAGTGGAACAGTTCATGGGCAATTAAACAAATGAGTTAAGGTGTGTCATTGTAATTGAGCAAATTGGTAGAGAGGATTAATGTTGTCAAAGTTAAAAGGTGGTGGTGATCCAGTCCTTTTACCTTGCTTAACATGGTCAAGAAGTGAGAGGCTAATACTCAGCATTTTTACCACCACATTTTGCAAGGTTTTAATGACTGATTTAAATTTCCTCCATCCTTGCGAATTCAGCAAATCATCTTTCTCCTTCTCAGAGGATCTGTGAGACAGCATTTAAGAAATTCTGGTCTTACTTCCTTCTATAATGTTTTTCCTGTGATTGGTTGATCATTAGAATGGGAAATAGAAGCCATGGAAAGGTATTGAGATATACCAAAGGAATAATTTTCTAATAAATCAAAGCAGTTGAGTATTTTGATAAGAACTCAAGAAGAGAAGCCACCTACTGCTTATGTCCTATTGCTTGAAGAATTGCAGCCATCCTAAATTTGAAAACTTATGAATTGTGGATTCATTAGCAACCAGCAACCTCCCATCTATTTCGTCTCAACAGGAGAGTTGTGCTGTTGGTGAGTCATTCGTATTTGAATAAGCCGATCTTGAATTTACAAGCACATAGAAATTTGGCTCTCCTCGTATTATTGCATCGCAAATGGTAACAACACATTCAAATGGCCAGCAACCCCCATCCACGCCCACACCATTATGTCAAACCATGAAGCATTGCATTTGTTGGTTAGGAAATTCCCTGCTCTTATAAGTAAGGTAATACCATCTTTAATACATGTTTTAATGTTTCATTGAAAAAATAATATCTCCACACACCATTGTTATAATTGGTCTGGGATATCAGCCTAGATAATACAATGAGAATACTTCTAACAGATCCAAATGATATAAGTAAGATCCCCTGGTATTGGAGCAGTCAAGAGGAGGCTGAATAGGCCAATATGAGGTATGGAAGGACTGCATTATGAGGAGATGTTGAGTAGGTTAAGCCTGTACTTGTTGGAATATAGAAGAATGAGAAACAACCTTATTGAAACATACAAGATTCTTAGGGAACTTGACAAGTTGGATGTGGAAATGTTGTTTCCCCTTGTGAGACGTCTAGGACCAGAGCGCGTAATCTCAGACTCTTCAAGTACATGTCGCATGTTTAAAACAAAGATGAGGAGGAATGTTGTTGTCTGAAGGTCATAAATCTATGAAATTGTTTACCACAGAGCGCTGTTGATGTTGGGTGATTAAGAACATTCAAGGTAGAGATAGATAGGTTTCTAATCAGTAAGGGAATTGAGGGTTATGGAGTAAAAGCAGGAAAGTGGAGTTGAGGATTTGCAAATCAGTCCTGATATCATTGAATGACTCAGCAGACTCAAGGGGCTGAATGGCTCACTTCTGCTCCTACATCTAAAGTGGAATGCATTTTTGTCGGACACTGATCCCTAAACCTTTTTAATAATAACAAATCTTTTTGGAAATGTTAAACAACTTGCATTTTAAATTATCGTCTCAACTTCTCCGGATTTGAAATGCTACTTACTTATATCACTTTAACTGAAATGAAAATATTATTCTCTTCTCAAGATTCAAATGGTTTTGAAAAACAAGCCTTCAAGCTCACAGTACCTAGCTGGCAGAATGTTGTGGTATTGTCATCACTTGCTTACAAATACAAGGGAACATTCAAATATCTATATATAAGTATTTGATTCAATATAGATGACCCATGGTACAAAAACAATTCATAAAAATTAAAATGGACTAAAATTTCACAGGGAAAACATGCCTGAGTATGGAATAGATTAAGGAAGACTCTAGTTCAAGTTAATTAAAATTTGAAATATATGTTTTTAACTTTTCTTTGATTGATTTATCAAAGTTGGATTTAAATAAAATATTAATTTTACAACAGAAAACCACAGCCGTTATTTTTAACAATGTACTGACTTTGCATGATTGCTTTATTGCACACAATTCATCAGATAGAAATAAAATCAATTCTTTTTCTCTCCTTTCTCATGCATTTGAAACAGCAAATACATTCTGATTTCAATTCTAAATGGCATTGCTGATGTAGAACAGCTACCAGTACAGCCAAATAGATTAGTTATATTTATAGCTGGTTATACATCTATTAAGGTTATCACAGTAAATGTGGAGTATTCAGGTACATGTTGAGTAGATGTGAGTAATAGTTTTTAAATATTTTACTAACTGCATTAGCTCTTTTAGTTCTACTTCAAGTTTCTTCTTCATGCATGGATGTTGACATTTGAAGGCAATATGATGAAAAGAAGGATGTTGGGAGTATAGCACAACAAATCCTGATTGTATATATTATCGTCCTTATCAAATATCTGCACATATGAACTTTTCAAAAGGCTAAGTGCGCAGCAGTCAGGATGCAGCCACTTGATAATTCCTTATCCTTCAGCTCTGAGGATGCTGAGGCAATTTCTAGCATTTACTATTGCTTTGGCTTAAATCTACTAAAAATATAGATTTAGATTTAGACTTTACAGTCATGTGTACTGAAGTACAAAAGTACAGTAGTACAGTGAAAACTTTTTAATGTCGTCATATATGGTGCCATCTTCGGTACAAGTACCTAGGTACAAAAACTTAAGAATAAAGTAGAAATAAATAAGGAACCAAGTTACAAGTTAAACATTACAGTCACTCTTAATATAGCATTAAAAAAAGTTAAAAGTTAAACATTACAGTCTTTATAATATTGTGAACTGGGAATATCCTGGGCTGTTTGCTTCCTCAATACAGGACACAGTGAGCCAGCTAACAGATATTTTCATCCTAAAAGCATCATTTTGTTCTGTTTAGGTTTTTTAAAACTTTTATCCTTCTTTTATATCGTTGCTTCATCTGGGAGAAAAATCTGTAATTGACTTGAAAAATAATATTTCGGGAGAATTTCTCTTGTCTCACGCAGCACAATGTACAGAACAGATAGCATCTGTGCTTTCAAATTTAGAAGTACGATCTCTATAATTTATCCTCTAACTCAGAACACTCATAAGCTTTAACAGCTTTAGAATCAAACAAAATATCCAAGTTTCCACAACAACCATTAAGAGGATTGCATGTATTTTTAATAAGAATATTCCACAATACAGTTGCTGAAAACATATGATTGCAAATGTTATCTCCGAATTATATCAAAGTTAAACATAACAGTCTCAAAGGAGACAATAATGTATTTACCTGTTCACTTTCCTCTCCTGGATTAAGCAAAGCATGGTGACCATTCAGAATATTTTCTTCCATTAGAAGTAACTGCAGTTGTTCTTCATGCACGTACTTGCTGAGCACTGTGTGAAACGAATTCCAATAAGCACTTGCATACCTGAAAGCATTGTAATGAATTTATGGAAGGAGCTACTTCCTATCCACGCCTCCTTAGTTTGCATATGCCTTTTAATTTATGCATGAACATTTGAGCTGAATTTTGGAATAGTTCCAGCCAGAATAGCATTTGCTTAATCTTTCTAGCTTTTGAAAAGCAATATTTTGGTGACAACATGTTGAGAAAATTCAGTGATATGAGTGCCATTGTATATAATGGACGCATGAGAGGTTCATCAGGTTTCAGCTGTACACCTGAAACAACAACTATTCATATTCAAAACTTTGGATTTCACTCTACTATTTGTTTCAAGCACTTTTTAAAGCCTAATTTAATCATTTAAAATTTGCTTGCAGATGTGGTTATCCGACAAAACGATCATCTGATGAAGATGGGACAAATGATGAAATCCACACAACTGTCAGCAAGATATATTTTCAAAGACTTGCTCTCCTAACATGGTTTCTGTTGTGACAAATTCACTTCCCCCAGTTCTTCTTAATAGTGTTAGTCTAAATTACGTGTATGAAATGGGGAAGGATACCCTTTTTGGCAGAAGGAAGATCTTCTCATAAACCATAGAGTTAGTGCATTGTACTTAATAGACGGTTTAATTACTTCTAACTTACATGACAGTCTCTTGTAAGATTTTAGGCTTGTCCAAAGAGTGAGTACACATTACTGTTAACTACATAGTCTCAGCACAAAACTGAAACTGAATTTGAACACAGGGCAGCGACACATCAGGAATGATTCTTTGTATCCTTGTGGGCAAAGTTTATCTCTTCATGTCAGTTAATCTTTTTAGGTATTTTCCCTTTCTGAGGAAGGGTCACTTGATCTAAAACCTTAACTCTGATTTGTCTCCACAGATCCTGACAGACCTGCTGAGCTTTTCCAGAAATTTCTATTTTTGTCTCTTTTAGGTACGAACTGCTTTATACACCAAAAGATACTGGATAAAAGGTTAATCCATCTTTCCCTGATCCACAGAAGGTGCCTGACAGCTGAGTGCTTGCATAGTCTTCAACATTTATGTCATAATCAAGTTTACTTGTTCTTCAAGTAAAAGCATGTGCAAATATCATGGTTATGGAATGATGATGAAGTTCAATTAAAGAAAGATAAATACCAACAGAGATTTAGTGCAAATGACCATACTATAAGTTCAACATGCTAGAATGGTGGATAACATTGTTCATTATTTTATCCATTGGTGGCCACTGATTATTTCAGGAAAGCAGGTCAGATCAGGTTTAGCATTTCAAAATGTATTGATTACATACTTAACATTGACCCTTATATAAAATCAAAATGTGTTTCATGGAAAAGTAGAACAAAAGATAGGAAATGCTTGAAATATTCAACAAGTCATGCAGCACCTTTGGAGAGAAACAGTTAATATTTTAAGTTGATGACCTTTTCCCAGAACTGGACCTTTGGCAGAATTAGGTATGATAGCTTAATTTTAAAATTTCTTGACAATATCATCTATTCCTTCTGAGATTTATGGTAATCCACTCACAATCTGTTGACTGAGTGTTCCCGTCATTGTCAATGTTTTGCTGAAGACACCCTGCTGAATGCTGTGAAATACTGCTCCACAATTGAGTAATAGCTGATACTCTGCTTATGTTAATTACCCGTAACAATAACTATTTTGGCTTTTTACTAAGGTAGTTGAAAATAAGCAAAATTTTATGAATAGAACTAAAACATTCACAGCCAATTTTGGAACATTGACACAAATGTCCTGCCCCAAGGTTGTTCAATTGCTTAGACATTGGTCATTCACACTGAAATATGAGTTTTGACATTTCTTTGAAACATTTTTGTTGGCTGTGCTCTGAAAACGAAGATATAAAATCGATCCTTTAGTAACCCAGACTGCAAAAGACACTTAGAGATGTAGATTCTATCAAGGAACCCTGATCAGTTTTGTGGTGGAGGCCCAGTAGTATCATGTATCTTTCAGATACTTATCTGGCTGCAGTTCACTCTTCTCTGCAATTAACGTGCCCAGTGGTGAGTGCTCCTGTCAATTACAGGCTAACATCTTAGGCCACCAATTCTAATGGATATGGTGACAGTTGTCAGTGATGCACCTACCAGTGACTCTAGATCATCTGGGATCCCAAACAAAATATCAGGGAGGGGTGGGATTGGAATTGCGGGTTGTGAGTCACAGCAGAGGAGGAGAAGGGAATCAGAGTCAAGGCAAAGGATAGTTTTTAGCAGCTATCCCACTCCATGGGATATCATAGCAATTACACAAACATGGCTCAGGGATGGACAGGACTGGTAGCTTAAAGTTCCAGGACACAAATGCTACAGGAAGGCAAGAGAGGAGGGAGAGTGGCATTTTTGATAAGCATTACAGCTGTACTGAGGGAGGATATTCCTGGAAATGGATGGAACTGAGAAATAAGAAAGGGATGATCCCTTTATTGGGATTGTATTATAGATCCCCTAATAGTCAGAGGGAAATTGAGAAACAAACTTGAATGGAGATCGCAGCTATCTGTAAGAATAATAGGGTGGTGATGGGAGGGGATTTTAACTTTCCAAATGTACACTGGGATTGCCATAGTGTTAAGGGTTTAGATGGAGAGGAATTCGTTAAGTGTGTACAATAAAATTTTCTGATTCAGTATGTGGATGTACCTACTAGAGGAGGTGCAAAACTTGACCTACTCTTGGGAAATGAGGCAGGGCAGGTGACGAGATGTGTCAGTGGGGGAGCACTTTGGGGCCAGAGTCCATAATTCTATTAGATTTAAAGTAGTGATGGAAAAGGATAGACCAGATCGAAAAGTTGAAGTTCTAAATTGGACAAAGGCCAATTTTGAGAGTATTAGGCCAAAACTTTCAAAAGCTGATTGGGGGCAGATGTTCACAGGTAAAGGGACAGCTGGAAAATGGGAAGCCTTCAGAAACGAGATAACGAGAATCCAGAGACAGTATATTCCTGTTAGGGTGAAAGGAAAGGCTGGTAGGTATAGGGAATGCTGGATGACTAAAGAAATTGAAGGTTTTGTTAAGAAAAAGACAGAAGCATATGTAAGGTATAAACAGGATAGATCGAGTGAATTCTTAGATTAGATTACATTACAGTGTGGAAACAGGCCCTTCGGCCCAACAAGTCCACACCAACCCGCCACCCACCCATACCCCTACATTTACCCCTTACCTAACACTACGGGCAATTTAGCATGGCTAATTCACCTAACTTGCACATCTTTGGACTGTGGGAGGAAACCGGAGCACCCGGAGGAAACCCACGCAGACACGGGGAGAACGTAGAAGAGTATAAAGGCAGTAGGAGTATACTTAAGAGGGAAATCAGGAGGGAGAAAGGAGACATGAAGTAGCTTTGGCAAATAGAATTAAGGAGAATCGAAAGGGTTTTACAAATTCATTAAGGACAAAAAGGTAACTAGGGAGAGAATAGGACGCCTCAAAGATCAGCAAGGCAGCCTTTTTGTGGAGCCACAGAAAATGGGGGAGATACTAAATGAGTATTTTGCATCAGTATTTACTGTGGAAAAGGATATGGATATAGACTGTAGAGAAATAGATGGTGACACCTTGCAAAATGTCCATATTACAGAGAAAGAAGTGCTGGATGTCTTGAAACGAATAAAGGTGGATCAATCCTCAGGACCTGATCAGGTGTACCTGAGAACTCTGTGGGAAGCTAGAGAAGTGATTGCTGGGCCTCTTGCTGAGATATTTGTATCATCGATAGTCACAGGTGAGGTGCCAGAAGACTGGAGGTTGGCTAACGTGGTGCCACTCTTTCAGAAGGGTAGTAAGGACAAGCCAGAGAACTATAGACCAGTGAACCTGATGTTGGTGGTGGGCAAGTTGTTAGAGGGAATCCTGAGGGACAGGATGTACATGTATTTGGAAATGCAAGGACTGATTAGGGATTGTCAACATGGCTTTGTGCATGCAAAATCATGACTCACAAACTTGATTGAGTTTTTTGAGGAAGTAACAAAGAGGATGGATGAGGACAGAGTGGTGTATGTGATCTGTATGGACTTCAGTAAGGCGATCGACAAGGTTACCCATGGGAGACTGATTAGCAAGGTTAGAACTAGCCATGTGGATACACAACAGGCTCAAAGGTAGAAGACAGAGTGTGGTGGTGGAGGGTTGTTTTTCAGACTGGAGGCCTGTGGCCAATGGAGTGCCACAAGATTCGATGCTGGGTCCACAACTTTTTGTCATTTATGTAAATCATTTGGATGTGAGTATAAGAGGCACAGTTAGTAAGTTTGCAGATGACACCAAAATTGGAGGTGTATTGGACAGCGAAGAAGGTTACCTCAGATTACAACAGGATCTTGATCAGATGGACCACTGGGCTGAGAAGTGGCAGATGGAGTTTAATTTAGATAAATGCGAGGTGCTGCATTTTGGGAAAGCAAATCTTAGCAGGACTTATACACTTAATGGTAAGGTCCTAAGGAGTGTTGTTGAACAAAGAGAACTTGGAGTGCAGGTTCATAGCTCCTTGAAAGTGGAGCTATGAACCTAGCAGGTAGATAGGATAGTGAAGAAGGCGTTTCGTATGCTTTCCTTTATTGGTCAGAGTATTGAGTACAGGAGTTGCGAGGTCATGTTGTGGCTGTACAGGACATTGGTTAGGCCACTGTTGGAAAATTGCATGCAATTCTGGTCTCCTTCCTATCGGAAAGATGTTGTGAAATTTGAAAGGGTTCAGAAAAGATTTACAAGGATGTTGCCAGGGTTGGAGGATTTGAGCTATAGGGAGAGGCTGAATAGGCTGGGGCTGTTTTCCCTGGAGCGTAGGAGGCTGAGGGGTGACCTTATAGAGGTTTACAAAATTATGTGGGGCATGGATAGGATAAATAGACAAAGTCTTTTCCCGGGGGTCGGAGAATCTAGAACTAGAGGGCATAGGTTTAGGGTGAGAGGGGAACGATATAAAAGGGACCTAAAGGGCAAAATTTTCACGCAGAGGGTGGTACATGTATGGAATGAGCTGCCAGAGGAAGTAGTGAGGCTGGTACAATTGCAACATTTAAAAGGCATCTGGATGGGTATATGAATAAGGAGGGTTTGGAGGGATATGGTGCTGGCAAGTGGGACTAGATTGGGTTGGGATATCTGGTCGGCATGGATGGGTTAGACCGAATGGTCTGTTTCCATGCTGTACATCTCTATGACTCTATGATGCTGGTTCTCTTAATCTGGTAGAGTGCCCGAAAGCAAGGGATGCCCCAGTCCCCAAAAGGAGGTCTAGATGCTCTTCCAAGGGTATGGGAAAGCCATAATTAGTCACTGAACCATCATTACATTGTAATGGCCTCTGAGATAATGGGTGTCAGTGGCTCCACAAATGACATGCTGTTGTATAATCTCGTACCACCCTAGTCACAAGAGTTTTTGCCACGACCAGGAGATTGCTGTTGGGCCTCTGCCATAATTAAATGGAGTTGGTCTCCATTTCTCCTGCCACCAGCTACTAAGTGTGTGTAAGTGATACGTGTGTTTATTAACATGTCTGCAATGACTCAAAGGTGACATTATTATGGCAGATGAGTGGGACTTGGAATTTTGTGTGAATAAGGGATACACATTTCCTCCAAAATCTTTGCAAAACAACTTTCAAAGTAATTTTCTTGGAAACTGTGATGTGTTTTATTTTAATTTATTCTTGAAAGTTAAGTAGAGATTATTTTCTGAATTTGTGATGTCACAGTGAGTCTTGTCCACTTGCTACATATAGAGGGAAATTGTGGCAACTTTTTATGGGGAAACAACTCTTTGATATTACTGTTCAGCTGCTCAGAATATGACATTTTTCAGGGAAGGCCAAGTAATGTAAACAACTTTAAAATATCAAACTAACTGCCTCATTTCTTTATTGGATATCATTGTAACAACACTTGGTGTTGCAAAAACGTGGACACCGTGGATATTGGGCATTAATGTTTAAGATAACATTTCTTGGTAAGTAATTGCAGACACAATAATAGAATAGACATTCTTTTCATTCACTTCTGCTTTGGTGCTGTCATTACAGGTTTTTGAGGCTATCAGGTTTTCCTGGGTTTGAGAAATCTGCGACAGATAAAAAGCTTTTCTATTTGGTGTTCTGCTCTTCTTCTGGAAACAATTTCCCTGCAGGTCAAACGTAGCTTCGTCACTTACTGGATGTGAAAATGAACTGGCCTTCCAGCCAAATGTCTACATGCGTTAAAACATTCAGCTGAATTTTCACATTTTTGATAAAAGGGTTTTGTGATTGTTATGTTGTTTGACATGGCCTTCCCTTTGCCTCATCATGGGTAAAAATAGATCATCCCCTGAATGGATATCTCCACAGCACTGCAACTGACCTATGTCTAACACCTGGACTGCTTACATTTGACCTGGTGGTCTGCAAGGATATTGAACTCTGGACTCCAGTAGGACCAAGTGCCTGGAAAACCCTCTGGAATGGAATAAGACAAATCCCTTGACTGACTGTAGCCCCTTTCACCTCACTAAATACTGTTCCCCTTTGACTTTCACACATGGTCATTTGCTTGAAGAGCATGCCATGTAAATTGCCAGATACGCTGCAATTGTGACATGATGCTGTAAAGTGACATGTCTGAATGATTGATTGTTCAATGATCTCCACCATCACAACCTACCTGCTTCTCCCTCTATGATGAGCAGCTTGTTGCTGAGCACTAAAGACTCTCTGCATGGAAAATAATGCAAGATACACATTGTCCAGCAAACTGTAAGTCTAAACTAAAGTCAGTGAGTGTGCATTAAAAAAGTGTGTCTATTAAAAAAGCAATGTGCTGTATATAGATGCAGGGCAATCTTTGAGTAAGTATAAATGAGTGAGTGTTAAGAAAGCAAGCTAAGAGGCATAAGTTTCATCCTTCCAGATTTATGTGCTTGTTTGTCCCTGAAAGCAAAGCGACTTGTTGGGAATTGCAAGATATGGGTATCCCGGAGTTCCAAACTAAAACATTCAAGGGCTAACCTTATTATGGTATATGAGTTGCTCTGAAAGCAAACATGATAATCTGGTAAAGTTAATACCAACTCATGTATATGAAAGATCATGGAAGGCAACAGAAGATTTGGAAGTGGCATAGTGGAGCTTTAATGCATGGAAATAAGGTACTTGCTGCTCAATGATGAGATTCTAATATCATTTAAGGCTTGCGGGGGAAATCAAGAAAATATTTTTCCATTTTTTCATTCTCATCATTACTTGTGCCACATTAAGTGAGGGGAATTCTGCACACAGTGGCAATGACAGCTATCCCTGCTGTTAGGTTACAATAGATGGCATAACTTGGTCATTTAATTTGCATGAAGTAGATGTACTGAATACTGATTTTATTTGATATGTTAAGGTAGGATTGTACATAAAATGTATGTACAATTGTTCCAGTAATTAATGCATATTTAGTGCCTAAAGTATTTATGAATCTGCAAATAATGTTCTGCAAAGGAATTGAGTGATTTAAACACAATATTTAGTATTTAAAATCTGAATCAGTACCGAACAGAATCCAATGGGGATGATAAGCAAGTGGAATTTGTTGTGAGTCAGGACAGAGACAGTAGGATTTTGGATACCTTGAAGTTTAAAGGATGGTATTTGATCGGCTGGCCAAAGAAACATTGGAATAGTTAAGACTGGAGTTAAAGAGAACCAACACCCTGAGTTAGGAAAGGATATCAGCCAAAGCTCTGGCTGCTGAGCTCTGCATGTCAGGTTTCGTGCTGTCAAAAAGGTAAATTACAAGGGTCAGGAGCTAATATTAGGTGTTTCTGAAAGAGAACTTTTTATAATTGAATTTCTCCAAATGCCACAATTGACCTGGATTGGAGTAAAGTAGTAATGGTGAATGATGCACTGAGATTAGAAAGTCAAGAAGCTGGAGAGTTGCAAGAGTAGTGATAATTCCCAGAAAATCATGTTTTTGGAGAGCTTCAGAAATTATAGTAGAATGTTGCATCATTAAAAAGAAGCTGGAAGTTGAGTCTAAATGAATCCACAATGAAAATGCACTACACTCTTCTACAACCTTTACCCTATCAACCAGACACTTGATTGGTTCCAAAAACAGGAGATAAAAGTCTTGATTGTAAACATATCTAATAACACAAATGAATTCAAATTTTAATTCTCGTTCGTTCACCTTCCTTATGTCAGTTAGGTGACCATAATGGTGGCCCATGAGATAATCTTCAGGTTTGGGATTGAAAACATTCTATGAAGATTTAGTAAACATTTTGGTTTTCATTGGGAGGTTAATATCAATGAATGACAAACATGCATTTGATTTGGACTTGGAGTAAGACCAATATTTACAGAAATAACAAGGCCACAGCTGATGATAACAACCCCAAACAAAAACTTCATACACTCTTTCATCTGTGACTAAACTGAAATAGTAATGTACAGTGTGTGCCCAAGTACTGTTTGTCCCTCAATTTCTCTGTTAAAATGTCAGAAATAATACAGGGTTGACTGCATAGATAACATGACTCAGGACAATGAATAATAGATTTTCAAAGACTTGGAGAAAATGCGGTACAAGATTACCTGATAAATTAAAGATAATTTTGATTCCTGACCTGTCTTGAGCTGGCTGACCTTAGAAGGGGCATGGTTTGGGGACTATATCTGACATCAATATTTCTGCGCTGAGAAGCAAATAATAATAATAAAAAACCCAGCGTCTGTTTCTGATTTTGATCCAGTTATTATTAGAAGATATTTTTTAGATACTTACTATCAGTGCTCACATAAGTGACTATATCACTCCTCTGCTGTTACTGATGTAACGTGGAAAACTGTGGATGAAAACATTGTTCTGTAATGAACAAAACATTGCATCTTTGTAACTATACTGTGATTATCACAAGGTAAATTGCTTTGAATTTGAACACTGTTGTAGCTGATCCTCTGTTCCAGAGATTTAATTTTCAGGCACTTGATGCAAACATTCTGTAAATAGAAACCATAAGCTTTGAATGCAGAATACCAGACTACACTGTTCTATACTCTTGAGGCTGGTCCACTTAGCTAGAATGTGTTTACTCTGGGTTTGCTGCACCTCTGGCTCAACCTTCTCTAATGGTAATTAGAATCTAGCTCTCAAGAGTTCCAATAAGCTCTTTTATACATACTAATTTATAGAATATTGATTTTACGGCTCTCCAGTGCATGTCCTATATAATCTTTTGTAGTACAATTCTTCCATACCTCCCTTCCCAGACTCAACAGCAGTTAACTGATGATGTCAAAGTTACATCATCATTAGCAGAACTATTCATTTGCATTACACTACATAAATTAAGCTCCTGTCAATGTAATTCCTTGGTGTTTAACTAAGATAATTATAACTTTGACTCTCACTCGCAAAATATTCTTACACTTCACCATAGAAAAACTAAATGTACAATAAAATCTCAATTCCAACTGTCTTTCACAACTAAGGGGAGGCAATAACCTAATGGTATTATCATTAGTCTTTTAATCCAGAGACTCTGAGGATCTGGATTTGAATCCTATCGTGAGGGTGGTTTTTGTAATTCCATTTTTTTTTAAATCTGGAATTAAGAATCGACTGATGACTATGAAACCATTGTTGATTGTCATAAAAACTCATCTGGCTTGCTAAGTCAAGAAGGAAATTTGCCATCCTCACCTGGTCTGGCCAACATGTAACTCCACAGCCACAGCAATATGGTTGACTTTCAATTAGGGATGGGCAATGAATGCTGGCCTAGCCAGCGATGACCACATCACATCAATGAATTCTAAAAATACTACTGGAGTTTATGCTGACCTCTCAATTGCCAGACCATTTATTTGTTTCAGACCATGACCCAACCACTCACATTCCTCACTTACCTTGTGTACGACACTACTTGCTGAACCAAACAACCCCACTCCCCCTGCTGGACCTAACCGAACCCGATCCCCCTGTTGCTAGATCCAACCCATCCCGATCCCCCCACCTCTGAATCTGACCCAACAGCTCCACCAATGGGAGACCCTACACCTGACCCTGTTCACCCTGTCTCCTCCCAGACTTAATTTCTCCTAGCCACTCCAACCTATTCTAAACACTGCATCACATCCCTTGCCACATTGTATCCTACCCACTTGGCACACTACCCCATATCCAAGTGCCACACTAACGAGCTAGCAACTCCCCCCACCCCCATTCATCTGGCATCACACTCTTGGCACCCTATCCCATACTCACCTTGCATCCTACCCAGTTAGCTTATTTTCTTATTAGCTGACAACCTATCTAATCAGTACTCTAGCATCCTAACAATTAGAACCCTAACCCTGGTCACTACCTCACCGTCAGTTCACACCCGATCTCTTCTGGCATCCTAACCCTGTTCTTTTCCCAACTGGCACCTGACTCATCTAACATCATTTACACCTGGCACACTACCCCCTACTCATCTGACAGCCTAATATTTAGCATCCTAACATGACACAACCTTACATATATATGGTTTGATAACAGCTGTCCAAGTGGCTGTCAGGTACTTGACGTTTCAGAATCCTGCATCTGTTTGTTGTGCAATGGGGATGCGGTTTGCCTTCCTCTGACAGGTTTGTGTGAAAGAACTGTCAGAATGGAAGTACAGCTCTACATTTTTGAGGGACCCTGAGCAGATTCTTCTTTCTGAAATGTGGAGCTTTTTGCATTAAAAAAAGAGGGCCTGGAGTGGAAATCTGCATGAGAATTGCAGATATTCCAGCCAACTATGTTTCAATCACTGTTTTTTTTGGATTCACATCTAACTTTCCCAATATTTCCTGACACTTCCAATGTTGCTATTTGTTTTGTCAAAAGTATTCTTTCCTGTTGCAATATGATTACACGGTTATAATGGAATTTTGGTTAAGTAGCCCAAACAATAAGGGCTAGAGAGCAAGTCTTATCCTGTCCTCTCCAAAGGTCCACACTTGTAGTTCCCTTATAATTATTGAAAAGTGATAACAGAACACATTGAATACAGTTAAATTCCTAATAACTTTTAGCGTTATTTGCTCTTCAGATTTTAATTTTTGTGTGTACAGTCATAGAGATGTACAGCACAGAAACAGACCCATGGGTCTAACTCATCCATGCCAACCAGATATCCCAACTCAATCTAGTTCTACCTGCCAGCACCGGGCCCATATCCCTCCAAACCCTTCCTATTCATATTCCCATTCAGATACCTTTTACATGTTGCAATTGTACTAGCCTCCACCACATCCTCTGGCAGCTCATTCCATACACGTACCACCCTCTGCGTGAAAAAGTTTCCCCTTAGTTCTCTTTTCTATCTTTTCCCTCCAACCCTAAACCTATGCCCTCTAGTTCTGGACTCCCCTATCCCAGGGAAAAGACTTTGTCTATTTATCCTATCCATGCCCCTCATGATTTTATAAACGTCTATAAGGTCACCCCTCAGCCTCCGATGCTCTAGAGAAAACAGCCCTAGCTTATTCAACCTCTCCCTAAAGCTCAAATCCTCCAACCCTGGCAATATCCTTGTAAATATTTTCTGAACCTTTTCAAGTTTCACAATATCTTTCTGATAGGAAGGAGACCAGAACTGCATGCAATATTCTAAAAGCGGCCTAACCAATGTCCTGTACAGCCACAGCATGACCTCCCAACTCTTATACTCCATACTCTGACCAATAAGGGAAAGCATACCAACTGCCTTCTTCACTATCCTATCTACCTGCAATTCCACTTTCAAGGAACTATGAACCTGCACTCCAAGGTCTCTTTGCTCAGCAACACTCCCTCGGACCTTACCATTAAGTGTATAAATCCTGCTAAGATTTGCTTTCCCAAAATGCAGCACCTCACATTAATCCAAATTAATGTGCCACTTCTCCGCCCATTGGCCCATCTGATCAAGATCCTGTTGTAATTTGAGATAACCTTCTTCGCTGTCCACTACACCTCCAATTTTGGTGTCATCTGCAAACTTACTAACTATACCTCTTATGCTCACATCCAAATCATTTATATAAATAATGAAAAGTAGGGGACACAGCACTGATCCTTGTGGCACTCCACTGATCACAGGCCTCCAGTCCTAAAAACAACAGTTTATCACCACCCTCTGTCTTCTACCTTTCAGTCAGTTCTGTATTCAAATGGCTAGTTCTCCCTGTATTCTGAGAGATCTAACCTGGCTAACCAGTCTCCCATGGGGAACCTTGTTGAACGCCTTACTGAAATCTATCTAGATCAAATATACCACTCTGCCCTCATCAATCCTCTTTGTTATTTCTTCAAAAAACTCAATCAAGTTTGTGAGACATGATTCCCACACACAAAGCCATATTGACTATCCCTAATCAGTCCTTGCCTTTCCAAATACATGTACATCTTGTCCCTCATGATTCCCTCCAACAACTTGCCCACCACCGATGTCAGGCTCACTGGTCTATAGTTCCCTGGCTTGTCCTTACCACCTTTCTTAAACAATGGCACCACGTTAGCCAACCTCTAGTCTTCCGGCACCTCACCTGTGACTATCGATGATACAAATATCTCAGTAAGAGGCTTAGCAATCACTTCCCTCGCTTCCCACAGAGTTCTAAGGTACACCTGATCAGGTTCTGTGGATTTATCCACTTTTATGCATTTCAAGACATCCAGCACTTCCTCCTTTATAATATGGACATTTTTCAAGGTGTCACTATCTATTTCTCTACATTCTATATCTTCCATGTCCTTTCCCACAGTAAATATTGATGCAAAATACTCATTTAGTATCTCTCAGTCATATGACATTTAAACAAACTCTTCGGTCCAACCAGTCCACACCAACTATGTTCCCAAACTAAATTAGTCCTACCTGCATGCACTTAGCCTGGATCTCTCCATATCTTTCCTATTCACGTACATATCCAAATGGCTTTTAAATGTTGTAACTGTTCTTGTGACCACCACTTCCTTTAGCAGTTCATTCTGCACACTAACCACTCTCTGTGTAAAAATGTTGCCTTTGTAAAACTTTATTCTCTCACCCTAAAAATATACCACCAACTTTTAAACTCCCCACCTGAGAGACAAGAACTTCTGCTACTCACCTTATCTATGCCTCTCATGATTTTATAAATCTATGTAAGATCACCCCTCAACCTTCTACACACCAATGAAAAAGATCCCAGCCTATCCAGCCTCTCCCTGTAACTCAAATCCTGCATTCCTGGCAATATCCTAGTAAATCTTTTCTGAACACTCTCCAGTTTAATAATACCCTTCCTATAATAGGGTGACCAGAATTGCACACAGTAGTCCAGGAGAGGCCTCACCAAGTCATGTACAATCTCAACATGACATCCCAAATCTATAAACAAAGGTCTGAGCAATGACAGCAAACATGTAAAATGCTTTCTTAACCATCCTGTTTACCTGTGATGCAAACTTCAAAAAACTATGCACCTGAATCCCTATGTTTCTGTATTCTACAACATTACCCAGGGCCCGACCATTAATTGTATAAGTCCTGTCCTTGTTTGTTTTCCCAAAATGCAATGCCTCACATTTATTCAAACGAAACGCCATCTGCCACTCCTCAGCCTACTAACTCAGTTGATCAAGATCTCGAAATAAAGATCATTCACAAATACAGTAACTTTCATGAATTCAGGACACTCCAAAGCCAATGAAGCAGTGTCATGCTGATGTGTCAACCTAGATTGTCTGCTTCAATCTCTGCAGTGAACAGACCTTGGGTGACGTTCCCAATTCAATATGGTTCCAGATGAGATACTCCAAACAGTTAGCGCCAGGTTGAGGAGAATGAACTGACTCCACTTCTTTATTCATCCACCTACACCCTCATTTAGTTGCATCCAAAGCCAAATGAACTTATGTTTTAAAACAAGCCAAATTAACCAGTCCCTCTTTCATTAAGAAAGAGTAAGTTTATTAATTAATAAATACAAGAAGTAGTAGAAACACAACACACATATTAGAAATAACAGGCGAGTCAACAAAGATAATACTTAAAACACAGATACATGGATCAGTCTCCAAATTTGTTGTGAAGATAGTTGAACATTGCAATTGCTGCAGTGGGGTTTTTAAGTACAATTGATGTTGGTAGTTGAACAGACAATTTTCAAGATTCTTGGTTTTGCAGGTTGTCTGAAATTCTATTGTCCTGATAATTTTTGTTCGCTGGTTTGCAGGACTTGGAGTTGGACAGGGTCTTTCACTGCAACACAGGATTAACTAGGGGATATTTATTTGACTGTGAACATTACGAAAGCTAACACTCAAATCCAGGGAGTAATACATGGGTGCATTCAGTCCTAATAGTCTACTCCATTAGAGTTGAAACTGGCTTTTTAACCTGTGTTCTTGTGCATTCTTCAAGAGGAAAACTGAGTTATGTGGATTTGAACATAATCCACAGAGGGCGGCTTTCTCTTGAGCAGGGAGTCATTGGACCCTTGTTATCTTTGCAGTCACAACAGATCACAGTCTACTCCGTTTGAAGTTTCTTTGACATGTTGGGCTGTTATGTCCCTTCGATATAAAAAATATTTTATATCTGCAGTTATTTTGTATCTGTAGCAGCCCTCTTTTAAAAACATATTCAGAATTAAGGGCTAAAAAAGGCCATTGTATTTCAAGAATCCAACCCATTATGTAAGAATATATACTTAACAGATATCTTAGGAGGTATTACCACCACTACTGATTGAGCTGGTCAGGTTCTCTTGTAATAACTAAAGTTGACAAGTTGGCCTGTTGGGGCTTTTTTTTAGCAAACACAAGATGGCTGAAAAGGTTGGACAGCGATGTACAGCAGATGTTCATAGCTAGTCTCCATATAGACAAACTGGATAAGAGGAGATTCTCTGTAGGAAGAAATATTAGGGAGGTTATTCACATTTCTGTAAACAGGCAGTTCTAAACATATTAGAATTTTAATAAGGGGCATTTTTGAATGTCTTAGTTTAGCCTCAGTCCCAAACTTGGTGTTTCGTAAAATATCTAATCCTACAGTATTCTGATTTTTTTTAGGTAATTGTAGAATTAGAAAGGCAAACAACAACAAATTAATGTGAAAAGGTCAGTTATATTCCTTCAGTAAATGTTTGTAGGCAGTAAAGAGGCCTAATGCATTATTAGAGAAGATACAATAATAAATGGTGTAAACATGACCTCCAAAAACCATTGACACAGGAGGACAGAAGAAGGTTATAAAAAGAGAGGTCATAACTGGGAGAGATAAACAAGTGAAACTTAAGTGCAGATATAAGTAATCAGAACAAGTTCTTCCATCCAAAATTCAAGGTAAGAGTGAGAGAGACAAATTACAAAATACAGAGTGAAAATGTGTTTCTGTCCTTAGTTGTTTGTGGAATCTAAAGTTTCATTTAATAGCTTGATAAAGTTATAAAATGATTGAATTTAACTCTCATCAGTGGAATTCGAATAGATGCTTTTATTAAGAAAAAATAATTAGTAATGGAAAGTGGTTTGAGTCCAAACAATGAAGATCTATTTAAAAATGAAACTTTAGTTTAAAATCCATGTACAGCATGTAAAAAGCAGGTCTAATAAGCTGCAGTAGCAAATCAAAAGGACTATTTATTTGATCTCTCAGGCTAAATTAGGAGTTCTTCTCATTTTGTCAGCTGTGTCACAGTAACTTTATATTAGAGTTGATTTTACATACTTAATAACAATTGGTAGAAATTAATATCCTTCCTAATGTGCCATACTGAAGTTAGTACAGACTTTGGAAGAGTTCTTAGTGAAAAGCAACTATTTAGGTTATTGGTAAATAATGAGGTGCAGCTGACAAAGATCTGGGAAGGAAGAAAACTGTCAGAAGCATTCTAAGATTCCAAAGACAGATGTGCGAGGTATCTAGTAGACATCATGAGATTATGAGGAGAAAGTGAGGTCTGCAGATGCTGGAGATCAGAGCTGAAAATGTGTTGCTGGAAAAGCGCAGCAGGTCAGGCAGCATCCAGGGAACAGATTCCTGAAGAAGAGCTTATGCCCGAAACGTCGATTCTCCTGTTCCCTGGATGCTGCCTGACCTGCTGCGCTTTTCCAGCAACACATTTTCAGATCATGGGATTATGGCCTAGGACTGTCCATAGAGTTGTCCGTCATTGATTGCATGTTCAGTGGAATGGACCTATAGATAAGGGGAATGTGGATAATAATGACATCAATGTTGCACATAATTATTGTTATGCAAAAGGTATAAAAATATTGTATTTTGCTGGGGAACCCACAGCATCATTGACTTCCAATCTGAGCTGTAATTAACAGGGCAACTGGGCCCAACATGAAAGCCAGATTCGGAGTGTCTTTGGCCTCTCCCACATATGTAGCAAAAGAGCTCTAAATAAAGATCGCTAGTATTACGGAACACAGAACTTAAAACTCCTCTTTGATATTTCTCCCTACAACAGGTCCGATTGGACATAGATTAGATTAGATTACTTACAGTGTGGAAACAGGCCCTTCGGCCCAACAAGTCCACACCGCCCCGCCGAAGCGTAATCCACCCATACCCCTACATTTACCCCTTACCTAACACTACGGGCAATTTAGCATGGGCAATTTAGCATGGCCAATTCACCTGACCTGCACATCTTTGGACTGTGGGAGGAAACCGGAGCACCCGGAGGAAACCCACGCAGACACGGGGAGAATGTGCAAACTCCACACAGTCAGTCGCCTGAGGCGGGAATTGAACCCAGGTCTCTGGCACTGTGAGGCAGCAGTGCTAACCACTGTGCCACCGTGCCGCCCCCACAGCTGCTAGCTGTGTCTGTGGCATGTGATTATACAACCAACATAGTAGAAACATATTTGATCTCATCCTTACCAATCTTCCAGCCACAGATGTATCTGTCCATGACAGTATCAATAAGAGTGCCAATTGCACAGTCCGTGTGCAGACAAAGTCCTGCCTTCTCATTGAATATACCCTCCATTGCATTGTGTGGTACTATTACCATAATAAATGGGTCAGACTTCAACAGATCTAACTCAAGACTGGGCATCCATGAGGCATTGTGGGCCATCAACAGCAGCAGAATTATACTCCTGCAACCTCATGGCCTGCCATAATGCCCACGCAACAATTAACATCAAGCCAGGAAAGCAACCCTGGTTCAATGGAGGGTGCAGGAGGGCATGCAAAGAGCAACAAACAGCATTAACAGCTAATGACAGACAGAGGCAAATTATCCCAAAACCAACAGATCTAAGTTCTGCTGTTCTGCCACATCCAGTCCCGAGTAATGGTTGACAATTCAACAACTCAACTCCATGACTCGATAACTCACTTGAGGAGGAAGAAGCTCCACAAATATCTCATCTTCAATGATGTAAGAGCACAACTCATCAGCGCAAAAGATAAGACATCTTGGATCTGTCTCAATCTTCTCTAGTGATCCTCAGCATTATAGATACCACTCTTCAACAATTTGATTTACGCCACATAATATCAAGAAACATTTGGCGGTACTGGATACTGAAAAGGCTGTGGACCCTGACAGCATCCCGGTAATAGTACTAAAGACTTGTGTTCCAGAACTTGTCACTTTCCTAACCAAACTCTATCAGTACAGTTAAAATAGTGGCAACGTGGAAAGTTGCCCATGTTTGGTCTGTGCACAAAAAACAGGACAAATCCAACCCGGCCAATTGCTGCTCCATCAGTCTGCTCTCAATTCTCAGGAAAGTGAAGGAAGGTGTCAACAACAGTCCAATCAAGCAGCACCTGCTCAGCAATAACCTGCTCAGCGATTCTCAGTTTGCGTTCTGCCAGGGGTTCTCAGCTTTTGACCTCATTGCAGCCTTGGTTTGAGCATGGATAAAAGAGTTGAGTTCTCGAGGTGAGGTGAGAGTGACAGCCCTTTACATCAAGTTGCATCTGACTAAGTATGGCATGAGGAGCTTCAGCAAAACTGAAATCAATGGGTATCGGAGGCAAACTCTCTGTTGGTTTGAGTCATTCCTGGCACAGAGGAGAAAATGGTCGTGGTTGTTGGAGCGTAACCATCTCAGCTCCAGGATATCTCTGCAGGAGCTCCTCAAGGTACTGTCTGACACCAACCATCTTCAGCTCTTCATTAATGTCCTTCTCTCCATCATAAGGTGAGAAGTTGGGATGTTTACCAATGATTACACAATCTTCAGCACCATTCACTACTCCTCAGATACTGAAGCATTCTATGTTCAAATGCAACAAGATCTGACAATAACCAGGCTTGGGCTGACAAGGAGCAAGCAATGTTTATGCCATACAAATGCCAGGCAACGGCCATCTTCATTAAGAAACAATCTAACCACCGCCCCTTGAAATTCAATGATGTTACCATCATTGAATCCCCCATTATCGACATACTTGGGGTTACCATTGACCAGAAACTCAACTGGACTTACAGCCCTCCTTTAGAATATAGCATGCAATTCTGGTCTCCCTCCTATAGGAAAGATGTTGTGAAACTTGAAAGGGTTCAGAAAAGATTCACAAGGATGTTGCCAGGATTGGAGCATTTGAGCCATAAGGAGAGGTTGAATAGGCTGGGGCTGTTTTGCCTGGAGCGTCGGATGCTGAGAGGTGACCTTACAGAGATTAATAAAATCAGGGTAAATAGACAAGGTTTGGGTAGTTCAGAACTAGGGCATGGGTTTAGGGTGAGAGGTGAAAGAGTTACAAGGGGCCTAAGGGGCAACTTTTTGACACAGAGGGTTGTGCGTGTATGGAATGACCTGCCAGAGGAAGTGGTGGAGGCTGGTACAACTGCAACATTTAAAAGAAATCTGGATGGGTATATGAATAAGGAGGGTTTCGAGGGATATGGGCCAAGTGCTGGCAAATGGGACAAGATTAAGTTAGCATATCTGGTTGGCATGGACGAGTTGGGCTGTAGGGTCTGTTTCCGTACTGGACATCTCTATGACTCAGTCGCTACAAGAAAAGTCAGAGGCTAGGAATACTGCAGAGAGTAACTTACTTCTGGACTCTGTCCATCATCTACAAAGTTAAAGTCAGGATTGTGAAGGAATACTCCCCATTTGCCTCGTTGAGTGCAGCTCCAACATCACCCATGAAGCTTGACACCACTTACTTACTTACACAAGCATCCACGCCTTCCATCACTGATGCCTAAAAGCAGCAGCATGTACTGTTTACAAGAGAAAATTAACCAAATATCCTTAATAAGCACCTTCCAAACACATGATCACTCCCATTTAGAAGGACATGGGCACCTGCAAATTCCCCTTCAATCCATTCATCATCTTGACTTGGAAATATATTGCCATTCCTTCACTGTCACTGGTCAAAATCCTGAAATTCCCCCCCTCCAATACCATTGTGGGTTAACCTACAACACATAGACTGCAGCTGTTCAACATGACAGCTCAGCATCATTTTTTCAATGGGCAACTAGGGATGGGCAAGAAATGCTGGCCAGCCAGCAACATCCATATTCCATGAGTGAATAAAAAAAGCCAACTCATATTCAACTGCTTTTCTCCTTCCATGGCTTATCATTCGCCAAACCTTTCTTTGCCTAATAGCTGTTCTCTCTTTCATCTCCATCTCCACCTATCGTGCACTCCTTTACCACACCCACCTCCTGTCTTGAGCCTTTTCCTAGCCAAAACTAGTTTTGATGAAACGTCACTGGACCTGATACGTTGACTCTACTTTCTCTCCACAGATATTGCCAGACCTGCTGAGTTTCTCCAGTAATTTCTGTTTATTGTATGTTCCCTTGTTACACCTCAGATGGAATTTTGTGCACAGCTGTGGGTGCCACATTGCAAGAAAGATGTAAATGCATTAGAGGGACTGCAGAAGCAATTTATAAGAATGGTTCCAGGAATAAAAAACTTCAGTTATGAGGGTAGATTGAAGAATCTGGGACTGTTCTCCATGAAAAGAAGAAAGTGGAGAGGATATCTAATACCAGTTTAGAAAATCATGAGCAAATTTGAAAGAGTAGGGAGCTGTTCCTCCTTATGAGAAGAACAAGATCGAAACTGCATAGATTTAAATTGATGTGCAAAAGAAGCAAAAGTGATGTTTTTTTCAATGAATGATTAGGGTATGGAAGGCAGAGCCTGCAAATGTGGTGGAGGCCGATTCAATAAAGACATTCAAAAAAGCTTTGGATGATTATTTGGGTAAACATATTGTGTAAGAGGACGGGGTAAAAACAGAAGACTGGCACTCGATAATGATGCTCAATGGGCTAAATGGCCTTTTACTATGCCGTAACAGTTCTATGATTCTGTAACTTGCCTACCTATCTTTTTGTTGCCTTCAAATTTAGTATTTATTTGCTCATCTCATCCAAGTCATGGATGTAAATTACAAAAAGTTGAAACTCCAGCACAGTCCCCTGCAGGATTCCACTTGTCACATGCTGTCAATCAGACAAAGACCCATTTATGCAGACTGTTTCTGCCACCTAATACTGTTAACCTGACCCCACAAGCTTGTATTTCCTGCAATAAATTTTTATGGGCACCTTATCAAATGCACATCACTCCTTCGAAGCAATACATTTCTTAAACATGATTTCCCTTCATGGAGGAGAAAGTGAGGTCTGCAGATGCTGGAGATCAAAGTTGAAACTTTATTGCTGGAATAGCACAGCAGGTCAGGCAGCATCCAGGGAACAGGAGATTCGACGTTTCATGGGACCATGCTGAATCTTCCTGATTATATTAAGATTTTCTACATGTGTAGCTATGGTCTCTTTAGTTATTCATTGTATCACATTTCCCATAGCAGACAGCCTCAAGCTAATTGGCCTAATGTTTCCTGTTTTCTGCTTAGCTCTCTTCTTGAATAGAGGGGTTCTATTTGCTACTTCTCATCTTCTGTACATCCAACTGGTACCATCCGATTTCCTCTCTCAACTCCTCCTTATCTGATATCCAGTACTGAATGAGCATATATTTAGAGTCATAGAGATGTACAGCATGGAAACAGACCCTTCGGTCCAACCTGTCTACACCAACCAGATATCCCAACCCAATCTAGTCCCACCCGGCCCATATCCCTCCAAACCCTTCCTATTCATATACCCATCCAAATGCCTCTTAAATGTTGCAATTGTACCAGCCTCCACCACTTCCTCTGGCAGCTCATCCCATACACATACCACCCTGTGTGAAAAGGTCGCCCCTTAGGTCTCTTTTAAACCTTCCCCCTCTCACCCTAAACCTATGCCCTCTAGTTCTGGATTCTCCGACCCCAGGGAAAATACTTTGTCTATTTATCCTATCCATGCCCCACATAATTTTGTAAACCTCTATAAGGTCACCCCTCAGCCTCTGACGCTCCAGGGGAAACAGCCCCAGCCTGTTCAGCCTCTCCCCATAGTTCAAATCCTCCAACCCTGGCAACATCCTTGTAAATTTTTTCTGAACCCTTTTAAGTTTCACAACATCTTTCTGATAGGAAGGAGACCAGAATTGCATGCAATATTCCATCAGTGGCCTAACCAATGTCCTGTACAGCTGCAACATGACCTCCCAACTCCTGTACTCAATACTCTGACCAATAAAAGAAAGCATACTAAATGCCTTTTTCACTATCCTATCTACCTGCGACTCCACTTTCAAGGAGCTATGAACCTGCACTCCAAGATCTTATTCAGCAACACTCCCGAGGACCTTACCATTAAGTGTATAACTCCTGCTAAGATTTGCTTTCCGAAAATGCAGCACCTCGCATTTATCTGAATTAAACTCTATCTGCCACTTCTCAACCCATTGGCCCATCTGGTCAAGATCCTGTTGTAATTTGAGGTAACCCTCTTCGCTGTCCACTACACCTCCAATTTTGGTGTCATCTACAAACTTAATTGGGAAGAATGATTTTGGTTCTAATTTCTATTCTCTGGCTACCAGTAATATCCCTCCCCTGGCAAGAGGCTGAGACAGTCCTTGTATGTTTGTATGCCTCTACCTAAAAATCAGTTTTCATCCTCACATATATGCAATTTCTAAGGCCACATACTTCTGCCTCTGCAGCATCTCCAGATTTTGCTCCTTTTCAGCTCATTAGTGCCTTTACACTCCTGGAGAATCTACTATTACAGTACACTCCACTCTTGCATTCTCCATTAATTGTAAAAACTTTTTTTCACTTGCATCAGGAGCCTCAGCATTCACCTATCCTGTAGTCTAGTCTCACTGGCTTACATTGGTTTCCAGGCAATTAGTAAGTCCAGAAGACATTTAAACAGAAGTAGGCCAATCAACCGATTGAATCCGCTCCACCATTTAATGAGATCATGGCTGATATGATAATCTTCATCGCTACTTTCTTGCATCTTGTCATGACCCTCCTTCCCTCACTGATTTGTCTATTTCAGCCTTGAATACACTTAATCACCTGTCTCGACAGTCCACTTCGGTAAAGAATTCCACACATTCGCTACTCTCTGAAAGAAGAAATTTCTTTTCCTCTCTGTCTCTGAGATTATGCTCTCTGGTCATAGACTGTCCCACAATATCTCGGTTTTAGAATTCTTGTGTTAGTTTTCAAATCCTTCAGGAGAATAATGCCAAAGAACAAATAGATTCCTGAAGAAGGGTTATATCCGAAACATCAACTTCACCACCTCCTGATGCTGCCTGGTTGCTGTGTTCTTCCTGTCTCCTGCTTGTCTGCTTTGGATTTCAGCATCTGCAGTTTTTTGAACAGAACAAATAGAGGACAGAAAATGCAGTTAAAGCAAGTAAAAAGCTATTTCTTTTACTGAATTTTTATTCTCAGATAATCCACAGTAAGACACTATATATGCCTCACATAACTAAAAATGTACAGATTGAGATGCTTAAAATCACACATTCCCAATACATTTAATTTTTAACACATTTACACATTGATAAGGAATATTCCTCTCACAGAATGTGGGAAAGTAACATCATTTACAGCCTAAATTATGTTGTTTGTGAACACAGCCTGGGGAACATAGCTGCACGACTTACAGCATGAGGCTGATGTGGGAGTCTCTGGGCAGTTTCTCCACCTTCTCGAGGGAGGACTCTTTGTTCCGGGTCGCGTTTGCAACCCGGACCTTGAAGCAGGGGCCGGAAGTAGCCGGGCTGTTCGCTCCTGAATGAGATTCCGGGTGGACTCGGGTTTAGTACCGCTCCGGCGGCCTATGCTGGTAAGAAGCTGTTTGATATGTCCCCGGTGGAGGCCGTGGGCTCTGAGTGCCCCCTTGGTCGCGGGTTAAAGTTGCCCTCTTGCCCCTGGGCCTCTCCCATCCCCCCGGCGCTGATTTGCTGAGTCGCCGCCAGTTGTTCACCCCGGGACTTGCCTCGGCCTCTGTCTGAATGTCAGCCCTTTACTGGGGCCCTCACTGTTCAGACTGGTGCCGTTAGTCCGAAACAACACCAGCCCCATTAACCGCAGCTTGTCCAGCCCCATCTGTCCTGCTCCCCTCTCCCCTTCAAATCATTTCAATGTGAAACGAAGGCACCGAAACCGAGTCTAATCCTGTCCTTGCAGTGTGTCCGGACATCTGTATTTCTAATAGGTGTCAGTGACCAGCAGCAAAACGCAGAATCTACTGTGAGTGACACCTCCCTTGTCTCTGGATTCTGCCTTCATTTGTCGTCCTTTTACCAGTCCCTCTAGCTGCGAGACCCGAAGCGTTGACTCTGTTTTCTCTCCACAGATACTGCCAGACCTGCTGAGTTTTTTTCCAGCAATTTCTGTTTTTGCTTATGTTTTGGGATGGTTTGGACTAGCTGTCAGAAGCTGTTAGTTAATGACACCAATTCTGGTCTCCTTTCTTTGGGAAAGATGTTGTGAAACTTGAAAGGGTTCAGAAAAGATTTACAAGGATGTTGCCAGGGTTGGAGGATCTGAGCTACAGGGAGAGGCTGAACAGGCTGGGGCTGTTTTCCCTTCGGAGGCTGAGGGGTGACCTTATAGAGGTTTACAAAATTATGAGGGACATGGATAGGGTAAATAAGCAAAGTCTTTTCCTTGGGGTCTGGAAGTCCAGGTCAAGAGAACATAGGTTTAGGGTGAGAGGGGAAAGATATAAAAGAGACCTAAGGGGCAACCTTTTCACGTAGAGGGTAGTACATGTATGGAATGAGATGCCAGAGGATGTGGTGGAGGCTGGTACAATTGCAACATTTAAGAGGCATTTGGACGTGTATATGAATAGGAAGGGTTTGGAGGGATATGGGTCGGGTACTGGCAGGTGGGACTAGATTGGGTTGGGATATCTGGTCGGCATAGACGGTTTGGACCGAAGGGTCTGTTTCCATGCTGTACATCTCTATGACTCTATGACACATCCAAATTCTGCCAATCCCTTTTACCTTTTCAATGAATATTCTCTTAAATCTTGTTTGCTTTATCTGAATTTCTATAACATTTCTGCACTTTTATGGTTCTGCTTTGATATCTCTGATCATTGCCAGACTTGATAAGTAAGTCGAATTGTTTTGTGAAATATATTGATTAGAATAAACCCCTTTTTTTCCATTTTATATTTGCTCTTTCTTTACCTTTTAGGACATTTCCTCAAATACTCATATAATAGAACAAGAACCAATTATTTTATGGCGCATAAGATTCAGGAAATGTGTGTAGACTGGCAACACTTCTTATTAGTGTTACCTTGTACCTCCAAATCAACCTGAATGTATTGCCACTACTCAGTCAGCATATTAGTGATTGGAAATTTTCTTCCATGACCCAACTTCCCAATTTGGGTGATGGACCACCACTTTAATTCATCTTGTAAGATCAAGTTCTTTTCAATTAAACTTTCTCTAAAATATTTCACCAGCCATGCAAATAGATTTTTGTTTGTCGATATTTATACATATAATTGTGTAAAGTAATTGTCAGAAAAGCTTTCAACACTAAAAATGCTTGAATGTTTGTCAGCTTAACAGGCTGTATAATTTGAAGTACTGTTGACACCAAATAATTTCATCATTGATACTGTCACATCCATAAACGAGACTGCAGATTTGCACATAGACCCATAACCAACAATCCAACAAATGACTGTGGTGAAACGGTTAAAAAATTATGTCCCAATACATGTGTGAATCTAACCGGAATGGAGGTGTTGCTTAGTCCCGTGTGAATCTTCTTATCTGTATGTAACCAGAATGGAATGTGTTTTTTAGCCTTGCTCTGCTGTTCACATGAATGTTTATATCTGGAAAAGAGTATATCAGCTGGAAAAGTCTCCAGTTCGGTGAGTCTGCTCCGGGGTTACGTTTAACCGCCGAGCGTGGGTTGTTGGCAACCGCTCTACGAGAACGGACGGCTCCCAGTTCCGGTAACATGTAGAGTGAGTATAAGCCAGACCTGGGAGTCTGCTCCGGGGTTACGTTTAACCGCCGAGCGTGGGTTGTTGGCAACCGCTCTACGAGAACTGACGGCTCCCAGTTCCGGTAACATGTAGAGTGAGTATAAGCCAGACCCCTTGAGATGAGACCTGGTTGTGGCGACGCTGCGGGGAATAAAATGCTCATATTCTAGCAGACTCGCCTCTTGGTCGTTTGTTCTGTGTCAGACTACTCTCCTACGAACCTGACCTTGAGAATTTTTTAAAACATTTGGCGCAGCGAGCAGGGTCAATCGCAATTGAGGAGAGATTTTGATACAGAACAATGTTTTGGAAAAAGACTAAGAAACCAGAAGAACAAACTGTGGAGGTCCCGACCGTCCCGGGATGGCATGGATGTGGGCATGTACGTGGCAGTTTGTTTGAGAAATGGTGGGGGGCGACCGGAGGAACCCCAGGGTCGCTGCTGTCCACCCTTGAGAGGATCCCAGTCCTGCCGAAGAACCCCTTGCCTGGGGTACAGCGGAGGATGTGGGCATGTCCAAAAAGCTGAAGCGGAGTTAACAGAATTGAATGGGATTGAACTGAACTGAACTGAGTGGAACTGAAGTGAATCAAATTGAACGGAACAAAATGGAACTGAGCTAAATTGAATTGAAATGGACGGAACTGAATTGAACACAATTGAATTGAACTGAACAGACCTGAACTGAGCTGAATTGAACTACACTGAATTGACTGAACTGAAATTAACTGAAACGAATTGAACTGAATTAAGCATAAAGTAACACATGTATTGGGCCAAGCAGTGGAATGTGGTGTAAAATTATGTCCCAATACATGTGTGAATCATAATGTAACACATGTATTGGGCCAAGCAGTGGAATGTGGTGTAAAATTATGTCCCAATACATGTGTGAATCATAATGTAACACATGTATTGGGCCAAGCAGTGGAATGTGGTGAAACGGTTAAAAAATTATGTCCCAATACATGTGTGAATCTAACCGGAATGGAGGTGTTGCTTAGTCCCGTGTGAATCTTATTACACACCTCCCCGTGTGAATCTTCTTATCTATATGTAACCAGAATGGAATGTGTTTTTTAGCCTTGCTCTGCTGTTCACATGAATGTTTATATCTGGAAAAGAGTATATCAGCTGGAAAAGTCTCCAGTTCGGTGAGTCTGCTCCGGGGTTACGTTTAACCGCCGAGCGTGGGTTGTTGGCAACCGCTCTACGAGAACTGACGGCTCCCAGTTCCGGTAACATGTAGAGTGAGTATAAGCCAGACCCCTTGAGATGAGACCTGGTTGTGGCGACGCTGCGGGGAATAAAATGCTCATATTCTAGCAGACTCGCCTCTTGGTCGTTTGTTCTGTGTCAGACTACTCTCCTACGAACCTGACCTTGAGAATTTTTTAAAACAATGACCTACTAAAGTTCTCTCTCATCTGTTGTTCAATTGTTCTTCAGTGTTTGAAAGTATACTCTCAGACATTGTTTCAGTGTCATAGAGTCACAGATGTACAGCACGGAAACAGACCCTTCGGTTCTACTCATCCATGCCGACCATACACCAGCCCAACCTAGTCCCACCTGTCAGCATCTAGCCCATATCTCTCCAAACTCTTTGTATTCATATGCCCATCCAGATGCCTTTTAAATGTTGCAATTGTACGAGCCGCCACCACTTTCTCTGGCAGCCTTTTCCATACACGAACCACCCTCTGTATGAAAAAGGTGCCCCTTAGTTCTCTCTTATATCTTTCCCCTCTCACCCTTAAACCTATGCCCTCTAGTTCTGGACTCCCCCACCCAGGGAAGAGACTTTGCCTATTTATCCTATTCTTGCCCCTCGTGATTTTATAAACCTCTTTAAGGTCACGCTTCAGCCTCCGACGCTCCAGGGAAAACAGTCCCAGCCTATTCAATCTCTCCCTTTAGCTCAAATCTTCCCGCCCTGGCAACATCCTTGTAAATCTTTTCTGAACCCTTTCAAGTTTCACATCATCTTTCCGATAGGAAGGAGACCAGAATTGCACACAATATTCCAAAGGTGGCCGAACCAACGTCATGAACAGCCGCAACATGACCTCCCAACTCTTGTACTCAATACTCTGACCAATAAAGGAAAGCTTACCAAACGCTGCCTTCACTATCCTACCTACCTGTGACTCCACTTTCAAAGAGCTATAGACCTGCACTCCAAGGTCTCTTTGTTCAGCAACACTCCCTAGGACCTTACCACTAAGTGTATAAGTCCTGCTAAGATTTGTTTTCCCAAAATGCAGCTCCTCGCATTTATACAAATTAAATTCCTTCTGCCTCTTCTCAGCCAATTGGCCCATTTGGTCAAGATCCCGTTGTAGTCTGAGGTAACCTTCTTCGCTGTCCACTACACCTCCAATTTTGGTGTCAGCTGCAAACTTACTAACTGTACCTCCTATGTTCACATCCAAATCATCTATATAAATGATGAAAAGTAGTGGACCCGGCATCGATCCTTGTGGCACTCCATTGGTCACAGACCACCACCCTCTGTCTTCTATCTTTGAGCTAGTTCTACATCCAAATGGCATGTTCTCCCTGAACTCCATGAGATCTAACCTTGCTAATCAGTCTCCCATGGGGAACCTTGTTGAACGCTTTACTGAAGTCCATATAGATCATGTTCACCACTCTGCCCTCATCAATCCTCTTTGTTACTTCTTCATAAAACTCAATCAAGTTTGTGAGACATGATTTCCCACGCACAAAGCCACGTTGACTATTCCTAATCAGTTCTTGCCTTTCCAAATACATGTACACCTTGTCTTTCCGGATTCCCTCCAACAACTTGTCCACCACCAACGTCAGGCTCACTGGTCTATAGTTCCCTGGCCTGTCCTTTCCACCCTTCTTGAACAGTGGCATCATGTTAGCCAACCTCCAGGCTTCCAGCACCTCACCTGTGACTGTTGATGATACAAATAACTCAGCAAGAGGCCCAGCAATCATTTCTCTAGCTTCCCACAGAGTTCTAGGGTGCGCTTGATCAGGTTCTGGGGATTTATCCACTTTTATGTGTTTCAAGACATCCAGCACTTCCTCCTCTGTAATATGGACATTTTCCAAGGTGTCACCATCTATTTCCCTACATCCTATATCTTCCATGTCCTTTTCCACAGTAAATACTGATGCAAAGTAGTCATTTAGTTTCTCCCCCATCTCCTGCGGCTCCACACAAAGGCTGCCTTGCTGATCTTTGAGGGCCCTATTCTCTCCCTAGTTACCCTTTTGTCCTTAATGTATTTGTAAAAACCCTTTGATTTCTTCTTAACTCGATTTGCCAAAGCTATCTCATTTCCCCTTTTTGCCCTCCTGATTTCCCTCTTAAGTATAATTCTACTGCCTTTATACTCTTCTAAGAATTCATTCGATCCAACTTGCCTATATCTGACATATGCATCCTTCTTTTTCTTAATCAAACCCTCAATTTCTTTAGTCACCCAGCATTCCCTACATCTACCAGCCTTTCCTTGCAACCTAACAGGAAGATACTGTCTCTGGACTCTTGTTATCTCATTTCTGAAGGCTTCCCACTTTCCAGCCATCCCTTTACCTGCGAACATCTGCCCCCAATCAGTTTTTGAAAGGTCATGTTGAGGATGCGCCCTATTGTCCTTCACATTTTGGTTTTACTGTCTTACAGCTAAATCTAATTAAAAGCTTGTTTTTGGTATCTAGTGCCAAGTCTAGCCTTTCACTTCTAGAACTTGTCCAGTGTTGTTTATGACAGAAGGCTGAACACTCAATTTTTGATTGGCAGCTTTGCTTTGGATGGCAATGTGGGAAAGAAAATCTGTGACTAAGAATTATAGTTGTGACAGAGTGGAGTGTGTCTTTGATCTGGCTTGATTGAACATAATCTTGGAGTGTGTGATGCTGGGAAAGTTTCCAGCAAACTTTATTTTTTAATGAAAATCTTGGCATATTGATAATGTGAAATATATAATCACAGAAATTTGTAGCAGTGCAGGAGGTCATTCGGGCCACTGTTTATTCTAGTTCTTTGGAGGGGCAATTATGCTTTTGTCCTGTTGGGAGAAAAAGAAGTTGCTAATTATATGACTAGAAACTGCATTACAACGAATGGGAGTATTTCTTGCTGCACTTAAAGGTGACATAACATAAACTTTATTGATCAGAGCTGTTGTTGCTTTTACCGCTTCCAAGTTTTGTTTCTCAGACTGGAATTACTTCATTATTTTGGATATCTGGATAATACCGAAATCTCTATCAGATTTTGAATTAGTGTCAGCTTTAACATTAGAATTGCAAGTGCAGTGACCTCTTGTGAAAACATTCTGTTTGATTCAATTTATGAAGAAAGATTGTGCGCTGAACATTTAATACCTCTTCAAAATTCAATGCACATGAGAGTTAATACATTGAGGGAAAATTGATATATTACTTCAAGTAAAATATGGAATAAACAGGACTGCTTTTTAACAAATACCAGTACTGGTTGCAGAACTAAAATTAAAAATATTGCATGAAAAGACTTTTGAAACAGAAACAGCAAGAACACAGAAGATTGCAACAATCAGTGAAGGAGCATTTCAAATCACTTGGAAGTGAGGTGAGGGATCTGCATAGCTGATGGACTAAAAAAATGTCAAAGGCCAAGAGGTTAAACAATAAACAAAGGAACTGACGGTCTTATCAGGAGAAGTAAAATATACACATCTTTGAGTTGTAAAGGGAGTGAGGTACAATCAGAAATTGGGAAGGCAAAGTTCATGTTCAAAATGCAGAACAAAGGTGATGAACAAATGTATTCAGGTAAAATATTGCAAGAAGAAAGATATTGTTAAATTTGCAAGGGTTCAGAAAAGATTGACAAGGATTTGAGCTAGAGCGAGAGTCTAAATAGGCTTGGCTCATTTTCTCTGGAGCATTGGAGGCTGAAAGATGACCTTATGGAGTTTATAAAATTATGAGGGGCATGGATAAGGTAAATAGTCAAGGTCTTTTTCCCAGGCAGGGGAGTCCAGAACTGGAGGGCATAGGTTTAAGGTGAAAGAAGAAAGATTTAAAAGGGACCTAAGGGGCAATTTTTTTATGCAGAGGGTGGTGTGTATATGGAATAAGCTACAGAGGAAGTGGTGGAGGTCGGTACAATTACAACATTTAAAAGGCATCTGGATGGGTGCATGAGTACAAAGGATTTAGAGGAATATGGGACAAATGCTGTCAATGGGACGAGATTAATTTCGGATATCTGGTCGACATGGATGAGTTCGACCGAAGGGTGTGTTTCAGTCCTGTAGAACTCTATGACTCTAAATATAGTGTAAATATCCTTATTGATATCTACAAGTCTTCCAATTCTAGCTTCTTTAACTTCCATGATTTTCTTTGCTCTTAGTTAGTGCCAGTGTCTCTGCTTTTAGATTTTAAACTCTTGGATTCTCTCCCCAAACCATCCTGGCTTTCTAACTCTGGCCAAGCTTTTGCTCACCTGTCCTTCTACCTCTGTATGGCACGGTGTCACATTATATCTGGTAATTTTCCTTTGAAAGACCTTTTCAGCACATGATAAGTGAACAGAATCTTTCTGCTTAACCTTTATTTCTTCAGTCTCCTTCAACTCACTGAGATTTTTAGGGCTCAGTGCCTGGGACCTTCCAAAACCATCCTGCTGTAATTTGGCATCTGCCTCTTGTTACATTTTGATCTATTTATGTCATCGCTGTCTTCTTGAACTTTTATTTTCATCTCCAGCACTTTTTCACTATGACTCTCTCATTACCTTTTCTGAGCTTCCCTCTTTTTACTGAAACACTCCCTTCCTTCTGTCTTTCTCTCAACTTGTTCTCCCTTTCTCTCACTTGCTGCTGTAACGCACACTTGCTGTTGAAACTCTGTCTCTCCTTTCCTGCTCCGTCCTCCATTGTACAGCTAGGGTAATTATTTTGGGTGCAGGACTTTGTATCAGTTTTTGGTCTGACTCTTATGTCTGCTTGGCTAATGAATGAGGTCTAACTGTTTGTCGAGTATATGGAGCACCTCCGGTCGATTTGCTTCATATTCTAACCACAAATCTCAATGGTCCCAGGTTTAGAGAAGCTGGTATGTCTACAGTTAACTTTTGCTTTTCTAAATATATTGGCAGCAGAATTTACTATGTTGTTCTGAGAAAGGAATTATAAGAATTTGAGGTTGTATTTCTTTATCTTGAAGATAATTTCAGCCACTGAATTTTCCTTCCTTGGTTTCTCATGGGTTTCAGTATCCAATTAAGGCTCATTTCAAAATTTGGATTCTCCTCCGATTTTTGTGCACTTTGGTGAAACTTGTGGCTAGTTTTATTGATTCCAGTACCAGCCAAACCCCCAACTTATGTCACAAGCAAGAACAGATGAAGTTATTTATTTTTAATGATTTCCTCTGCAGTTGATATCACAGGTGGCTTTTAATTTTCTTGTTTTCCCTTTGCCCTTTTAAAAATAGGCCATAGTGTGTTACCCCAAACCCTGTCAGCAATTTAAAATGACACATAACAAATTATTTACGGTTTAAAAAAACTTCATGGTAGGGTCCTGGGGAGTGTTGTCGAAAAAAGAGACCTCGAGGTGTAAATACATAGTTCCTTGAAAGTGGCATCACAGTGGCGATGAAGGTGTTTGGCTTGCTTGCCTTCATCGGTCAGAGCAATGAGTACAGGAGGTGGGAGGTCATATTACAGCTGTACAAGATATTAGTAAAGCCACATTTGGAGTACTGCATACAATTCTGCTCACCCTGCTGTAGGACGGATGTTATTAAACTGGAAAGGGTGCAAAAAAGATTTACAAGGATGTTTATCAAGACTGGAGGGTTTGACTTAGAAGGGGAGGCTGGATAGGCTGGGACTTCTTTCCCTGGAGCATAGAAACTTATAGAAGTTGATAAAATCATGAGGGGTATCGATAAGATGAATAGTCAAGGTTTCTCCAGGTTAGGAGAGTCCAGAACTAGAGGGCATAGGTTTAAGATGAAAAGGGAAAGATTTAAAAGGGACTTTGGGGGTGACTTTTTCACACAGAGGGTGCTGCATCCATTAAGTGAGCTGCCAGAGAAAATGGTAATATTGAAAAGTCATTTGGACAGGCATATGAATAGGCAAAGTTTAGAAAGATATGGGCTAAAAGTAGACATATGGGATGAGTTCAGTTTCGGAAACCTGGTCGGCATGGATGTATTGGACCAAGTGATCTGCTTCCGTGCTGTATGATTCTAAAGTTATGCTTATTACTGCATTCAAAACGCTAGTTGATTCATAGTATCTGTCACATTCTCTGTCACTCTCATACACATGTTCAACACAGAACAAATAATAAGGAAAGGTGAGAAATTACAAATTAATTAAACTCCAAGATATTGGCGTTGGTTAGAGAAAATTTGGCTAGAGAAAGATAAGGGCCAATTAAGGATAGTAGGGGGAAATTGTGCATGGAGTCCGAGGAGATGGGGAAGCGCTAAATGAATATTTTTCGTCAGTATTTGCAATCGAAAAAGACAATGTTGTCAAGACGAATACTGAGATACTGGCTACGAGATGAGACAGGATTGATGTTTGCAAGGAGGAGTTAACAACTCTAAAAAGTGTGAAAATAGATAAGTCCCCTGGGCCGGATGGGATTTTTTCCTTGGATTCTCTGGGAAGCCAGAGAGGAGGTTGCAGAGCCTTTTGGCTTTGATCTTTGTCATTGTCTACAGGAATTCTGCCAGAAGACTGGAGGATAGCAAATGTTGTCCCCTTGTTTAAGAGGAGGAGTAGAGACAACCCTGATAATTGTCAACCAGTGAACCTTACTTCGATCGTGGTTAAAGTGATGGGAAAGTTTATAAGAGATAGGATTTATAATCATCTAGAGAGGAATAAGTTAATTAGGGATAGTCAACACTGTTTTGTGAAGGGTAGGTTGTGCCTTACAAACCTTATTGAATTCCTTGAGATAGTGACCAAATAGATGGATGAGGGTAAAGCAGTTGATGTGGTGTACATGGATTTCAGTAAGCTGTTTGATAAGTTTCACCATGGTCGGCTATTGCACAAATACGGAGGCATGGGATTGAGGGTGATGTGGTAGTTTGGATCAGATGTTGGCGAGCTGAAAGAAGACAGAGGGTGGTGGTTGATGGGAAATGTTCATCCTGGAGTTCACTTACTAGTGGTGTAATGCAAGGATCTGTTTTGGGGCTACTACTGTTTGTCATTTTTATGAATGACCGAGATGAGGCCGTAGAAGGATGGGTGCGTAAATTTGCGGATGACATTAAGGTTGGTGGAGTTGTGGATAGTAACGAAGCATGTTGTAGGTTACAGAGAGTCATAGAGCCATAGAGATGTACAGCACGGAAAGAGACCCTTCAGTCCAACTTGTCCATGCCGACCAGATATCCCAACCCAAGCTAGTCCCACCCGCCAGCACCTGGCCCATATCCATACAAATCCATGCCCCTCATGATTTTATAAACTTCTATAAGGTCACCCCTCAGCCTCTTATGCTAAAGGGAAAACAGCCCCAGTCTGATCATCTCCCTATAGCTCAAATCCTTCAACCCTGGCAACATCCTTGTAAATATTTTCTGAACCTTTTCAAGTTTCACATCTTTCTGATAGGAAGGAGACCAGAATTGCATGCAATACTCTAAAAGCGGCCTAACCAATGTCCTACTCAATACTCTGACCAATAAAAGAAAGCATACCAAACGCCTTTTTCACTATCTTATCAACTCCACTTTCGAGGAGCTATGAACCTAGACTCCAAGGTCTCTTTGTTCAGCAACACTCCCGAGGACCTTGCCATTAAGTGTATAAGTCCTGCTAAGATTTGCTTTCCCAAAATGCAGCACCTTGCATTTATCTGAATTAAACTCCATCTGTCACTTCTCAGCCCATTGGCCCATCTGGTCAAGATCCTGTTGTAATCTGAGGTAACCCTCTTCGCTGTCCACTACACCTCCAATTTTGGTGTCATCTGCAAACTTACTAACTATACCTGTTATGCTCACGTCCAAATCATTTATATAAATGACGAAAAGAAGTGGACCCAGCACTGATCCTTGTTGCGCTCCACTGGTCACAAGCCTCCAATCTGAGAAACAACCTTCCACCACCACCCTGTCTTCTACCTTTGAGCCAGTTCTGTATCCCCCAAATGGCTAGTTCTCCCTGTATTCCCTAAGATCTAATCTTGCCAATCAGTCTCCCATGGGGAACCTTGTTGTACGCCTTACTGAAGTCCATATTGATCACATCTACTGCTCTGCCCTCATCAATCCTCTTTGTTACTTCTTCAAAAAACTCAATCAAGTTTGTGAGGCATGATTCCCCATGCACAAAGCCACGTTGACTATCCCTAATCATCCTGTCCCTCAGGATTCCCTCCAACAACTTGCCCACCACCGATGTCAGGCTCACTGGGCTTCAGATTGGTTCCACAGGTCGGCGCAACATCGAGGGCCGAAGGGCCTACTGTGCTGTAATGTTCTATGTTCACGTTAATTTCAGAGTCCATTGGAGATTATTTCACTGGCCTGTACAAAAAAAGTCCCTTTCACAGGAACATAGATGTAGTCAAATAGCTGATTAAGGTGTAGCAATTATATGCTGGGAATTTGTTTGTTTTGTATGAGAAATGCAGGATTTTTTGCAGAAATCAGGTTTTGCACATAAACTTCGATAATTTAAACAAACCCATTTCATTTAAGTGTCGGGGGCCTCCACCTTAGTTGCACAACTAAGAAGGTGTGTTTTGATCTGTTAAAATCTTTTATGGTTTTTAACAGAATCTGTGGAGTCATTAGCACTAAATCAAGCATAAATGCATGGATTTCTTTGCTCTGAGCATTCGTTTACTGGATGAAGGCGTTGCCAGCTAGGCCAACATTTATTGCCTATTCCCAATTGCTTAGAGTGCAGTTAAGAGTCAAGCTGTGGGGTTACTGTGGGTCTGGAGTCACATGTAGGCCAGACCAGTTAAGGATGGCAGTTTCCTCCCTTAAAGGATATTCATTTAGTAACAAAGAAGGTTGATGAGGGCAGAGCAGTAGATGTGATCTATATGGACTTCAGTAAGGCGTTCGACAAGGTTCCCCATGGGAGACTGGTTAGCAAGGTTAGATCTCATGGAATACAGGGAGAACTAGCCATTTGGATACAGAACTGGCTCAAAGGTAGAAGACAGAGGGTGGTGGTGGAGAGTTGCTTTTCAGACTGGAGGCCTGTGACCATTGCAGTGCCACAAGGATCAGTGCTGGGCCCTCTACCTTTTGTACAGGAGTTGGGAGGTCATGTTGTGGCTGTACAGGACATTGATTAGGCCACTGTTGGAATATTGTGTGCAATTCTGGTCTCCTTCCTATCGGAAAGATGTTGTGAAACTTGAAAGGGTTCAGAAAAGATTTACAAGGATATTGCCAGGGTTGGAGGACCTGAGCTACAGGGAGAGGCTGAACAGGCTGGGGCTATTTTCCCTGGAGCATAGGAGGCTGAGGGGTGACCTTATAGAGGTATACAAAATTATGAGGGGCATGGATAGGATAAATAGACGATGTCTTTTCCCTGGGGTGGGTGAGTCCAGAACTGGAGGGCATAGGTTTAGGGTGAGAGGGGAAAGATATAAAAGGGACCTAAGAGGCAACTTTTTCACGCCGAGTGTGGTACGTGTATGGAATGAGCTGCCAGAGGATGTGGTGGAGGCTAGTACAATTGCAACATTGAAGAAGCATTTGGATGGGTATATGAATAGGAAGGGTTTGGAGGGATATGGGCTGGGTGCTGGCAGGTGGGACTAGTTTGGGTTGGGATATCTAGTCAGCATGGACGGGTTGGACTGAAGAGTGTGTTTGCATGCTGTACATCTCTGTGACTCTATGAGTGAACCAGATGAGTCGTTCCAACAATCGACAATGGATTAATGATCATCAGTAGACTCTTTAATTTCAGATTTTTTATGGAACTTAAATTCTAATATCTGCCATGATAAGACTATTCCCCTGAACATGTTCTGAGTCTCTGGATAATAATATGACTGGGTTGTCGCTTCCCCCTCAAATGCTTACACTCCATATGGGGTTTCTTTTCGTTGGTTTGGCTGGAATGTCTGGACAATGCAAGAGGGGTGACATTTCAGGTGGTGATTAATTCACTTCTGTCTGAGACCTACTGGAAACGTCTAGAGGCAGCCAGCTTTGTGGGCTGATTAGTATACTTTTTTAAAATAATATTTACTTTATGGATGTGTAAATAATATTATAATGTATTAAAGTTTGCATTTACTCAGTTCATAGCTAAAATAGATGTATCTTTTAGTGGCCTGATTATAAATAATTGTGTATACTGATAAAATTCATTTTCAATCATTTCCAAGTTTCATTGATGTACAATTGTCAGTCCTGACTGACCTTAGTCCCTTTGAGGTATTGTGAAAGAGCCCGTTAACAGAAACTCAAGATGGTAATTGATTTAGGGTTTGACTAGATTTGGTAGCAGGGCCAGTTAGTCGCATAAGTTTTTGAACTAATGCAAAGCATCACAGAATCTAAAGTTCATTTTAAATTCCTTAATGTTTTGTGTGATTTGTTCTGGAAAACCCTGCACAGTCAGTGGGAATTCCAGGCCGACAAGACTATTTTTGTTGCCTCAATATTACTCTTGTCAATGAGTGTAAATAAGCCAGGGACATGTAGGACATCAAGAGGAAATTGATTTTGGGCCCTCTACCTATCAGTGCAAGTCATCTGGTGTTCAGAAAATTTGCAATGTTTGCTTAAACAACATCTGCTTTACCAATTTCTGCTTACCTTCCCCTTCCCCCCAAATCTTCATATTTTTCCAGTTCTTAAAATCACTTGATAGAGGGTGCCCATGCTGTTGAAAGGTCAAAGCATGAAAGATGGAGGGAAACTGGTCTTTTGGTGGAAGGGTCAAGAACCAGACAACCTGATTTAAGGTGAATTCCCAAAGAACCAATGGCGATGAGAAGAAAAAAAAATTGTTTGCAGTGAATGGGTTTGGGCAGGAGACTGTTTTGTTTTTGAAAGCTTCAAGACTGGGTTTTTTTTTGGTTTTTGCTCGATAATTATTCTTTGGTAATCGATGTTTTGAAAGTTCTGAGGGAAAGATCCTAGTCTGTAAGAAATAAGCAAATGTCTCCAGAGATCTGTGGAATCTGTTTGCATTGACTAGTAACTTTGAAACTTAAGCAAAACATACAGTCCTATGTATCTGTAATTCATTCCATTATCCAACTTCATGAAGGTCTGGTGTTCGTCATTGAAATGGAAAACTATTTTGTTTTTACTTTATTTTCTAATTTACCTCTTACCTGTGTGTGCCAGTGGGGGTTTACGATCAAAGAAGTTTGGACTTCGATCAAAAATATTAGATTGCCTTGTTGCTTATCTGTGTTTGGCTAAAGTTACATTTTTAATAAGTGTTAATTTTTAAAGTTATGAATAGTGTCAAAATTTGTTATTTGTAAAGACTGGTTAGGAACAATTGAGCAATTTTGAATGTTATTGACTGTTTTAGTTTCACTTTGTTGCGAATCCAGTGATTGCTTTCCCCTTTTTGCTGCTGGCATTTGATGTAATTTTTAATCTCCCCAGGAGGTAGCTTTACTCCCAACATGTGGGAATCATCTCATCTTTGTACTCCAGGCATCATGAACGTTGGTTAGACTTTGTTGATTATTCAGTCTTTTCCTTCCCTTTATTTCACCATATGCATTGGTAGACTATAATGGTCAATGCTGAACCTCAAAGGCAATGTATGCTATAAAATTTCAGTGGTGCATCTTTCTCTTATTCACAACACTTAATGTGTTAGCAATGGTAGTTCTAACTATGTACACAGATCTGTGACTGAATAAAGAAAGTGAAAGACAGAGGTAGTGTGGAAAATGGTTCAAGATATTTGCTGGGTTAATGTTAGTTATGAGTAGCACTGATAGCTTAGAAAATAAATTCACCAGATTGCTTGTTCACTATTGTGTTACTTGTGTTTTAACCAGACTGCTTTTGATTTATTAATACTGCATTCTGTATAAAAGTTAAATTTTTAAATTTGTTTTATTTCTAATTCTTAATTTCTATGTTTTTCTGGTAAATTACTGCTTAATCAGGTACACTGAGCATGAACTGGAGGTCAGTTTTGTGCAGCATTGATATTGTGCTTTATGATGTAATAACATTTGGTTCTTTGAAGATTTGCATCACAAAGCATGACGTCCGAAATATCAAGGTGGTTTTGTTAATTGGCAGAAACACTTTCATATCTTTGACTGTAAATCCACTGTTCTTAATGGGAACTGACTTTACTATTAGCATCTTTTTTCTTTTCTCATTTTCTTCTTTGGCAAGACTTGCACTTAAAGTGCACTTGAAAATAAAAATGGAATTGTTACCTTGTTCTCTAGATCTGGATGAATTAAATGAGATCACTCTGTAAATCTGTGTTGCTCTAGGTAATAATTTGAAATGAATATTTAACTGTGTGTTGCTGTGATGCTTAATTATTGCGAATGGAGATTGCATATTTTTAACTCTAGATTGTATGAAAGTTGCATGCATGTTATTTGTACAAATGTTCCATTTGGTCTTCCTCTTGTTTTCCATGAACTTGATAATCTTGCGGTACCAGTTGTCTTGTTTTGATCTTGTGGTGAAATATCTTCAAGGAGAAAGTGAGGACTGCAGATGCTGGAGATCAGAGCTGAAACTGTGTTGCTGGAAAAGCGCAGCAGGTCAGGCAGCATCCAAGGAACAGGAGAATCGATGTTTCGGGCATAAGCCCTTCTTCAGGAATGAGGAAAGTGTGCCCAGCAGGCTAAGATAAAAGGTAGGGGGGAGGGGCGTTGGAAATGCAATAGGTGGAAGGAGGTCAAGGTGAGGGTGATAGGCCGGAGTGGGGTGGGGGCGGAGAGGTCAGGAAGAAGATTGCAGGTTAGGAAGGCGGTCACCGCCTTCCTAACCTGCAATCTTCTTCCTGACCTCTCTGCCCCCATCCCACTCCGGCCTATCACCCTCACCTTGACCTCCTTCCACCTATCGCATTTCCAACGCCCCTCCCCCAAGTCCCTCCTCCCTACCTTTTATCTTAGCCTGCTGGGCACACTTTCCTCATTCCTGAAGAAGGGCTTATGCCCGAAACGTCGAATTTCCTGTTCCTTGGATGCTACCTGACCTGCTGCGCTTTTCCAGCAACACATTTTCAGCTTGTGGTGAAATAACAAGGGTTAGGAAGGATACTTAATTAGCACCACACGCTCTTGCCAATCCTTGTAAAAGATGATGGTATATTTAAGAAACAAACTTCTGTAGATATTAGCAGTAAGTGAAAATCAAAACAGTGTATAGTAATCTCTGTGTTAGGAAAATGAAGCCTAAGGCAGCTGAAATGAAATTGTTCAATATTCTAATTTTACTTTTATGCGTTTGCTAACTAACTTTGAGTTATTTTGTGATCCCTGTAAATATAGTCACTTTACACCATGTCATGAATTTCAGTCATTTACCAATAACAAGATGGTGTGTTTTAATGCAGCTAGTAGTAAAGCAAAGCATGTGGAACAGCAACCTATAGATCTTTACATTTAAATGCAGTCTGTCATTCCTCAGAAGTAGCAGTATTTTGTGCATGATTCAGCATCATTACCATTAACATCACATCTTTTTCACAACAAATTGAAGGATGCCAACCTTTAATAGATTCTAGCCTCTGTGGCACTAAATGTTAGTGTTCACTGATCCAACTAACTGATTCTGACTCACATAGCCTTTTAAGAAGTAGTAACTGAGTGCAGTAATTAGACGAGTGATCTGTTGTTGGTAAAATCTAATTCATTTTAAATAAATGAGAACATTTTTACTTATAGTGCATGGTATTAGAATGTAAGGATGAGAAGACAGGGATACAGAAAAAAAAAATCAATTGGTCCATAAAGCTCATTTCTCAATGGACAAAGATGAGAATGTGTTTTTTTTCTAGATTTGGGTCATCAATGAAATGAATTAGTATTAGAAAGCATTGCTGGTATTCACATTTCAATTCTATTATGCAGTGGAATTCAACTGCTCAAGGTTGCTGTCATTATGTGCCCTTACACTTGAAAACATTCTGTCCAACTGCTTGAGTTCTTAAGTTATTAGACAATAACACAAAGGGAAAGTTTCCTTCACCCTTTTTGGTAGCCCATCACTGTTTGACAGTGATATTTGGAATGATTGATTGAACAAGATTTACGAATTGCTTTTTCTCTGCATGCTTGAACTTAATCACAAACCTGTGTTAACCAAGATATTTTCTGCAGTATGACAGCTTTTAAGTTGTCCTTATTATGATAAGCCCATTGTATTTGTGTAGCACTGATGCTTATTTTTCTTTGTTTTGTTCTACCTTTAGCTTTCTGGCAAACCCTGTGAAGCACTGTTGGTATTAAAATGAAGTTCCCTGCTCAAAGTCTGTACTCATTGTCACGAACAATTCATCACCTGAATACACCATGCATTAATTCTCGCAAGCTACACTGGAATTCTGCAGCTCGGCCATACTCCACTTTCAAGAGGTTTTCACTGAGGGCAGCCAAGCCACTTCCTTTGAAAGTTGAATACTATCCCTATAGAAGTTTCATTCTAGCTAGATTGGCAACCCGACTGTTAAAAATTCGCTATCTTGTACTGGGATCAGCAGTAGGTGGTGGTTATACAGCAAAAAAGGTATGTCAGATACTTACTGTACAAAATATGTAATGAAAATACTAAAAAAAAAAGGACTGATGAGAAGGATGGTATTTTCCTGAGCTTTTCAGGATTATTTTTGTGACTGTGCTTCCTACTTCAAAGGTATGACGAAGTCTGAAGATTAAACATAACCAATAATACGTCCTCCAGTTATTATGTAAAGATATGTGAATCATTTGATATTTTATAATTGCTATTAAATATGTCTTCATTTCTTTAATACTTTGCTTATTTTTGTTTTTTTTTTCTGACCTGAATACTTGCAACTTTTCTATAGGAAGAATGTTGTGAAGCTTGAAAGGGTTCAGAAAAGATTTACAAAGATGTTGCCAGGGTTGGAGGTTTTGAGCTATAGGGAGAGGTTGTATAGGCTGGGGCTATTTTCCCTGGTGTTCGGAGGCTGAGGGGTGACCTTGTAGAGGTTTATAAAATCATAAAGGGAATGGTTAGGATAGATGATTAGGTTAGATTCCCTACAGTGTGGAAACAGACCCTTTGGCCCAACAAGTCCACACTGACCCTCCGAAGAGTAACCCATCCAGACCCGTTTCTCTCTGACTAATACACCTAACACTATGGTGCCTGCACAACTTTGGACTGTGGGAAGAAACCGGAGCACCCGGAGGAAACCCACGCAGACAATGGGAGAATGTGCAAACTCTACACAGTCTTTTCCCTGGAGTGGGGGTGTCCAAAACTAGAGGGCATAGGTTTAAGGTGAGAGGAGAATGATTTAAAAGGGACCTAAGGGTCACCTTTGTTATGCGTATATTGAAAGAGCTACCAGAAGTGGTGGAGACTGATACAATTAGAACATTTAAAAGGTATCTGGATGGGTATATGAATTGAAAAGGTTTGGAGGGATATGGTTCAAATGCTGGCAAGGGTGATGAGATTAGTTTAGGATATCTGATTGGCATGGACGGGTTGGACCGAAGGGTCTGTTTCCATGCTGTACAGCTCTGTGACTCTAAGAAAGTTTCTTGTGCATTTTCATTTGTTAGACATATGACCAATGGAAAGAAATGATGCCAGATCTAACAGCGTACAAATGGATAATTCCAGATTTTATCTGGGACCTCGATGAACATATAAACTTTGGTGAGCTGATTTTATTATGGTTATACAGTAAATCCTTGCTATCTATGAAATTCTGATTTGTGAATTTGCCTATCTGTGCCAAAAAATAAGTATCGACAAAATTCAACATCTGTGGAAAAGCTTGCATATCTGCAATTTTTCACTTGATTTTACATGAACTCCATGCTCACGAATTCATCATTTGTGGGGTTTCTCAGGAATGGAACCTTTGCAGATATGCAGGAATGACTGTATGTACAAAAGTATTACAGCTGTAGTATTTGTTCAAAATATGTTCAACTATTTTCAGTTGTTTTGATTGTTATGCTGTAACTTTAACTTTTAACAGAGTCCATTCTTGCTGTGGTCTTTTTTGTGGAATCATTCAGCACTCTTCAGCTTATTGAGTCTGTACTGCCGAAAATGCTATACCTACACTCGCCCAACTTTCCTGCACTAGGCTCAAGGCCTTGAACGTTAGACAGTTGAAGTGTTCATCCAAGTACTTTTTAAAGGTTCTGACGTCTTATGCCCCAACCAGTTCCCAGGCAGTGCATTCCAGATCTCCTTCACTCTCTCCGGGTGGAAACGTTTTTTCTCAATTCCCCTCGAAACCTCCTTGTTATTGACATTTCAACTCAGGTGAACAGTTGTTTTCTATTCAACTTGCCCACACCTTTCATGATCTTATGCACCTCTATCAGATCCCCCTTCAACCTTCTCTGCTTCTCAAGCTTATCAAGCCTCTCTTTGTGGCAGAAATGCTCCATCCCAGGAAGCATCCTGGTGTATCTCCTTTACACCCTCTCCCATGCAAGCACGTCCTTTCTACTGTGTGGTGACCAGAACTGTACACAGTACTCCAGCTGTGGTCTAACTAAAGTTCTGTCTGGCCCCAACGTGACCTCCTTGCTCTTATAATCTGTGCCATGATCGATAAAGGCAAGTGTCCCATATAATTTGTTCTCATGCTCCTTAACTACCTGTCCTGCCCCTTTCAGGCATCTGTGGACTATCACTCCAAAGACCCTCTGTTCCTATGAGCATCCTCGTTTTCTGTTATTCGTTGAGTACTCCCTTATCTTGCTGTTTCTTCCAAAGTGTATCACATCATGGTTTATCAGGGTGAAATTCCATCTGCCACTGATCTGCCCCTCTGTTTATATTGTCCTGTAACCTAACACCTTCCTCCTTACTGTCAAATACCTGACAAACTCATATCCCCTCCAACATTCTCATTTACATCACATCACAAACAATAAGGGACCCAGCATTGATCCCTGCATAGATAGAAAAGTATATTTGAAAATTGACCTGGATTTTGTAGTGAGAATAATTGCAAAACTGCCAGCATTTGCACAATACAGTTAAAAATGAGTTAGAGGTTGATGTCATTACTTTATGCTTTGGAGGATGTCACTGTGAATATTGTACAATCAAAATACAATCAATTAGAAATTACTGAATTGACAAGAACTTCCATTCTTTTAAGAGTCTTTGAGCCCTAAAAGCCTTTGAAAAGCTTAGTTTGTTCGACCAGATGTCACTGAGATTTTAATGGTATACTGAGTTGATAATCACTACGAAGACCCCCTCTAGTTCTGAGTTAGTTATTGTATAATTATTGAATACCAAATATCAAATCATCTTTAGGCATTTAATATTTTTAAAAATATTGTTTGTGTTTTGGGTTCTACGTCTGTTCTCAGGTTGTACTGTAATTGTTTATTTAGCTGTCTGTAAAACATGTAAATAAATCTGAAACGATTCAGTTTTTCCCTGCCTTTTAGCTAGCTGTGAGAATACTTCAGTATTATTAGCTGCTTCCTATATTAGGTAACATCATAGAACATAGAAGAATACAGCGCAGTACAGGCCCTTTGGCCCTTGATGTTGCGCCGATCCAAGCCCACCTAACCTACACTAGCCCACTATCCTCCATATGCCTATCCAATGCCGGCTTAAATGCCCATAAAGAGGGAGAGTACACCACTGCTCCTGGCAGGGCATTCCATGAACTCACGACTCGCTGAGTAAAGAACCTACCCCTAACATCTGTTCTGTACCTACCACCCTTTAATTTAAAGCTACGCCCCCTCGTAATAGCTGACTCCATACGTGGAAAAAGGTTCTCATGGTCAACCCTGTCTAAACTGTTACTGGACAGCTGGAGATCCCTTTGACTTTGTGTTGACTTGAAACTGGTTTTGGAGGAGGTCCAAAAGAGGTTTACATGACTGATCCTGGGGATGAAGGGCTTGTAATAGGAGGAGTGGTTGAGGAATCTGGACTGCACTTGATGGAGTTTTGAATGATGAGTAGGAATCTGACTGAAACTTACAGAATACTAAGAGGCCTGGATGGGGGAGAGAGAAGATGTTTCCTCTCGTAGGAGCAACTGAGACCCAAGGGCCATCTCAAAAGGAAGTGAGATGAGGAATTTCTTCAGCCAGAGGGTAATTAATCTGTGGAGCTCATTGATGCAGACGGCTGTAGAGGCCAAATCATTAAGTGTATTTAAGACAGAGATAAGTTCTTGATTGGTAAGGGGATCATTGATTACAAGAAGAAGGCAGGAGAACAGGTTGAGAAATATATTAGTCATGATCTAATGGTGAAGTCGACTTGATGATCCGAATAGTCTAATTCTGTTGCTATGTCTTATGGTCTCAGAAACTAAGTGGCTCTTTTCCTGGAAGAAAAGCCTAAATCTAGGGATCGTAGACTTTGGATAAGGGGTTGGCCATTTTTATTTGACATGATGAGAAATTTCTTCAGTTGGAAGATTGTGGAAGTTTGGAATTCTGTACTCTAATAGCTGGATTCTCAGTCATTTGAGTACATTGAAAACTGAAATCAATAGATTTGAAACATTAAGTAAATCAAGTGACATGATAGTGGTTTGGCAAAGTACAGTTAATGTGAAAGATCGGCCATGATCTTGTCGAATGATTTCATAGCTCCATACAACTAATAGTTTATTCTTGCAACTGCTTCTGCCTGCGGACAATAATGAATAACAATGTGAAGTGCATGCATTAATCTGTTTTTAATTTTATTTTTAGAAAAATTTAAAGAAATATTCTCTGATGTGGAACTTGCTAAGTTACTACCTGATTTTGATAAGGTTGGAGAAAGCCTGAATCAGCTGAAAAGTCTGCTATCTCCAGGTTGGTGTCTGTTTTGGATATGTTATGAGAGCTTTGTGAAGAGGTATTAAAAGTGTTGAATTATCTTAATGCTTGATATGGCAATTCTTATACATCATGCTGTGGGAGCCTTCTGATAAGCTGCAAATCTTAGTTATTATTTGGGGAATGACGATTGTAAATAGCTGTTTGTTAAGCTCAGGCCTTTGGAAAATATTTCAAACAGATGCAAGGTACCTTTGAGGAAAGATAATTATCCTTACATGTTGTAATCAAAATACCAACTTAGAATGCACATCCTCATTCCAGAAATACTGGAAAATCAGGTTGTAAGTTTGTGCTCTGAGTTGGAAGGTTTGTGTTCGGGCATTTTGTCACCATGTTAGGTAACGTCATCAGTGAGCTTCTGGTGAAGTGCTGATGTTCTGTCCCGCTTTCTATTTATGTATCTTGGTCTGTTAAGGTGCATAACAGCCCTACTCATATCAATTAACATCAGCCTGGCCAAAGAAACACTGATGGAAATGTGTTGCTGGAGAAGCGCAGCAGGTCAGGCAGCATCTAGGGAACAGGAGAATCGACGTTTCGGGCATTAGCCCTTCTTCAGGAAGAAACACTGACCACACTATTACAGGAACCAAGGACACAAACACCCAACAGCACCAGCTTCATCAGCAAGGACAACATCTTCAAGCTAGTAGATGTGTGCCTCACTATCCACTTCACCTTCAATGACAAGACCTACAAACAAATCAATGGAACACCCATGGGAACACCAATAACAGGCGGCTTAGTAGAAGCAGTAACGCAGAGCCTTGAATAAACGGCCTTCCCCACGATCTAACCCAAACTTTGGGTCCGCTACATGGATGACACCTTTGTCATCACAAAACGGAACAAATTAGAGGAAACCTACAACACCATCAACAACACCTTGGCAAAAATTTCACAAAAGAGGAGAACAACAACAGACTCCTCTTCCTGGATGTCACAGTGGAATGAACAGTTAATGGAGAACTACAGATCAGCGTCTACAGGAAAGCAATAGACACATACCAGATACTCGACTACAGGAGAAACCATCCCAACACCTACAACTAAGCTGCATCAGGACATTATTTAAATGGGCCGCAAGACACTGTAGCACCCAAGAACTACGAGCGGCAAAAGAAAAATACTTCTACAGCGTATTCAAGACAACGGGTACCCGATAAACGCAGTCCGCCGATTTTTTAAGCAACAAACCCAAACAAGTTGACACAACACACCAAGAAACTCTAGTCATGCTACCATACATCAAAGACATCTCTGAGATGTCTACCTGACTACTCTGACCCCTTGGCATCATGGTAGCCCAAAAATCTACCAACACAGTGAAACAGCTTCTGATGAACCTAAAGGACGCTATACCCACAACCAGTGAAACAAATGTCATTTATAAAATACCCTGCAAGGACTGTAACGAACGCTACATTGGACAGCTAGGCAGAAAACTAGCCACCAGGATAAACAAACACCAACTAGCCACCAAAAGACGTGACCTGCTGTCAATAGTATTCATTACAAACAGATGAAGAAGGATTCCACTTCAGCTGGGACAATACATCCATTCTAGGTCTGGCTAAACAGAGGCACGCACTGAAATTTCAAGAGGCCAAGCTTTCAAACCAAAATCCCATCGATAAACACATTTTGACCCCATTTACCAACCCTGAGAAAAAGAACAAGAAATGGTATCATGCATCTTAACAGACCAAGACACACAAATAGAAAGTAGAACAGAACACCAGCGCTTCATTGGAGGCTCACTGATATTATCTAGCATGGTGACGAAACGTCTGAAAACAAACCTTCCAGCTCAGCGAGCAAACTTACAACTACAAGCTACAAATCTTCTCAAAAATCACAAATTCTGGAAAATGCATAGTACAGTAACAACAATACGCACCATTTTTCAAAAAGCAGGCCTATAAGATTTTGAAATTGAAAAAATAATCATGGAGGAGCATGTGAGAGTGCAGAATCTGTAACTAACCATAATCACCCAATTATTTACACAAGTAATGGAAGTGGCATTCCATTTTGAATATATGAGCTGATAACTTAAAAAATTCCAGCTCAATTTGAATTCAGAGAAACTTTTTTTTTGAAGCATCCACTGTTCTCACATTTCTCTGATCTCCTGAGGGAACGTACTGTATGAAACTTTATTGCTGGAACAGCACAGCAGGTCAGGCAGCATCCAGGGAACAGGAGACTCGACGTTTCGGGCACAGGCCCTTCTTCAGGAAGAAACGTCGAGTCTCCTGTTCCCTGGATGCTGCCTGACCTGCTGTGCTGTTCCAGCAATAAAGTTTCAACTTTGATCTCCAGCATCTGCAGACCTCACTTTCTCAACGTACTGTATGACACACAATATAACTAGAAAAAAGCTTCAAGTTACTTCAGATTAAAACTCAGCATGGGTTAAATCCACAAATGATTTATCTACTGTCCAAAATATTAAATAAAATGCTAAGTCCAATATGGACACATGTGAACAGTACTTTTCTTGATACAAAAATAAGTCATTCAAGTAGTGAATCAATCCCAGTTTAAGTAAGCAACAATTTATCCACACCTTGAATATTCCCCGATTCCATATCTACCAAACTGCTAATCGCCTGTTACTTATCTTATTTCCAATGTTCATGAACCAACTGGTTTCCTCTCCTCAGCTGCTCTCCCTGCCACCCTCCCAGCCTTGATAGCTATTTTCTTACCTCTTACTCAAAAAGAGGGATTTCTTTTTTCCTATCACATTTTAGCAAAGTATCTTCAGGAATAGCTTCCATTTTCATCCTGTGTCATCTCTAAGCGTGTCCTGAGAATCTATCTTTGGCTTCTTCATCATTACATGCTGTCCTTGGTAATAATACTGAAGAGACAGGGTTAGCTTCCGTGCGTATACCTGTTCTCCACTTGCATAATCCCTCCATTACTTTGCATGTAGGACATTCAAAAACAATCGCAAATGAGCTGTAATTTGTTTTCATTAAATACTAGAAAGTCAACAGTCAATGATTTCAGTCAAACCCATCATCTTAGCTGTTGATTCCATTTCCCCACCCTGCCACTGTCTTAGGTTGAACCAGACTGGTTACATCATGACATCCAATTTCATACCACTCTCGCAAAGATTAAATACACTTCCTTAACATGGCTCTTATGCTACTTTGCTTTAGTTCACATACTACTGGAACATTCATCAGTGCCTTTGTCACTTTTAAACTTGACTATTCCAGAATACTGTTTGCTGCCTCTCACCACTATTCTTTGTAAACTTCAACTCATCTAACACCCTGCCATCTTTATTCAATCCTCAAGCAGATTTTGTTCCTCCATTACACTTGCTTAGTCCCCCAGTTAAAATTCTTATCTTGGTATATACATCTGCTCATTCCTTCTCCTTTAATCTCTGTAACTCTACTAACTCTTCTAGCCAGGCACTTTCTGCTCAGAACTCAACATTTTTGTCTCTTTGTCCCCTTCTGCATTCTCTCCTCACTATTGGAATCCAAGTCTTCAGCTGCCTCGGGCTAGTTGCTTTGGAATTTCTTTATTGCTTTAGCTTTGTCTCTGTAATCATGCTCGCTTCCTTTCAGACCTGACCTTTATGGTCAGACCTCTGGTCATAGAGTCATAGAGATGTACAGCATGGAAATAGGCCCTTCGGTCCAACCCGTCCATGCCGACAAGATATCCCAACCCAATCTAGTCACACCTGCCAGCACCTGGCCCATACCCCCTCCAAACCCCTCCCATTCATATACCCATCCAAATGCCTCTTAAATGTTGCAATTGTACTAGACTCCACCACTTCCTCTGGCAACTCATTCCATACACGTACCACCCTCTGTGTGACAAAGTTGCCCCTTAGTTTTCTTTTATATCTTTCCCCTCTCACCCTAAAACTATGCCCTCTGGTTCTGGACTCCCCAACCTCAGGGAAAAGACTTTGTCTATTTACCCTATCCATGCCCCTCATAATTTTGTAAACCTCTGTAAGGTCACCCCTCAGTCTCCGACGCTGCAGGGAAAACAGCCCCAGCCTGTTCAGCCTCTCTCTGTAGCTTAAATCCTCCAACCCTGGCAACATCCTTGTAAATCTTTTCTGAACCTTTCAAGTTTCACAACCTCTTTCCGATAGAAAGGAGACCAGAATTGCATGCGATATTCCAACAGTGGCCTAACCAATGTCCTGTACAGCCGCAACATAATCTCCCAACTCCTGTACTCAATGCTCTGACCAATAAAGGAAAGCATACCACACGCATTCTTCACTATCCTATCTACCTGCGACTCCACTTTCAAGGAGCTATGAACCTGCACTCCAAGGTCTCTTTGTTCAGCAACACTCCCTAGGACCTTACCATTAAGTGTATAAATCCTGCTAAGATTTGCTTTCCCAAAATGCAGCACTTCTCATTTATCTGAATTAAATTCCACCTGCCACTTCTCAGCCCTCTTACACTCACATCCAAATCATTTATGTAAATGACAAAAAGTAGGGGACCCAGCACTGATCCTTGTGGCGCTCCACTGGTCACAGATTTCCAGCCTGAAAACCACCCTCCACCACCACCCTCTGCCTTCTACGTTTGAGCCAGTTCTGTATCCAAATGGCTAGTTCTCCCTGTATTCCGTGAGATCTAACCTTGCTAATCAATCTCCCATTGGGAACCTTGTCGAATGCCTTACTGAAATCCATATAGATCACATTACCGCTCTGCCCTCATCAATCCTCTTTGTTTCTTCCTCAAAAAACTCAATCATGTTCGTGAGACACGATTTCCCACGGGTCATCTTTGTTGAGATTTCTTCCTTGCTTGGCAGATATCATTATCTGATTGTGCTTCTGTGGTGTGGCATGGTATGTTTTTTCTGCATTGCTTTATAAAAGTAATTTATTAACATATAATTGCATTTGTTGCTGTGACATGACTCAATGGAGACAGTGCAAATAAACTCCAATCATTCCTGAGATGTCATAAATGTGAAGATTTGACTAAAGCACCACTTTGCCCAATTCTGTCCAACTGTTGAATTTGGGTTAAAAGAATATCCGATTTTGTTCCCCCCAATTATGAGCAAATAACACTTTATTGTAATCCATTTGTTTTGAAATAATGTCAAAAACTAGACTAGATTAATTGTTAATCTATAACTGTCATTTAAAAAAGAACAGGAAATAGTCAAGAATTTAATTGATGTAACATGAACTTTACCTCTTTTAAAACTATCATACATAAAAGATAAACAAACATATTATAATTTGTTATAAAGTGGAGGCTGATCCCCTTCTGAGAACTAAAACCAAAACACCCAAAGAAGAGTGTCTCTCCCTATATAGAGGAATCTCAATTATCCGAATATTGGATTATCCGAAGGAGATCTCAAGGTCCGGATAGAAACAATACATGAAAGAGCTGTTTCAACTGTGATCGCGTATTTTGCTTACACTGATTAAAAACGATATCTGCCAAGAACAGTCCTGGACTTCGATGGGTCCCCAGGCACTGTCTCCAACTGACTGATCTCCCAGCCTCTCTCCCTCTCCCTACGCTTTCCCTGGAGTTCTACATAAGGGTGAACCCCTAAACCTCTTTTCCCCACACATTCTCTCTAATATTGTCCCGTACAAGGTAGAGGTGGAACTTGTCAAAACGTTGCAGTTGCAAAGGTGTGTGTGTGTGGAGACTTACTGCAGAAAGGTAGAAGCAGTCTGACTATTGGTGTCCAGTCCAGCTGCCCCAAAGGGGACGGGGTTGGGGGTGGGTGGGGGACGATGTTGGGGGGATGGCGTTGGATGGGTTTGGGGGGCGGGCGGATGGATGTATTGGGGCCGGGTGGAGGGGTGGTGTTGGAGGACGATGTTGGATGGGGTTGGGGGGGGTGGGGCCTCATGCGCTGTGTGCTGCTACCTCGTCTCCTGAACAGGGAGCAGACTTAATAGAAAACACCTGAGCCTCAGAAGAGAGGCATTGAATTGATCGACTGAATAATCAATTATCCGAATGAAATAGTGCCCGCCCATCTCATTAGGATAATTGAGGTAATCTGTTAAAAGGAGTGCAAGAAGGGGTTTAACCTGTTTTTCAGCAATTTCTAGTGGTTAAATAAATCCCTAACACTCATTTAACAATCAACAATTAACTATTTATTTATCTAACTCTAACAGTGAACAAATTAACTAAACTATTAACAAATCAACCAAATCCCTTCTAACTATTCCAGAATAAGGCAAGATTCTAGTGATTTGCTGTTCCAACAAATACAAGTCCCAGTCGTCTAACAAAAAAATGGAATTTGGTCTCTTGAAATTACAGCCAGGTTATGTGTCTTCCAGAATGTTCTGTGCTTCCTCCATTGTTCTTCTGACATTAAATACCTTCTTCGTTGTTCTTCTGTCAGGAACATCTTCCCCATTGTTGGTACCATTATTATTATTTAAAAGGTGCTTTATCTAATACATTGATGATTGAGAGAGCCGAGAGCTGTTAGGTCGAGTGAGTGGCAGTTAGCTCTACGGCGTTTGTCCAACTATCCCCTTCTTTTATACCCTTGATGACATATCAGTTTCTTCCAACAGGATTGTCAAAACCATCAGATTTAAATTTAATAGGTTTTTAGTAGCTAAGGGCCTGGTTTAAATTGATTGACTAAATTCAAAACCTGTTATCTTGATTAAAAAAAACTGCTGCTTTGCCTGCTGAATGTACTGCATTTCGATACAAATGTTTCAGTTTGGGTGCTGTCTGTGCACCCGCAAACTTTAAAGCTGCAGTTCACAGACATCCATTATTAAATCTAAGTACAGGAAAAAACACAATCTTTTAAAGGGACCACACAGTGCTTTTTTTTTGTTGCATTTTACAATTTTACACACACCAAATTCTAACTTTCTGTCTCCCAATCTACAGTTACTCTACCCAACTTTACAACAAAATGGAGGGGGCAGAAAAATAATTATCCAAGGAATGCAGTTCAGTTTTACCAGTCTGGATGATTTCGTTTCATAGTCCCTTTTCTTTCTTCGATGATGCCTTGATGGAATTTGCACAATGATGATCAATCTTTAGACCACTGGTTGCTTGGTTGGACCCTGTGGGGTGTTGTATTTTTCCTTTCAGCAGCTGAATATAATTTGCCCCTCCTCTCTCGGCAGAGTTAGAGAAAGCAATTTTATTTAGAGCAAGGGAACACACACAGATATTGATGCTGCATGTTTTAGATTGCTATTGGATATTTTATAATCAACCTGTTCATAGAGATGCTGTTGATGGGTTTTGAACCTGGGTCTCTGTTCTCTGCCTCTACCTCTGGTTCCGCCCACTTGGCAAGTAATTCCTAGGGTCACCCCTTGGTCCTACTACCGACCTGCAGTCAGCAGGCACATCAGCTCTCCCTCTTTACCCATCAACCCCTGCAATGCGCCCTACCCCTCCACTTCTTCACCTTACCCTCCCGCACCCCTTACAAGACCCCACCCTATTCCCCATCCTACCCACCACCTAATCCCGCATCTCACCCACGACCACACCCCCCCACCCCCAACCACTCCAAACCTTCACCCATGTCATCACACTACCACCTACCCTCGGGACACCCCCAAAGCCCCACCCACCCAAGCCTTGCCACATATTCACTATTCACCCCGACCTTGAACTCTGAGGCTGAACAGTCTGTCCTCAGGAAAGGGCTTACGTTTGTACCCCTCCACCCACCTTAATGAACTCCAGACCCACCACGATGTGAAGCTCTTCTTCTGCTGCCTCTGTGCCTCCTTCTTTGACAAAATCTCCCAACCTCCCTCTGAGGACCCCTTCTCCCACCTCCAACATTCCTTCTCCACTTGGTCACCACCTGAAGGCCTTGTACCTGCCCAAGAACTCTTCATTGCAGACTGCCAACATGACATCGACCACCTCAGTTTCTCCAGCCCCCTCACCCTCTCTAGACGTGCAGCACTCCACTCACTCCACACCAATCCTTGTTTCACCATCAAACCAGCTGACAGAGGAGGGCCAGTAATAGTCTGGAGGACGGACCACTATATCGCAGAGGCCGAACGCAGACTCTCCAACACCGTGTCCTACTTCCCCCTTGCCCATGACCTCACTGAAACCCATCAGGCCCAAATCCAAGACACCGTCAGTGCTCTCATTGCCTCTGGTGAACTTCCCTCCACTGCCTCCAAACTCATAGTCCCCCATCCCAACATTGCCCATATCTACCTGCTCCCCAAGATCCACAAGTCCACCTACCCTGATCGACCTAACATCTCGGCATGCTCCTGCCCCATCGAACTCATCTCACCCTACCTCGATTCCATCCTCTCCCCCTTAGTTCAGGCACTTCCCATCTACATCTGCGACACCAACCACACCCTTCACATCTTGAACAACTTCCAGTTCCCTGGCCCACAGCGCTTTCTCTTCACTATCGACATGCAGTCCTTATACACATCCATACCCTATTAGGACCGACTTCAGACCCTCCACTTCTTCCTCTCCAATAGACCCATCCAATCCCCCTCCACCCCGCCGAACTGGTCCTCGCCCTCAGTAACCTTTCCTGAAACTACTCCCATTTCCTCCAAATCAATGAGGTGGCCATGGGTACCAGCTCTGCCTGCCTCATTGTTGTCTATATCGAACAGTCCCTCTTCAGTACCTACACAGGCACTATACCCCAACTGTTTCGCTGTTACATCGATGACTGCATCGGTGCAGTGTCCTGCATCCAGGATGAACTGGAGTTCACCAACATCGCCCACAACTTCCACCCCGCCCTCAAATTCACATGGTCCATCTCGGACACCTCCCTCCCCTTTCTTGACCTCACCATTTCCATCTCCGGCAACAGTCTCCAAATGGACATCGACTACAAACCTACAGACTCCCGTAAATATCTAGATGACACCAACTTCTGCCCAGCATCCTACAAGAAATCCATCCCATTCTCCCAAGTCCTTCACCATATCTGCTTGGACGAGGAGACATTTCCCTCGTGAGCATCCCAGATGTCCACCTATTTTGAACAACGTGCTTTTCCCACATCCGTTATCCAGTCAGCCCTCCGCCACATCACCTCCATTTCCCCCTTCCACCAGTCTAAACTCCCTCCCCTCCATGCAATAATGACAGAGTCCCCTTGTCCTCACCTACCACCCCACCAGTCTCCACACCCAATGCATCATCCTCGAACACTTCAGTCAACTCCAAGTAGACCCCACCACCAAGAACATCTTCCTCTCCCCACCCCATCTGCCTTCCGGAAGGGCCGTTCCCACCAACAGTCATTGCTTCACACCATCCCTGCCACCAAACCAAACCCCAGGTACTTTCCTCTGCAACCAGAAAAGAGCAAAACGTTACAGTACCCCCCCCCCCCCCCCGGGTTCCAAACAGTCCTTCCAGGTGAGACAGAGGTTCACCTGCCTCTCTTCCAACCTAGTTTATTGCATCAGGTGCTCCTGATGTGGTCTTCTCTCCATTGGGGAGACTGCACGTAAACTTAGGGAACGGCTCACCGAGCATCGCAGCTGATTCCGCAGGGACTGACCGGACCTCCCAGTGACCACCCATTTCAATTCCCTCAACCACTCCCTTTCCAACATGACCATCCTTGGCCTCCTCCATTGCCAAAACAAACCACACCTTCTATTGGAGAAACAACACCTTATCTTTCACCTGGCCACCCTACAATCTGGAGAACTCAACATTGAGTTCTCCAATTTCAAATAACCTCCCTCCCCATCCCCTGACTCTATTCCCAGCCCTTTCCCTTACTGCTGCTGGTCCTTGCTACCAACCAAATTCATTCATCCCATTGACTAACCACATTGTACCCTCTACCAGTCTTCACCTATCCTCACTTCACCAACCTGCCCCACCTCCCCCTTTATCTGCAGCTCCCCCCACACCCATACCTAGTCCTGAAGTAGAGTTACACCTGAAAATTCGACTTCTGCACCTCCTGATGTTGCCTGGCTTGTTGTTTCTTCCAGTCTCCTGCCTACCTACCTCAGAAATATGATTGGTGTGCATTGCTAAAGAACCCAACAAGAAACTTGATATTATGCTGTGCTCTCCAGAGTGCACAATAGTTTTCAAAGCCAAGGCTTTGTCTCTGGGTAGAATTCCCCTGAACACATGCTGCTGATTTCAATGGATGTCTCCCTCATTGCTTCTATGAGACAACATTGGCGATACAACTCGCTATGTGCTGCAGTAACTTGTTTTTAAAACTGCAACCATCTTCTTAAAACAGTTTCCTTGGTTTAAAGCAGCATCTTTTTTTCCATTCTTAGTCCGCAGTCCCAAAAAAGGTGATCTTTAAGCAAATTCAGTTGAAATACTGAATCTGCAGATTTCAGATGCAGTGCTGAGGTATTTCGATTTTGTCTGGCTGACCAATTTTCTTTTTGTTTTTTGAAATCACAGTAAAAATATGCAGAGGTTAAAAAAGTTCCTTGAAGATAATATGTATTACAAATTGATATGTTACTTTCTTATAAGAGAAGTAAACCTTTAACCAGGATTGAGTGTTACATAACTGATGCATGAACTATTCACATTGGATTGTTCTGATTTTATTGTGGAAGAATTCTGTTGTATCTGGTAATTTGCCTGACTTTTGTTGGTTAGCTGTAGTCCCAAAATAACTGAAGTTCAGTGGTGTGTAATTGGTCATATGACACCATTTTATGAGTGAGTTGACTGATGCAGTGAAGAAATACACAAGGTTAAGTTGCTTTTTTTTGGTTTGATGCAAGAGAACTGTCATGATTACTATGTTGTGGAGGACTGTTAAACACTATCTTCAGTGAAAGGACATTCTTCCAGATGTAGGATACTGGGATGAATGGGAATGTAAATTCATAAGAAAATTTAGAATTATAAATTGCATTAAAAGACATGCAGATTTCTTAAAAGAAAAACCAATAACATTAGACAATGCTAAGGAACGGATTGATCTACCGTACACTACTAGAAAAGTCTGTTCCACAGGAATTGTGGAAATGACTCAATTTCAGCATTTCAGGTTTTGCTGATGAGTTGCATCTGTGTTCAGTTAATTTGTGCACTGGGGCAGACGAGTTTAAGATGTGATTTATATTTGTTTTTCTCATTTTGCTACCTTTTCACAGGTGAAAGTTTATGTAATGAAGTCAAAGGAGTCTATGATCTGCTTCTGTTGTTAGGTGTGTGAATCCCTTTTGTCATTAACCCACCTATTTATGGTTTAAAATATAACCCTGCTACTTTTTTTTAAAATCCAAACTACACTATCATAGATTACTTGTTTTATATTGATGTTACATGACTGAAATTATTGACCGAAATTGAGATTACTAGAACTGCCATTTTGTTAATTAGAAAATGTTTCCTTTTAGGTGATCGCAAGACAGAAGCTGATGAGTAATATAGAATTTTCAAGTAAATCCCAGCATTTAGATCCTTTCCCATTTTGAACACTAGAATTTGGCCAACATCATCATGTGCAGCACCATTGGACTTAATCCTCAGTTAACAAGTGAAATTTTGTTTAACAAAGATTAACTAAGTTTTGTTATATTTAAAAACAGATTATTTTTGGATTTTCTGAAAAGATGGACTTAAAAGTAAATATATTGCTTCTTAAGATATGTCCATGAATTATTTTCAGTTTGCGTGAGCGGCCTGGGAGAAACTTTCTACTCAGCTAGTTACCTCCTTTTGTGAAATGTTGTGAGCAAGCAAAAGCTAAAGTAGAAATTTGTACAGATTAAGTTCAGTTAAGAACTGAATGCAACTTTTTTTAGACTGTGTATTGCCAGTTATCATCTTGTAGTGTAGGCTTGTCACAGAAAGGAAAAAAACAGAATGATAGTGGACAATGGAATATATAGCTGAGTGAAAATGAGTGTTGTCAATTAATGTTGTTGCAAAGAAATTACTTGGTATCAGCTCACTAACAGTTTAAAGTATTACATTTACAACGGGAAACTGTTTATTTCAATATTTAAGACAATTTACCCTTTTCCTTTGAGTTGGGTCTTATTACTAAAGGGAAATATTAGCAAAGTGGAAGTTTTTGTAATCTCAAATCTAATCAATATTAATGAACATAAAACAAGTGACTTTAAATTACTTTTTTAACATTGCAGGTTAAACAAGCATCTAGGAGCATCTTTACCTGTGGCCATGTGTTTGAGGGTTTTTTTTTGGCGAAATTCTGTTTCTTAAATAGCTGGCAATATAGTAACCTTCCAGAATTAATTTCTGGACAGAATGAATGCTTCTGTTCATTTTATGCAGCTGGATATTAAAATGTGATGGAGTAATGAGGGAAGGACAATTCTCATCTTATTTGCTAAATAGGAGTTTGTCATAAGATTTTATTACCTGTAAATATTATGATCACCAATTAAAATTTAAATAATTTTAGATATATTCAAACATTTGCCTTCCTTGAAGTGCGTTACTAGTCAAGACCACGATGCAATGAATTATAACTCCTGTTCCAAGTGTTCCTAATTTTTCAAATCCCTGACTGCAATGAAAATCTCTAAAAGCTGTTTCAAAAGAGAGGTAATAAATTATCATATTCTAAAACAAAAATAGTTAGGAATTGCGTGTTCATTACATGTTTGCACAATAGTCCACGCTCACCATTCAGCTTGATAAATGCAGTTGAGCTACTGCATTATTTCTTTTTCAGTGCAAAAAGTACCAGTAAACCATATCCAGATATGTCAGCATGAAAGCAGTGATTGAGCTTTAATATGCTAAATTTTAAATATTAGATGTTTCAGAATGAGTTTAACAATGTATTTGTCCACCATGGTGTATCATTTGTCTTTAATGTATGAATAAAAAAGAATCCTACTCACTCGATGTTTGCAGCAGAAGATAAGTATTTTATACTGTTAATCTCCATGAAAAATAAGCCCAGTTTTAAACCGCTGTCAGAATGAGATTATTCTTTGGTATTGTTAGTTGCTTTCACAACCCAACTGAGACAAATGCACCTTTAAAAAGTCAGTATATGGCTGGCTGATCAATTGTGGTGTTGCTCAGATGGCACATTTAAAAATAGATCTAAATTGATTAAGTCCAGTTGCTAATCTGTCTGAAAGTGTTTGCTCTCAAATTGATTCCCTGTAAGGACTATGAGCTCTATCAGACCCAGCATTTCAATGTAGTTGACATTTCTATTCCAATTTTTTAATGCTTGAGGTTATTCAACATACATTAATATCAAAACTGAGGTTTTTTGAATGTGTATTGCATTGCTTTTTATGTATGTTGTGGACTAATTAAATACTTGCAGCTGACCACATGATTAAACTTCAGTAAAATGTAGCCCATTTCAGTGGCATCTCTATATTTACCCACTATAAGATGCACTACAGTTGCCCCAAAGGCTTCTTTAACTGAATCTCCCAAATCTGTGATCTTTACCACCTAGAAAGAGTATGGCAATGGGTGCACGGAGACACTACCATTTGTACTTTCCCTCCAAATTGCCCACTTGTTGGGGTGAAAATTTTGTCACTCCAATCCTCCCACCGCCATGGAAGCACCTTCACTATATGACTCCAGCAGCACAAAGTGACTTACTAAGATCTTTTTGAGGATAGTAAAGGATGGCCAATAACTGCCAATATTAGCAGCATTACCCACATCCTGTAAAACATTTTTAAAAGAAAGTTTCACTGATATGAACCAGTAAGTAATTGAGAAGGTTTGTGTGTTAATCTATATTTGTGTATCAAATGTTGAATAATACAAATTTCTTTTGGTAAGTATTCTTGTACATTAGTGAGGCCCCATGCTTTGGCTTTAAGCAGCCATTTAATTTTAATGGTTGTACGCAATGCTTCCCAGAATTCAGAAAACGGAACAGCCTAAGGGCGGCAAGACAGTCAGCTGGAGCAGGTAGGTGCTTTTTCAGCAGTGTTTGTCGGTTAGGAGGAGCAGGTGGGCTTTGCTCTTGGCTGTCCATGCTAACCATTCTTGATCTGCTTTTCCCCTCCCATCTAAATAAATGAACACGGAGTTTAAGCTGCAGTAACGTAAAACAGTAGTTAGGCCAAATCTAGAGTACCACATGCAGTTAGGAGAAAGTGAGGACTGCAGATGCTGGAGATCAGAGCTTAAAAATGTGTTGCTGGAAAAGCGCTGCAGGTCAGGCAGCATCAAAGGAGCAGGAGAATCGACGTTTCTGAAGAAGGGGTTATGCCCGAAATGTTGATTCTCCTACCACATGCAGTTGGCCATCTCATATGAAAAGGATGTAATTGAATTGGGGAGTTACATTGTTTTTTTTTCTCTGATCCCCCCACCCCTTCCAATGTCCAGAATCTCCATCTCCTAATTGACACTGATGACATTGTGATTCATCCACTAGAATTACGCTGTGTATAATTTTCAAATATCTTAATTCAAGCTTATGGATCAAAACTTTAATCAGCTTTATATTACTGTTTGCATGTTTACCCACTGCAAATCTACTTCCTTTAAATGTAATTTTATCATTCAATATTCTATTTTGTAGTAAAGGTTAGTCAACTCTTGTTGCATTTATTGCAGATTCTGCTGAAGGTTCTACTACTATGAAAGCATCAGACACTCAAGGGTTTGACAGCAATGGGAAACAGTATAAGAAGGCAAGTTTTAGTTAGAAACTAATTGTTTTCTTAAATTATTTGCCTCATATAGAATGATGAGAGTTATATTATAACTGCTTTAAGGATAAGGGTAACTGATAAAAACAAAATAATCACTGTCATAATTTTCAACCCCATCAACATCCACATTCAAGATTCATCTCTGCCATTTCTGCCAATTCGGGCATGATGTCAGCACCAAATGCATCATATTCTTCCCATCAGCGTTTGGAATCTCTTCTGTGACACTTTTGTGCACTCTGTCCACATTACCTCATCCTCTTTCCATGTCATCTTTCCATGCAATTACTGGAGCTGTAGTATCTGCCTTGTAATCATCCCTCTCCTCACAGGCTAAGGCCCTGAACACGCATTTCAGTTGAAGCAACAATTTAGTTGTGCTTTTCATTTAGTATGTTGTGTTCACTGTTCAGAATTCAATCTCCTTTATACTAGGGAGACCAAATGCAGACTGGGTGACCACTTCGCAGGACACCTTCACTCAGTCCACAGGCACGACAATTACCTTTGGTTGCTTGCCCCTTTAAAGCATATTTCACTCCCTTGCCATCATGCTCACCATTCTGTCTTTTACCTGCTGAAATATACCAGTGAATCTCAATGCAAGTTGAGGGAAACGCACTTTGTCTTCCATTAGGCACTTGATGGCCTTCTGGATACAGTTCAACAACATCACACTATGAACTCTGCCCTCCAGTTAGATTTTTATCTTGTTCTGCCAAGTGCCAAACTCTAAATTGTTTTCATTGTTTTGTTTGCGTACAGAGACATCAATTATCCTGTCATTCACACTCAAGACTAATGCTTTATTAATTTGTTAATCCTTTTGCCTTTTGTTCCATGACTTATTTATTACTTAATCTATCCCAGCCCTCTCTTTTTGTTTGACCCATTCCTTTCTCTTTGAAGAGCATAAAACCCATCATGTTTCTACCTCTGTTCAGTTTTGAAGAAGAGTCATATCAAACTAGAAACGTTAACTATTTCATACTCCACAGATGCTGCCAGACCTGCTGATTTTCTCCCTCACTTTGTTTTAATTCTGGTTTTTAGCATCCACATGATTTTGCTTTCATGAAATCAGCAATTGTTGCAAATTGCTTGAAGTTGAGCTTGGGGCAATAAATATCAAGTTTGATATTCTAATTGAAAAGATGATTGAGTTGACATTTAACTTGAACTGCGTCATCCATTGTCAGTGAAACATTTCTGTTCTACAGATCTGAATTGATACAAGATCGCTTCAGTTCTTTAACACATTGTATAAAAAAATTGTGTTAACTGTATTCTGGATTTTGCTGTTTTATGGCTTCATAAATGGTCAACCTATAAAGGGAATTCTGTCATGCACTCTACTTAAACATTGCAAACCAAACTCAAAAGGAAATAAATGATTGAGAGATGCTACTAAATAACAAATTTTCATACAGACATTTTTTATATATATATATAAAATTTGACTTAAAGATAGGGAATAGAGGCTTTTTGTTTACCCCATTTGTTTACCATAATGTGCTAATTATGGAGAACGATGACAGTGGGATAACCCGAATAGCTGTCTGGGTTCATAACAGTGCTCACCAAAGTCGAAAAGATTACGAGGACCAAAGGACTCAGTTATGGAGGGTGGAAAATGGTTTTATGAGATCATCAAGGTTTAGTATTGATAGCAACAAGAGTTAAATGGAGATAAGGGTGAATAGGAATTAGAGAGCAGGCAATGAAGGATTGACCTGTATGTTTGAAATTCTTTGGTTATTGTAAGAGGAAAGGTTATTTTTTTCAGGATTCGTGAATTACCTGTGTGTTTATTTATATAAATATATCCTCGGAGAAATTGTAAAGCAATGCAATTGATTGTAAACTTTACTATTTTTTGTATTATGAACACATTTGAGGAAAACCAGAGATGACATATCTATACTTAGCACAGCTGACCAGGGCCCTTTGTCGCAGGTGTGAGAATTTAGCATCTTTGAAAAAGTTTTTTTGCTGTGAGATTAAAAAGCTCAAGTCAACTAAACCAGCTGTATTGTTGAGCAGCATTTGTGAAAGAGTCACATGGCCCCTTTTTAGACCATTGTACGTAAAACTAAACATATGGGTTAAACAGAATAATTTTGAAATCTCAGTATTACAGCATTTCAATAATTACTGTTTTGTTTCTCAGTATTAGAATTGCTGTCTATACATTATGTGAGGTTTCTACAGAAGTCATGGTGTTAGCCAAGATTTTAAGAGTTTTTACTTTAAAGATATTACTTAAATTATGTGTCTTGTAAGTATGTAGTCGTTTCAATTATGTCGTTCTTAGACAGTCTGCTCCTAATAACCAACATTACAAACTGGATTTGCTGAGCTTACTTACCTCTTACTAATGGGTACCAAATGCAGCAATCCTTTAATAATTAAGCACTACATACTGTCCCATTCCTTCCAAGTGTTCATTTTTCTTTTATGTTTTTTTTTGAATTGTTTTCCCTAATTCTCTCCTTCACCCATTGAAAACTCATGAAGGGTGTGCTTGGGGAGCTCATTCTAATCCAGCAGCAAATCCAGGAGCATGAAGAAGCAGCGCGCAGGGTCGCCGAACAGTTAAGCTCTGGCTCCTCTCAACAGAAACGAAAGGTGATAGATTGAACCATCATTTGAGATAACCAAGCTTGATTGCTTGGCATTGATTTTTGTTCAAGGATATTGTGCATATTTGAATTGCTCATTGGTTTTGTGTATTAAAGTCAATGTTATATCAAATTTAATTGCGAAACGGCTATACATGAGTTACACCCTAAGAGACCTATCAATATACATTGGAAATGAGCTGTTATGAATATGCGCAAACAGTTTTGCTAACTATTTGGACATTTGTAGATTGTGTGCATGAAGTTTTGATCTAATTTCACAAATTATGTGCACTCAATTGCATTATTTTACATAAACTCTTAAAAATTTGTAGCTAACTTTTAAAAGAAAAGTTTTAAATTTGAAAAGTTCAACTCATCCAGCAAGGTTTGAAAGGCCCAGAAGTTGCAACTCCAGTCTTTGGCTGCAAAAATTAAAAGTTGAGGGTTTAGTTACTGTGTATGGAAGCATTGTTTTACATAGAAACTGTTTTTTTCATCTGGGACAGGAATTGGAGAATCTTTATCCGTCCTTTATACAGCTTTGCCAAAAGTAAATTTTGAATTTAGGGGTGGGTGTGTGTTAATGGTAATTGAGAGGATGGTGATGTGGAAAGCATATCCGCAAAGATCTTTTGTATTGAGAGGCCTGTGCTGTGGACTCTGATTCCATCAGCCATGAGACATTCATCAGTTACATTATTGTTATCTCTATTTCTACATATTTGTAGATGGTCTGAACAACAAAGTACTGAAATACTAGAAAAATAAAACTATCATAAATTGCAATTGGCTGTACCACTTCCATGAGGTCTATATTGTTTAGGGCAATCTTATTTGTATATTTTTGGAAGATAAAAGGTCAAGGAGGTGAAAAATCTTGTCAGCCTTTAGTTTTGCAGACTTGCATAAATACAGTTTAAGTAAAGTTCATGAAATGACATCTGTCTGTCTGAGGTTAATTTGTAATTAAATGAAAATAATTTCTGGTTCTGCATGTCATTGCATTGCATTGCTGGTACTCTGTACCAGACCTGATCAACAATAATATTGATGGATACAAAAGTACTAACAGAGTTTCTAACTCTGTTCAATGTATATTGAAGTAACAAATTACACAATGTAAAAGTGCACATACTGGGACAGCCATTGATAAAGCAGTTACTATTGATCCATCCTTGCCATATAACAAATGTTTGCACATGATTTATGAGTCATCCATGGGCTGATTACTTTTGCAAAAGGATTGCACTTCTGAAAATTTCAACCTCTATTTTAACTAGTTTTCTATTGTTATCATATTCTAACATCATGCTGTTTGATATGTTTTTACCATGTGTCTAATTTAAATTATACAGAGTCAATGTTTCTAACATCTGTCTGACAAAATACAAAAATAGATTTATTTATGCATAAAACAAGGATAGGCTTTGAACATGCCACTTTGGGGTAAATCTGTCATAGTGAAGTAAACCAAAACTATTTTGACATCACTGGAAATTAAAATTGGTCAGTTTCCATACTGGGCAATGACAATTTTATGCTCAGATCACAAATTATATATTTGTTTCTGTTCAATTAATTGCTGACTAAGAATTACATATTCATTAAGATTTTGCAATATTGAAGTAATGTGCCATTATGAGGAAACATAACAGATTCACAGTATGTAACTCACAGTGGCGGAAGTCCAGAAAGGAACTTGGGTCTAAACAAAAATTAGCCCATGCTAATTTACTGTGCTATCACCCACAAAGAAATTGTAATTGTAGTGCCATATTTTACCATATTTTACAAAACAAATAACTGAGATTTAGATATGTGGTGTTTGTGATAAAATGCAAGTATAATTCTGAAGTCTCAAGTTGAATTTTGGTAGGCTTGTGATGTTGTATAGTTGATCTTGCTGGTAGAATGTTAAGTGAAAGAAAAACATTGACCCTGGAAAGAAAATGACATGCAATGAGCAGCTTGAAGAGATTTTGTTTCCAATAGTTTTCATTTCTTTCAGGTTTCGGACAAGGACAAAGCTGAACAGTTGCAAGAAGAACTTCTCCGCACACAGGTAATGAATGTGAATATTTAATTGTCAACATGATTGACATTTACTTTCAAGTCTTGGATATAGTATGGGGAAACTTAGCATGCATACTTTGTCTGCTGTAATGCACACAATGCCCCTCCAACTTAAATCCTTTTGTAACGCTGTTGTGCCATTGTCCCACTTGTACCTTAGGATAATAGTTTTTGGTACATTTGCGATAGTCAGTTACTAGTGTAAGACCATCTAAAACTGGCCATCAGGTTGTTTCTCGTGGTGGTGAGCTCTTCCCTAGTTCTTTTGAGGTCGATTCGATTATAATCTAGACTGAACAAGTGCACGTCAATAATGCCACAAGATTGGATATTTCCTTGTGGAAGGAATCATGTGGAGCAGATTTTTTTCATTCAGAAATGGTCATTCTAGATTTTTTTAAAAATTGATAGAGTTAAATTAGATACAGAAATAGAAATGATTAAGAGATAATAGAGAGATTGCAAAGAGCAATTTTAAAAATTAGGTTTAGAATTTTAGATTTTAGTAGGCCTCTAGGGGTTCTGAAATTTCATTGTTCCCTTTCTGGATTCCAAAGTTAGGTTGTATGTCAAGAACATAATTCACTTGTTTTAAGTGTCCTTACTAGTGAGTCCCTAACCTAAATGGCTGTGACAAGATTAATTTGTCTTCATGGTAATTTCATTACACGCATAGGAGAGACAAATTAGTGATATACTACTATATGTTTTAATAATGGTGGGTATCATGATTTTGCTATTATTTTGTTTGAAGATACCTGTGCTGTTATTCTTATGCGAGTCTGCTTCTAGGTGGTGCCCAAGAGTGGAAAAAGTGAAAGATATCTGGGTCATCTTCTCAAACATATTTTTGAATTTATGACCTTGGGATTGTGTCCTGTTAATTTTGTAATTGTTTTTAGTCATCTGTGGGACTTGAGCATCGTTGGCTGGGCAGCATTGATAGCCTGTCCCGATTTGCCCTTGAGAAGGTGGTGGTTAGCTGCCTTCATGAATCACTGCAGTCCCCTGGCTGTGGATTGATCCACAATGCTGGTGTCCAATGCTAGCTGTAAAAGCTTTGTGTTAGGAAATTATAACTGACTGAAAACGGGGAGGTAACCAGAATAAAATTAGGTCTTAATGGCTACCATCTCAACTCCAACACAAAAGACGCCACACAAAACTTCCAACCCTTTTTAACGTTGACTCATTACAAGAACCTCTTCATTGTTGACAGTGAGGTAGTTCATTCTTTCTCTAATATAAATTTTAGTTGCGATGAATACGTCCATAGTTTATATTTGAATATTAACTGGTAAATTAACATGTACATGAAGCATGCAATGTAAACGGCTGTTGAAGACAAATCTGCCTCTGAATATCAATTGAAATGGTTCGGTAGAAATTGCTGACTAGTCACAGGCATAGTCACATTCACCTTTCGAACCATATCCATAGTTAGTAGAGAATTCCTAACACAACTTAGTTTAACAAACAGCTGCTACGATTCAGTGTCAAATCTTGTGGTCTTTCTCTGTCACCAAAGCTTGCAATACTGTGACAATTTGCTGGGATAAACAGATCCTCCTGTAGCTTCTTAGATTTTATTCAAAATTGAGAACAGAACTTTGATTTCATCAATGTGATTTCTGATCATGTAGACTGACACCATTAGACATTTCCTGATTGGTTCCATTCTCCCTCAGAAGCAGGTGAACGCTGCTTGCCTTTTGTCATGATGCACCTTGCTGGAGCTTCTCACTGGTGGTTGAATATGTTTTCATCTGGTGGGCTGGTGTAATTAATCTATTTAATTAAAATGACCACATGCAATAACTTCCATGCTGTTTAAAAACTGATTGTTTCAGCTATACTGCATCATTTTAGCAAACAAATAAGCAATAGCCAAGGCTACAAACGATATGGTGATCAAAAGATGCTCAACATTTCACCTTACCATGTAATTACTAAGCATGCAGAATGGCTAACTTGCAAGTGCATATACTGTATGAATGATTATCAAAATTTGAATTTAAGGCTGATATACACAAAGGTGCTTAATCGATTTTTTTTTCCTTCCTTTTTTATAGTTGAAATATCAACGAATTCTTGAACGTCTAGAGAAAGAAAACAAAGAACTGCGAAAACAGGCTCTCCAGAAAGATGACAAAGGCATTCACCTAAGGAAGATGAAGGTGAAGATGAGTTTTCAGTTTGGAAATAGAAATACTCTGAAGATATAAACCATTTTCCCACTATTCCAAAACTTGTGCTGACCTGTATTCGGTTTCTTAACAGTACATGATTAAAATGTCTGCATTACTAATCTACTGCTTTAGTAATAACAATATTAAGTTATAACAAAAGCAGACTTGTATTTATATAGCTCCTTTCATTGCTTGGGGTGCCCAAGAACACTTTGCAGATAGCTAATTAATTCTGAGTTATAATTACTATCGTAAATGAAATAGCCAACTTACGTGCCGTAAGCGCTGCCAAACAGTAATGAAAGAGCCTGCGCAGGATCTACATAGCACACAGAAACAAAATAGCAAGTACCAGAAGTATTCAGCAAGTGTGACAGTATCTAGGGAGAGCAAAATAGCTCTGATGAAAGATCAACAACCTGAATAATAGAATGATGGGGTTAGGGCTTTACTTGTCAGAGTTTAGAGAATGGGGGATGATCTTCTTGAAACATACAGTATTCTGACAGGGTGGATGTTAAGAAGATATTTCCACCAGTAGAGGACCCTTGAACTAGGGAACATAGTTACAGAAAAGGGTACACTCATTTAAAACTGAGAAACAAAGGAATTTCTTTTGAAGAAAGTGAATATCTACCCCACCACGGTAAACAGTTTTTAAATTTGGAAATTACAAGAACAAATTGCACGACACAATTTGGCTCAACCTCAGATTTGATGTTTTCTTGAACTGTCACAATTTCTTTCCCAGTACAATTCCATCAGTCACTTGTCTTGAAATTTACCCAAAAATCCTATCAAAGATTGACTCTAACTTAAACTGCAGAAGCAGGAGTGCCTGAGGCAGAGTCCGATGCTGCCTGACCTGCTGTGCTTTTCCAGCACTACTCTATTCTTGACTCTGACTTAAAATGGGCTACCACAGTTCAAACACCTCCACCATTTGACTGGAATTTAAAATCTCCCCTGAACAAACTGCTGTGGTTTGATTGAACCTTAAAGTTTGTTGTAACTGATGTTGACTGCTATCCGGGTTTTAAGGTGACCAGTCTTCATCCATCTTCTCCTATTCAATAATAACTACACTCTGTTGTTGAACTCCTTTTGGGATGATTCATAGCACAACTGTCTTAAATATATCTACTTTTGTCATCTTGCTGAATCATTGAGTGTTTCAGTCCATTATGACAGAATTATGTTTCCATACATACAGTACAATACACTGCATCCCTCTTAGTGAGGGATACCTGGATTCAGGATTGGTGGGTGTGTGAATGACCATTTTGTACAGTTGTTTATCATAATCTCTTTTTTTCTTGATTATTTATTTGTGGGATGTGGACATTGATGGCTGGCCAGCATTTATTGCCCGTCCCTAGTTTCTCCTTCAAAAAGAGGTGGTGAGTTGCCTTCATGAACTTTTACAGTCTACCTCCTGTGGGATGGTTCAAAATGTTGTTAGGGAGGCAATTCCAGGATTTTGACTCCGCGATAGTGAAGGGACAACGATGTATTTCCCAGTCATGTTGGTGAGTGGCTTGGAGGAGAACTTGAAGTTGGTGATATTTCCATATACCTGCTGCCCTGCTCCTTCTAGGTAGAAGTGGTCATGGATTTGAATGGTGCTGTCTGCAGATCTTGGGCGAATTTCAGTTTTTCTTCCACTGTTTTTAATTACATTAAGCAAAAGCAGTTACCTTCCACAGCTGTTTGTGATAATGTTATTTCCAGTCTTTTTTGTGGAGGCAATGTTCAACTGACTAACACTTTGAAAAGGTTATAGTTAACTTCCTTTATACCCAGGTAATTAATATCTGTATGTTGTCTTGAGGTTTGGTTGTTCATGTTTTACAGTTCAAGGTCATATCCATATTTTTGTACATTTAGATCTAATAGGTTTGTAGTTCCGTAGAGGTTATGTACTTGAGCCTACAGATCTGATTGTTCTTGTACATGTTAGGAATTGTACCATTTGAATTTATGTTGCCACTCCTCATCAACATGTACGGTTTTCCATATGTCTTTATTAAATTGCATTTACTACATATCTGTCCATTCCACCAATCTGTCTGTGTCCTCTGAAGCCTGTCATTATCCTTCTCATGTCTTGTGTCATTGTATTAATTTTGATTATGGGCCCTGTGCATGGAAGTAATTCATCTCTGTGAAGCAAAGCAGTAGTCCTCATACTGACCCCTGAGAACACCATTTAACCTTCCTCCAGTTGCAAGATAGCTGGGTGGCATTGCTGTCAGCCAAATTCGTATCTTTGCTGCCACTTATTCTTTTAGTAGATGAACTTTAGCTTTGTTGGCAGGCCTCGTGTTGTGCTTTATCATTTTGAACAAAACCTAATTTGCCTATAACAGATCTGTGCTGGCTTTCCTTCATTAATCCACCCTTAGTCAGTTGTCTAGTTAGGTTGACTTCTGATGAAAACTTTAACAAGGTAAGGCCATTCAGCCCCTGCAAGCCCCTCAGCCATTCAATATGATCACGGCTTGGGAAATAAGGCAGGGCAGGTGACTGAGGTGTCAGTGGAGGAGCACTTTGGGGTCAGCGACCATAATTCTATTAGTTTTAAAATAGTGATGGTAAAGGATAGACGAGATCTAAAAAGTTGAAGTTCTAAATTGGAGGAAGGCCAATTTTGATGGTATTAGGCGATAACTTTCAAAAGCTGACTGGGGGCAGATGTTCGCGGGTAAAGGGACAGCTGGAAAATGGGAAGCCTTCAGAAATGAGATGACGAGAGTCCAGAGACAGCTTATTCCTGTTAGGGTGAAAGGAAAAGCTGATAGGTATAGGAATGCTGAGTGTTAGAGAAATTGAAGGTTTGATTAAGAAAAAGAAGAAAGCATATGTTAGGTATACACATGAGAGATTGAGTGAATCCTTAGAGTATAAAGGCAGTAGGAGTAAACTTAAGAGGGAAATCAGGATGGCAAAAAGGGGACATGAGATAACTTTGGCAAATAGGGTTAAGGAGAATCCAAAGGATTTTTACGAATACATTAAGGACAAAAGGGTAACTAGGGAGAGAATAGGATCCCTCAAAGATCAGCAAGGTGGCTTTGTGTGGAGCTGCAGGAGATGGGGGAGATACTAAACAAGTATTTTGCACCAGTGTTTACTGTGACGAAGGACATGGAAGATATAGAATATGGAGAAATAGATGTTGACATTTTGAAAAATGTCCATACTACAAAGGCAGTGGTTCTGGATGTCTTGAAACCTGTAAAAGTGGATAAATCGCCAGCACCTGATCAAGTGTACCCTAGAACTCTATGGGAAGCTCGGGAAGTGATTGCTTGGCCCCTTGCTAAAATATTTGTGTTACTGATAGTCACAGGTGAGGTTCTGGAAGACTGGAGGTTGGCTAACGTGGTGCCATTATTTAAGAAAGGTGGTAAGGAAAAACCGTGGAACGATAAACTGATGAGCCTGACATCGTTAGTGGAGGGACGGCATTTACATCTACTTGGAAAGGCAAGGATTGATTTGGGAAAGTCAGCATAGCTTTGTGCATGGGAAATCATGCCTCATGAACTCGATTGAGTGTTTTGAAGAAGTAACAAAGAAGATTAATGAGGGCAGAGCATTAGACGTGTTCTACATGGACTTCAGTAAGATGTTCAACAAGGTTACACATGGGAGACTAGTTAGCAAGGATAGCATGTGTGCATAGTTTAAGTTCAAAGCAGACGAGGAGTGAAGCTAAAAGGAAGGATAACTTAGGACACATTGCGAGAGATGTTGGAAATCATGAGGATAAGAAAATTAGCATTAAGGCGCTTTACCTGAATGCTCATAGTACTCGTAACAAAGTAGATGAATTAACGGCACAAATCGTCATGAATGATTATGATGTGGTAGGCATCACAGAGACGTGGTTTCAGGGGATTCAGTGCTGGCAGTTAAACACTCAAGGATTTACAACTTATTGAAAAGACAGGGAGGTAGGCAGAGGGGGTGAGGTTGCCTTGTTAATTAAGAATGAGATTAAATGATATAGGATCAGATGATGTGGAGTCTGTGTGGGTGAAGTTGAGGAACCACAAAGGCAAAAAGGAACAGCTTGCGATGGAGCCCACGAGAGAGCAGCCTATTCTGGACTTAGTGCTATGTAATGAACCAGACTTTATAAAAGATCTTAAAGTAAGGGAACACTTAGGAGGCAGCGATCATAATATGATAGGGTTCAGTCTGCAGTTTGAAAGAGAGAAGGCAAAATCGGATGTAATGGCGTTATAGTTAAATAAAGGTAATTACAGGGACATGAGAGAGGAACTGATGAAAATCAATTGGAAGCAGAGCCTAGTGGGGAAGACAGTAGAGCAACAATGGCAGGAGTTTCTGGGTATAATTGTGGACACAGTACAGAGGTTCATCCCAAAGAAAAGAAGGATTATCCGTGTGGGGGGGAACACGATTAGACAGCCATGGCTGACACAGGAAGTCAGCAAATGTATCACAGAAAAAGAGAGAGCTTATAAAGTGGCCAAGCGCACTGGGAAATCAGAAGATTGGGAAGACTGCAATAACAAACATAGGATAACGAAGAGAGAAATAAGGAAGGAGAGGATCAAAATGCAGGTAAGCTAGCCAGAAATATCAGAAATGATAGTAAAAGTTTCTTTCAATACATAAGAAACAAACAAGAGGCAAAAATAGAAATTAGGCTGCTCCAAATTGATGCAGGAAGGATGGGAGATAAGGAAATAGCTGAATAACTTAACAAATACTTTGTGTCAGTCTTCACTGTGGAAGACATGAGTAATATCCCAACAATTAAGGAGAGTCGGGGGCAGAGTTGAGTATGGTAGCCATTACAAAAGAGAAAGTGCTAGAAAAGCTAAAAGGTCCAAAAATTGATAAATCTCCCGGCCCTGATGGGTTACATCCTAGAGTTCTGACAGAGGTGGCTGAAGAAATAGTAGAGGCATTGGTTGTGATCTTTGAAAAATCACTGGAGTCAGGAAAAGACCTAGATAATTGGAAAATCGCCGTTGTAACCCCCTTGTTCAAGAATGGATCAAGACAAAAGATGGAAAATTATAGGATGATTAGCCTAACCTCAGTTTTAGGTAAAATTCTAGAATTGATCATTAAGGATGGAGGTTTCTAAATTCTTGGAAGTGCAGGGTCGGATTAGAACAAGTCAGCATGGCTTTAGTAAGGGGAGGACGTGCCTGACAAACCTGTTAGAATTCTTTGAAGAGGTAACATGTAGGTTAGACCAGCAAAACCCAGTGGATGTCATCCATCTAGACTTCCAAAAGGCTTTTGATAAGGTTCCTTCAGGGAGGCTGCTGAGTAAGGTGAGAGCCCATGGTGTTTGAGGTGAGCTACTGGCATGGATTGAGGATTGGCTGTCTGACAGAAGGCAGAGATTTGGGATAAAGATTCTTTTTTGGATTGGCAGCTGGTGACAAGTGGTGTCCTACAGCGTTCAGTGTTGAGGCCATAGCTGTGCACTTCATATGTTAACAATCTGGATGAAGGGATTGGGGGCATTCTGGTGAAGTTCGCCGATGATACGAAGTTAGGTGGACAGGCAGGTAGTACTGAGGAGGCGGGGAGACTGCAGAAAGATTTAGACGTTTAGGAGAGTGGTCCATGAAATGGCTGATGAAATTCAATGCGAGCAAATGCAAGGTCTTGCACTTTGTAAAAAGGAATACAAGCATGGACTATTTTCTAAACGGTGAAAAAATTCATAAAGCCAAAATACAAAGGGATCTGGGAGTACTAGCCCAGGATTCTCTTAAACGTTGACTTGAAGGTTGAGTCTGTGATTAAGAAAGCAAATGTAATGTCATTTATCTCAAGAGGGTTGGAATATAAAAGCAGCGACGTGCTTATGAGACTTTATAAAACTCTTGTTAGGCCCCATTTAGAATACTGTGTCCAAAGGACATACTGGTACTGGAGCGTGTCCAGCAGAAATTCACACAATGGTGCCTGGGATGGTAGGCCTAACATAAGATGAACGGCTGAGGATCCTAGGATTGTATTCATTAGAGTTTAGAAGGTTGAGGGGAGATCTAATAGAAACTTACAAGATAATGCATGGCTTAGAAAGGGTGGATGCTGGGAATTTGTTTCCGTTAGGCGGGGAGTCAAGGAGCTCTGGGCACAGCCTTTGAATTCAAGGGGGTCAATTTAGAAATGAAATGAGGAGACATTTCTTCAGCCAGAGAGCGATGGGACTGTGGAATTCATTGTCACAGAGTGCAGTAGAGGCAGGGATGTTAAATGTCTTCAAGGCAGAGATTGATAAACTCTTGATCTTGCAAGAAATTAAGGGAGAGTACGGGTTTATGGAGTTGAAATGCCCATCAACCATGATTGGCTGGTAGAGTGGACTCAATGGCCTTACTTCCATTCCTATGTCTTATGGTCTTATCTCATGAAATACAGAGAGAACTAACAATTTGGATGCAGAACTGGCTCAAAGTAGAAGACAGAGGGTGGTGGGGAGGGTTGCTTTTCAGACTGGAGGCCTGTGACCAGTGGTGTGCCACAAGGATCACTGCTGGGTCCACTGCTTTTTGTCTTTGAGATAAATGATTTGAATGTGAACATAAGAGGTATAGTTAGCAAGTTTGCAGATGACTCCAAAATTGGTGGTGTAGTGGACAGTGATGAAGGTTACATCAGATAACAACGGGATCTTGATCAGATGGCCAATGGGCTGAGGAGTGGCAGATGGAAATGAGCTGCTGCATTTTGGAAAAGCAAATTAGAGCAGAACTTAGACACTTAATGGTAAGGTCCTAGGGAGTGTTGCTGAACAAAGAGACCTTGGAGTGCAAGTTCATAGTTCCTTGAAAGTAAAGTTGCAGGTTGATAGGATAGTGAAGAAGGCGTTTGGTATGCTTTCTTTTACTGGTTAGAGCATTGAGTACAGGAGTTGGGAGGTCATGTTGCAGCTGTACAGGACATGGGTTAGGCCACTTTTGGAATATTGCATGGAATTCTGGTCTCCTTCATATTGGAAGGATGTTATGTAAGGTGAAGGGTACGGAAAAGATTTACAAGGATGTTTTCAGGGTTGGAGGATTTGAGCTATAGGGAGAGGCTGAATAGGCTAGGGCTGTTTTCCCTGGAGTGTCAGAGGCTGAGGGACGACCTTATAGAGGTTTATAAAATCATGAGGGGCATGGATAAGATACATAGATAAGGTATTTTCCCTGGAGTGGGGGAGTCCAGAACGAGAGGGCATAGTTTTAGGGTGAGAGGGGAAAGATATAAAAGGGACCTAAGGGGCAACATTTTCACGCAGAGGGTAGTGTGTGTATGGAATGAGCTGCCAGAGGAAGTGGTGGAGACTAGTATGATTACAACATTTAAAAGGTATCTGCTATATGCATAGGAAGAGTTTAAAGGGGTATCGACCAAATGCTGACAAATGGGACTAGATTAGGTTCGAATATCTGGTCAGCATGGACAACTTGGACTGAAGGGACAGTTTCTGTGCTGTACATCTCTGTGACACCATGACTCTGTGGTTGATTATCCAACTCAATACCTATTCCCATAGCCATTGATCCATTTATCCCAAAGAACTGTAACTCATTCTTGAAAATATTCAATTTTTTGGCTTCTGTCACTTTTTCTGGCAGAGAATTCCACAGGCTTATTATGGCCTGGTTGAAATTTCTCCTCTACTGAGTCTTAAATAGCCTACCTCATTTCCTTAGACTGTTTCTTACCTGCCATTCAGAAAAAGACCCATTTATTCCTACTCTTTGTTTGCTGTCTGCCAACCAGTTCTCTATCCATGTCAGTGGCCTACCTCCAATTTCATTTCTTTTTTCTTCCTACTGGTTATTTGAACATATTGTTTAAACGTTATGTGATATGTTTTGGAAATATTGACTTGAAAAGCTATTTAACTGACTGCCTCAATCGGTTCTGTAATGATTTCTAAGGCATCATACTAGATAATTTTACAGGTTACATTGAAGAACTCTTCTTTTCCAGAAGTCTCTGATTGACTTGTATTCCGAAGTATTGGACATTCTGTCAGACTATGATTCCAACTATAACACCCAGGACCATCTCCCAAGGGTGAGCAAAAATTATCATTGTCTGTAATTGTTTAAGGAGTATCTTAAGACAAATGAAAGTTAAAAGGACAGTGCCTCTGACATGAGAAACTTAAGTTGATTTATGGATGATTTTTATGTCTGCTTTGCTTTTATTTGACACAGATTGTTTTCTTCTAGGTAGTTGTAGTTGGAGACCAAAGTGCTGGAAAGACCAGTGTTCTGGAAATGATTGCTCAAGCTAGGATATTTCCTCGAGGATCTGGTGAAATGATGACTCGTGCACCCGTTAAGGTCAGGAGATTAAACTTGTTAATGAAAATCTGTAGAATATGGGAGTAAGCATAAAAATGTGTGGTCTGAGCCAATGTTGCAACTGCATTGTCATTTTTAAAATTTATCCAGTTCTCAACTGACATGTCAAGATTTGATTTTGAACCATCTCAAATAGCCAAAAGTGAGTCATTTAATAAAAAGTAAGTTGCTTCTCCTTATTTGCTGATGCATAGTGCAATGGCATGTACAGGTACACAATCCGTTATCCAAAAAGCTCCGAAACCCAAAGTTTTTTTGTGAAGTTTTTTTCTCCATAACAAGGCTGTTTGGTGTGCAAACAGTTAACCCAACTCCACACCCACTCGACCCACATCACTCAGATGTGACATGGGGGCGTGGCCCAGCACTGGCAGGTGTCAATTCTGTCTCAGCGCTCATAGTCCACATAGGTGCGTCTGCTGTTCGGTAAGATATTTTTAATTTCACCGTTAAACTGACACTTATTCCGAAATCTGAAAAATTCCGAATTCCAAAAACCTGCTGGTGCTGAGGGTTTTGGATAAAGGATTGTGTACCTGTACTAAGTTTAATTGTCTTTGATATTGGCTTCAGTGTTCCTTTAAAATTTAGTTATTATGCACAACCATTTTTTTAAGGTATCACTGCATAGACGACAAAAATGCAAGCGACCATGCATGCATGAGTTCAGTAGACACAATGGTCAAAGCTATGAAGTAAAGGTGCAACATGGTCTTGTTGAATAAACTATGGTTATTTGCAATGTGGATTTTTTTTTAAAGTTACACTATATTTAAATTGAGATTAAGGGCTTTTGCCTGAAACGTCAATTTTCCTGCTCCTTGGATGCTGCCTGACTTGCTGTGCTTTTCCAGCACCACTCTAATCTTGACTCTGATCTCCAGCATCTGCAGTCTCACTTTCACCTACATTTAAGTTGAATCAGCTTCAAATTTTTGGTCAGTGTTACATATTTTATGACTTGTGTTTTTATGGTAATTAAATGCAAGAGATAGTGCTAAGAAAAGGGGCATTATATGAGAAGATAGAAATGAGCACTCAATTTGGTATATTTAGTTGCCTGATAAGGTAACTCAGCTAATTACTATGGATTAATCTCAGAAATCAAATGGTTGGAAGTTGACTGATGCTAATCTTAGTCCACATAGCAGTAATAGTTTTATAGTTGGCTCGTTAGTTAAGAATGAGGAAGATCATCAGTGCTTCCATTCCTGGTCACTATCCAACAATCTCTGCTAAATTGTGAATATTGGTAGAAGTCCTTTCATAATTACTCCCCACTGAGGATCTTTCAGGAAGAATTAACAGGTGATTGGGAGACCTGTAGCTGCTTGCTTCTTCCTTCTGTATGCACCACCAAGCAGACCACACCTTCTGTACGAAGGAAGTGAAGAAAATTATTCGGTCTGTAATTTGCTTTAATAACAGCTTTCACTTAGTGTTGTTAAATATAAGTCAGAATTACATTACTGACCTGGAAGTTGCTCTGTTATGACTGTGCTGCTGAAGGGCATCATACCTTCATTGAATTAATTTGGAAGGTAGTGTGTTAAGAGGCTGGTTGTGAATTGTTTGTCTTAATTACAGTATTCCCCCGTCAAGCAACTCACTTCAAAGTACTGCTTTGTACATTAATTAACTTTCTAGTGAAGTGCCTACTTTTTTACGAGGAAGAGCTCAGGAATATTGGAAAGCTTAAGATCAAACTAATTTCCACTTTTTGTTCTTGAATAAATATGTCTGCATAGTACTTTGTATTATTACAGGGTCCTAAGTATTCAAATTCAGAACCCTTTTTAGAAACTTGAATGAAGTAATTGTATAGCCCCTTGATAATTTTACCCTTTTATATTACTGAACCTTTGTTTTTTTTTTAAATTTTGAGATAACCACATACAGAAATTATATAAACCGAATAAATATAACTAAATGATGCCAAATTTCAGAGTGAAAAGATTTTATTTGTCACATGCAGCATTCTGCAGTTGAATAAATAGCCCGGCAAATATGGCAACCTAATTATTTTTCAGGACACTTACTTCAAAGTAAAAATTGTTAAGTGAATGTTGCAGCATTTGTTATATTTCTTTACATTTGTGTACTCTAATTTTTATTTCTTTACATTTGTGTACTCTAATTTTTATTTCTGCATAAATGATCCCAATTCATTACATAGTTTCTGCAAATTTTGATTTTTTTCAGGTAACATTGAGTGAAGGACCTCATCATGTGGCAGTGTTTAAAGACAGCTCACGAGAATTTGACCTGACCAAAGATGAGGATGTAAGTTCTTGCAGAATTTCTTTATTTTACTTAATTAAGATAATTTAGATTCTAAACGGGTTGTGTAATCACTTAACTTTCAGAGCTGGTGTTACTGAAAAAAGTTTTAAAAGCCAATCAAAATGCAAAATAGTGTAGATCATAGAAATACTTAAAAGGCCAGACAGCAGATTTAAAAAGTGAAACAAATTAACATTCCAGATGTGTCTAAACTTAACCTTTGACTATTCAATCATTGTTGGTGCAGCTCTAACAATTACTGCTCACCTCATCCTTGGATCTACATTTTAGAAGTTATTGAAGGATTCCTCCTTGGCCCATCCACCATCTTCCTTAGGAAGAGCAACACTCTTTTGTTACTGTACTGCAGTGTTAACACACTTTCTATACGAAAGATCTACATTAACATTCTTGGGCAGTACTGAGGGAGTGCTGAACAGTCAGAGGAATTTTTTTCAGATTAGGTTTGAAACTGTGGTCCCATCACCACCTTAGTGGGTGAACAGCAGAGAGTTAACCCTGGTGTTTTGCTGAATATTTACTCCTCCTATAGCATCATCAAAAAAATACTACCTGATCATATCACATTGCTTTTGGGAAGTGTGTGGAAATTGACTGCTGCATTTCCTTCATTGCAAAATTGCTACATGTCAAAAATATGTCATTGGATGTAAGGTCCTTTGAGATGTTCTTAGCTGGTGAAAGGTGCTGCACTTAGGTATCACTTGACAGTGTAGGTTTGGGCATGAAATGGGTTTTCACATGTCTCTTTTCCCTCTTCATTCACTTGCCTCTTTGTTGCAAGTTTCTCTGTCTTAATATCCATTTTTAATTTCATACACTTAAATATAGGTGAGATATAAACTACCAATATTTGCACGTGCACAATTTTTTTTCCATTTTTGGACTGACTCCACACTCCCCCCTCATCCCTGTAAATGTCTCAGACTACACCTGTTGCTTGACCCTGAACTGAGTTTCTCACTCTGTTTCATATCCTTTTTGCTTTTACATTCAGAACATTATCAGTGGCAGGAAGAGGTGGGTATTGCCATCTCATAGACCGTGACACCTTCCAGCTTAATTTCCCTAAAGTTCTCCCAGCTGGTGATTCACATTACATAATGTTCAGATTGACAGAACTTTCACTACTTAAATAACAATGTGTCAACCCTATCCTTAATAAACAAGATTGCCACAAGTTCCTCAACATTTACAATTTATTTAATTGTATTTATTTATTGTCACTGACCTAAAATCTCATTTTCACTGGAACTTTCTTCCAACCTTACAACGCTTTCCCTGAAATTCTGATTTCTCTTACTCTGACCTCTTGGTCATTTTTCACCTTTCACCCAACTGTTATCAACTGTGCCAGTTTTCTTGGCTGCATTCTGTGATATTCTCTTAAAATGCTTTGTTGCTTCACTTCTAACCCCACCTCCCATGTATTCTTTAGCTTCTGTATCATTCACTCATTCTTCCTGGTGCCAGTGGATATTTTTGTATGTTTAAAAAAAAATGACATAATTGCAAGTTATTGTTGTTTGTGCTGTTGTTACGACTGCCTCAACTACCACTTTTTGCACAGTACAAAATTGTTCATAGAAATCTCAGCTGCTGAAATCTGCCAGGGATCAACTGCTACTTAAGGGTATAATCTATCACATATTTGTGTCAGATATGTGTCTTGCCAGTTTCAGCCATGGGTGAATTTCTGAAGCAAATCCTGACATCTGAATTATAATTTGCTTATAGAGTTGTCTAGCTGGCATTTCATAATCTTAATTTTCTGAATGTAGGTGATTAGTTATGGTTTGACTCTCACCACAATTCTAGTTTGGATGTTGAGTTGTACTTACATTTCTGTTTATGCAGCTAGCAGCATTGCGCAATGAAATTGAAATAAGAATGAGAAATAGTTTAAAGGAAGGGCAAACTGTCAGTCCTGAGGTAAGAATGATTCTTTCTCATTATTTGCGTTAATAAAAAGTGTTCTGTTCAATACACAATTGAAATAAAATTTATTTTGTCTGCATGTTGAATGAAATATCACAGCAATGATTAAAGCTAGCCTAAAACCTCAGGCTTATGTTTTCAGAAATTGCTGTGGATTTGTATAGTATATCTTAAAATAATAAACTGTCAATTTGGTACTAAAGTTATTGCTTGCATTCACCTTTCGATAATTCATAGACCATCTCATTAAGTGTGAAGGGTCCCGGTCTGCAACGAATGGTACTAGTTGATCTTCCTGGCGTTATTAGTGTAAGTATCAGAAAACATTCTTTATTCTGTGAAGGAAATCTGATGCATCTCCTTGTTTCATGTTTTAAAATCGTCAGATTAACAGTACCTCTTTATTGTGAGCTAATTAAATCTCTGTGTTATAAAAATAATCATTATGAATACTTGTAATGACATTGGAAGCTAAATAAAGAAACAAGTATTTGCAACTTAAGGTTTGACAAGATTTTGCACTAATATGTTCCCATGTGATAATTTGCTGATTTGATAGCATGTGTACTTCCCATAGTGATTCAAATGCAGTACAACCTCGATCATCCGAACATCAATTATTCGAATTTCAGATTATCTCAAGGTCTCGTAAAAATGGCATGAGGCAACTCAGCATTCAGTTATCAGCTAAATGGCATTATTGCGTGCATTGCTGAACAACCGAGAAATGTTCAATAACCGGCACTCATACATTACCGCTTGTTTACGATAGATCACTTATCAGTTAAATGGCATTATGACGTGCAATCCTGGATAACCAAGAAATGTTTGGATAACTGCCACTCATAAATTACTGCTTGTCTACAATCAGATCGGTTGTTTGAACGATCAATTATCTGTACAAAATATTCCCTGCCTGTCTCGTTCGAATAATTAAAGTTCTACAGTATACAGTATACTACAGTAAAAATGGCTAATGCCGTTTTAACGGGATCTTGAGATTTTGTTCGGACAGTCCAAAATTCGGATGGGTAATTGAGGTTGTATTGTACATTCTTATAGGAAGAGCTGCTGTTATTTGAAAGTGATATCATGTACGATTGAAAGAATTTGAAAGAGTATTGGGTCTTGTGTTTTGTTGTCAGTGGTTCTACTTGCCTTTGTAGAAATGAGTCATGTTGTTCAATGAAAGATGACTGATTGTAATGTGAACACTGTAAACCTATTAATTGAATTTGTTCTTTGAAGATGTAAACTAGATGTTATCAACTAAATCTTTACTCTGTTAGGTAGAGCTTGAATGTTTTTAATAGGAGGATAGCAAGAATGTTTTCTATTCCATGGACTGAACTTTAAAGCTTTCTTCCCCTCTGTCAAAGACTGTGACATCGGGAATGGCTGCTGACACCAAGGATACAATTTTTAGCATAAGCAAGGCTTACATGCAGAATCCAAATGCTATTATCCTTTGCATCCAAGGTAAGGATTCAAAATTTACTAATGAAAATACATAGATGGTGAGAAACTGTCGCACAGAATGTTACTTCATATAGTTTTCTAATATGGATAAGATACTTATTTTGCATGTTTTTCATATTTTCTGTAATATAACATATAAAAGGAAAGCCTAATTTTCCATTTTATTTTTGGTACTTACATAAATTATAGATGTATGGACTAATGAAATTTGAGATTATGTTTGACGTGGTAAAAATTTGCATTTTTGTATACTTTATTGTGTAACTGTCATAAAGAAAAACACTGTGAGTATCTTCTACCAGCCAAAATTAATGCTTGCTTTCTGTGTTGTAATGTTGAGTGCTGTTCTTCAAATAGTGATCAGTGATCCATCTAAACAGGAAGGATTTACTGTTTCATCCAAAAGATGTGCCATTGCTGATGCAACATTTCCTCATTTTACTCGCATCTTTGAGTTGGATTAGAACTCTCAACATTTTGACACATTGGAACAAGTTCTACCCATGTAAACAAGTTGACAAGTACGAATTGCTACAGTCAGCAATTTAAGAGCGCCTCATCTTCTGCCTAGGAACCCTCCAACCACAAGGGATGAACTCAGATTTCTCCAGTTTCCTTATTTCCCCTCCCCCCACCTTGTCTCAGTCCTAACCCTCAAACTCAGCATCACCTTCCTAACCTGCAATCTTCTTCCTGACCTCTCCGCCCCCACCCCCACTCCAGCCTATCACCCTCACCTTAACCTCCTTCCGCCTATCGCATTTCCATGTCCCTCCTCCCTGCCTTTAATTTTAGCCTGCTTGGCACACTCTCCTCATTCCTGAAGAAGGGCTCATGCCCGAAACGTCGATTCTCCTGCTCCTTGGATGCTGCCTGACCTGCTGCGCTTTTCCAGCAACACATTTTCAGTTACCTTTCACTTCTGCCTTGGAAACTAATTTGACTTTAACAATTAACCCTGATTTGGACAAGTTGCTGCCTGGAATTTGATAGTTCTTGTCCTGTGGATGACATAAAATAGTACATGCAAAACCATAACTGTTTACAAATAATTAAAAATGAGATCTTGGGCAACACAGTTCATGAACTGGTTTAATATTAATTGTAAATGAACAAACATATTCGGAGGTTTTAATGAAGTGGACTGAATTCATTTAGAATGGATTCTGAAGCAAAATGAAAAAAAATTAATCTATTCATTTTCAGACTTTTTAACAATTGCGGTATTTGCCATAATTGCTATGGATTCTGTATTCAACTTTCAGATGGTTCTGTAGATGCTGAACGCAGCATTGTCACTGACCTGGTTAGCCAAATGGACCCACAAGGCAGAAGAACTATTTTTGTGTTGACTAAAGTGGATCTAGCAGAGAAAAACCTGGCTAGTCCCAGTAGGGTAAGGGCATTATAACATTGAATAGTTTTAAAATATGTTTGAATCTAACTTCTGTGGTATTTTAACATATTTAATGTTTTCTGTGTTCTGGATGTGTAGCTGAGTAACACATTATCTGAAGTTCGTTCATTCATTCATTCATTGATTGGTTTCAGTATTGTTAAATGTTAATTGTTTGTTTGTCTTTGTAGTCTGTTATTCTATAATTATTACAGTCATCCCATCACAGACGTGAATCAGTGAGATACACTGGGGTAAAAATAACATAAACAAAAGTAGTTTACTGAAATATATATAGCTTCTGATTTTTTTTTAAAAGCTGTTTTGTGCAATCACGAGAAACATGCATGCTGACAAGTGCCAGCCATGGTCACCTCCAATAAAATGGTCTAACCCCATCACTTGACATTTTGTGATAGTGATGTTGCAGAATCTTCTATCATCAATCTCCTGAACGTCAACATTGGACAGAAATTTAAATTAGAGCAGTTAAAAAAGTACTGTGGTGACAAGAGAGTGAGTGGTTCCCCCTCTAATTACTGAATTATTGAATTACTGACTAATTCCTGTCTACCACCAAGGCACAAGTTTGGTGCTTTGTTTAATACAGTTCCTGGTTAAATATAGTTTTAACAGTTTACATGCTGGACACTATCTGGGCAAGAGACAGCACCTAGTTGATCAGACCCAAGTCCACCATTTTAAACATTCACTTCATGTACAGCTGGTGCATCATGGCTGCAGTGTGTCCTATCTACATGATGGACTGCAGCAACACGACAAGGCTTCTTCAAATTCATGACCTCTACCACAAGAAAAAATTGTGCCTAGAAACTTTCACTTGTTGCAAGTTCCCCAAGAAGTCAGTCATCTGGCTTCGAACTATATTACTATTGCCTAATCATCACTTGGTTTAAAATTTTGGAAATCTCTCCCTGACACCAAGGCCTGAGTGCTTTTGATACATGGACTATAACAGTTCAAGGTGACAGCTGACTGCCACCTCTTCAAGGACGTTTAGGGATGGGCAATAAATGCTTTGCTTGCCACTGATGTCTAAATTTTATGAATTAGCTAAAAATGTAACCGTGATCAAGTACAGCATAAAAAATCCTTAGGTAATGAAGCAAAACTAAGATTTTCACAAATCAGATACACTCAGATTATTTAGGTGGAGTGACATGACCATGACTCTAAACCCTGCTGCTCATTGAATAAAACAAAGAAAAATAGAACAGTGTTGAGTGTCACCATAAGATGATATTCTGTAAGCAAATCACAATACAGATTTCACATAACTCCTGAATTTCAAATATATTTCAAAATGTGCTAGCCTAGTGGCATTTTTCCTAATTGTCCACTCCCCAAATGGTTAATTTCTACTTTAACTCTATGATTTATGCTGAATGTAATGCATTAACTCTTATGGAATATATGCAAACTGATTCTTTTAAGGCTTAGCTTGATGTTCATTTTATCTTTGGATTGTTTGAATTGCACAACTACAGATTCAGCAGATTGTGGAAGGCAAGTTGTTCCCAATGAAGGCTCTGGGTTACTTTGCAGTAGTTACTGGCAGAGGTGAGTAAGCGACATTAATGTTCCATTGCATCTTTTTAATAAGGCCCAAAAGTAAATACTTTGACATTTATGTAATTAAAGAAATCTTTGTTAGAAAAACAGACTGCTTAAACAATTATTTTAGTCCAGGAAAAGTAGTAAGTATTTAAAAGTTGTAGTAATTGTAGTGTCTAAAGTATAAATTTATCTTAAAATACCTCTGTATATTTTGTATTTTAAACAGGGAACACCAATGAAGGTATTGACTCCATAAAGGACTATGAAGGAGATTTCTTTCAGAATTCAAAATTATTGAAGTAAGCTGTTCAATTCCATAATTATGTTTGATGGTTTGGCTAACATAAGCTTAATTTTCACTTTGATAATGTGGGAACTTGGTGTTGCATAACTGAAAGTACAACAGGTAGTTACACAGAGAAAAATCCTCTTTAGTTTCATGTGTCAAAACTGTATCCCTACAACATCATTCAGTCTTTTAAGCAAGACTGTTGCCTTTTTTCTAATAAAGGCAATAAGGTTTAAGTGTGTTGAGCTCGCATATTGTTAAAATTTTGAAATTGTGTTCCATCATTATTTTTCATACACTGAAGTAAGTTTTTGGGCCTTAATAGCATGGTCCGTTCAACACTGCTAGTTACATTTGTTTCATAGGCAGAGCTTAAATTTCTGCCATCTTTGAATTCTGAATTCAGACTGTGATTAACTTTTATAAGATTTCAGTTAAAATCAAAATTAAACTTGAAATACTTGAGATTGATAGCTTCTGCATTTATACCAGTCTCAGTTACAGGAGCTCAAATGTAAATTTGTTCTTTAATTGATGAGGTATTCACTAATCTCTGATATGTTTTAATCTCTGATATAGGCAGTTTTTTGTGATTTTTTTTGAGATTTATCTAAAATAGAGGAGTTATATCTCAAGTATTATCTTTTGATACCTGGTCCTTATAAATTTACATTTTGAAATTTACTTTAACACAAGGGGGAGCTGTATCCCAATTTAATGATTACAGGTTGATTCATTTCTGATTTGAGTATTCAGATTAATGCCAAAGGTTTATTGTAGAGTCATAGAGTCATACAACACGGAAATAGATTCTTTGGTCCAACTCTTCCATGCCAACCAAATTTCCCAAACTAAACCAGTCCCACTTGCCTGCATTTGGACCATATCTATCTAAACCTTTTCCATTCATGTATCTGTCCAAATGTCTTTTAAATGTAATTATGCATGCAGCTACCACTTTCTCTGGTAGTTCATTCTACATATGAACCACCCTCTTGTGGAAAAGTTGCTCCTCGGGTCTTTTTTATATCTTTTACCTCTTGCCTTTAAAAATATGTCCCCGAGTTTTGAACTCCCCTACTGTAGGGTAAATTTCCCAAACTAAACCAGTCCCACTTGCTATTCACCTTATCTATGCCCCTTATTATTTTGAAAGTACGAAGTACAACATACAGTCACATAGAGAAAAATCCTCTTCAGTTTCATATGCCAAAAAAGCATCCCTACAACATCATTCAGTGTTTTAAGGAAGACCTCAACCTCCTACCTCCAGTGAAAAAATACTCCCAACCTATCAAGCCTCTAACTGTAACTCACACCCTCCAGTCCTGGCAAATCTTTTCTGAACCCTCTCCAATTTAATATTATCCTCCTGTAGCAGGGCATCCAGGACTGTACAGTACTCCACAGCTGGCCTCAACAACATTCTGTACAATCTCACCATGACGTCTCAACTTCTGTATTCAGTGGTCTGAGCAATGAATGCAAGTGCAAGCGCGCTAAAGGCCTTCTTAACCACTGTGTGTATCTGTGATGCAATTTTCAAAGAGCTATGTACCTAAAGCTCTTAGGTCTCTCTGTTCGATTAATCTACCCAGAGCCCTATCTTTAAGAGCATAAGTCCTGCCCTTGTTCACTTTATTAAAATGCAATACCTCACATTTAACCAAATTAAACTCCAGCTGCCACTCCTCAGCCCATTGGCCCAATTGATCAAGATTCCTTTGTGATCTTTGGTAACCTTCACTATCGACTATACCACCAATTTTTGTGTTATCCGCAAACGTACTAACCATGTTTCCTAAATTCTCATTCAAATTGTTTATATAAACAACAAAGAACACTGGACCCAGTAACAACCCCTGTGGAACACTGTTGATCACAGGCCTCCAGACTGAAAAACAATCCTCCACCATCATCATCTGCCTTCTACTGTCACGTGTGAATCTCTCCCCATCTCTGTAATATAATATCCTACAGTGTCGAAAGCACTCCTTATCTTTGTGTACTCCTCCAATCGCTACAACTGTCCCTGTCTTTGTAACATTGTCCTGCATCTTGAAACCTTCTGTTTGCTGAACCCTCTTCAGTCTCTGCAGTTCGTCTATTTCTGTTACCTTCCCGTGCTCTTAGAAATCTCCCTGTCTGTATGATCCCCTGTAGTCTCTGCAGCCCTCCTATCTCTAACCACCAAATGCTTCCACAACCCTCCCTACATCGTTTACCTCTTCCAGTCCTTCTCCATAAACATCTGCAGCCCCTAAAACCCACCCTTTCTGTGTTACCTCTTCCAGTCCGAACAACACCCCCAACCTATGGAGCCCCTTTAATCTTTCCTTGTTGGGTAATCCTTTGAAATCCTGGCAATTTCCTGATCTTAAAACCAACCCCAGTCTTTGTGACTCTCCGGTTCCTATAAGACTCACTTTCAATGCCAGGTCATCCAGTCTCTACATCCATCTGTAATCTCCTTATTCTTCTCCAATTCTTCGAACTTAATCTATTTAAATTTCACCCTGGCATTGTCCATTGCCTTACTATCTATGTAGCCTCCAGATTCTAGAAGCTGCCTTATATCTGTAAATGTTTTCAGTCACTACAACCTTCCACATCTCTGTTAGTATATACAATACTCTTCTCCATAGAACAGCCCCTGTCTGTGCCTCTCAGTCTGCCTGCTTCTCCCTATATCCATCCCTATCCCTATCTCCTACTGTCAAGCCAATTTTGTATCCAGTTGACAGGCTCTCCTGAATCCTATGTGATCTAACCTTACTAATTAGTTTACCATGCGGAACCTTGTTGCAAGCTTTACTAAAGTTCATGTAGACAATGTCTACTGCTGTGCCCTCATCAGTCTTTTTGCTTCCGTCCTCAAAAACTCAAAACAATTTTGTAAGGTACAATTTCCTGCATACAAAGTCATGTTGACTATTCCTAATTAGCCCCTGTCTCTCCAAATGCATGTAAATCCTCTTTCTCAGAATCACTTCCAATAATTTACCCAATATTGTGTCAGACTCACTGGTCTATAGTTCCCAGGATTTTTACAGTCTTTTTCATGTAAAGACATAACATTAGCCAATCTCCAGGTCCCTGGCATCTCACCCATGGCAATAGATGGTAGAAATATCTCTGCTAGGGGCTTCACAATATCTTCCTTAACTTCCCACAATGTCCTGGGATATACTTGATCAGGTCCCAGACATCTATCCATCTTTGGATTTTAAGCCCTCCAGCACCACCTTTATTGTAATATGGACTGTTTTCAAAACATTAATATTTATTTCTCAGAATTCCCTTGCCTCCATGTCTTTCTCCACTGTAAAAACTGATGCAAAATATTCATTTAGTGTCTCTCCCATCTCCTGTAGCTCCACACATTAAACAACCTCATTGATCTTTAAGAGGCCCTATTCTCCTCCGAGTTGCTCTTTTGCTTTTAATGTATTTATAGAATCTTGTTGGATTATCCTTAGCCTTACCTGCCAAGGCTATCTCCTATCCCAGTTTTGTCCTCCTGATTTCCTCTTAAGAATGCTCCTACACCCCTTATACTCTTCAAAAGATTCATCTGCCCCCTCTTTATTCTTGAAGAAAGTGAGGACTGCAGATGCTGGAGATCAGAGCTGAAAAATGCGTTGCTGGAAAAGTGCAGCAGGTCAGGCAGCATCCAAGGAGCAGGAGCATCGACATTTCGGGCATAAGCCTCTTCAGGGCTTATGCCCGAAATGTCAATTCTCCTGCTCCTTGGATGCTGCCTGACCTGCTGCGCTTTTCCAGCAACACATTTTTCAGCTCCTCTTTATTCTTGACAGGAGCCTCAATATCTCTATTCATCTATTATTCCCTACACTTAATCAGCCTTGCCCTTCACTCTAACAGGAACGTAAAGGCTCTGAACTCTCGTTATCTCACTGTTAGAAGCCTCCTACTTGCCGCTTGTCCCTTTACCTGTGAACAGACTGTCCCAATCAACTTTTCAAAGTTCCTGTCTCATACTGTCAAAATTTGCTTTACTCCGATAAAGAATTTTAACTTCAATACAAGGCCTATCCTTTTTCATAACTATTTTAATGCTAATAGAATTACGATCACTGACCCCAAGGTGTTCTCCCACTAAACTTCAGTCACTTGCCCTGCTTTATTCTTCATTAGAAGTTTGAGTTTTGTTCCTTCTCCAGTCGATACATCTACATATTGATAAAGAAAATTTTCCTGAACACACAAAATTCCTCACCATCCAAGCCTTAACATGATTACAGTCCCAGTCTTGATTTAAGTTATTTATTGTAGTTTTAATTTATGATTTAGGAAGAAAAGTTTTCTTTGATAGAGGTGGAGAGAAACATGATCAAATTGAAAACTGAAGACCTACAAACAGAAATCCTGGAGAAATTGTTTCTCTCAGGCTTCTTCAAAAGTTCAACCAAAAGATCAATTGATCCTTAAGGGAATTTGGAGCCTATGCCTCTCCTTTCCTTGCATTTTGAAGATAAAATTAAACCATCAATATGATTCTCTGTAGAGACAGAGCGAAAGCTAACTATTACAAACTCCATTAATTCTTCCTAATGTAATTTAAGGTTGTATAATTGAGATGAGGCCACAGCTCGCTGATTTTTTTCAAGTATACAGCTGATGCTTCCATGAATTTGGATCCTTATTGCACTATGTCAGGCAACACTGCTCATTTTTACCACTAAAAGTTGTTTTAAAACTTTTGCATACATTGGCATCTGTTCTCTCAGCAAGCATAATTGTTACATAAATGTGTGCTTTACTTTCTTCTGTTTTAGACATTCTTGTTGTCCTCGTACAAAATATGTTTAGGCTGTATCTTTCCATTTCTCTCTTGACATTGGAATTGCGCCATCCAGTCTTGTTTAACATTTAGTCTTATACCTTTGAGTTGTCAGCCATGGTGATATGATTAGATTAGATTACATTACAGTGTAGAAACAGGCCCTTCGGCCCAACAAGTCCACACCGACCCGCCGAAGCGAAACCCACCCATACCCCTACATTTACCCCTTACCTAACACTACGGGCAATTTAGCATGGCCAATTCACCTGACCCTGCACATCTTTTGGACTGTGGGAGGAAACCGGAGCACCCGGAGGAAACCCACGCAGACACGGGGAGAACGTGCAAACTCCACACAGTCAGTCGCCTGAGGCGGGAATTGAACCCGGGTCTCAGGCGCTGTGAGGCAGCAGTGCTAACCACTGTGCCACCGTGCCGCCCACATATGATTAGGGAAAAGAATACATGAAGTGGTTTGCTGCTGCGTTTCTCATGTGCTTGAAGCAAACATAAGAGAAACTCCTCTTCCTGAAAGATCCTCTGACCATAAGGATAATTACTTGGTGGTCACTTGAAGATCTGAAGTGGTACTAAATTGATTACATCTTCATAATAAAGTAAAAATACTGTGTGCTGAAAATTTGTGACCAATATAGAGAGTGCTAGAGAAACTCTGATCTGGCAGCATCTTTGGAGAGAGAAACAGAGTAAATCTTTCAAGTCTGATTTGATTCTTCAGAAATGAAAGGTTTTGGAAAATAGATTATTTTTTATTCTTTTAACAGAGGCAGAAGAGGAGTAAAAGGGCAGTTGGTATAGTTACCATAGTCCCAGAGGACCATAATGTGTTCTGTTACTAGATAGAAGGGACTGGTGATAGTTTAACCTGAGGGTTACCATGGCTCAGTTGAGTGGCGATGTAGAGAAGGAAGGATCTTCACGGTGTCTTAGTCAGTACAGGAATTAAACCCATACTTTTGGCATCATTCTGCCATCTAGCCAACTGAGCTAAATGGCCATCATGGTAGAAATGGTACAGAGGCCCAGTTCAAGAAACAAAGCGGTTAGTATTAGAGAAATAAATAAATGTGAGAAAGGTTTAAATAAAGGTGTGACAGGGAGAGAATTGGGAAGTTACCAAGGCGCACGTGACATAGGAGTGGGGGAGACAGAATGTCAGAAAGATGGATAACAGTCATGATGCAGTAATTTTGAAATTATTGAATTTAATATTGAGTATTTAAAATGCTTAAGAGGAAAATCAGTTGTTCCTTGAGCTTGCATTATGTATTGTTGAAACGTTACCGCATACCTGCATTTGGTTTCGCTAATGTAAAGGAAACTGCATTGTGAGCAGGAAATGCAGAAGATATGATTGAAAAAAGTACAAGTGTAATGCTTCAGATGTGTTTGAGGACAACAGTGAGGAGGGACAGGGGATGAATGGGCAGATTTTAAATCTACCTTTGCATAAGATGGTGTCGTAGAGGAACAAGGAAGTTTTGGATTGTGGAAGGAGTGGACCACGGTGTTAGGGAGGGAATGGCTCCTTTGGAATGCTGACAGGGGACGGGAAGATGGGTCTGCTGAAGGTGGAAAAGACAAAGGATGATCTTTTAAATGCAGAGACTAACGGGATGGTGGAAAGTTAGGACAAGTGATACCCTGTCATTATCCTGGGAAGGAAGGGAAGGGATGGATCAGGGTCCACGGCTGAGGGTCCTGTCAAATGAGGCCATGTTGAAAGCAGACCGGTGGAAGGTGGCATCGTCAGAACAGGTGCAATGGTGACAGAAACTGGGAGAATGCAATGGAAGCAGGATGTGAGGAGATGTAGTTAAGCTAACTGTGGAAGTCAGTGGATATTAGTGGACAGCCTATCCTCAGAAATGACAACTTTGAAGTAAAGGAAGGGAAGCAGCAAGGAGGGGACATGAAAAGTCCTTAGTTGGTAGGATTAGGGAAAACCCTAAGGCTTTCTATAGGTATGTCAGGAGTAAAAGAATGACGAGGGTAGGAATAGGTCCAGTCAAGGATAGTAGTGGGAAGTTGCGTGTGGAGGCTGAAGAGATTGGGGAGACACTGAATGAATACTTTTCGTCAATATTCACTCAGGAACACGACATTGTTGCTGATGTGAATACTGAGTCACAATTAATTAGAATGGACGGCTTTGAAGTATGTAGGGAAGAGGTGTTGAAAATTCTGGAAAGGGTGAAAATAGATAAGTCCCCTGGGCCTGATGGCATTTATCCTAGGATTCTCTGGGAAGCAAGGGAGGAGATTGCAGAGCCATTGGCCTTGATTTTTATGTCCTCGTTGTCTACAGGAATAGTGCCAGAAGACTGGAGGATAGCAAATGTGGTTCCCTTGTTCAAGAAGGGGAGTAGGGATAACCCTAGTAACTATAGGCTGGTGAGTCTCACTTCTGTTGTGGGCAAAGTCTTAGAGAGAATTGTAAGGGATAGGATTTATGAACATATGGATAGGAATAATGTGATCAAGGGTAGTCAGCATGGTTTTGTGAAGGGCAGATCGTGCCTCACAAACCTTATTGAATTCTTTGAGAAGGTGACTAAGGAGGTGGACGAGGGTAAAGCGGTAGATGTGGTGTATATGGATTTTAGTAAGGCATTTGAGAAGGTTCCCCATGGTAGGCTACTGCAAAAAATACGGAGGTATGGCATTGAGGGTGAGTTGGAGGTTTGGATTAGGAATTGACTGGCTGGAAGAAGACAGAGGGTAGTAGTTGATGGTAAAGATTCATCTTGGAGTGCAGTTACTAGCGGTGTTCCGCAAGGATCTGTTTTGGGACCATTGCTGTTTGTCATTTTTATAAATGACCTGGAGGAGGGGCTAGAAGGTTGGGTGAGCAAGTTTGCGGATGATACGAAAGTCGGTGGAGTTGTTGACAGTGAGGAAGGATGTGTCAGGTTACAGCGGGATACAAGTAAGTTGCAGAGCTGGGCAGAAAGGTCGCAAATGGAGTTCAATGCAGGTAACTGTGAGGTGATTCACTTTGGTAAGAGTAACAAAAAGATGGGGTACTGGGCTAATGGTCGGATACTTGGTAGTGTGGATGAGCAGAGGGATCTTGGTGTCCATGTACACAGATCTCTGAAAGTTGCCACCCAGGTAAATAGTGCGGTGAAGAAGGCATATGGCATACTGGCTTTTATTGGTAGAGGAATTGAGTTCCGGAGCCCTGAGGTCATGTTGCAGTTGTATAAGACTCTGGTGCGGCCGCATCTGGAGTATTGTGTGCAGTTTTGGTCGCCATACTATAGGAAGGATGTGGAGGCACTGGAACGGGTGCAGAGGAGGTTTACCAGGATGTTGCCTGGTATGGTAGAAAGATCGTATGAGGAAAGGCTGAGGCACTTGGGCCTGTTTTCATTGGAGAAAAGAAGGTTTAGGGGTGACTTGATAGAGGTGTACAAGATGATTAGGGGTTTAGATAGGGTTGACCATGAGAACCTTTTTCCACGTATGGAGTCAGCTATTATGAGGGGGCATAGCTTTAAATTAAGGGGTGGTAGGTATAGGACAGATGTTAGGGGTAGATTCTTTACTCAGCGAGTCGTGAGTTCATGGAATGCCCTGCCAGTAGCAGTGGTGGACTCTCCCTCTTTATGGGCATTTAAACGGGCATTGGATAGGCATATGGAGGATAGTGGGCTAGTGTAGGTTAGGTGGGCTTGGATCAGCGCAACATCGAGGGCCAAAGGGCCTGTACTGCGCTGTATCTTTCTATGTTCTAAGTGAAGAATAGAGAGAGACCAGATGAAGCAAAGAAAAAGATAGAAATTGGAAGCAAAACTGATTATTTTTTCTAATTCCACTTGAGCAGGAAGCACTACTGAGATGTCAGATCAGTGTATGGAGAAAGAGTAATCGGTGCGAGCCCCAAGTGGTACTGGAACAGTGAATGGCTGTACCTTTGATTTGCAGAAAATGAGTTGAGTTAAAGGAGAAGTTGTTCATACTAAGAACAAGCTCAGCCAGGTGAAGGAGGGTGGTGGTGGACAGAGACTGTGCAGGCCTCTCTTTACTGCGGTAATGGAGAGCCTTCAGACCTCCTGATGAGGCATCGATATGTAGTGGGTATGCATGTGCATAGGAGGTAGCTAGATCCAGAAAACTGGAACTTATGGAAGGGCATTCAGTATCAAAAATCATGAGTGTATTTGGAAAGAAGCTGTATAAGTGGGGAAAGTAGAGTCAAAATTTGAACAAATAAGTTCAATAGACTGAAACAATTACTTCCTTGTCAAGTATAGATATCAAAATAGCATGTGCAAGTGCTGATGTAAATAATACCTTAGTCATGATAAGTGTCAGTTGGTGAAAGCAGTGAGATTTGCAGATAACAAGGTCTGAGTGGCTAGCACAGCAGCTAATCTATGCCTAATGAATAGAATCAGTGAAAGCTTAGAGACTGAAAATTAATGTAAAATAATGTCAGTTTTGAGGAATGGAAGAAGTAACACTGAATAAACAGGTAAAGATAAATCATCAATAGCTGAGACAATTATCACACTTTAAGTATGTAGGAGGTATCGTGTCAGAAGATGGTTCTTGCTATAAACAAAACCAAGCTAGAAAAACGATGGCAAAGAATTCCATCTCCAAACATAAAAAAAACTTGCCAGAACAAGAATGAGTAGAGTTCTTGAGAAAGGAATGCTCAAGACAGTAATTTAGAATATCATGTTGTATGGAACTGAAACATGGACCTTACAAACTGGATATTCAAAGATAATTCTGGAGAATGATGGAATAGTACAATTGGAAAGAGTACAGGATCAGTGCAAAAGTACTCTGGATGATGGAGGAGAAAAGATCATAAGTGATTATTACGAACAGATATTAACAAGACTGGATTGGCCATAGTTTAAAGCTTGAGAACTGGCTGAAGGAAGATGAAAGGGATAGAGGAAGATAAGAATAAGAAAGAGAATGCTGATGACAAATAACTAGAAATTGAAAATAACAGGGTAAAGAAGAAAACACAAGACCAAGAGGCTTGGATAAATGAGCAGTGGACTTGCCCTCAGGCAAATTGCGACCACAAAGACCTAATTGAGAATGGCATGTTGTGATCAATTGAGGGGCAGTCAGATGGCATTCCTCTTTCCCCAGATTGTGCTTGCCTGCAGCATGGTTTTTTAAAAGGACTTTCTTGCCAATTCAGTGAGTGTTTAACTCTTCATGTACTGGGTCTATCAGAAGCAGAGGGTTTTTGTCATTTTTTGAAAATAATGTATGTATTGTACTTAACCCATTTAAATTTAATTAGTAATAACGCTCCAACTTGCACACGTGCATTCAAAGTTCTCTCACTTATCAGTAAGTCACAAAGGGGAAAAAGAGAGAGTGAAATGCTTTAAACTTCAACAAACTTTAAAGTCATATGGTTCTTATAGGTTGATGACTTGAGTGGATCAGGCTGAGCTCAATGGTCCTGGTCTCAGTGTTGAGGCAGTTGGACATGTCGGCAGACAATTTATCTGTCATTCTGGAGACAGCATCAGCTGCTGATTATGTTCTTTAAAAATCTTTCTCTGAGATGCATGAATAGTTGATCAGCAGACAGGGTTCAACTTTGAAAGTTAGGTGGAGAAAGAGGGATCCATGCAAGCATCTTGCTCCCAGAGCAGTATTTCTGCTCCTGTCTCTGCTCTCGAATTTAACAGTTTCTTAAACACAACAAGAGTTAATTGGTTTAACTCCCAACTCTCTCTTCAACTGGCTGAATGACTAATCTGCTCTGGGTTAGTTCACGCGTCCCCCCTCCCACACCTCAACAAGCCACCTTCCACTCCCGGCACCTTCCCTTGCCATTGCAAGAGGTATGAAACTGGTGCCAACAACTTCCTCCTCACCTCAATCCAAGGCCCAAAAGGATCCTTCCACATCAGGCAGAGAAGTTCTGACTTGATTCAATTATAATTGGAATTGGTTCCTTTTTCAGCAAGAGTTAATTGTCTAATGTGTTTGCTTCTAATGCATTGTCCCAACTCAAATAATTCTGAGAGTTGTGTGAATAGATGAGGAGAAGATAGCATTCCCACTCCTTCAAGGTGGCTGTGCTGGGGTTGGCTATACTTAATTCCTTTGGAATTTAACCTGTATATTAATGCAAATATTCAGCTATATTTGAAGTTGCAGTTTCAAATTGCTGGAATGTTGGTTCTGTCTTTTTTAAAATCTATTTGGTAGTTTTCAGTCAGCAAATTCTTACTCTTGTTTTGAGAAGATTTGTAGCTCAAGTTGTGGTTCTGGGTGAAGATCTGCTTGCTGAGCTGGAAGGTTCATTTTCAGACGTTTCATCACCATACTGGGTAACATATTCTGTGAGCCTCTGGCTGAAGCACTGCTCGTGTTTCCTGCTTTCTGTTTATATGCTTGGGTTGCTGATGTCATTTCCTGTGGTGATGTTATTTCCTGTTCTTTTTCTCAGGGGGTGGTAAATGGGGTCCAAGTCAGTGTGTTTGTTGATAGAGTTCTGGTTGGAATGCCATGCTTCTAAGACAAATTAAACAGAGACACATGCGAGAATTCCTAGAAGCATGGCATTCCAACCAGAACTCTATCAACAAACACACTGACTTGGACCCCATTTACCACCCCCTGAGAAAAAGAACAGGAAATGACATCGCCACAGGAAATAGCATCACCAAGCCAAGGAAACCCAAACATATAAATAAAAAGCAGGAAACACGAGCAGTGCTTCATCCGGAGGCTCACTGAAGATGTTACCTAGTATGGTGACAAAACGTCTGAAAATGAACCTTCCAGTTCAGTGAGCAAACCTACACCCATTTTTAAATAATGTCATGTGTTGTAGCATAAAATGTTGAATGTTTTGGTGACTTGATTAACTATATACATAAAGCCATCGTGTATTTAAGTCTCCCAATTAAATTTTGAAGTCATTTGTACAGCATTCGAATATTACTGGCAAAAGCACTCATATTGATAAAAGTACCATGGAGAATGCAGCAGCTAATGATGATTGACTGTTAACTGCCAGCTTAATTGGTCATGTTAATGTATTGCGAAATAGGGCAGCAAATGGATGTGATCTGTTTTGTTCAGTTGAAACCGGGTCAGTGCATGTTTATTAATTATTATAGCTTCCAGTACACACAAGTCCACTTACCAGACTATCAGTGCTCTCATCTGACACAATATAAACGTTTTTACCCTTTATTGGTATTCTTGTGAATTGCTCTGATGAGCACAATACAAAATCTTTGACAGAAAATTTTTCAGCAGTGTTCAATTAAGTTTCTGACTAGTCAACTCCATGTAGAATTCGTGTTGCCCCATGTTCATTTCAACCTTTATCCCCATAGGGCCACATTCTATTGCTTTTAGTCGAGAAAGTTGAAGATAGATTGACATAGTGCCCCAAATGTGTTGTCAGTATTACTCAAGTATAACCAGTTGAAAGTTTGTAATCCTCCATTGAGTTTCTGGCTACTAGCCATTCAGGATAACCCTGTCCACAACAAAAATAAAAACTAAGTGTTGCACATTACTCAAGTACTCATTCAGCATATCTGCTCCTCATTCGACATATCTGCTCCTCATTCTGAACTTATGCTTTTTGGTTGGTCATCTTTAAACCACCTTAAACCCAAAGTAAACGTATTTATCTCCCCTAATGTGGCCAGTCTGTTCTCTTCTATTAATAATTCTGCTGTTCTGTATCTGCAACTCCAAACTGGAAAAACATCAGATCAATTTAAAATATTTTAATTTATGTTTTTGTTATTTAAATTATACACTTCAGGCGTATGACGTCTGTTCAGAATGTCAGCTGTAGTAACTAATTTAGTTTATGCTTTTACAGTTAAATCAGTTTTTGCTTATGATGCCCATGCAAATCTTGGCTATGTATTGTGTACTTTTTCAGGTAATGAAGATAGCACTGTACAACTTTGTTTTAGTCACTAGCCAGGTGATTCTCTGCCTATCTCGTATAACTTTCATTTTTCTCCCACTTAAGGTCATGCGTTATAATGTCCCTTTTACAGCCTGGGCTCAATGAGAAGGCAGAGTGGGTTGAGTTAGCATGGCAAAAATTGATGACAGCTCTCGGTTTTGTCTTCTGTTTGGATGATGGGGAAAGGAGTACTGGCCCTGTTAGTTTTAATTTCCTGAAGTATTCCATTGTTCAGTTTTATCCTAGCCATTATCTTGGTTCACAAATGATGCCCACCCCACCATTTGAAACGATCATTGATGTTTGGATTTGAACTGACATCTGATTCATAATAAAATACTGAATGTGGCAACTACCAGAGTACTCAATGATAAGTAACAAAAATGTATCATTTACATTTATTAAACTTGATTTGTATTGTCAGTATATGAAAACAATTTTGAATTTCTTTAAATTTTGTAATGTTAAAGGACGGGGATGCTAAAAGCACATCAAGTGACGACTAAGAACCTGAGCTTAGCAGTATCTGACTGTTTCTGGAAAATGGTGCGTGAGTCCGTGGAACAGCAGGCTGATGCATTTAAAGGTAAATATACATTAATGTCACATTCTGGTTTCTCATCAAATTCACGACAAAACAGGACTATAGTTTGAATATTTATTCTGAGCATTTGAAGTGGAAGATATCCTTGGTTTATTCTGTTAGATGATCAGTTAATTGTTTATTTCAGATAGAACATGAAAGTGAAGTTATCAAGTTCATTTGTGGTTTTAATTATTCTGGTGAAAGTGGTCAAATAACAAGAATTTGAAGAATTACTTGATTTTTTTTGCATTCAGATTTCCAGTGGCAAAATGGAAGTTTATAAAGTAAGATACTTTTTGGCGCATCAAATTTAGATGTGAATTATACTGGACATGGCAGAACCCTTAGGAACATTTAACATACAGATAGTTCTGGGTATGCAGGTCCACAGTTTCCTCAAGGTGGTAACATAGGTGGCCAAAGTGATTAAGAAGACAATATGACATGTGTGCCTTCATTCGCTGGGGCATGGAGTACAAGAGTTGGTGAACCAATTGCGCTATATGAAAGCTGAAAATGTGTTGCTGGAAAAGCGCAGCAGGTCAGGCAGCATCCAAGGAACAGGAGAATCGACGTTTCGGGCATAAGCCCTTCCTGAAGAAGAGCTTATGCCCGAAACATCGATTCTCCTGTTCCTTGGATGCTGCCTGACCTGCTGCGCTTTTCCAGCAATACATTTTCAGCTCTGATCTCCAGCATCTGCAGCCCTCACTTTCTCCTGCGCTATATGAAACCCTTGTTCAGCCGCATTGAGAGTATTGTGCACAGTTTTGGTCGCCAGACTACCAGAAGGGTGTGGAAGCTTTGGAGAGAGTGCAGAGAAGGTTCACAAGGATGTTGCCTGGAATCAAAGGCATTGGCTATGAAGAAAGGTTAAAAAGACTAGGACCATTTTCAATGGGAAGACAGTAGTTGAGCGGAGACCTGGTAGAGGTCTACAGAGTTATGAGGGGCATAGATAGTGTAGATAATCAGAGCCTTTTTCCCAGGATTGAAGTTTCACTTAGATGGGGTAGAGGTTCAAGATGAGAGGGGGAAAGTTGAAGGGAGATCTGTGTGTGAGGGAAGGTTTTCATGCAGAGAGTGGCAGGAGCCTGGAATGCATTGCCAGAAGAGGTGTTGAAAGCAGGCACATTGGTGACATTTAAGTGTCATCTGGATGGTTATGTGAATAGGGAGGGGATAGGTGGATACGGACCGAGTAAGGACAGAAGGTTTGATTTTTAGTTAAGTGAGGGCATGATGGTTGCCACAGGATTGGGGGGGGCGGTTTGGGGGCAAAGGGCCTGTTTCTGTGCTGTACTACTTTGTTTTGTTTTGACCTATAGGAAACAGTGATTTTTACTGTCATTATGTTGTGGAAAATAAGAGTCAAGATTTACTTATGTAAATCTACCTTCCGTACGTTATTATTACAACTTGATCATAATCCAATGGAAGGAGGATCCTGAGCAGGATATTTGTTTGCCCTTTGTTTTGTGCAGCCTGCCCTGTCGGTGCTGGCTGCGGTGAAAGCAAATTGCCTTTTTCCACTCCCCTACTTTTTCCCCTTTGCCTCACAAATGGGCAATCTGCAGATAATTATCCAATTCTTTTCTAAAAGCCACAATTGAATCTATTTTCACCATACTGTCACTTCTAAAGGCTGGGTTAGTTGAACTTTGAGCCACCAAAGAAAATAAATCTGTGATCAACTATGTGGAAATAAACTAAAGAGGCTAAAAGGCATTCAGCAACGCTTCCAAAAGATACTACATTGCAGAATGGCAAAAAGCTTAGTTTAATTCAGTAATGTCATGTATTTTAGTGTTGCAATGTTCACATTTGTAAGCAACAATGTAAACCTCTACTGCTTTATAATGTGCATAACCTCCTGGAGGGGATGGTATAATTGTATTTAAGTTTGGGGATTTACTAAGGATCTCTGAAATATGTTGAATGGACAACAAAGGTTGAAGAAGGAAGTTGATTTGTCAAGGCCTTGTTACTTTCATATCATGAGGAAATAACTGAAGCATTTTTATTTAACACTCTGAATAAAGTAATTTCCCTGATTTGTTGGAGATGGTTTGATATCCATAGAGGGTTTTGTTTCCTGTGCACTGAGATAAGCTAAAACAGAATGCATGCATATGCTGCCACCTCCTAACCCCAAAAGACACTCTACCCTTTTAACCTGGCATCCTATTCTCCCTGACTTAACTGACACTCTACCTTCCCAGCAGTCTAACATTATCAATGCCTCATGCACTTTCAGTTTGATAGCAGGTGTCAAAGTGGCTGTAAAGACCTTTAAATTTGAATACGGCATTTGGCTGCTGTGAAAATGAGTGTGGTTTACCTTCCTCTGCCAGTTCTGTGTTATGAGAGAACTGTCAGAATGGATGTATGTCATTGCATGTTTGAGGGAGATATGAGAGGAATCTACTATCAGAAATGTGAAGCTCCCTTACATGAAAAAGGAGGGCTGGAGTGGCAATCTGTATTGGATTGACAATCCTTGGACCATCTGTCCTGATAGATTTCAAGGAGATGAGCGGGACGTGTGCACTTATATAAGTATATGTATACATTATGTGCAGATGATGTTTGAAAGCCATGGTGACTAATCCTATAGTTTGGACCATCTTGAAATAACCTGAAGTTGGCACTGAGGAATTTAATGATAAACCAGAAAGTGAGGTTAGGCCATAGAAATTTGCTATCATATTGTGTGATACTGCAAAATCAGCTCTAAGTAACACAGAGCAATGAAAAGTGCCAGAAAGAGAACTTTATCTTTTTACTCTGAATACATCTGTTTCCTATCATTTCTGTGCATGGTGCTATGTCTCATAATCTAGCCTTGGTCAGAATTCAGCAGGATATATAAGTACAGCAGAAATTACACACCTTCTGCATGATGAGAAATGAAACCCTATGCAAATTCAATAACTTTTGATCTAACAGATCCCAGGAGGACTTGCTTTGTAGTGGTCAGTAGTTTTTGTGTTAAGTGAATAGCTGTTTTGCAGTGTGTTCTTCTATGATGGAATTTATCCATATCAAGTCACTACAATGAGCGATAATTTAAGGGCAAATAAATATCACAGACTTTCTGGTGGGCAGCTCTACTTTGCATCAAAATGTTTTATGTAGCTGTTCTATACAAAATAATTTTGTAATTCATGTCTTGCGTCCTCAGTGCTTTGTGTATCATGAATGATTTTGAAATAAAGTAGCTATTGTAGCGAAATGTAATCATTTCTAACTGCACAAGTTAACAGATGAATGTTGAATTGATCTGTTTTTGGCCATGTTGTTTGGAGAGAGATTGATTGTAGTAAAAAGAATGGCCAACTGTTTTTAAAGTGTACTTTTGAATCTTCTGTTGTTCAGCACTGATTTAACTGTACCTTTGATTTTGCAATTCACCTTTTGTCCTATCCTGGCATAGCAACCTAGCTATCTGCTTAAGTCTTGGACTGCATTCAAGTATGTAACTCTGACTCAGAAGCAAAGAATGCTGCCAACTGTGCTCAACTAAAATATCTATAAAGACCCACTAATTGTAATCATTCAGATTGATTTATTAGTTTGCGGAAAAAAAAAATCAAATTAATAGAGTCATAAAGACATGCAGCATGGAAACAGATGCTTCAGTCCAATTCAACCATGCCGATCAGATATCCTAAACAAATCATTCCAGTTTTGCCAGTATTTGGCCCGTATCTCTCTCAACCCTTCCTGTTCATACACCATCCAGATGCCCATTAAATGTTGTAATTGAACCATCCTCCACCACTTCCCCTAGCAGCTCATTCCATACACGCACCTCAATCTTATCCTTAGATCATTTTTAAATCTTTCCCCTATCACCTTAAAGCTATGCCCTCTAGTTTTGGACTCCTCAAACTTTGGGGAAAGACCCTTTCCAAGCTCTTGATGATGTTCTAAACCTCTATAAGGTTGCCCCTCAGTCTCTGATGCTCCAGGGAGTCTTCTGCTCAGAAAGTTGATACCATGCCCTTGAGAGGACTATTTTAAAATTGAAACTATTGGACTTTTTTTTTTGAAGGGTTATTAGTGCAATGTTTCTTTTTTGAATAATGTGACAGTAATGACATCTCAGGAGAAAGCACAAAAATAATATATTAAAGTAAGAATGCAGCTTTACATGCATTTAGTTGACTTTTGGATCACAATAAATAATTTCAGGCACCAGATTTCAGAAGGATATCAGATGAAAGTCAATATGTAGAATATTGCAGATAATTGTTTTAGCACTCTTATAGTTTCGGACCATTTCCAGGACAGTAAGAATTCAATTTGAATGAGGATACAGAAGACCATTGACCATTTTAGATTTTACATGGTAATTGCTGCAGAGAAAAGTAACCTCCTTTCTCTCAATTGTCAATTTTTGGCTCTAATTTACTAGAGGTGTATATTAAAGTAGCAGTTAGATTGATTACAGAGGTGTACTTCACTGTTCAGATAATTTGATTGCATTTACCTTTGGATTTGAATATGTATTGCAATTAATTTCTTTAATTTTTCTTATTTTTAGCTACTCGATTTAACCTTGAAACTGAATGGAAGAACAACTATCCTCGGCTGAGGGAACTAGACAGGGTAACATTTAATTCTCAATACATCAAAGTGGGTATTTGTGATTTCATATTTCTTTCTAACTTGGTATTTTTTATGTTAGAATGAACTGTATGAAAAAGCGAAGAATGAGATTCTGGATGAAGTGATCAGCTTAAGTCAGGTTACTCCGAAACACTGGTAATGCTATTTTATTTTTTATCAGAAAAAATAAAGTGCCTGTCTTTTTAGAGCAATGCAGTTCTACTGAAATGATGATAATTAAAATAAAGATAAATAATTTTATCTTGTAACTGTCAGTGTCAGCCTGCTACCTGTGTAGAAATAATGTTCAGTACAGATGCTTTACTGACTGTTTTGCTATGGATTGTAGTAAAGTCAGCAACAAAGCTTCACACATCAAGTTGCCAATCCTTTAATGTTAGAAGAGAGGAAACAGAAACACCTTAACATTAAACTGTTAAAAACAAGGTCTGTCATAGTCCCAGCGTGGAAGTCTCAACCTAGTTTACGTATATTCAAGAATCCAATTCTAATTTGGACAGGGTATTTTAGTCCCTGAGTAGCCTTCCTGCTGCCTGCCTCTCACCTGTCTACAATTTTTAAGTGGTGTAGGATACCGCCGATTCTCAGCCACATAGAGGGTCATTTCATCTCTGGTCTCATATTTGAGGCTGGCAGGTGGTGTTCAGAGCAGAGGGGATCCTGGCAGATCACTCACCTCTGGGTGAGAGTAGTGGATAGGGATGAGGGTTTCTTCCTCAAGCTGCCTTGGCACATCACCCTTCAAGAACTACTCCCAAAAACCATGGCCATTAAATCAAGACCCTCAGGCCATGCCTCTTCTCCCCATTGTGAGACCTCCTACATTTCCCTGGTCCAGGGCTCCATGGCTATTTGCTGTCCCAGTTCCTGCCAATGCTGCCCTTGCCATTGCTGACACTTTAGAGCACAGAGGTAAAATCAATGACTGCAGATGCTGGAAACCAGATTCTGGATTAGTGGTGCTGGAAGAGCACAGCAGTTCAGGCTGCATCCAAGGAGCAGTGAAATCGACGTTTCGGGCAAAAGCCCTTCATCAGGAATAAAGGCAGTGAGCCTGAAGCGTGGAGAGATAAGATAGAGGAGGGTGGGGGTGGGGAGAAAGTAGCATAGAGTACAATGGGTGAGTGGGGGAGGGGATGAAGGTGATAGGTCAGGGAGGAGAGAGTAGAGTGGATAGGTGGAAAAGGAGATAGGCAGGTCGGACAAGTCATGGGGACAGTGCTGAGCTGGAAGTTTGGAACTCGGATGAGGTGGGAGAAGGGGAAATGAGGACACTGCTGAAGTCCACATTGATGCCCTGGGGTTGAAGTGTTCCGAGGCAGAAGATGAGATTTTCTTCCTCCAGGCGTCTGGTGGTGAGGGAGCAGCGGTGAAGGAGGTGTGGGCACAGGTTTTACAGTTCCTGAGGTGGCACCGCAGGAACTGTAAAACCTGCACCCACACGTCCTCCCTCACTTCTATCCAAGGCACTAAAGGAGCCTTCCACATCCATCAAAGTTTTACTTGCATATCCACTAATATCATTTGTTGTATCCGTTGCTCCCGATGCAGTCTCCTCTACATTGGGGAGACTGGGCGCCTCCTAGCAAAGCGCTTTAGGGAACATCTCCGGGACACCCGCACCAATCAACCACACTGCCCCGTGGCCCAACATTTCAACTCCCCCTCCCACTCTGCCGAGGACATGGAGGTCCTGGGCCTCCTTCACCGCCGCTCCCTCACCACCAGACGTCTGGAGGAAGAATGCCTCATCTTCTGCCTCGGAACACTTCAACCCCAGGGCATCAATGTGGACTTCAACAGTTTCCTCATTTCCCCTTCCCCCACCTCACCCTCGTTCCAAACTTCCAGCTCAGCACTATCCCCATGACTTGTCTGGACCTGTCCTACCTGCCTATCTCCTTTTCCACCTATCCACTCCACCCTCTCCTCCCTGACCTATCACCTTTATCCCCTCCCCCACTCACCCATTGTACTATATGCTACTTTCTCCCCACCCCCACCCTCCTCCAGCTGATCTCTCCACTCTTCAGGTTCACTGCCTTTATTCCTGATGAAGGGCTTTTGCCCGAAACGTCGATTTTGCTGCTCCTTGGATGCTGCCTGAACTGCTGTGCTCTTCCAGCACCACTAATCCAGAACTATAGAGCACAGGGCAATCTGATTAGCCAGTTCCTGTCTGAAGTGAGAATTCTTTCAGATTGCATGCTGCAAGTTCTGTCTCTGGCAAATTACTGCTTCTCAGAAGGATTCCCTGCTAACCTTTCTGCGTTTTAGTGCTTCTTCTGCACCAGAGCATTTCTGAAAGCACTTTGAATCCATGAAAAAATGAGAGGCATTTTGTGTTAAAGGACAGTAGAGAAATTGCTTTCTGAAAAGCTTTTGCTTTTGGAAGAAATACCTAATCTTGAATGGTACATTCAGGCATTGTCTTACAATCAATATTACAGAATTCTATATGTAAACCAAACTTTTGCAAGGAAATTATTTGTAGGCTTAATTTTCTTTTATAACTTCCAAAATTTGAGGAGAGGAACGTGAGAACTGGTGAATGAAATCATGTTTTCCTCCTTTCATCCCATAGTAAATTCCGTACTTTTATACCTTACAACATACATCTGGCATGCAAAGGGAAATGTTAAGTCAAACTTTTGAAGGACACCATCAGTGCAAAAATATGTGTCCATTCATCATAATCTTTGGATCTTCTTTTGACTTTACATGGTTAATCTGGCAGCACATCTATGATGTGCCATAATACACCTTATCCTTAAGTTCCTCAGTTATGTTGATTTTCATAAACTGAAAGAGCATTGTCCCCAAATGATCTCAAAGAATAATTTACTTGACCAGCCTTTTGTCATATTGCCATTTCACACATTGAAACAAAAAAGGTAAAATGCTTCTTCTGTTTCCCTTTGTGGAAAATGCTGTATTACCTCTTTCCATAACCTGACAAAGTTAAGTCATAATGCCAGCATTCATGTTGTACTTTATCGTGTTTGTTTTTAAATATAATATCTCAAAGTACGTCATACACAGATTACTTTTAACATCCCTTTCTTCTACCAATAATCAGTTAATTCACTTGATTTATTGTTTGAGGAAAGAATTGTGGCTAGTACCTGGAAGAACTCCTTGTTCTTTAAATAATGTAGCTGTGTCTAAATGTCCATTTCATTGTGGAGATTTAACGTTTCATTTGAAAATCGGTATTTCTGGTAAAGCAACTTTTTCTCTGTGCGTAGTGTTAGTGCGGATGAAATGATATCAGTCCGAGCCCAGAGTGCGGTTCAACAATCAGTAACGTTTATTGATACAGTAACACCGGCGGAGACCAACCGAGGTCCGAATCTCGGCTGTTCTGCTGTTCCCGCGCGCTGCTACACATTATATACCTTTCTTTGTCAGGATGTGAGGATTTTGAGTATGAATGGGATGATAGTTCCCCATCATCGCTGGAGTAGGTGCAAATGGTGGGTTTCCTGCCGTCCCAGGAGAGTTGCAGTGTACACACAATAGGGTGCTAATTGGATTATGTAAACGGGTCCGGGTACTATCTGCTTGTCTCTCTCTGTGAGGGCTGGAGACTAGCACCCCCCCTTTGTTCCCTTGGGGTGCTGGTGTGTATTAGTCTGTTCGTTCCTGTCTGGTGGATGCCTGTCCTTTGTGTCAGGATGGTTCTGTATTGATGAATATGCGTGTGTTTCAGTCAGTCTCTTGATTTGATTAGGAGATGGGTTTCCATATTAATTAGCTCCGGAGTTTCGGTCTATGAGTCATGGTTAGTGTCTGGCCTAGTGTGGATTTGATCTGTCCTCTGGCTCCCATCTCCCGGTCACGTGGGCGGACCGGCAGCTGCTGAGTTCTGTGGGTTTAAGCTGCGGATGCCGTTTAAAGCACAAAATGAATTCCTATAGTTTTACCGATGTAGGCATAGTCCCGTGGCAAATGCGGGGCGGCTCTGATGCCTGCTTGCAGTAGCCATGTCAGTTTAGATTAGCTCAGTGCAGGTGTGGTGTGTTTAATCTCAGTGAGACTAACTGATTACTCCACAATTTTGTATGGCACATTAATTGATGTTCATTTGCACAGACATTAAAATTTCTGCACTTATTCAATTTTAAGCACTTCACTGATCCACCGATAGCAGTCTTCCAAAACACCTTAGATTCTAGAAAAGTCACAGAGAATTCACTAACTGGCATAACAATGGTCAGTTAACTTAATGGTCAGTGGGCGGCGCGGTGGCACAGTGGTTAGCACTGCTGCCTCACAGCACCAGAGACCCGGGTTCAATTCCCGCCTCAGGCGACTGACTGTGTGGAGTTTGCACGTTCTCCCCGTGTCTGCGTGGGTTTCCTCCGGGTGCTCCGGTTTCCTCCCACACTCCAAAGATGTGCAGGTCAGGTGAATTGGCTATGCTAAATTGCCCGTAGTGTTAGGTAAGGGGTAAATGTAGGGGTATGGGTGGGTTGCGCTTCGGCGGGCGGTTGGGCCGAAGGGCCTGTTTCCACACTGTAAGTAATCTAATCTAATCTAATCTTAACATCTGTCATTGGGAAGATGTTAAAGCTTTTTATAAAGGATATAATGGAGCATTTAGAAGTGTGTAATATAATCAAATAGAGTCAACATGCCTCCATTGAAAAGGAAATCATGCCTGACAGATTTATTACTTTGAGCAGAGAACATGCAAGTTAGACAAAGAGGGATCAGTCAGTGTAATATATTTGACTAGCGAAAGGATTTTTGATAAGGTACTGCACATAAACTTACTTGCTAAGAGCTCTTGCTGTTGGGGCTACCATAGTAACATTGATCCAGCACACAAATAGGTGGAAAGCAAGTTGTGAAGAGGATGAAGACTGTTTACGGAGATATTGATATGTTAAGTAAGTGGGCAAAAAGTTGGCAAGTGGGTATAGTGCAGAAAATGTGAAGTTGTTCACTTTGGAAGGGAGAATAAAAGAGCTATTATTCAAGTGGGGGAAAACTGCAGAGAGCTGAAGTTCAAAGAGGCTTGGGGATACTTGTGTGTGAAACACAGAAAACTCTCACACAGATGCAGCCAGTGGTCAGGAAGGCTAATGGAATGTCAGCCCTTATTTCAAGGGGTTTGAAGCTTAACAGTAGGAAGATCTCACTGCAACTGTCAAGGTGATTACACCTGGAGTACTGAGAGCAATTTTGGTTCCCTTATTTAAGGAAAGATATCATTTCCTTGGCAGATCAGATAACTTTCATTGGGTTAATCCTTAGTATGGCGGGATTGTCTCATGAACAGAGGCTAAATAGGTTGGGACTCTATTCACTGAAGTTTGGAAGAATGAGAGGTGATGTCATTAAGCCATATAGGATTCTTAAGAGGCTTTCCTGGATAAATGTTGAGAGGATGTTTCCCCTCATGGGAGCATCTAGGACCAATTGGCATGGTCTCAGAATAAAGGAGTGCCAATTTAGGACTGAGATGGGAAATTTCTTCTCTGAGAGTTGACAGTCTTTGGACATCCTTGCCATGACGAGCTGTGAGGGCAGAGTCCTTGTGTATATTTAAGGATGAAATCGATTCTTAATCAGTTGGAGATTCAAAGATTATGGGAAAAACTAGGAATGTCAGATGCGCCATGATCCTATTGAATGGCAGAGCAGACTTAAGCAGCCAAATGTCCTACTCCTGTTCCTGCTTCTTTATGGTCTTACAACAGAGGATTGGCCACCTAATAGAGTTGGGTAAAAAGGGCATATTTAGGATAACAACTTGTAATTAGTAGAATATTGCAAAGATCGGGACCTGAATTATTTACTATGTGTATTAATTAATATACTAAAAATGAGTTGGATGAGGGAAGTAAAGGTACTAATTCCAGATTTATAGTTGAGACAAAAATAGATGGGTACTCAAGTAGTGAGGATGGCATAGTCTACAGAGAGTTATAGATATGTTAATTGAGTGGGCAAAAATTTGGCAGATAAAATATAACATGAGAAAATGAGATTGTGCTTTGACAAGAAGAATAGAAGAGTGAATATTACTTAAGTGGGAAAGACTGCAGAAATCACAGCAATGGAGTGGCACGGTGGCTCAGTGGTAAGCATGCTGCCTCGCAGTCCCAGGTTCATTCTGGGAGGCTCATTCCTGATGAAGGGCTTGTGTCCAAAATGTTGATTCTCCTGCTCTTTAGATGCTGTGTTTTTCCAGCACCACACTTTCGACCCAGGTTCATTCCGTCTTCCGACAACTGTGTGGAGTTTGCACATTGTACTGTGACTGCATGGATTTCTTCTGGATATTCTGGTTTCTTCCCACAGTCCAAAGCTATGCAGGGTAGGTGGGTTGGCCATGCTAAATTGCCCATAACGACCAGGGATGTGCAGGCTTTGGTGGATTAGCCATGGGAATTACAGGGATAGGGTAGGGGGTGTGGGTCTGACTGTGCTGCTATTGGGAAGGTCGATGTAAACTCGATAACCTATGCCACATTGTAGAGATTCTATGATTTTGAGGTCCTTATTCATGAATCACAAAAAGCCATAAAGTAATAAGGAGTGCAAGTAGTCTGGCCTTTATTTCAAAGGGCAAAGAATATAAAAAAAGGAAGGTCTTGCTAAAACTATACAAGGCACAAGTCAGACCACATCTAGAATACTGTGAAACGTTTTGGTCTCCTTATCTAAGAAAAAGTATAATGGTATTGGAGGCAATCCACCAAAGGTTCACGCAGTTGGTTTTGGATATGGAGGGATTTTCTTATAAGTTGAAGTTAAGCAGGTTGGGCTTGTTCTGATTGGAGTTTAGAAGAAGTTTGGAAACCTTATTGAAACATATAAAATCCTTGTGGGATGCTAGACAGGGTAGGTGAGGATGAGTTGTTTCCTCTTGTGGAGGAGTCTAGGACTAGAAGGCATAATTTCACAGTAAGGGATCACCATTTAAAACAGTGATGAGAACTCTTTTCTGAGTTTGTCAATCCAAGGAATTTATTTACCGCAGGAGGCTGTAGAGGCTTGGTCATCAAGTGTATTCAATGCTGAGGTAGATTATTAAATCAGTAAGAAAAGCAAAGGTTGTGAAGATAAGAATGATCAAATTTGTCATGATTCCTTTGAATAACAAAGCAGACTCAACAGACTGAATAGCCTATTTCTGCTGAGATGTCTTATGGTCTGTGGAACCTGAGTTGAATATTTTGTTTCCTAATGAAAGTTACTCACATAACCAACAAATGAATTGACAGAGGAAGTTTGAACCCTTGAAAAATGTGGGGGCATGGATAGGATAAATAGACAAGGTCTTTTCCCTGGGGTTGGGGAGTCCAGAACTAGAGGGCACAGGTTTAAGGCGAAATGGGAAAGATATAAAAGGGACCTAAGGGGCAACTTTTTTCACACAGAAATGTATGGAATGAGCTGCCAGAGGAAGTGGTGGAGACTGGTACAATTACAGCATTTAAAAGGCATTTGGATTTAGAGGGATATGGCCCAAGTGCTGGCATATGGGAATAGATTAGGTTGGGATATCTGGTAAGCATGGGCGAGTTGGACCAAAGGGTCTGTTTCCGTGCTCAACATCTCTATGACTCCATGACTCTATATTATTGGGGTTTTGTCTTTGAAAATTCTTTTTTTTTGTACGTAACAGTAATCTTTGGACAATTCATTTAAGTAGCATAAATAACAGTGAGTTGAGAATGTACTACTTAATGATTAATTTTTTTTAAGCAACTTCAAATTAAAAGTTGTGTTTAGATGTGTTCGTATTTCAATGTAAGAAGACATTTTAATTTAGACTAGTTATATCGTGGAAAAATATTTTCTTTCATTATTTGTGCAATTGAGTACTGCAAGATAACATCAGAAGACATAATTCAAATTTAGCAGTGCTCGTTCACTTATTTTGTAACAGATTACTCCAATTTACAGTTTCTTCTAAAATCTTTCCTTTCTGTATTACCTTTTGAAGTTTTTGAAATGTCAGAACAAAAGGTTATGTAATCCAGCATTTGTTTTCTATATTGTTAGAACCAGTTTACAGTTTTCCCCAAAACAACTACAAAGTAGTTAATCTTCAATTCTATAAGCCTAACCTATAAAATTGAGTTGAAGGGTTAAATACTAGCTTAATTTGTAATAGTCCTATTGATTAATTGTATGAAGTGAAATATTTTAGGTAGCTTGCAAAGGATTTAAATCTGTCCCTTAAGAAAGTACTTGATTGTTTTGGGAATCTGTGATAGATTAATAACTTTCAAAGAATGAGAAGGAAATAGATCAGTGTTGCTGAATCAATTTGATGATGAATTGTACAGTGCTTGTTATTGTGTTTGCTATCTTGTTAGTATATTCACTTACTGGCCAGTGTTCATGTTGTTACGAATCGAATGTACTGGTATTTTACCCAAGGGACTTAGTTTAAAAAAACAATCAATTTTGGGCCCACCAATGCAGCTGAATGGAACAGTGGCAGGCATTAACTTTTAGCATTTGTAAGCAGTTCGTACAAGTGTAGAATCAGCTGATGGTGATTGTGTCCTGTGATCAAAGGGAAATACGGAAAAGTGAGTTGTAAAGTTATTTTAACATGGAACATTATAAAATTATATCTTTGAAGTTTTCTATTGATAATTAATTCTCCAAATTAATCATCTTAAATTGAAAAAATGAAGTATTTCATTAAGCACGTGTTGAGATAATCTATTCTTGTCAAGATAAAATGTGACAATGAGCCCAGTTTGGCCTGCTGTTGTGTTTACTGGTTTACACCCTTCTCCCATTGAATGATGATAGAATGCAGCCTCAGTACTTTGATGGAGTCACATGAGATTATCTGCTGCCCTCCTTCTGATGACTGAGCAAAGTGACTTTGGGAGAACAAAGTCTGCCATACGTGAAGTTGTTCTTTGCTGCTACTGATGCCTTGTTTGGACCATTTGAAACCAAATGTCGTGGTGATGGCAAGCACCCACCCACAGCTGCTATTGCTATTTTCATTGAACATTAACAGGAATTTCCCCACTTGTCCTGATTGATATTGATAGCTTTCATGCCCTTTGACAGCATCCTTGAGTTGGAGGTTTGGGTGCTCTGCTGATCTCTTTGTATAGTCTATCTACCTGTACAAGATAAGACCATAAGACATAGGAGCGGAAGTAAGGCCATTCGGCCCATCGAGTCCACTCTGCCATTCAATCATGGCTGATGGGCATTTCAACTCCACTTACCCACATTCTCCCCGTAGCCCTTAATTCCTTGTGACATCAAGAATTTATCAATTTCTGCCTTGAAGACATTTAGCGTCCCAGCCTCCACTGCAATCTGTGGCAATGAATTCCACAGGCCCACCACTCTCTGGCTGAAGAAATGGCTCCGCATTTCTGTTCTGAATTTACCCCCTCTAATTCTAAGGCTGTGTCCACGGGTCCTAGTCACCTCGTCTAATGGAAACAATTTCCTAGCGTCCACTCTCTCCAAGTCATGTATTATCTTGTAAGTTTCTATTAGATCTCCCCTTAATCTTCTAAACTCCAATGAATACAATCCCAGGATCCTCAGCCGTTCCTCATATGTTAGACCTACCATTCCAGGGATCATCCGTGTGAATCTCCGCTGGACATGCTCCAGTGCCAGTACGTCCTTCCTGAGGTGTGGGGACCAAAACTGGACACAGTACTCCAAATGGGGCCTAACCAGAGCTTTATAAAGTCTCAGTAGCACAACAGTGCTTTTATATTCCAACCCTCTTGAGATAATTGACAACATTGCATTCGCTTTCTTAATCACGGACTTAACCTGTATGTTTACCTTTAGAGAATCCTCAACTAGCACTCCCAGATCCCTCTGTACTTTGGCTTTACGAATTTTCTCACCGTTTAGAGAGTAATTCATGCTTCTATTCTTGCTAGAGATGTTAGAGATGCAACCACCCTGCGTTCTGTGCAAATGTCCAAGTCAACAAAGCCACCTTTTCATCTGATCAATGGTAGCATGCTTAGCATGTTTGCCTTAGAAAGGATTGCTTCATTGCTGACTTCATCCATGTGATGCCAAGGTTGCACTGTAGAGACACTGGAGATGGAAATTAATGAACCTTTGTTATTTTGTAGGGGTAAATTGTCCAGATTTTGTTGCCCTACAGTGTTGTGCTGAGGGCAGAGACCTTGTGGAGAATCGTATTGGTCCTGTGGGTCACCTGCGATTCTTGAGAGATCTTTCTTTTCTGTCTTGCTTTCAAGCAAAAGTTAAAAGTTCATCAAAGTTGGTGGCTATCTTTCTAATAATTGTATTGATGCATAAGCAGTTAGTTGGGAATGTTAGACTGACAAACAGTTGATGGATTACTGTTTAATAATTTAACGATACACTTTAGTATGGTGAAATTGGTGACAGAAGCTGACATTAAAATGTGAACACTTTGCAACTGGATGCATTGATTTGAAATGTGCAACACTGGCAAAATGATTAAAAAGGGGTTCAATTTTCACACATTTTTCATGTATTTATGTTAACTACACATATCGTAAAATTAAACATAAACTTAATTATGTACAAGAATCTTGGTGCATTTCCTTTTATCTTTTTCAAATTATTAGCATCTGCAATATAATCAATGTTTGTGTTGGCTTGTGTAAATACTCGATGGGAACCTCCTATAATATAGAAAAAGTTATGAATTACAAGATTTGGATCCTCTTAGGAGAATTCAAAGCACTGTTCTTCCCACATAATTATGTTGATATTGCAGTTGCTTAAAGTGTCCTGTTAATAATTTTTAAGGGACACGAAATTCATGCTTGAAATTTTTACGGTTGCATCTTTTTGCTTCTGCACTGATTCCAAACCTTGTGTGTGACAATTTTGAGAATGGAGATAATCTGTCATGGGACTTATTCGTGCTCTAGTGTGTATACACATTCCTGATGAAGGGCTTATGCCCAACATGATGAGTCGTCTGCTGCTCAGACGTTGCCTGACCTGCTGTACTTTTCCAGTGCCACACTTTTTGACTCTGATCTCCAGCATCTGCACTCCTAACTTTCTTCCCTTATACGCACTCTCATTGGGCAGACTGCTTTAAGACATTTCACAGATAAGTTAAGGAGCTAATTACTTGTCAGTTGTAAGAAGTTTAATTTTGAGGGTTTTTTTTAGTTCACTTTTAAGTCTGGGTGCACTTTTCAGTTTGGTCTTGTTGTGCAACCTATGAATGAACACTAAATTGCCCATGATCTTGCACACTGTCGGGTGATTTTTTAAAAATTCCAGCTTGTGATAGATTGACAGAGAAGTTTCAAGCAATTTGCTTCATAGGGATGCTGTACCTGCAGTCGAAGAGGGGTAATTGGCTGGATGGCTGGTTTGTAATGAACAATGACACCAATAGCATGGGTTCAATTTCCACAACAACTGCAGTTACCATGAAAGTCCTACCTTCTCAACCTTGTCCCCTTGCCTGAGGCATGGTGACCTTCAGGTTAAACTCACCACCAGTTGTCTCTCTTGCACTCTCCACTCAGCCCCCTCTCCCCCTCGCCCAGAGTAGCTCTGTGGTCTGCTGAGACTATGGCAGCTTTTCCTAACTACAGTCAATGCCTACAATTATATTTTGACAGCTCACATAGTAAAATTGAATAGGATAGTTTGACATGCAAAATTGCATATATGAATAAAAGTGTGATCAAATATTGTGACCATATGAAGCAAGGTTTGTGTGCTGGAAATGCAAGATTTTTGATATATTCTCAATAGATGTATTCTCTTGATCTACCCATATGTTAGCCTTAATCTGCTGTGCTGTAAATTTAACAACAGACTTGGTTTATTTAAATTATTTATCAATTTGCTTTTTAGGGAAGAGATTCTACAACGGAAGCTATGGGAAAGAGTCTCGACACATGTACTAGAGAACATTTACCTTCCTGCTGCTCAGTCTGAGAATTCGGGCACATTCAATACTACAGTAGACATCAAACTCAAACAGTGGACTGACAAGCAACTACCTCACAAAGCAGTAGAGGTTCGAATCAGTTTGAAAGTGTGCAGTCATTCTTATTGCGCTTACCTATCTATTAAATTAAGTTTGGTTGTTTTGACAAAACTGAAGCCTGACAACAAATAAGATACTTTGAGAGCTGAAAGAAATGCATTTGGAATTTATCTCTGAATAAAAATCTTAAATCTGTATAGCACTTTTATCACCACAATCAACCGTATCAATATATGTCACGTAAAGACAATTATTTTGACTTGTGTAATCTTTCTTTCTTTCTTTCTTTCTTTCTTTTTTGTTTTCTGCCTTAGTTTCTATTTTTTAAAATCTGTCTTCGTACTTTTTATCCTTATTCCCTGCCAATCCTAGTAACATTAAATCAGACATGACTATAATTTCATAGCTGTTGACATCCTTGGTAGAATGACCAACTGTTTAAAGAGTTTGTCCAGCATGTATTATGCTTCTCAGCCTAAAGGAATGTCATGAAAATTGGGAATTGTAAAGTTACTAATTAAATTGGATAAAGGTTAAAAGATTGAGACATAATTTTGTATTTAAGTTTATTAATTGAAGTTTAAACATAACTCAATATTTATCATAGATTTCTCATTTTGAACATTTTACTTCACATTTTACGGGTATGTCTAATATCTAATGTGTTATGTGCAGTTAATGTTAATGACTGTAAATTAAGTGTGATATGATCAATCATTTTGCCATGATTTTAGTTTTAGTAAACTTACTTCTCCTATTGCGTTCTTGCTCACAGGTTGCTTGGGAAACATTGGAGGATGAGTTTGCTCGTTTTATGTCGGAACACAAGGGGAAGGACCATGATGATATCTTTGATAAACTAAAACAAGCTGTTAAAGATGAAAGTATAAAACGACACAAATGGAATGAGCAGGCTGAAGACAGTCTGGTACAGCAACATCTGATTTTGTAGTAATTATTTTGACTCAAAAAGATCTCAATTAAATTGGTATAGTTAAGGAATGTCTCACTATTATATTATCAGCAGTTTAATTTATAAATTTGCATGTGTCCTAATGTTTAACATGTAATCCATGGTTATATGATTAATATTTTTGATATTCTTAGTAATATAAAATTAAAAATCCAAAATAAGAAGCGATTACTATTTCAGAACTTCCTGTTTCAACATTTACAAATTTGTCTTATTTTACATGGAGTCATTTTAGATCAATAAGCGTTAGTGCATTTTTAATATCAATATTAAATTTGCCACATGTTAACTATTTGCAGTCATTCAAGATGTAAATATCCCAAATTGTATTTTGAGTTGAGGATGTGACCCTACTTGTCAGATCAGTATCTTGAGTAGAAAAGTTGCACTGGCAAATATCAACTTGACCATCATTTAAGTAAGATGGTCCACACTTGATACGTTTTCTTGATGCTTAGTTGAGCTGCTGGAAATTGCAGCTTATGATACCAGATTACTATAATTAGGTATAGTTACGAAAACATCTTCCTTGTCAGTCTGGGAAGGATGATACTGAACTGGGAAGTCCAGTCGGTTTGTGCACAAGTCAGACCGCTATTTAAGATATTATAAAATAACTGTTCTTAAGTACAAGAAATATTTGTATACCAAATCTTTAAAATTGCACCCCTGGATGGGATCTTATTCGCAAGTATGAGCATTCATAAGTTGGGCATTTGTAAATTGGAGTCCCCCTGTATCTTGAAACTTAAAACTTACTGAAAATATATCAGATTTGTTTGGCTTTTGATTTCTTGACTCTTATTTAATTATTATCTTTGTGTTTCTGTAGCGAGTCATCCAGCACAATGCTTTAGAGGATCGTTCTATATCTGACAAACAGCAATGGGATGCAGCAATCCATTTCCTGGAAGAAACATTGCAAGCCCGTCTTCGAGACAGTATGTTTCTAAAATTTCATGTGATTTCAGTTTGTTAGTGATTACTGCATTGTCTTAAAGTAGGCTGTACCATTTCATGACTAATATTAACATCTAAAATGTATTTAAAAAAAATTCAGGATGTTGGCATTTTCACCATATTGCTTTGCTTCCTGATCTTATATGAGTACAAATGTCAGAAAGTACATAAGGTAGCATTTCTGTTTATCCATACATTTAATTTAACTCAAATTTTCTGCAAACGAATAGACCTTCAAATTTAATATTGGTTTTGTGCAAAAACAAAGGATTTTAAAATGTTAAACAACTTTACATGTCTTCAGATGTTTGGCTGTTCATAGAGGATCTCCTTCATTCTGTTCCTTAACACTCTCTCTGCATGGATTCTGTTTTAATGCAATATCCCTGGCATATCCTTGCCTTGTGATTTTGGAACAAAATGCCTCACCAATATTGTTCTCTCTCTCCCCTGCTCAATAAACATATAAGTATTTGCTCCTTATTTCTTCTGAAATTTTTATAAATTAACAATAATAAGCTTCCAATCATTTCCACTAAATCTGGAAGTAACAATATGGTATGCTGTATAATGCTTCTAACTCTGCAATTTTGTTTCAATGTTTTATGCTTTGGCATTTCCACTCAGATTTGAATCAATTTTATTGATATGTTGATCTTTATCATGGTTTTGTCTCAAAATACTCATTATATCGTAACCTGTTCCTTTCCATTTCCCTGTCAATTTCAACAAAATTCCTTCCTTTTATTCTAGTCGACTCCTTAATTCTACTCTACTTTTTTAAACCCTTCATCACCACATTGCTTACCCTGTAGACAAGAATGTTGAGCTATTTGTATTTCTGTGATGATCATTACTTCATTACAACTTTTCCTTGTTCCAAAGCTTGCTCTCTTTTTGAAAGAATGTGAATGTTTTCTTCCTTCACCAACCCTGACTTTCTGCCTTCGCATGAGCCTGTAATAGAGTCTAACCAGCAAATAAAAAGAACATAATTGATTGCCATCATTCTTTGTAAATAAAAGACCAATGCAAATCAAACTACACAAATTAGTCTTTGTTGATATGTCTTCTGAAGCCATAAAACGATCAATGTTACAGTAACTATAAGATTGGAAATTAAAGAAAATGTGATTTTATTGTAGTTTCATTAACTTGATCCAGTAAAATAGCTGTGAGATCTTCTCTTGAGAAGTGGAAAAGAAAAGATAACTTTTTCTGGGATCGTGCTCTAGCTGTGCATGAAAAGAAAGGAAACCAAATTTGGTTTTATATTTCTGCTGGTGCAGCTTAGAGTTAAGAAAGCACAGATGAAAATAGTTCTGTATGTTTCATTATCAATGCCACATTTTAAATCGTGCACAAGAGAGTATCTAAATGCAATGAGAATAGTTAACGTGAGGGATATCATTCTAATCATGTATTCCTCGTTGTCTTAATAGCTGAGTCTATTATTCGTGATATGGTGGGACCAAATTGGCAAGAAAGGTGGTTTTACTGGAAATCACAATCTAAGGAACAGGTGAGATAAATGCATTTAATATATTTAGCATTTGCTAATTCCTCATTCTTCTAATAATTGAGACAATATGCATAAGGGCTAACTGAGCAGAAAATAGGGACAGCTAATTGCTTTGCCCCTGTATTTCCACATTTGAAAATAAATTACATATTTGATAGAAGGTCCGAGCTTGAAGATGTGAATGTTTTTCTTTGCTTAAGCCCCAGCAACCGGTTATTAGATCGCTTCTGTACTCAATACACTTTTGGGAACAGAAAGATGAAATTAAAGGATGGAGTTTTCTCAAATTCAGTATGTTGCTCAAAAATGTTGTTCTAAAAGTTCTTGCACTTAACCTACATGAAAAGGGTGCACATGTTACATATCAATTCATGTCTGCAAGTATATACTCTGAGGTTGCATGAAAGTGTACTCCTGTGAAAGCAGAAATTGCAGACAGATTTTGCTTTAAATTCATTATGGTGTTAATGTATATTGTGATTTGCTGTTCAAGTTTCTATATTGTGGACCAGAAATTTATACTTTTATCAATTTCATAGCTTCAGTTAAAATTTATAAAGATTATAATAGAACAATAGCAGTGCTTTGTGTCAGTCCCATTGAATGTGAGTATTCCTTGATATGTTAAGCTTCAAAGGAAACGCTAAGTTACATTTGTGAAGTTTGTGTTTACTGGTCTTGTGGAATTACAGATGATGCTGTATTGCAGATGAGTGAAAACATTTTTGGAAAGGACAATCTAAGAATAGGTAGGAAAGATTGGGTCTGCTGAAGATTGTCAAGTAAATATTGTTAACATATAAATGTTTGGGAGTTGATAGTTGTCATAGAAAAATGCAGTTACCCAAAATGCAGAATTGTGTGTGTGTTGGGGGTATAGAGTCATAGAGATGTACAGCACAGAAACAGACCCTTCAGTCCAACTTGTCCATGCCGACCAGATATCCCAGCCCAATCTAGTCCCACCAGCCAGCACCTGGCATATATCCCTCCAAACCCTTCCTATTCATATACCCATCCAGATGTCTTTTAAATGGTGCAATTGTATTAGCCTTGAGCACTTCCCCAGCAGCTCATTCCATACAAGTGCCACCCTTTGCATGAATATGGAAGAAAGAAAAGGAATGGTGGCGCAAATCAGAAATAGTGATGTATGCCAAAAGTAAACAGATTACTTGGGCGAAAAAAATAAGGTCCCATGTTCTGGAAGTTATGACATGAGATTAAGGGAGTATGGTGTCAAAGTATGCATATCATGAGCATGCTATTAATGCCACCTGCTGGACAATTAATTAACAGCCAGAACTACATAAAAAGGGCAGGTGAGCAGATTAAAGAATCCTTCCTGAGGTCTTGAGACTTTTTTAAAATTCAGTCACAGATTATGGACGTCACTAACTCAGCCAGCATTTATTAGCTATCTGTAATTGTTCTTGAGAAGATGACAGTGAGCTGCCTCCTTGAGCTGCTACAGTCCATTTGACTTAGGTGGACGCACAATACTATTAGGGAGGGAGTTCCACCATTTTAACCCAGTGACATTGAACTAACAATGATATATTTCCAAGACAAAACAATGACTAGGTTGGAGGAGAACTTGAGGATGATTGAGGTGTTCCCATATATTGGTTGACCCTGTCCTTCAAGATGGTGGTCATGGATTTGGAAAGTGTTGTCGAAGGTGACTTTCTGCAGTGCATCTAGTGAGCATCGGTGGTGGAAGGAGTAAATGTTTTTGGATGTGGTGTCAATCAAGAGATCTGCTTTGTCCTGAACAGTGTCAAGCTGCTTGAGCATGGTTGGAGCTGCACGTATCCTGGCAAGTTATGAGTATTCCATCACACTCCTGACTTATACCTTGTAGATTGTGGACAGACTTTGGAGAGTGAGGAGGTGAATTACTTGCTATGTGACTCCTAGTCTCTGACCTGCTGTTGTAGCTGCAATACTTGTGTATTGTAAAGTTGTAACAATAGAATTGTAAAAACAAATTTCTGATGTCAGCATTAACTATTAACTAAGGTTGTCACATCACTGATAATTCACTCGTGTCCTTTAGAGAAGGAAATCTGCCATCTTTACTTGGTCTGATCTATGTATGACTCTGGACCCACAGCAATCTGGTCAACTTTTAATTGACCTGGTCAACTCTGAAGTGGCCTAGCATGCCACCTAATTGCATCAAACTGCTACAAAACCTAAAGAAAGGAATGAAACTTGGCAGACCACTTGGCACTGGAAATGGCAATAACAAAGACAGTGTTGTCAACTCTTATTTGGCCCATTTGGACTTAGAGTCATAGAGTCATACAGCATGGAAGCAGACCTTTGGTCCAACTCATCCATGCTACACCTGATTTCCCATGGTAAACTAGTTCTACTTGCCTGCATATCCCTCTAAACCTTTCCTGTTCATGTACCTATCCAAATGTTTATTTTTGTAACTGTACCTGCATCGACCACTTCCTCTGACATTCCATCCAACTTGTTCTGCTTTTTGTTTCGGGCATAAGCCCTGATGAAGGGCTTATGCCCGAAACGTAGATTCTCCTACTCTTTGAATGCTGCCTGACCTGCTGTGCTTTTCCAGCACCACATTCTCGATTGAGAACACAAGGCCCACTTTCAGAATAAGAATTCAGCATGTTCAGTATAGAGATTGATTTGGATTTTAAGGAAGAGATATAGGCTTATTCGTGATGTTGGAGTTGATGCAGATGATCACCCATGATAGAACATTTGGAGGATGTCATTCACATGAAGACAGAACTTGATCTGTACAGTAGTCACTCTAATACTCTAAATCTCTTATGGACAAGTGCTGATTAGTGAGGATGAGGCTACCTTTGTTTCTTCCCCACTACACTCTGGCAGCTGTATCTTTCAGGACTCAGCCTGCTCAAGGAATGGTGGTGCTACTGAGCCGCTCACGGTGAAAACATTGTTGTGTTCTTGAATAATGGGCATTTTACTTCAAAGCGTTTTCACATTTGTTAACCTAGATTGGCATTGGTTTGACCATAAAAGCAAATATACACCCATAATCTTACTTTTGACGTGGGCCATTTGGCTTTCTTCCTCACAGAAAGAGTTTTATAACTAGCCACAATTGAACAGAATATAGTTTGTCTTTAATGACATTCTTATTTGCACATAATATATGTCTCTGAAAGTAAGAGGAATTCAGGTAATGAGAGAGTCTTCCATTTTGCGCGTACATGGCTTAGATGACATCATGACATAAGTGAGGTGATGCCATCTATCCAGGATCTGCCTATGTGCGTCCTGACCTACAAGAAATTGGCAACTATTTTGCACGTGGGCAGTGTGAATGTATCACTGGTGTCAGCAGCCAGCATCCCACCCATGTACAGCACTCCATTTCGTTTTGATTGAGAAGGTGTGGCTTGATGACACTACAGAGTATGTCTTTGTCTGAAAGTCTGCACTAGTGCTCTGAATGTAACAGGCTGCAAATAAAAAGAAATAGCAGTCAAATCAGCACAACTGGACACGATTGTGATAATGGAGAGGGAGCTGAAACCATGCATTCTAACTAGTCAGAGTCGAGAGTGTAATCCTGATGAAGGGCTCATGCCTGAAACGTCTATTCTCCTGCTCCTTGGATGCTGCCTGCTGTACTTTTCCAGCACTATGTTCTCAATTCTGATCTCCAGCATCTGCAGTCCTCACTTTCTCCATTCTACGTTGGTCAGGTGGAGTGTTCTTAACTGGTTGCAGTGTTAACTGGAAAATCCCTCTCAAAGGAGAGGATAGCAGCTGAGTACATCTGCTGATGATTTATGACAAGTTGTTAGTTGTAGAATGTAAAGGAGGGAGCTGGTTCCCTCCCTATCAGCTGAAGTTAAATGGGAGATGGTATGGTGGAGAGGGAGTCTGCGATGGGAGAGAGGGGGAAAGTATTGGGTGGCAGGGAATTTGTGTTGGGCATTTGAGAGGTTTGGGGCTTTCACAGGCGCAGCTTGGCCTACATCTGTCGTACTAGCAAATGTTTTGTGCATGCATAATGCAAGTGTTTCATAGATTGCAGCAGACTGGGTCTGTACTTCTTATTTTGATCCAAATGGATAGCTTAGTTACTGGCATTATGAAAAATCCAGCGAATCAAGTGAACCTCTTCAATTGGAAACAGTAACAGTAATAGCTGTTGGCATTTCTAGAATTTTCAGCAGTGTATGCTATTTAGTTTTCATTAAGTTACTGACTTCTTGTGTAGCTGATGAATTAGACTTGTGATTCTCTAAAGATGAAAAGGTTGAATCATAACATTGTGTTCCAGTGCTGATGTAAAGTTTCAACAGGGAATGTGCTAGTCCATTCTCAGGTTATGCCTCACTGGGGTAGCAAGCTGGAAATCAAACCTTCCTGTTCCTAGAGTTGTCACGAAATTAGGCAGAATTTCTCCAATTTCTTCCAGACCGAGGTTGACAGAAAGCAATGACCAGGTTTCTGTACTTAACATGGATGACTATTTTATTGCAAATAGATTCTAACTACATATAAACAATTATGAACCATTGAATTGTAACTCCACCAGTTAAAATTCTCATCTCTTTATAAGCTCCCTCTCTTCATGCACATATATGGAAAAACATGGTTATTATCAGCAAAAGGAAAGACTGGGAAGGCAGTTCAGTGGTTTCTGTCCATAGAGTTTTCTGAGATAATTTCACTTGTATCCTTTATCACTTGCTGCACTTTCATACTAATATTTTGTTATTTATGTACCAGGACACCCAGATCCCTGTGTACCATATCCACTGTTCACGGTGAATGACTTAATGGGATGATTGTACTGCTTTGTTTTCTTATCATGTAATTTGAGTTGCCTATTAAGTAATTTCCATCAGTGAAAAACTTGAATGTCTTGCAAGATGGCATTTACATGCATTTGGAGAGGCAAGGACTGATTAGGAATTGTCAGCATGGTTTTGTGTGAGGAAATGTTGTCTCACCAGCTTGATTGAGTTTTTTTGGGGCAGTAACCAAAAAGATTGAGGGAAGGCAATAGACATTGTTTATATCGACTTTAGTGAAGCCTTGATAAGGTTCCGCATGATAGACTAATTAGTAAAGTTAGATCCCATGAGATTCAGGGTAAGTTTGCCAGTTGGATACCAAATTGGCTTGACAGTAAGAGGCAGAGGGTAGTGGCGGAGGTTGTTTTTGGACTCTCTACCTGTGACCAGTGGTATTCCACAGGCTGGGTCCACTTTTGTTTGTCATTTATAGAAATGACTTGGTTGAGAATATAGGAGACGTGGTCAGTAAGCTTGCGAATAACACCAAAATTGGTAGTCTAGTGGATGGTGAAGAAGGTTATCGAAGGTTACAAAGAGATCTTGAATAATTGGGTCATGGGCTGAGGAGTGGCAGATGGAGTTTAATTCGAATAAACGCAAGGTATTGCATTTTGGTAAAACAAACAAGGGCAGGACTTATACTATTAAAGATATGGCCCTGAGTATTGTTGTAGAACAAAGGGACCTTCAAGTTCAAGTACATAATTTTTTGAAATTTGCATCACAGGCAGTCAGGGTGGTTATGAAGGTGTTTAGCACGCTTGCCTTCATTGCTCAGATCTTTGAGTAAAGGAGTTGGAACATCATGTTGAGGTCATACAGGACATTGGTGAGGCCTCTTCTGGCGTACATTGCGCAGTTCTGGGTCACCCTGCTAGGAAGGATATAATTAAAGTGGAAATGGTTCAGAAAAGGTTTACCAGAATTTGCCAGGAATGGAAGATTTGAGTTATAAAAATTAGATGGATAGGCTCGGACCTTTTCAACCGGGGTGTAGGAAGTTGAGGGATGACATAAACCGCATGCTTTAGAAAATCATCTAGGGCATAGATAATGTGAATAGCAAAGGTCTTTTCCTGAGGATGGTGAAGGTCAAAACCAGGGGGCAAAATTTCAAGGTGGGGGGTGTGTTTTTCAAAACGACATGAAGCAACTTTTTTATGCAGAGAGTGGTTTGTGGCACATACAATTACAGCATTTAAAAGACATTTGGATGATTACATGAATATGAAAGATTTGGAGGGTTATGGGCCAAACACAGGCAAATGGGTCTAGTTTAATTGGGAATATGGTCTGCATGGACTAGTTGGACAGAATGGTCTGTTTCCAAGATGTGTGACTCAGTTTCAACACTTGCATGGCATTTAACAGAATACAATTTTCCTCTAGCACATCAGAAGTGAAACCAAAAGTGAATTGGAGCGGCTATTAAAGATTAACGAAGATCACACAGCTTATCTTGCCAATGATGAAGTCACGACAGTTCGTAAAAATCTGGAAGCCAAAAGTGTAGATGTGGACACCATTCTGGTAAATGAGAATCAACAAATTTTTCACTTAGTTTCCATATCAAACCAATTATGCATGAACTAATGTGGTTTATTATTTGTTTCATTCAATACCACTTATTTAAATATTATTAGTTATTTTGAAGGTAAGGTATTTTGACCAATTGGACAATTTGAAAGAGAATGTACTTTAGCTTGAAGTTTTGCTTATGATTTGTACTTGCTAAGTGAAAATCTTCCTTTTAGTAACCAGATGTGATAGAATAATTCCAATTAAACAATTATAGAATAATTCCAATTAAACAATTATAGAATAATTCCAATTAAACAATTATAGAATAATTCCAATTAAACAATGTAGTTAAACTTATTACAGTTCTTGAAGAACCTCATTTTCTTGTTGCAGAATGTTACTGATCTCAAAAAATACCTCGTTTTTAATTTTTCTAGATCAAAGATACTTGGCATCAGGTTTACCGAAAACACTTCTTGAAGAAGTCATTGCATCATTGTAATCTTTGTAGAAGAGGTTTCCACTATTACCAAAGGCATTTTGTTGACTCTGAGGTATGAAAAAGATAACACAAAGAAAATATGAATGTCTTCCAAACAGTTTTATTGAAGGCAACCAAAAGTTGGAAGCAATTTGCAATTATGGTTCTGAAGTCTTAACTTTTATTTGACGTTCAGTACTCTATAAACTGCAGTATTATGCTGTCAGGCTGAGATCAACAACATTTAAGATTCTGCATATTGAAGAACTATTGGAATAAATGCACTTTACTGGCACCAACTTGTTAAAATACCTTTATATTGTTTTGTATTATGGATGGTCCTATTCTTTGCTGTCAGAAGTTAACCATGGTGTCACTCACAGTAACATATGCTGTGATTGAATGTAGGATGAATGTGTCCCTTGCAGTTGGCAACAGAAGCTGCGGCCTTTCATTTTTCTCTAAATTCTCATTGTCTCATTTTATGTTGCCTCATGGATGATGTTTGTCAAAATAACCATGACAGCAGATCAAAGTCCAGCAGCAAGCATGGCAGAGTACAGTAGCAAAAGCAAACATGAAAGCTTGGCAATGCTAGCTGGCATCGTTTTTTTTTTAAATTACTGTGTATTATGGGACTTGAACATTTACCGTTAGATATTTTCTGAAGACTTCAGATGTATAATATCTCAGAAGATTGTTCTAATTAAAACTGCTGCATTCCATTTGAAGGCAGAACTGACCAAATACTTGAAATCTATTATTGGTCTTTAAAGTTTCTGCTCTGGTGAAGCATGTTTCAAAAGGTAACACTATGATATAGGCAGTTTTAGACCAGCACTTAAGTTGAAGTTAAAATTTGCACAAATCTGAATTTGTGCAACCAACATATGTTGGAGAATTCAATTTGTTCATTTTTCTGCAGGTATCTCTATATATTTTTCTCTAATTTATTAAAGCACATTGTCTTTTTATTGGTGGTTTTCATTTAAATTTTCCTTGAACGGATGAGGTTCATCTTCCTGGGTGGGACCCTTTGGTTCCAATATATAGTTTTAATCTACTAACAAAGAGGTGCTACAAAACAACATTAACTACTCTCAAATTCACACTGAGCAAGCAACCTTGGTTTCAGAAATTGGCGTGGGAAATGGAAAATTTTCTGCTGGTGCAAAAAGCATTTATTGTATGATGTTAGAGCAGAGTAGCTCGACTTTGACTTTGCATTGGCAATGTTATACTGAACCTGCTTGCTATTTGACTCACTGCCAAAAGCGGAAACACTTTCTTTCGCCACTACTAAAATCCATGGCTATAATCACAAAACTTGCGGTGAAAATGTAGGTAAATTAAGGATTGTTATATTATCTGACTTGTTCCCCTTGCCTGCCTCCATAGCTGGATTGCAATAATGTTATCCTGTTCTGGCGTATTCAACGAATGCTAGCTATTACAGCCAACACACTCCGCCAACAGCTAACAAATACTGAAGGTAAATTAAGATCCTGTTAATGATGAAATATGCATCAGCAACAACAGTCTGTATTTATATTGCACCTTTTAATGTATTAAAATGGCACTTTACAAGAGTGTTTAAAAAAACAAAGTTTGATGCCAAGTCAAATAAGGAGACATTCAGGCAGATAAATATGTTGAAGGAAAGAAATTGGCAAGACAGTGAATTAGGAAGAAAATTCTGGAGTATAGTCAACTGCATGCACATCTGTTAATAGTGGCACAATTAAAATCTGGGATGCTTCAGAGGTTAGAATAGAGGAACATAGATGCTTTGGAGGATTGTGGGGCTGGAGGAAATCACAGAGATAAGGATAGTCAAAGCTGTGAAATGATTATAAAACATAAGTGAGAATTTTAAAATAGAGGCGTTGTTTAACTGGGTTCCAGTATAGCATTTTTTTAAAAAGGTGCTAGGTGACTTGATGGTGCTAAAAACACAGTTAGCCGAGTTTTGGATGACCTCCAGTTTAGAAGGGCAGAACATGCGAAGTTGGCCATTGGCACACTGGAACAGTCATGTAGAAGTAACAAAGACATAGTTGAGATATCTAGCATTAGATGAGACAAAGTCTGGCAATATTATCAAGTGAAAATGGACAGTCTTTGTGACGGTGTAAATATGTGGTCATATATGAAGCAAAATTATAAACAACATTCAGCCTAAGATATTTAGAGAGAGACGGATGATTTGGATAGCTCAGGAATAGTTTTACCTAGACACTGAAGGCAGTGGCTTTGACCTTACAAATTTTTCAGTGATGAAAATTTTGATCATCTAGTATGAGATGTTGGGAAAGCAAACCAATAATTTAGAGTCATTGAGAGGAATCGAGACCAGTGGTGGTGATGTGGAGGTGAACCTTGTCAGCATATATGAGAAATTTGATGCTGTATTTTCAAGTTACGTTACTGAGGGGCATGTGGAGATTATCAGTAGCAACAAGTGCAACCTTTGATGATACCAAAGTTAATGGTGTGAGACCTGGATGATTCTTAGCTCATGATCATATAGAAACACTTGGAGCCAGATGAATAAAGTTTCCCCGCATTGAATGTCATTGGAAATCTTCAAATGAGAGTGGTCTGGTCAACTGTGTTGGATGTATGCAGTCAGGTTCAGAAGAACAAAGTGGGATAATTTACCCTTGTCATAGTCACATAGAATGCCATTTGTGACTTTAATGTTAGCTATTTTAGCATTGTGGCCATGACAGAAACATGATTGAAGGGACTTGCGCTTTGGGAGGTAAAAATGTATTCAAGGTCTTCAGAAAGGAAAGCTTGGAGATGGGTTGGTGTTTTAAGGTGTGGAGTGATAGCAGATTTATAACAGAGTGGAGTATCTGAGGAGAGAGGGACATTAACAATAACAGCCAACAGGGGAGCCAGGAAAAATAAATCACAACTATGCTCAAGATCTATGAAAAATACAACTAATTTGGAATTTACGTCTAAATAAACTGAGAATCGGAAATAAAAAGGTGAATTATTCACTTGTTACCGCTTGTAGATGAGCAGAGATTATACAATGAAGTCGGTACCTAGTTTGTCATATTTTTGTGAAGTATTCCAACTTTCAAATTGGATACCAATTATTTTTTATTGTGGTAACATGAATTTGTGATCACAGTTAGATATCTCTTGCATAAATGTTCACCCAAGATTATAAGTAATTTATGTGTTCCATCTTAAAAGTAGCGGTGGAAAGTAATTGGGGTTGGTTTCTATGCTGTCTTTGAAATGTGGACCCTTGGATAAGTTTTGACATATTAATTTTCTGACTTCAACCACATGAAATCTGAGAGAAAGTGAGAACCGCAGATGCTGGAGAACATGGTTGAAAAGGGTGCTGCTGGAAGTAAAAGCAGCAGGTCAGGCAGCATCCGAGGAGCAGGAGAGTCAACACCTGAAACATCAACTGTCCTGCTCCTTGGATGCTGCCTGATCTGCTGTGCTTTTCCTGCACTACACTTTTCCACATGAAATCTGTATTAGTTGATCAAGTTGTTATCGCTGTGAATTTCATTTTTGCATTTTGTCAGTGTGACGTTGTATGAGGCATGAACAGGATTATAAGAAAATGCTGTTGGAGGTGTCACTAGAGTTCTTCTGTATCAACTTCACCCTCTCTGCTGTCAGGAGTTATGTCTTAGCATAGACTCAATGTTGGTACTATGTTAGTTCATATTTTAAAAATGAACTGCCCAACAAAAGCTTTCATCTGCCACTCATCTGTTGATTGTATCTTACAGTGGTTCTGACAGGTTTTCTTCCTTTCTCATTGTAATTTTGTGACATGTTGCTGATGATACATTATAGAAAACCATAATCCAGCAAAAGTATTGTGCATCACTGATTTTCACAACACTTACTCTTAATTTTAAAATGAATATTTTTTGTGTACACAGAACTTACTGTTTTTAAAGAAATCAAGTGTGTAAAATATGTAATAGTTTTTGATAAATCTTTTTTAAAGTGAAAGACGATTACCTACATATATTTGTCATACAGTAAGGAATAGCCAATTTAATTCTCTCAAAACTGGCAGATATCTGTGATAAGTTAAGTACCTGCTGATATATATTGCTCATTACTGAGCCGGCAGCATGGAGCCCATATCTAAAACTGACTCAAAGTAATTCATTGCTATCGCAACAGCAACTGTTTAATGGACATGATGTTTCGCACTTAATTCTTTGAAAATCACCATTTGTCAAGATCTTAAAAGCTAAATAGCTATGCTTTCCACCATTATTAGTGAGACGTCTTGAAAAGAATGTAAAGGAAGTATTGGAGGACTTTGCTGAAGATGATGCTAAAAAAGTTCAGCTGCTAACAGGAAGGAGAGTTCAACTAGCAGAAGATCTCAGTGAGTAATAATTTTTACTTGTGCTGTCTAACTACATTGTTGCATTACATCGATATGATTTCCAAGTGATTGAGATATTTCACTAACCTGATTCAGATCTAGCTAATACATGAACATTCATACCAATGTACTTTTGATTTTCCTGAATGCTGATTATAAAGGCAAGAGTCAGGTTTGACTAGCAGTGTAGATAGACACTTTAGATTGAAGTAAAGAATTTTCAGTTTGCAGTAGCTATTTTGTGAGAGCACACATGTTGCTTTCTTAAAGGCATGAATTTGCATTTTTGAGTATAAGCCATAATCAAATCAGATATATTTGTTAGGAAGGAATTGTATATAGGTAATAATATGAGCTTGCATTTTAATTTAGTTTTATTTCAAATTACTTACAGCTGTTCATTGAGTTATAAATGTTTACTTTGTTTAATGATTGACACCTTTTTATAAAATAATCTACTTTATTCATGTCTATAAATAATATATATTTACTATTTTTGTTTTAATAAAACAATGTATGTATAAAATGTCCACAGCTGTCCTTATATTCACTCAGATACTTGCTTTGTATGAAACGGTAGCCTGTTTTACTACTGCAGAGTGATGAATGATGGCTGTCGTTAGTCTTGCTGTATCATTTTCACTCACCGTAGGTACAAGATGATAAAGGGAAATAAGGCTGAATAAGAGAAGCAACTGTGTATCCTTAACTTAATCAGATTGAAAAATTATTAGTATAAAAACTGAGAAGGAAGTGAGGTTTAGTAGATGAATTAAATGGCAAATAAGTTGCAGAAAGAGGCATGAACCAAAGATAAGAAAGCTTTAATTAAGAAAAGGAAAGAAGCTTCAAGAAAATGCATTATTTTTAATTTTATATTATTAAAATCTCCAAGAACAACTGAAACCAGAAAAAATGTTCCTACATACTTTCAGAAATTAATTTTGAGTGTCCAGTTAGGTTCATATATACTAATTAATGCTTACCACAATGCTAACAGAATCTCTTCGCAACTGCTTTGTTTAATCCAGAGCTGAACAACAGAGAAAAGATAAGAATATCTGAACTTGACATTGAAGCACATTTCACAAAGTTTGGCATCTAGGAGCCCAAGCAAATTTGGTGTCAGTCAAAGTCAGTGGAAAAGTCTCTGCTGTTTGGAGTCAGACCTTGCACAAAGGAAGGCGGTTGTGGTTATTACAAGTCAGTCATTTCTGCAGGGGTTTCACAGAATATTTTCTAATCAATCTATTCAATGATGTTAGTACACACTTCTGGAGCAGGTGGGACTTGAACCTGGGTCTCCTGGCTCAGAGGTAGGGACAGTTCCATAGGTTCTTAGTGAAGCAACTGAAGATGTCTTAGGTTCAAGCATCTTCAGTTGCTTCACTAATATCCTTCCCTTCATCATAACATCAGAAGTGAAGATGTTTGCTGCTGATTGTATTATGTCCAGCACCATTGTTAACTCCTTAGATACTGAAGCAGTCCTGGTCCAAATGCGGCAGGACTTGGATATCATCCAGGCTTCAGCTGATGGGTATCATTTGAGCTACAGAAATGCCAAGCAATGACCATTTCCAACAATAGAGCATTTAACGATCGCCACTTGACGTCCAATGAAATTGCTCTCATTGAGTCCCCCATGTCAACATTCTAGGGGTTACAATTGACCAGAAACTGGACTGCAGTAGCTGTTTGAAATATGTGGTTACAAGAGAAGGTCAGATGCTAGGAATCTTGCAATGAGCTAATTCACCACCTGAGCAGCTCCAACAACACTCAGAAGCTGATATCCTCCAAGACAAAGCAGGCTACTTAATTGGCAAAACATTCACAAATATTCTTCCCTCCTCTACTGACACTTAATTGTAGCAGGTACACTGCAGAAATTCACTAAACCTTTTCAACAAAATGTTCCAAACCATTTAGAGCGACAACAGCAGCAGAATCGTCGCAACACTGCCAGCTATAAGTTCCCTCCAAGCCACTTGCCATCCTGACATGGAAATATATTGCTTTATTTTACGTGTGGCTGGATCAAAATCCAGGGTCAAAACTCGAGGGCAATTAGAGATGGGCCGAAAGTGCTGACCCAGCCAGCGATACTTACATCCTGTGAATGAAGTAAAATTATACAAACTTTAAATATTTACAAAAGAGTTGCCTTTTGTCACTTTAGACTAATTCAAATTCATGGTGAGCTTTGATCATTTCTAACACATGTCTACAACAGTTTCACATTTAGATTAGATTAGATTACTTTAGATTAGATTACTTACAGTGTGGAAACAGGCCCTTCGGCCCAACAAGTCCACACCGACCCGCCGAAGCGCAACCCACCCATACCCCTACATTTACCCCTTTAACCTAACACTACGGGCAATTTAGCATGGCCAATTCACCTGGCATTTTTGGATTGTGGGAGGAAACCGGAGCACCTGGAGGAAACCCACGCAGACACGGGGAGAATGTGCAAACTCCACACAGTCAGTCGCCTGAGTCGGGAAATTTGAAAATGTATTTCAGTGATGACCCAGACAGTAGAATATTGTTGCGTGAAGCATCTTGGACAGCAACTTTTACTTCTCTGTGTTCAACTGTTTTATTTTTCTGGCCTTGCTTGAAATTAAGTAGTGCCTGAGTGTAAATAATAGCTGATGTCAGTAGGCATGTTGACAGCAAATTATGGGTCAATGCTTAAATATAGCTTTCAACTGAAATTTTTAGATGGTGTTTCATTGAAATAATAATTAAACAGCATTCTTATATATCAAGGTAGTTAGTGGTAAGCATTCAGAATTCCTACAACTCACCTTTATGCTGTTAAGGATGAAGAAAGTAATCTGCAGTTCTGTCTCTGATCAATAAGTGGCAGTATTTACTATAACTAAAATAGTACAGTCAACTGTCATAAAGTGCATCGAACCTGCATTTTTCAGACATGATACCGAACATGTTTTGCTTTTGTTGCGAAGGAAGATGCTAATATCCTGAGTAACTTTAATTGATATTTATGAAAATGCAACTATAGCTTAGCTGAATACTTTAATTTGTTTGGTTATTGTCACTGAAGTAATTGAACTGGCCAATTATTAGAACAATTCTTCAGGCATCTGTTAATTGCGGTTTTCAAGCACCACCCAGTGTTTGCTGATCCCGACCAGTTCCTGGTTAAGCGGTGCTTATTATTTTTCAAATTCCATTCCTGTTTTCAAATTACTTTATTACCTTGTCCTTCCCATCTCTGTCATTTACCAGGATATCTAAGCTCTTTCAATTCTGGCCTTGTGAACATTCCAGTTTAAACAACTTAACAATTGGTGGCTGTGTTTTCAGCTGCCAAGAAGAGCTTACACTCTGAAATTCCCCACCAGCGCCCCGCACAGGCGTGTACTAACACCTGGTTATAGAGTTATAGCGCACAGAAACACATCCCTCAATCCGTGCTGACCAGATATCCTAAATTAATCTAGTCGCACTTGTCAGCATTTGGCCCCTATTCCTGTCAACTCTTTCATATAGCCAGATATCTGTTTGGATATATTGGGGGATATTTGTGCCACGTATACACACCCTCACACAGGCGCACCAATATACATCAACACATACACTCACCTTGACACACACATCCTGACATAAACCAACACACATATACACCAACATAGTTATACAACAACCGACCCTGCACATCGACACATACAGATGTACACAACGACTCACGCAACATGGGCCAAAAAAACACATACCAACATACTCTCACTCGGACACCTTGAATCTCTCAATGCACGCCCCGACTCTCTCTCTCTCAATGCACGTCCCGACTCTCTCTCTCTCTCAATGCACGCCCCGACTCTCTCTCTCTCAATGCACGCCCCGACTCTCTCTCTCAATGCACGCCCCGACTCTCTCTCTCTCAATGCACGCCCCGACTCTCTCTCTCTCAATGCACGCCCCGACTCTCTCTCTCAATGCACGCCCCGACTCTCTCTCTCTCAATGCACGCCCCGACTCACTCTCTCTCTCAATGCACGCCCCGACTCTCTCTCTCTCTCAATGCACGCCCCGACTCTCTCTCTCTCTCAATGCACGCCCCGACTCTCTCTCTCTCTCAATGCACGCCCCGACTCTCTCTCTCTCTCTCAATGCACGCCCCGACTCTCTCTCTCTCTCAATGCACGCCCCGACTCTCTCTCTCTCTCAATGCACGCCCCGACTCTCTCTCTCTCTCAATGCACGCCCCGACTCTCTCTCTCTCTCAATGCACGCCCCGACTCTCTCTCTCTCTCAATGCACGCCCCGACTCTCTCTCTCTCTCAATGCACGCCCCGACTCTCTCTCTCTCTCAATGCACGCCCCGACTCTCTCTCTCTCTCAATGCACGCCCCGACTCTCTCTCTCTCTCAATGCACGCCCCGACTCTCTCTCTCTCTCAATGCACGCCCCGACTCTCTCTCTCTCTCAATGCACGCCCCGACTCTCTCTCTCTCTCAATGCACGCCCCGACTCTCTCTCTCTCTCAATGCACGCCCCGACTCTCTCTCTCTCTCAATGCACGCCCCGACTCTCTCTCTCTCTCAATGCACGCCCCGACTCTCTCTCTCTCTCAATGCACGCCCCGACTCTCTCTCTCTCTCAATGCACGCCCCGACACTCTCTCTCTCTCAATGCACGCCCCGACTCTCTCTCTCTCTCAATGCACGCCCCGACTCACTCTCTCTCAATGCACGCCCCGACTCTCTCTCTCTCTCAATGCACGCCCCGACTCTCTCTCTCTCTCAATGCACGCCCCGACTCTCTCTCTCTCAATGCACGCCCCGACTCTCTCTCTCTCTCAATGCACGCCACGACTCTCTCTCTCTCTCAATGCACGCCACGACTCTCTCTCTCTCTCAATGCACGCCACGACTCTCTCTCTCTCTCAATGCACGCCCCGACTCTCTCTCTCTCTCAATGCACGCCCCGACTCTCTCTCTCTCTCAATGCACGCCCCGACTCTCTCTCTCTCTCAATGCACGCCCCGACTCTCTCTCTCTCTCAATGCACGCCCCGACTCTCTCTCTCTCTCAATGCACGCCCCGACTCTCTCTCTCTCTCAATGCACGCCCCGACTCTCTCTCTCTCTCAATGCACGCCCCGACTCTCTCTCTCTCAATGCACGCCCCGACTCTCTCTCTCTCTCAATGCACGCCCCGACTCTCTCTCTCTCTCAATGCACGCCCCGACTCTCTCTCTCTCTCAATGCACGCCCCGACTCTCTCTCTCTCTCAATGCACGCCCCGACTCTCTCTCTCTCTCAATGCACGCCCCGACTCTCTCTCTCTCTCAATGCACGCCCCGACTCTCTCTCTCTCTCAATGCACGCCCCGACTCTCTCTCTCTCTCAATGCACGCCCCGACTCTCTCTCTCTCTCAATGCACGCCCCGACTCTCTCTCTCTCTCAATGCACGCCCCGACTCTCTCTCTCTCTCAATGCACGCCCCGACTCTCTCTCTCTCTCAATGCACGCCCCGACTCTCTCTCTCTCTCAATGCACGCCCCGACTCTCTCTCTCTCTCAATGCACGCCCCGACTCTCTCTCTCTCTCAATGCATGCACGGACTCTCTCTCTCTCTCAATGCACGCCCCGACTCTCTCTCTCTCTCAATGCACGCCCCGACTCTCTCTCTCTCTCAATGCACGCCCCGACAAACACACACTCTCTCTCTCTCAATGCACACCCCGACTCTCTCTCAATGCACACCCCGACTCTCTCTCTCTCTCAATGCACACCCCGACTCTCTCTCTCTCTCAATGCACGCCCCGACTCTCTCTCTCTCTCAATGCACGCCCCGACTCTCTCTCTCTCTCAATGCACGCACGGACTCTCTCTCTCTCTCAATGCACGCCCCGACTCTCTCTCTCTCTCAATGCACGCCCCGACTCTCTCTCTCTCTCAATGCACGCCCCGACTCTCTCTCTCTCTCTCAATGCACGCCCCGACACACACACACTCTCTCTCTCTCTCAATGCACACCCCGACTCTCTCTCAATGCACACCCCGACTCTCTCTCTCTCTCAATGCACACCCCAACTCTCTCACTCTCTCAATGCACGCCCCAACTCTCTCTCTCTCTCTCTCAATGCACGCCCCGACTCTCTCACTCTCTCAATGCACGCCCCAACTCTCTCTCTCTCTCTCAATGCACGCCCCGACTCTCTCTCTCTCTCTCTCAATGCACGCCCCGACTCTCTCTCTCTCTCTCAATGCACGCCCCGACTCTCTCTCAATGCACGCCCCGACACTCTCTCTCTCAATGCACACCCCGACACACACACACTCTCTCTCTCAATGCACACCCCGACTCTCTCTCTCTCAATGCACGCCCCGACTCACTCTCTCTCAATGCACGCCCCGACTCACTCTCTCTCCAATGCACGCCCCGACTCTCTCTCTCTCTCTCCAATGCACGCCCCGACTCTCTCTCTCTCCAATGCACGCCCCGACTCTCTCTCTCTCCAATGCACGCCCCGACTCTCTCTCTCTCCAATGCACGCCCCGACTCTCTCTCTCTCCAATGCACGCCCCGACTCTCTCTCTCTCTCAATGCACGCCCCGACACACACACACTCTCTCTCCAATGCACGCCCCGACTCTCTCTCTCTCTCAATGCACGCCCCGACTCTCTCTCTCTCTCAATGCACGCCCCGACTCTCTCTCTCTCTCAATGCACGCCCCGACTCTCTCTCTCTCTCAATGCACGCCCCGACTCTCTCTCTCTCTCAATGCACGCCCCGACTCTCTCTCTCTCTCAATGCACGCCCCGACTCTCTCTCTCTCTCAATGCACGCCCCGACTCTCTCTCTCTCTCAATGCACGCCCCGACTCTCTCTCTCTCTCAATGCACGCCCCGACACTCTCTCTCTCTCAATGCACGCCCCGACTCTCTCTCTCTCTCAATGCACGCCCCGACTCACTCTCTCTCAATGCACGCCCCGACTCTCTCTCTCTCTCAATGCACGCCCCGACTCTCTCTCTCTCTCAATGCACGCCCCGACTCTCTCTCTCTCAATGCACGCCCCGACTCTCTCTCTCTCTCAATGCACGCCACGACTCTCTCTCTCTCTCAATGCACGCCACGACTCTCTCTCTCTCTCAATGCACGCCACGACTCTCTCTCTCTCTCAATGCACGCCCCGACTCTCTCTCTCTCTCAATGCACGCCCCGACTCTCTCTCTCTCTCAATGCACGCCCCGACTCTCTCTCTCTCTCAATGCACGCCCCGACTCTCTCTCTCTCTCAATGCACGCCCCGACTCTCTCTCTCTCTCAATGCACGCCCCGACTCTCTCTCTCTCTCAATGCACGCCCCGACTCTCTCTCTCTCAATGCACGCCCCGACTCTCTCTCTCTCTCAATGCACGCCCCGACTCTCTCTCTCTCTCAATGCACGCCCCGACTCTCTCTCTCTCTCAATGCACGCCCCGACTCTCTCTCTCTCTCAATGCACGCCCCGACTCTCTCTCTCTCTCAATGCACGCCCCGACTCTCTCTCTCTCTCAATGCACGCCCCGACTCTCTCTCTCTCTCAATGCACGCCCCGACTCTCTCTCTCTCTCAATGCACGCCCCGACTCTCTCTCTCTCTCAATGCACGCCCCGACTCTCTCTCTCTCTCAATGCACGCCCCGACTCTCTCTCTCTCTCAATGCACGCCCCGACTCTCTCTCTCTCTCAATGCACGCCCCGACTCTCTCTCTCTCTCAATGCACGCACGGACTCTCTCTCTCTCTCAATGCACGCCCCGACTCTCTCTCTCTCTCAATGCACGCCCCGACTCTCTCTCTCTCTCAATGCACGCCCCGACAAACACACACTCTCTCTCTCTCAATGCACACCCCGACTCTCTCTCAATGCACACCCCGACTCTCTCTCTCTCTCAATGCACACCCCGACTCTCTCTCTCTCTCAATGCACGCCCCGACTCTCTCTCTCTCTCAATGCACGCCCCGACTCTCTCTCTCTCTCAATGCACGCACGGACTCTCTCTCTCTCTCAATGCACGCCCCGACTCTCTCTCTCTCTCAATGCACGCCCCGACTCTCTCTCTCTCTCAATGCACGCCCCGACTCTCTCTCTCTCTCTCAATGCACGCCCCGACACACACACACTCTCTCTCTCTCTCAATGCACACCCCGACTCTCTCTCAATGCACACCCCGACTCTCTCTCTCTCTCAATGCACACCCCAACTCTCTCACTCTCTCAATGCACGCCCCAACTCTCTCTCTCTCTCTCTCAATGCACGCCCCGACTCTCTCACTCTCTCAATGCACGCCCCAACTCTCTCTCTCTCTCTCAATGCACGCCCCGACTCTCTCTCTCTCTCTCTCAATGCACGCCCCGACTCTCTCTCTCTCTCTCAATGCACGCCCCGACTCTCTCTCAATGCACGCCCCGACACTCTCTCTCTCAATGCACACCCCGACACACACACACTCTCTCTCTCAATGCACACCCCGACTCTCTCTCTCTCAATGCACGCCCCGACTCACTCTCTCTCAATGCACGCCCCGACTCACTCTCTCTCCAATGCACGCCCCGACTCTCTCTCTCTCTCTCCAATGCACGCCCCGACTCTCTCTCTCTCCAATGCACGCCCCGACTCTCTCTCTCTCCAATGCACGCCCCGACTCTCTCTCTCTCTCAATGCACGCCCCGACACACACACACTCTCTCTCCAATGCACGCCCCGACTCTCTCTCTCTCTCAATGCACGCCCCGACACACACACACTCTCTCTCCAATGCACGCCCCGACTCTCTCTCTCTCCAATGCACGCCCCGACTCTCTCTCTCTCAATGCACGCCCCGACTCTCTCCAATGCACGCCCCGACTCTCTCCAATGCACGCCCCGACTCTCTCCAATGCACGCCCCGACTCTCTCCAATGCACGCCCCGACTCTCTCCAATGCACGCCCCGACTCTCTCCAATGCACGCCCCGACTCTCTCCAATGCACGCCCCGACTCTCTCCAATGCACGCCCCGACTCTCTCCAATGCACGCCCCGACTCTCTCCAATGCACGCCCCGACTCTCTCCAATGCACGCCCCGACTCTCTCCAATGCACGCCCCGACTCTCTCCAATGCACGCCCCGACTCTCTCCAATGCACGCCCCGACTCTCTCCAATGCACGCCCCGACTCTCTCCAATGCACGCCCCGACTCTCTCCAATGCACGCCCCGACTCTCTCCAATGCACGCCCCGACTCTCTCCAATGCACGCCCCGACTCTCTCCAATGCACGCCCCGACTCTCTCCAATGCACGCCCCGACTCTCTCCAATGCACGCCCCGACTCTCTCCAATGCACGCCCCGACTCTCTCCAATGCACGCCCCGACTCTCTCCAATGCACGCCCCGACTCTCTCTCTCTCAATGCACGCCCCGACTCTCTCTCTCTCAATGCACGCCCCGACTCTCTCTCTCTCAATGCACGCCCCGACTCTCTCTCTCTCAATGCACGCCCCGACTCTCTCTCTCTCAATGCACGCCCCGACTCTCTCTCTCTCAATGCACGCCCCGACTCTCTCTCTCTCAATGCACGCCCCGACTCTCTCTCTCTCAATGCACGCCCCGACTCTCTCTCTCTCAATGCACGCCCCGACTCTCTCTCTCTCAATGCACGCCCCGACTCTCTCTCTCTCAATGCACGCCCCGACTCTCTCTCTCTCAATGCACGCCCCGACTCTCTCTCTCTCTCAATGCACGCCCCGACTCTCTCTCTCTCTCAATGCACGCCCCGACTCTCTCTCTCTCTCAATGCACGCCCCGACTCTCTCTCTCTCTCAATGCACGCCCCGACTCTCTCTCTCTCTCAATGCACGCCCCGACTCTCTCTCTCTCTCAATGCACGCCCCGACTCTCTCTCTCTCTCAATGCACGCCCCGACTCTCTCTCTCTCTCAATGCACGCCCCGACTCTCTCTCTCTCTCAATGCACGCCCCGACTCTCTCTCTCTCTCAATGCACGCCCCGACTCTCTCTCTCTCTCAATGCACGCCCCGACTCTCTCTCTCTCTCAATGCACGCCCCGACTCTCTCTCTCTCTCAATGCACGCCCCGACTCTCTCTCTCTCTCAATGCACGCCCCGACTCTCTCTCTCTCTCAATGCACGCCCCGACTCTCTCTCTCTCTCAATGCACGCCCCGACTCTCTCTCTCTCTCAATGCACGCCCCGACTCTCTCTCTGTCAATGCACTCCCCGACTCTCTCTCTCAATGCACGCCCCGACTCTCTCTCTCTCTCAATGCACACCCCGACTCTCTCACTCTCTCAATGCAAGCCCCGACTCTCTCTCTCTCAATGCACGCCCCGACTCTCTCTCTCTCTCAATGCACACCCCGACTCTCTCACTCTCTCAATGCAAGCCCCGACTCTCTCTCTCTCAATGCACGCCCCGACTCTCTCTCTCTCTCAATGCACGCCCCGACTCTCTCTCTCTCTCAATGCACGCCCCGACTCTCTCTCTCTCTCAATGCACGCCCCGACTCTCTCTCTCTCTCAATGCACGCCCCGACTCTCTCTCTCTCTCAATGCACGCCCCGACTCTCTCTCTCTCTCAATGCACGCCCCGACTCTCTCTCTCTCTCAATGCACGCCCCGACTCTCTCTCTCTCTCAATGCACGCCCCGACTCTCTCTCTCTCTCAATGCACGCCCCGACTCTCTCTCTCTCTCAATGCACGCCCCGACTCTCTCTCTCTCTCAATGCACGCCCCGACTCTCTCTCTCTCTCAATGCACGCCCCGACTCTCTCTCTCTCTCAATGCACGCCCCGACTCTCTCTCTCTCTCAATGCACGCCCCGACTCTCTCTCTCTCTCAATGCACGCCCCGACTCTCTCTCTCTCTCAATGCACGCCCCGACTCTCTCTCTCTCTCAATGCACGCCCCGACTCTCTCTCTCTCTCAATGCACGCCCCGACTCTCTCTCTCTCTCAATGCACGCCCCGACTCTCTCTCTCTCTCAATGCACGCCCCGACTCTCTCTCTCTCTCAATGCACGCCCCGACTCTCTCTCTCTCTCAATGCTCGCCCCGACTCTCTCTCTCTCTCAATGCACGCCCCGTCTCTCTCTCTCTCTCAATGCACGCCCCGACTCTCTCTCTCTCTCAATGCACGCCCCGACTCTCTCTCTCTCTCAATGCACGCCCCGACTCTCTCTCTCTCTCAATGCACGCCCCGACTCTCTCTCTCTCTCAATGCACGCCCCGACTCTCTCTCTCTCTCAATGCACGCCCCGACTCTCTCTCTCTCTCAATGCACGCCCCGACTCTCTCTCTCTCTCAATGCACGCCCCGACTCTCTCTCTCTCTCAATGCACGCCCCGACTCTCTCTCTCTCTCAATGCACGCCCCGACTCTCTCTCTCTCTCAATGCACGCCCCGACTCTCTCTCTCTCTCAATGCACGCCCCGACTCTCTCTCTCTCTCAATGCACGCCCCGACTCTCTCTCTCTCTCAATGCACGCCCCGACTCTCTCTCTCTCTCAATGCACGCCCCGACTCTCTCTCTCTCAATGCACGCCCCGATTCTCTCTCTCTCAATGCACACCCCGACACACACACACTCTCTCTCTCAATGCACGCCCCGACTCTCTCTCTCTCTCCAATGCACGCCCCGACTGTCTCTCTCTCTCTCTCACTGCACGCCCCGACTCTCTCTCTCTCACTGCACGCCCCGACTCTCTCTCTCTCAATGCACGCCCCGACACACACACACACTCTCTCTCTCAATGCACGCCCGACACAAACACTCTCTCTCTCAATGCACACCCCTCCACACACAATTCTCTCTCTCTCAGTGCACGCCCCGACTCTCTTTCTCTCAATGCACGCCCCGACACACACACGCGCGCTCTCTCAGTGCACGCCCCGACTCTCTCTCAATGCACGCCCCGACTCTCTCTCTCAATGCACACCCTGACACACACACACACACACTCTCTCAATGCACGCCCCGAAATACACACACTCTCTCTCTCAATGCACACCCCGACACACATACACTCTCTCTCTCAATGCACGCCCCGACTCTCTCTCTCTCTCAATGCACGCCCCGACACACACACTCTCTCTCTCAATGCACCCCCCTACACACACACATTCTCTCTATCAATGCACGCCCCGACTCTCTCTCCCTCTCAATGCACGCCCCGACACACACACATCTCTCTATCAATGCATGCCCGACTCTCTCTCTCTCTCAATGCATGCCCCGACTCTCTCTCTCTCTCTCAATGCACGCCCCGACACACACACTCTCTCTCTCTCAATGCATGCCCCGACTCTCTCTCTCTCTCTCAATGCACGCCCCGACACACACACTCTCTCTCTCTCTCAATGCACGCCTTGACACACACACTCTCTCTCAATGCACACCCCGACGCACACACACTCTCTCAGTGCACGCCCCGACACACACACACTCTCTCTCTCAATGCACGCCCCGACTCTCTCTCTCAGTGCACACCCCGACACACATACACTCTCTCTCTCAATGCACGCCCCGACTCTCTCTCTCTCAATGCATGCCCCGACTCTCTCTCTCTCTCAATGCACGCCCCGACACACAGACTCTGTCTCTCTCAATGCACGCCCCGACACACACACTCAATCTCTCTCAATGCACACCCCGACACACACACGCACTCTCTCTCAGTGCACGCCCCGACTCTCTCTCTCAATGCACGCCCCGACTCTCTCTCTCAATGCACGCCCCGACTCTCTCTCTCTCAATGCACACCCCGACACACACACACTCTCTCTCTCAATGCACGCCCCGACTCTCTCTCTCAATGCACGCCCCGACTCTCTCTCTCTCAATGCACACCCCGACACACACACACTCTCTCTCTCAATGCACGCCCCGACTCTCTCTCTCTCAATGCACGCCCCGACACACACACACACTCTCTCTCTCAATGCACACCCCGACACACACACACACACACACTCTCTCTCTCAATGCACACCCTGACACACACACACACACACACACACACTCTCTCTCTCTCTCTCTCTCAATGCACACCCCTACACACACACACACTCTCTCTCTCAATGCGCACCCTGATACACACACACACACTCTCTCAATGCACGCCCCGACTCTCTCTCTCTCAATGCACGCCCCGACACACACACACTCCGACTCTCTCAATTCACGCCCCGACACACACACTCTCTCTCTCTCTCTCAATGCACGCCCCAACTCTCTCTCTCAATGCACGCCCCGACTCTCTCTCTCTCAATGCACGCCCCGACACACGCACACTCTCTCTCTCAATGCACACCCGGACACACACACACTCTCTCTCAATGCACGCCCCGACTCTCTCTCTCAATGCACGCCCCGACTCTCTCTCTCAATGCACGCCCCGACTCTCTCTCTCTCAATGCACGCCCCGACTCTCTCTCTCTCAATGCACGCCCCGACTCTCTCTCTCTCAATGCACGCCCCGACTCTCTGTCTCTCAATGCACGCCCCGACTCTCTCTCTCTCAATGCACGCCCCGACTCTCTCTCTCTCAATGCTCGCCCCGACTCTCTCTCTCTCAATGCACGCCCCGACTCACTCTCTCTCAATGCACGCCCCGACTCTCTCTCTCTCTCTCAATGCACGCCCTGACACACACACACACTCTCTCAATGCACACCCTGATACACACACACACACACACTCTCTCAATGCACATCCTGACACCCACTATCCCAATGCACACTGTGACACACACTCTCTCAATGCACACCCCAACTGTCTCTCTCTCAATGCAGACCCTGACACTCACACACACTCACTCTCTCAATGCCGACCCCGACACACACACTCTCTCTCTCTATGCACATTCCGACTCTCTCTCTCAATGCACGCCCTGACACACACACACTCTCTCTCAATGCACACCCCGACACACACACACACTCTCTCAATGCACACCGCGACACACACACACACACTCTCTCTCTCTCAATGCACGCCCTGACACACACACACACTCTCTCAATGCATGCCCTGACACACACACACACACACACACACACACACACACACACACACACACACACACACTCTCTCTCTCTCTCTCAATGCACACCCTGACACACACACACACACTCTCTCTCAATGCACACCCTGACATACACTCTCAACGCACATTCCGACTCACTCTCTCTCTCTCAATGCACACCCTGACACACACACTCTCAATGCACACCCTGACACACACACACACTCTCTCTCAATGCACACCCTGACACACACACACTCTCTCAATGCACGCCCTGACACACATACACTCTCTCTCAATGCACACCCTGACACACACTCTCTCAATGCACACCCTGACACACTCTCTCTCAATGCACACCCTGACACACACACTCTCAATGCACACCCTGACACACACTCTCTCAATGCACACCCTGACACACACACTCTCAATGCACAACCCAACTGTGTCTCTCTCAATGCACACCCTGACACACACACACACACACACACACACACACACACACACACTCTCAATGCACACCCCAACTGTCACTCTCTCAATGCACACCCTGACACACACACACACACACACACTCTCTCTCAATGCACACCCCGACACACACACACACTCTCTCTCTCAATGCACACCCCGACACACACACACACTCTCTCTCTCTCAATGCGCACCCTGACACACACACACTCTCAACGCACATTCCGACTCTCTCTCTCTCAATGCACACCCCGACACACACACTCAATGCACATTCCGACTCTCTCTCTCTCTCTCTCTCTCTCTCTCAATGCACACCCCGACACACACACACACTCTCTCAATGCACACCCCGACACACACACTCTCTCTCTCAATGCACGCCCCGACTCTCTCTCTCTCAATGCACGCCCCGACTCTCTCTCTCTCAATGCACGCCCCGACTCTCTCTCTCTCAATGCACGCCCCGACTCTCTCTCTCTCAATGCACGCCCCGACTCTCTCTCTCTCAATGCACGCCCCGACTCTCTCTCTCTCAATGCACGCCCCGACTCTCTCTCTCTCAATGCACGCCCCGACTCTCTCTCTCTCAATGCACGCCCCGACTCTCTCTCTCTCAATGCACGCCCCGACTCTCTCTCTCTCAATGCACGCCCCGACTCTCTCTCTCTCAATGCACGCCCCGACTCTCTCTCTCTCAATGCACGCCCCGACTCTCTCTCTCTCAATGCACGCCCCGACTCTCTCTCTCTCAATGCACGCCCCGACTCTCTCTCTCTCAATGCACGCCCCGACTCTCTCTCTCTCAATGCACGCCCCGACTCTCTCTCTCTCAATGCACGCCCCGACTCTCTCTCTCTCAATGCACGCCCCGACTCTCTCTCTCTCTCTCTCTCAATGCACGCCCCGTCTCTCTCTCTCTCTCTCAATGCACGCCCCGACTCTCTCTCTCTCTCTCTCTCTCTCAATGCACGCCCCGACTCTCTCTCTCTCTCTCTCTCAATGCACGCCCCGACTCTCTCTCTCTCTCTCTCTCAATGCACGCCCCGACTCTCTCTCTCTCTCTCTCTCTCAATGCACGCCCCGACTCTCTCTCTCTCTCTCTCTCTCAATGCACGCCCCGACTCTCTCTCTCTCAATGCACGCCCCGACTCTCTCTCTCTCTCAATGCACGCCCCGACTCTCTCTCTCTCTCAATGCACGCCCCGACTCTCTCTCTCTCAATGCACGCCCCGACTCTCTCTCTCTCAATGCACACCCCGACTCTCTCTCTCTCAATGCACGCCCCGACTCTCTCTCTCTCAATGCACGCCCCGACTCTCTCTCTCTCAATGCACGCCCCGACACACACACACTCTCTCTCTCTCACTGCACGCCCCGACTCTCTCTCTCTCTCAATGCACGCCCCGACACAAACACTCTCTCTCTCAATGCACACCCCTACACACACACGCGCGCTCTCTCAGTGCACGCCCCGACTCTCTCTCAATGCACGCCCCGACTCTCTCTCTCTCAA